>NC_051183.1:83315482-83937149 GCF_013339695.2 Rhipicephalus sanguineus | reverse complement strand
CACCCATGCAGTTAAAATTAGAGATGGGCAAAGCGGTTCACTGAAGTGAGCGGCGCGGAATGGCTCAGCTCACTATAATCAACCGGTTCATTTCAATGGCTCACCGGTTCACCTAACCGGTGAGAAACGTTATCCTGGTCGCCTGGTCATCCAGCTGCTCCATGGGACAGCCGGATGGCCAGAAGAAGGCAAGAAAGGCGGTGGCAGTTGCAATCCCAGAATGCTAATTGTAGTGATGCAGCTGAAATCACCAGGACTCTTCTATTGCATCGGTTGAAATGTCGTCGCCAACATGTTATATTTAGAACACAGAGGAACTATGCATGTGTGCAACACCCCATTGCCTGCGCAAAGATCTTAACGCGGGAAAAGAAACAGATTAGTTGCTTTAACACAGCGGATAAGTTGCACATATGAACGAACACAATCGTATATAAGCGATCAGTACATTTGTAAGTGAATTGTATGTAATTGATGATGTTTTATGAGTGACCGTGAATTGCTGCGAAAGAACATGTATTTCATAATACAGCAACAGAATGTTTACAGCAACAGAACAGCAACAGAAAGTGTTCTTCCCACTTTTAATTCCTTGCGCGGCAACGGGGTGTTGCAAACATCGGTGTAACTTCCCGCTGTTGCGTGAGCACACTATACCGGCATTCAATGGACAGCTGCACGTGGTTAAATTCACTCTAGCGGGATTCGCATTTCTCGTTGGCTCAGGCCAATACTTGCTAGTAATGTATTGAAATAGGCACGGACAAAGATGATTATGTTGTCTCGCTGTTCCATGGCGAACCTTGCGTCCACGTAGGTTCTGCTTACGTTGGGCGCGTTCCTGCGAAGACAAAAAGCGAGCAAGAACAGACACCAGCAGAGCACAACTTCAAAAATATTTTGCTTCATTAAAACATAAATGAATTTGATAAAACTTTCTCAGTCAGTTAACAACTAATATTGCTGGTAAATGCGCTATTTTGCATAATTTTACTAGGATCACAGTAGTGTTAAATGTATGACTAACCTGTGCAAAAATGAATATTTTTGCAATTTTTGTCGCCAGCTGTACACACCATTTCATGCAATGTCCGTCTCAAACTATTTTTTGGCTACAGTAATACTTCCTGGAGATCAGTTAATATGAAATATTACATTTCACTGAATGTCGCATTTATATGAAAAAATCCCCAGTGCGGGCCATATTGTCCATATTTAATGCCGCATAAAAACGCATGACAGTGTAAACGTTCGTGAAACCTATTTTAATTGAAAAGCCTACGATCGTTTTGTAGGGAAAATTTTGTCCTAGCCTAATTGAAAAAAAAAAGATGATATTTTTTCGAAAACACGTTTTACGAGCCATAGTTTCGAGCTTTCCGGAAAACCTCACATGCAGTTTGCGGTACTTAAAAAATTTTCGCTAAAAATGTTTTGGCGGGGCACTTGCTTTGGATAGACAGTCGGCGATGTTTTTCATTCAAGTCGCGGATGGTCGAGCGGCAAGACTGGGGCAGTTGGCATGAAATGACCCACATACATAACATATCCGGGACATGAAGGCGACGCCCAGAACCCGCCGAGAGTGTTCATATAATTGCTATCGCAATAAAAACTGTTTTGCAGGAAAATGCAATAATAATGCTGTTACATTCTAGTGCAATACATAGTTGATGCTTAGAAAATACCTAAATATAAGGTGGCTTTCTACAGTCACAAATGCGTTAAATCAAACCTCAATTACTCTATAAACAAAAGAATCATGCGCTACATCATAGGCATGTAAAGTAATCAGTCTAATCCCTGAGCGCGCAAGTGCCATTCGTGCTAAGCACCTAAGACACTTGCACATTTGCGTCGTAGCTTGTGTCATTCCAATTCTAGCGTTTTTTATTTCGCAGTATGGCTTCTTTTGTCTTCAACTATAATTAGCCTTGGCATATTGGTCCCTGTCTGAACGTAGCTCGTTAACACGATGGATGTCTTTTAAGAAAGGCTCACTGGGTTTATGCACTTTACCATGGATAGCCAATCCTCTGTCTAGTCTTGCAAACAAACTTCACCTGTAGGCGTCAGAAACCTCACGCTGTGTTTTACTCCTAAATTCGATGCATAAATATCTCGATATCTTAGCGTACAATAACTTACTTATTTATCATCCTATCTACTCAACAATACGTTGACTCAAGAGCTCGTGCGCCAAACGGATGTTTGGAGAAAATCAAACGTTTTCTTCACCTGTGCTAACTGCAGCGCGCCATCACGTTTTGTGATTACCTTCCCAAGCAGTCGTCCCAATCTTATCCCAAAATATTTTCCTCCAGTGATCAAATATTTTAGGAACAATAGATAATGCACTCTTCATTTATACAGGTAAACGTGACTATATCGAACTCGGGTAAACGGAATTATTCTTTCTACACAACTATTTCCGAACATGAGAATTCTTCAACGTTAATGCATTGGAAACTGTACGGCTAGATCGAACAAAAATAGCCTGAGCACTTCGTCTACCGAACATCGGGCAGCGCGAAAGGTCCCACGAAGACGGTTTTCCTTCACAAATGTGGCTGTACCCCGTAGAAGCGGATTTTCCCGCCTGCATTAGAGGATCACCTCGCTAACGTGCCTCAGTTAACAAGGCCTAAAGATATTCTCGCTCACCAGCGTGGCACACGACAAACATATGGCACTCCTCACAAATTCTTAGACAGCGAGGATACCCTAGACCTTAGAAATATCCAAATTAACGTGTATACAAACCTATCGAGATTGCATGATATCCATGTTACTCTGTGCTAGGACGTCTCTCCGTGGGGTGGCGGCAGGCCAGCGCTCTTTCACATCTTATGGGGGTGTGAACTCAAACCAGTAGGTTTAGATAAACTTCTAAACTATAGAATAGACTGTAAAAAAGGAGCAATGGGAGGCTCATCTCGCCAGCTCTAACTCGGAAACTTAATTTGCGCTACTAGATCAGGTCCGCCGGGCGGCAAGCTTTCTCTCGCGAGATCGATGTATGCGGGTACACTCTAATCCAAAGTCGAGTATTTGGGGAGTATTTCTGCCACACAACAATAATCGTCATCTGGCTTGCTCGCGTTTCCTTTCTTGAAAACCCAGCTCTCGTCACTTTCCTGTCAAGAATGCTATGTCACGCTGATAACGCGCGCGGCGTTCGTGATCGGGAAGTGCCGCGACCGCGGTGATAACGCGAGGAAAGCGCGCGAGGTGGATGACGATTGTACACTCTAAGAAAATATCGAGTAAAAAGGGCGTCTTTTTGTCCCACAACAATAATCGTCATTTATTTTGCCTTCCTTTCCTTGCACTATCGCCGCGCGCCCGGCACTTTCTGGTCACGAACGACATGCGCGCTATCAGCGTGACATAGCATTCTTGGCAGGAAAGTGGCCAGCGCCGAGTTTTCAAGAAAGGAAGCGCAAGCAAGCCAGATGACGATTATTGTTGTGGGACAAAAGGACGCCCTTTTTACTCGATCTTTTCTTAGAGTGTAGTTGTGTGGCAGAAACACTCCCAAAATACTCGATTTTGGCTTAGAGTGTACTACTGTATTACATACTCAAAAGTATTATTACCAATAACTGTTGTGATTTACCTCTCAAAACAACGATATGATTATGAGAGACGCTGTATTAGAGGGCTTCGGAAATTTTGACCCATTGGGTAATTTAACGGGCACCTTTAACCGCTTGTGGGACAGTGGAACTCACATATGCCACCTTTTTTCGGCATGTTCTAAGTTTTTCAAATCAAAACCACTCAGTCAATTGCTTTCGCACTTTACGTGCGACTGCGTGAATGCTCTAGAAAGCGGGTTTCGTTGTTATTTTTATGGTATTTGCACGGTGCCAGCACATACCCGTGTTCCAAGCAAACCATTCTCCTTGCATGTGCTGTATCCCTCTTTCATTCAATTGTGGCGCGCTGTCCACCCGATTCTGCATAAGCGGTAAGCTGGAAAAGTTTATTTCATACTCAGGAGTTCCTAAATGTGCTATTTTACTTGTTTTATTGGTTCCTACCTGTATAGCTTGCTGAAAACATTGTGCAATGCAACGTTGACAACCTTTTAATGATATATTTCTGAAAGCGTAGCCAGTGTAACAGTGTGTGCAGCTCATTGCAGTATCCAGTTTTCATTATGATTCACGCAGGGAAGTCTCTTTCTCGTGGAGGAAGCAGTTGAACTTCCTCCACGGACAAAGATTAGACTGTTGCTAGCATGCCCACTACCCACATCTGCTGCTCGAGTACCATTACTAACTAGATGCACAACGCATAGTTAGTTATTTTTTTGTGCATGATAGAATACAGGTATTTGTAGGTTCCATCCTTCGTGGTTTATAAGGCAGCAGCAAGTTCGCATAAAAAATAAAAGTATGTTTTTTTTTTTCTGAAACGACTGTCTTTCAGTGGGCAGTGGGACACATATGTCCTACATTTTTTCATCGAAAACTCTTAGCAGTAAAGAGCTCCAATTTCACACGTATTATAACAACCTTAACCCTTTCAGCCCTGGATTTTTTATTTTGGCCGGAGACATTTTTTGTGCGTGTTTTCCTAATAGTTAGTACCTCAGAAGACCAAAAACGAAAAATTGAGCCAGTGGTGCAAGTATATATGGATTAATTAGCATGGAATCAAATTAGGTCATTAGGGCTCAGTGGCCGTGAAATTAGGAAAATGGCTTCTTTATTTCTGCTACTCACTAGAGTACACAAAATGTGAACCACGTCTCATTTTTCAGTGTGATACCCCTTGAAACAGCTTCTGTACGACGTCCCGAGAACGGCGCTTAGCCGCCTCACCTAACCCACCTCGGCGTCACCCATGACTTCGGTCAAGCTTTTTCTTCTTTGGGGCTCCCAGCTCCACAAATATGTCGCAACTTTGGTGTCAATCACAGCGGAGAGCATTGAAGAAGTATTTCCCCAAGAATGAGCAGTTTTGCTTTCATTTTCAAAGTGCTAGGGGAACTTTTGTGCGGTGTCGTCAATTGAAGACGCCAGGGCCGAAAGGGTTAAACAAACTACGATGCCCCCTTCAATACGTGGCGTGCGTTGTTCATAGAATTACGCCGCATGAAGAGTTAAGTCCACGGGTCTCCAGCATTTTGCCTCCATTGAAAGGAGGCCGTTGCAGCAAGGGATGCTATCACGCGGCCTTCGTGGCAGCAGTCAAGCACCATAACCACTTAACGCCCACGGCGGGTGACCTAAAATTAAAGATGCAATGTATTATTGACTTTACTTTCCTTTGTTCTGTGCTCTCTGGTTGCAAATTTCACTCGTTATTTATTGTTTTAGGCCTACTAGAACAATGATTTTCCAGAACACCTGTGGTGTGGCGTGATTAAATGGTCCCTTAAATACAATAACGTTATGTACAATATACCCGAGGCCTGGTCAGTGTTCAAATCAAGCCCCCCTTCATTGCTTGGTAACAGGGCTAAATAAACGCTGGTTTCATCGATAGCATGTCATACTTGGAGATTAGGTTGTAATGTTTTTCTGCGCACCAGCCAGAAAATAGGAACCTGGTCGTTTTACACCCTTTGCAAAGCGAATAACTTTGCCGCAGCGAAGGTAACGATCACCTGATTCAGGCTCACGTTTTCAGTACGAATGTTCTTGCACACAAAGAAAACTGATGGATTGACTTTATTTAGTAAATTACTGAGACGATTAAAAATTATTGTTAGGGTTTACTGTCCCAAAGCCACGATGTGATTATGGTGAATGCCGCAGCAGAGGACTCCTGAAATTTCGATTACCTGGAGGTTCTGAAACGTGCACTTAAATCTAAGTACACGGGGCTGTTCAGAGGATTCATAAAAGGCTGGTGACATGACATTATATATTTTGTAATATCAACACGTGTGCAATGAATAAAACAGGAGGCGCGCATGTGGGCTTGCAGTTTGTAACGCAGATGGCGACAACAGTGTCGGTTGCCGCTCTCGATCTTCATGACTCATGCATATCCTTAGGGCAAGGTCTAATGTCACAGACTCGAATATTAATAGAACATGCTTAACTATGCGAAAATACATAATCAAAATGAGCTGTTCTAGCACAGCTGAACGGCATAATGATACAGATAGGCAGGAAAAAACATTGATATGGTGATTTCAGTACGTGCGTTTTGCAACTGAACGGTGGAAGTTTTACGCCACTGTGATTATTTTAAATATAGTAGAATATCGGGACGGCAGCGGACAAAAGGAAGGATGCTGTGCTTTTGACATCACGACAGAAGTTGCCAAATTATGATTTCTATTATGACACCACGAAAAATTTATGTACCCTGTTTTCTGAAAGGGCACGAAGCACTTGCCTTATTTGACAAATGTCACGCCTCTTTATAAGGTCTATGGTCACTGCTGTTCCTCTGAACTACAGATAAAACTCTATCCAATAAAACCTGACTTAAAGAAGTTTCCGATCTACTGAAAAAAAGTAATGTTCATTCCCCTGCAGTTGCTCAAAAGGTTCGATGTTGTTTCGTACACAAATTAACGAACGAACTTGACACCAAGCCCGATTTAACGAAATTTTTCCCGAAATAAATAAATAAATATAATCGCTTGTTTTATTCCAGTTTTTACAGGCTGGGGTTTTCGTCAGGCGTGCGCGTTAACAGCTTCGCGCATAGCCTTCTCTATAACTACTTATACGAACCCTTCACGGGAAGACGTCCAAATGCACTTATTGACGAGGCAGCACGCTGCGCCCATGAAGAGAATATTGGATTCGTGCTAGATGCGGTGGTTGCTCAGTGGTTGCCCACTGGACGGGGATTACGTAGTCTCTCCCTCTCCTAGTGTTCTACTGGCCCGCAACGTCTCCTGTCTGTAGAGAGTTGTATCTATTACAGCGAACGAGACGTGCCTGCCTCTTCTGAACTTCGAATTCTGCCCTCAAGTCCTACCACAAGGCACTGCTCGCGCCACTCAGTCACCGTCGTACATGTGCCAGATCTCATCGGTGTCACCTGAACTGCCCGCTGTCGCCTCTCCGAACCCGCATCGTGTCGACGCAGCCACCACTACTACACTGCACAACAACATAACCAAGACTATTGCATCAGACCTTTTGCCCTCTCAAGTTAAAGACTTCAGTGATTTCCTTATGGCCTACTGTGATATATTTGACTTTGACGGTAAGTCCTTAGGTCAAACCTGGCAAGTCAAGCACCGCATAGATACCGGTGATGCAGCTCCAATTCACAGGCGTCCTTACCGAGTTTCACATTCAAAGCTCCAAGTTATTCAGCAGGAGGTCGACAAGATGCTCACAAAAGGCGTTATTGAGCCTTCTTCAAGTCCGTGGGCTTCCCCTGTGGTCTAAGTGAAAAAGAAAGACAACAGCTGGCGTTTATGCGTGGATTGTCGGTATTTAAACAAGATCACCAATAAGAATGTCTACCCGATTCCTCGTATTGATGATGCCCTGGACTGCCTTCATGGTGCTACCTCTTTTTCTTCGATAGACCTACGCTGTGGTTACTGGCAAATCGCCGTAGATGACCCCGACCATGCGAAGACAGCCTTTGGAACGCCTGACGGTCTCTACTAATTCAGAGTCATGCCGTTCAGTTTGTACAGTGCGCCGGCCACGTTCGAACGGATGATGGACACGCTTTTGCGCAGCTTTAAAAGGTGTATCTGCCTCTGTTACCCGGACGACGTCATTGTATTTGCCCCCACCTTTGATTCTCACCTCGACCTACTTTCGTCCATTCATTCAGTGTCTCGTGCGGCTGAGCTACAACTTAATTAATCGAAATGCCACTTTGGCCATCGCCAAGTTGCTGTTCTAGGGCATCTCGTTGACTCATCTGGCATCCAACTCGATGCCGACAAAGTTCGCGCTGTCCTCGATTTCCGCGTACCAATTTGTGCCAAAGACGTTCGAAGTTTTTTGGGACTATGCTCACATTTCCGATGATTCATCAGAAACTTCGCAGATATTGCCCGCCCCTCGCTGCTCTTCTCAAGAAAGATGTGCCATTTTATTGGGGTCCTGAAGAAGTCAATGCTTTGTCTCTCCTCATTACGCTGCTCACCGCACCGCTGATCCTCGCCCACTTCGACGTGTCCGCTCCAACCGAAGTCCGCACCGGCGCTAGTGGTTACGGTGTTAGCCCAGCTTCAATCCGGTCATGATAGAGTTCTTGCGTATGCCATGCGACTCCTTTCCTTCGCCGAACGCTCTTACTCTATTACTCAGCGCGAGTGCCTGGCGCTTGTATGGGCAGTTGGTAAATTCCACCGCTATTTATATGGTCCACCTTTCACCGTTGCCACAGGCCACCATGCTCTAAGCTGGTTTCAGCAGTCTGTGATCCAACATGGCGCCTAGCTCGTTAGGCTCTGCGCCTCCATGAATTCACGTACACAGTGGTATACAAGTCAGACACAAAGACGCCGACTGCCTTCCTCGATACCCCGTTGACGATCCAGATCTCGTAACGAATGACACGCCCATCTGTATTTCCTCGCTCTCCGCTTTCGCCAACATTGGTGACGAGCAACAGCGTGACGCGTCCCTAGGAGACCTAGTCACCCGCCTGCATACTAACTCGACGGACAGTTCGCTTCGCATGTTCGTCATGATAGACGGCATCTTATCGCACCGGAACATGCGCCCAGTGGGACAGGAACTACTAGTCGTAGTACCCACTCATCTCCGCTCAACCGCACATCAGCAACTACATGATTTACCAATGGCCGGCCACCTTGGTGTAGCCAGAACGTACGACCGCGTCCGCCGACGCTTTTTCTGGCCCGGCTTTTACCGTTCTGTACATCGTTATGTCGCTTCTTGTGAGTCATGCCAACGCCGGAAAAGGCAAGTTGTGCACCCCGCCGGGCTCCTTAAACCTATCGACATCCCAGCTGAACCTTTTTTTTTCGTTTCGGCCTCGACCTTCTGGGACCTTTCCTATTTTTAACCAATACCAGATGGGTCGCCGTCACCAAGGATTATTCGACCCGTTTTGCCATTACGAGACCTCTCCCGAGCAGCTGCCCTACAGACGTCGTCGACTTTGATACAAGATGTCATCCTACATCACCGCGCGCCTCGTCAACATATCACGGACCGAGGTCGGTACTTTTTATCCACGCGAATCGAGGACCTACTTCGCTCTTGTGAAACCAAGCACAAGCTTATGACGGCCTATCATCGCAAAAGGAACGGATTGACAGAACGTTGGAATCGCACGATCACTGACATGCTCGCCATGTATGTCTCGACTGATCATCGCGACTGGGACATTGCGCTACCCTTTGTCACTTTTGCTTACAACAGCTCGCGCCACAACACTGCTGGATATTCTCCCTTTTACCTTTTCTATGGAAGAGAACCGACCTTGCCGTTCGACACGCTCCTACCCACCTCTGCCCACCTGTTCACCGAAACTGCTCGCCACGCTATTAGCGCAGCCGAAAAGGCCCGCCAGATCGCCCATCGACGCATTTCGGACTCGCAACTACGCCAGAAACATACAAAGGACAGTTACCACCTGAACGTTCGCTTCAATCCGGGTGACCTCGTTCTCCTGTGGTCTCCGTCTCGGCATGTTGGCCTGGCCGAAAAACTTCTGCCCAAGTACTACGGCCCCAACCGTGTGCTACGCCAGGTGACTGACGTTACCTATGACATCGCCCATTTGGACCCTACGGCGCCCTCTACATCTTAAAACGTCGTCCACGTCGGTCGCATGAAGCCGTTCCTTTCGCCCAACACCTATCTTGAATGCTCGACTATCCTATATTGTATATAGGTTATAAATACGTTCGCGACAATATGATTTTTATGTCACGTCCGTCATGGCACTGTCTTGCTTTTCTCGTGGGCGTTTTACTGACTTGATATATATTGAAATTGGCTAGGCCTGATGCACGTTATGAGTAACACGACTACCGTGTGAGGCGTGCCATTTATGTCATGACACACACGACACACCTGGTGCTCTCGCGGGCGTTCTGCTAACTTGGTACATATGAAGCATGACATTAAGTCACAGTAGTTCACGGCCAGGAATAATTGTACGCCGCGACATCAGTAGCATGGCATGCATGTCACGTATCGCATAAATAAACGTCTTAGCTTTCCTCGATTCCGCAAAAAATTGCAGAAGTGAATTTTTTTTCGTGTATATACGGACCAGCAAGGGGTGTGCGTATATTCGAGTTTATATTTGAATGTACTAACACGTGATCACGTAAACATGGTAAGCGAGGTCCTCTGTTACAATCACCTGATGCTCAGCCGCGACTGCTTTCTGAGTTTTAGGCAAAATCACTTGTGTAGGTTAAAGTTAAATGAACTGCTATATATACCTCAAGTTTTTTTTTAAATTTTACCGCAGAGTTCGGCATATTGCCACGCGCGCTTCTTTTTCTATTTTATGTCGCCGGCCCGTTACAGGTGTAACCACCGTCTTGCGCATTGCGCACCCAAATGTCCGGGAACTTTCCTTATTACTGAAGAACCTTGCAGTAGAGCACTGCACGGGCCGGATTTTACGGCCCGGGCCCGCTTTATGAAGCCCGAGCCCAGCCCGGGCCCGTGGTTCCAAGCGCGGGCCCGGCCCTGGCCCGGGCGTACTTGACTGTACCCAGCCCGAGCCCGGCCCAGGCCCGGGCATTCATTACTAAACTAATCATATCGTGGTTTTGGCACGTAATACCAAGGAATATAAATGAAATGTATTGTATCTGTCAACCGCGAATAAAAGACCGAAATCTTTATGCCTCCCATGGGAACAACCCTGATCTGGCCCATTTTTAGTGTTGTTAATATATATATATATATATATATATATATATATATATATATATATATATATATATATATATATATATATATATATATATATATATAAGTATGACAGGTGGCACTTCAAGAAAACTTCATTTATTACGTCGACGTTTCGGTCAGAGCCTGACCTTTCTCAAGACGAAATGTTCGTGCATATTTCCGTGTTTATATGGACATCAAATGAGAGGGGAAGGACGTGACAGAGAGAGAGAAGGAGCGGGAGGGAGAAAAAGTTTGCTTAGGGCCCATCAGGAGCGAGGAGTACCACGCCACCGCCGACAGCGGAGTGCTTCGCGACAGAGCTTATACTTATGCGGCGGCTATTACTCATCGTTAAAATTCGTCGCTCTATTCTGTCCCGTAGTGCTGGACGAAGAGCCGGCTCGAGTTAAAAACAGCCGGTGTGCGATTCAAACAGGCTGACCGGAGAAAAAAAGGAAAAAAAAAAAAAAAGGGGGGGGGGTTAAGTGGGTGTCGGTGAGCACTGTTGACGCCGCGTATTGTACTTTTGGGCCATGCCGAAGGAGTCTTGTATACCATCTGACTTGTTGCCGAGCCTGCTCGTTTGTCTGATAAACGACGCCCGCTTCCAAAGCGAGAACGAACACGTTGAGTGACATTAGCGACTTCCGGTCAAGGATCTACAGAACGGGGAAAAAAAAAAAAAAAGAGGTAGGAGCAAGAAGGAAGAGTGAGGGCGGGCTTGCACTTAGATTGATCGATTGCTGCTCTTTCCAAGCGCTGTACAATACAAAGCAGGGGAAGGTAAAAGACGGCACACATGAAAGGGTGAAAAACACTGCAGGTACGATCACCGAAGGCATTGGCTTACACATGCATCTTTGCTGCGTATTTTGTTGGGTTGATGTTAGTTTCATTTAAAGTACTATTTGCGCTTTAAGGCACGTAAAACAGGAAGAGCACCCGGATGTTCATTTATTCCATGTTCAACGGTGTTGAATTTGTGTATTAAGTATGCTTCACGCTGTTCACGTTCTCTCTGAGAGCGGAAAGTTCCTTGGAGTAGTGTTACTTTAATGGAATCGAAACTGTGACCTTCTGACTTAATATGTTTGGAAAGGGGAAGGTTCGGTAGTGTGTTCACATGCGAGCGGTGGTTGTTGAATCTGATTCGAAAAGGTGTATCAGTTTGTCCAACGTATTGTTTAGCGCAGATTCCACATTCTAACAGGTAGACAACGTTTGGGGAGTCGCAGTTAAGGTCACCATGTATGGTGTGTGTAAAATTACCATGCGTACTTTCAGCTATCGTCGTTGTTTGCATGTGCTTGCACACCTGACATCTACTTTTCCCGCAGGGATGGCAGCCACTTGTCCTGTTCTTTTGTTTTAGAGTGTACTACATAGTCCCTCACATTTTTCGGGCGTCTGTATACCACCCGCGGCGGGACAGTGAAGAGCTTTTTGAGGCGGTCGCTTTGTTCAATGATATTGAAATGCTTTTTGAGAATTTTGTTAACATTCGGCGCGTTACTAGTGAATGTAAGAATTAGGTTGCTTCGTTCCCCTTTACTTTCTTTTTTCTGATTGTGTAGGATTTGGTGGCGGTTCAGATTCGCTGCTTTTTGTATTGCGTCGTCGATGATTGGAGGTGGATAATGCTGCTTTATAAGGGCGTTACGTAGACGGTCCGTGTTCAAAGGCAACCACTCCTTCAACTATATATATATATATATATATACACACAGCTTGGCACAGTATACCTTAGACCATGGAATGCATAACATTTGCGTGTGCTCGAAGGCCCGACTTGCGCCTTTCAATGAGCGGGTCCGAGTCCGGCCCGGCCCAGGCCCGCGGCTTCAAGCCCGGGCCCGTACTTTCAAGCCCGAGCCCAGCCCGGGCCCGCCGGGAAACGCTTCGGACGGCCCGACCCGGCCCGCGGGCCCGGCCCGGCCCGGGCTTTCGGGCCGGCCCGGGCCCGTGCAGTGCTCTACCTTGCAGTACGCTTACGCGAATGTGAACATTACAGCTTCTTCTGGAACTAACGCGGCCACCAAAGTAAACGCTGCAATCTTTGAGAGCACACGTACAAATGCCGAGGCGCTTTACCACTTATCAGATTTACCGACAAGTGATGTCTGTGCTAGCCGATTTCGCTGCACTTTGAGTGTCGATTCATTTATTGGGCACATATTCGCCGAATAAAGCGTTTCATCTTTACCTGCACCGCTTTGCTTTGTTAACGGTCGCAACCATGTGACAATAATGCAGTATCAGGACTTGCAAAATTTCATTCTTTCCCCCGCATAAAGTTAGCGGCCCTATTCATGATGTCCATGACGTGTCATCGTGATGCCAATGTAGGCGCTTCATTACATTACCATTTTATAAAATTTGCATCAAATGACCTGCCTGTATGACCAACATGAACGACAGTTGACGATATCAAAGTTCCTGACATGCCGTCAATATGTGCCATAACAAGAATAGCTTAAATTATGCCATGCAACCATTGCGATGTAGTAGCGGTCGTTTTATTATCGTGGTATATAGCGGAGTGTGCATATATGCATGAGAAACATTATATTCTGTGTAGCATATGTTTACTCATGAATTACATTCATGATGAAACAAATGCTATATGGAAACTTAGAAAGGACAATTTTTTTTATTTCGGAAGAACATTCTTACATATGCATCACATGAATGCACGTCACCACAAACCACCCTTATTATCACAAACATCGTGAATCAACAAAAGGCCGCCATGATAACCGATGGCATACAGCAGGTAAGCACGTGTTAACCCCCCCCCTCCCAAACAAGTAAAGAAATGCATTGATTCTTGTTACGTCCAAAAGAGCAAATTCAGTATCTGTCAGCAGAACAGACGCCTGGCTGACGCGCCTGTCGCCTCCTTTCTTAATCATGTACCTTTACCAACATGCCATACTGGCAGTCATCCTACATGAATGACATGAATGACATGACATGAATCGCTGGCGGACGGTCTTTCCCGCTACGGACGCCGCTGGGGAGGCTTGCCGAGAACGAAAGCGCACGCTCGCCCGAGAACGGCACTCCCGGCGAAATGCGGATGCTGCTGTTAGATATAAGCGAGTAGGACTACGCCGACGTCAAGAACAGGTCCGGCAGGCACTTCGGCATCTGCAAGCACACCCAGCAGTGCTCCAACATCTGCCGACGATCCGAGGGACACGGTGATGGCGGCGCTCGCTGCGGCTCTCCGTGCACTGCTAAACTCGGTGGTGTGTGATTCCCCGGCTCGCGAGATGTGCGCCGCGGCCCTGGCCGCCCACCAATCCTTAGGACAACATGGCTAGTGCGCCGAAGAAGCCAAGGCCGCGGATACTTCAATGGAATGTGCGTTCCCTCCGCTGCCGTCACCCCGAGCTCTCTCTCGTGCTCCTCCAGCGCGAATACGATGTCCTGGCCTTCCAGGAAACGCGTGTTCGCGAGGGAGAGCTTAACCTGCAAGGTTACGTGTCATACCACGCCGCAACGGCGTGCACACTCAACGCCTGTCACAGCCACCACTGCAACAGTGCCTCTCACGTCAAGGGACGTTCACGCGCATCCCTCTACGTGCGCGCGCAACTATCGCAAGCTGCGATCGACGTGTCGGACATTCTCAGCCCGGGCGTCGAATGTGTGGCGGTGAAGGTGCGCGTAGGTGCAGTGGACACGTGTGTTGCCAGTGTATATGTGCCTCGTCCGAGGGAATGGGACCCCGAGTTTATTGTGCGGCTTGTCGGGCGGCTCGGTGACACCTCTGTTGTGGTGTGTGGCGATTTTAACTCTCATCACACGGCCTGGGGGTGTGTAAGCGTCCATCCGAGTGGCAGGGACCTTTTGGATGCTGTTCTCACTGCGGGGCTACACATCCTCAACGACGGCAGCCACACTTTCGTGCGCCGAGGTGCAGTTCGGAGTGCCATCGATCTCTCCCTCGTGTCGGACGACTGCCACTACTCGTGGCGCCGCAGTCCCGACACCGAGGGCTCGGATCACTATCCGATCTACCTGGAGCCGCTTCACGCCGGGGCACGACACACCAGAGTGTACGATGTGGTTAAATGGCCCCAATTCCGCGAACTGTGTGCTTCAGTGCCAGTCGCGGGTGACTTCTTTGGCCACATTGCTGCGTGCGCGTCTGCAGCTACGGTCGTGTGTCGTGTTCCGGCCGGCACTCCAGCCCCCGACATGAAGCTCCTCAACCTGCGGGCTGCTCGTCGCCTCGTTCAGCGCAAAGCCGAACGCTCGGAGAAGGCAGAAGACTGGACTGTATACAACCGTATCGACGCGGTCTGTCGCCGCCACGCCCACCATCGCCGCGACGGGAGCTGGTCCAGCCTCTGCCAAACCCTCGACGATCGGCGCTACCAAAAGCGTTCGTGGCGCATCCTTCGGGCACTCCTCAGACCGAGGATTCCGCGCTCACCGGCGCTGTCAATAGCAGTCACTCTGGGCATCTCAACATCTCAGCTGGCCGAGCTTCTTGCTGACACCTTTTGCGTCTCGGCAGCTGCGCCCGCCGGTGTTACCGCCCCTGCGCTGCCACCTCACAGCAGGCCCGAACTTTTCGCCCCACTCCGCTATTTTCCCACACCGGCGATAGTGGCGGAAATTGCGGAATTGTGTACAGCGGACTTCACCATGCGGGAGCTCCGCAGCGTGCTCGACTCTCGCAAGCGCCGGTCGGCACCAGGTAGTGATGGCATCACATACCAGATGCTGCGAAACATCGACAGCAGCCTCCTCCCGCAGCTTCTCGCCGCCTACAACACCGTCTGGCGCACAGGGGAGCTGCCGGCCTCGTGGAGGGAAGCCCTGGTTATTCCTTTGCACAAAAAAGGAAAACCCTCGTCCGACCCGAAGTCCTACAGGCCGGTCTCCCTCACGTCGGCAGCTGGGAAGGTGTTCGAGGCCATGGCACTTCGGCGGCTTCAGTGGATTGCTGCTGCGCTCGATTTCCTGGCGGCCGAGCAGAGCGGCTTTCGCAGCCATCGAGCCACGGCTGATTGCATCGCCGACGCTGTCGGCCTTCTCGAGGAGGCGAAACACCGTGGCGAGGCTGGCTACCTGGTTCTTCTCGACGTGAAAAGTGCCTTTGACTCGCTCCCACACTCAACCATCACGGACGCGCTCTGTGCCATGGGAGTGAGTGATAACCTCCTCAGGTATGTTCAGGCATTCCTGAGTGACCGCACTTTTCGCGTTCGCATTGGCGGGGAGATCAGCGCGCCTCGTTCCGTGAATGCCGGGGTGCCGCAGGGCGGCGTGTTGAGCCCCTTCCTGTTCAACCTCGCCCTTGCGCGCATCACCGACTACCTGCCGCGCGCCACGGCCGTCGAGGTGCGCGTTGCCATGTACGCGGACGATATCGCGCTGTTTGCGAGTGGGCCCACCTCGCGTGGCCGTGAAGTGCGCGCCAGTGTACAGTCGTACATCAACGCGGTGGACTACTTCGTCAGCGGCATCGGGCTGGAACTTTCCGCCGAAAAAACCGAGGCTCTGCTCGTCCACCCGAATCCGCTGGCACGCTACCAGGTGGCAAGGCTTTCTCTCCGAGGCTGTCAGCTCCCTTGGCAGCGCAGGGTGAGGTACCTCGGCCTTACCATCGATCATCGGCTCAGCTGGAAGCCTGCCATAGCAGAAATCCGCAAGGGTTCACGGAACATCGCCCGCGTGGCCTCCTGCGTGCTCGCCGGTGGCAAGGGCTGCTCTCCTGTTCTTGCGCTGCGCCTGTACAATGCGGTCGCTACGGCCAGGACGCTGTACAGTGTTCAGCTCGTCGGGCTCAACCCCATACAGTGGGAATCACTCGACGTCGTCCACCGTGGAGCCGTGCGACGCATCTTTGCGCTGCCTCGTACCTCGCCGGTTGGTCCCACCTTGGCGGAGACAAATCAACTCCCACTCTCCCTGCGTGCCAAGGCCGGCGCTTTGCGGCACGTTCACCGAATGCATCAGACGCAGCAGGGTCAGCAGCTGGCCATCCGACTGCTCTCTCGCCCCAACTCAGGCATGGGTCGGCACGCTCTCGAGTACGCCGCACTCGTGCCTGAGATGCCACACTGCGGCTGGCTACCCATCCCTCCACATCGGGACCGCGGCCTGGAGATATCAACCACCGTTCCCGGAGTGAGATGTAAGAGGAGGACTCCACAGTGTGCGCTACAACAGGAGACTGCTGCTGTGATTGACGGGCAACTTTCCGGTCGCGTCCTCATATACACCGATGGATCGGTGACAACGGAGGGATCAGCAGCCGCTGCCTGCATTGCTCCCACCCTTGAGGTCGCCGGAAAATGTCGGCTCCCAATCGCCGCCTCCTCGACGACTGCCGAGCTCGCGGCACTTGACCTGGCGGCAGAAATACTGGCAAAGTTTCTCCCACCGGCGGCAGCGGTCCTGTGCGACTCGCGCGCCGCACTTCTTGCACTTGCGCGAGGGGAGCGAGGTGCCCTGATCGCGCAACGTCTATACCGCAAGTTCACGGTGATCCAGAACAGCGGCTGCGACCTCGTCTTCCAGTGGGTGCCATCCCACGTTGGCGTACAGGGCAACGAGGCGGCCGACGCCCTCGCCAAGGAGGGCCACGATCCCCGCACGCCGTTCACCACTTTCGTGCGTGTCAGCGACGAGGCTCGCCTCATCATCGCGCGTCATGTGCGCTCTCTGCATCCGGATGCGCGAGTCGCATCGGGAACACCTCCGCGCGTACTTCCGAGGACTGGCCTCAACAGACGTGCGCGAGCGTTTCTTCTCCGGCTGCGCATCGGATGCAGCCGCACCGCCGATCGCCTCTTCCGGCTTTCTGGCAGCGGAAACCCAAAGTGTGTGCAGTGCCCAGCCGACGAGACCATCGACCACATCCTGCTGCAGTGCCCGGGATACGATGATCATCGCCGTCGTCTGTTCGGAGCCTTCAGCAGACTGGGCCTACCACACCTGTGCCTGGACGAACTCCTGTTCCCCAGCGCACAACATTCTAAAGTCCTGCAGGCGTTCTACGCGCTGTTGGATTTTTTCGGCGACGCCGACCTATTTACGCGCCTTTGAGGCCCGTTTCAAGCCGTCTCGGGACGGTTTGTTTACATTTCTGCGGCGCTCCCTCCTCGCACAGCCGGGCGCCCGTCACGTGATGTTGACATCCTTCTCGCCCTTGCCGACCTGCTTGACTGCTCCTCTCTGCGGCGGCCCGCCTCTCGGTTTCTGCTGCCGGCAGCTCGCGGGATCACAGTGCTCTTTTTTTTTTATTTTTTTCTTTCTCCCTTCTCCCTTCTACCTCTCTCCTTCACCCCCCACCCCCCCAGCCCGTGCAGGGCCGTTGAGGTGTCCTCACCCGTAGAGACAGTTACAGCCTTGCACTTTTCTCTTCCTATCTTTATAAGAATCACTGTGTACGTCGATTGCCCAATCCTACTTTAGCAAAACAGGACGCAGCAGTCAAACGGCAGCAACGTTACGTTTATCCCAAAGTGACAGCAAGAGAAGCACAGGCGAAACACTGGTATCGAGCTTATCCCAAAGTGTGGTCACGAAAAAATGTTGCGTAAAGAGAAACGAAGGGACAGAGCGTGTATTGCACTTCCCCATCGCTTACTTAAAGTGGACCTGCCCACAATTATTTAGTTCGACGGTAAAGTATGCCGTTAAGTAAATACAAAGTAGGCCAGCAAACAGTCTTGTTAAAAAGTCCCTTGTGCATTCACGTAACACGACTCGAATGCGCAAGCCCTTCTTTTTGCCGCTCAGTAGAATGTAATGATACGCCTCTTCACTTCTGAAGCTTTCAAGTCCTCAGAGGGTGCTGCGTTGCTACCGAGTTAGGCCCACATTTGGTCAAGAACCGGTGTTCTCTACATCATCATATGACACCCTGACGCCGTCAAAAATGTCGGCTTCTTGTGACGACATGATCGCGTCATTGACACCGCCATGTGAATTTGAGGTCCTGGGAGTGTTAGTACGATAATGGGCCTACATTCATTCAGTTGAACGCCGGGTAAGTTTTGACCAACACTTGTCACTTAGTTTTTTTACTTACCATTTATGTTGGCCCCGTCTCTGTGCGTTATTTTCGCGAAGACCAGTCTTACGAAGTAGCGTCGGGTCTCGCCAATCGACAAACTTCGCGTAGTCTCTTGACTCAGGGTACACGTACGACTTTTACCTTAAAGCACGTCGATCTATGAATGGTTTGTTCCTTCACTGCTGGTCATGCTCCAGCTTGCAGCTTTTTATTATACTGAAATATATGCCGCCTTGGAGGTAGTTTCACGAGTATCAAGAAGGAATTGTGCGCAACCAAGCTGCCAACCTGTGAATAATTTGCAAGCAATCAACAAAGAGCTTTCAGCGTTCAGTAAAATTCGTATAGTATTATAACCTTACCTGCGAAATACATGTACGCCCCAGCCCTCTCCGAGTCTGTGTCGATCTTACAGTGCATTGCAGCAATAGTTCGGAAGCGCTGCTCAGCCTAACTTAGTTGTTAAAGTCCTCGGGCAGTCACCCAGCCATTATCGTTTTGAATACTTGTAGTGCTACGTAAAGACCTTATTTTTGAACACGCTCTAGTAACGATCACTGCGGTTTTGCTGAAACTGAGTGTCATGCATTGCTTACAGCCAGAGTGTCGGAACGGAACGAAAACCGAAAACGAAAAACGAAAAAAACGATATTTTTGACTGGAACGAAAACGTAACCGAAACTTTATATATTATTTCGTTCCGGAGTGAAACCGAAATTTTTCCAATCGTTTTTCGGTTCACGAGAAAATTTCGCAATCCAGAACAACTGAGCCCATGCAATGTGAGCATATCTCAGGGCATAGTATTTGCGCGTTCCTCAAACAAGAATTCAGAGCAAAGATATGTTGAATTTGTGCGAAGAACGAAAACAGTGGCAACCATAGATGTTTATATTAACCCAAGGGGACTTTTGCACGCCTGTCAAGCAGGCCAAAGTGCAGAGGGCATTGTAGGCGCTGAAATTTGTTACAGCGAGAGCTGTTATGAGATCACAACAGCCGATTGTGGCGCCAAGTTGTCCGCCGCCGCCGGTGTACGTGACCGCTATCGCGTGATATGAGAAAAAATAAATGAGAAACAAATTTCTAGCATGGGATAGAATCTTAATCTGCGCCCTCTGCGTGGCAGTCGGGTCTTCCAGCACAGTGCCACGCTTGTGCTTGTAACTCCATCGCAAAAATACTCTATACAGGCGTCATGCCGGGCAAGGAATTGCGTTAACATATGTAATATAGCGTGGCATAAGAGTAAAATAAAAACCAGTCATCACACAATTCTAATAGCGCAAATAGTGTGTGGTTTAATGCTTCCCATCAGTGTTGCGGAGTTGCCACTCCTGAATTGGAATGACTCCGGAATCATTCCACATTTCGCGACCCCGGAATGGAATGGGGACAACGCTTGTAGGAATGGAATGGGAATGGAATTAAGCGCCTTTTGCACCGAATGGAATGGGAATAGAAATACGTCTTTTTCCGAAAATAGAGCACGTTTTCGTCTATGTGCTGTTTTTCAAACTTCAAACGTTAGTAAGTCAGAGCCTCACAAATTAACAATAAAGCAGTATTTTTAAAACGGCTTGGATGATTACAAGCACGGTACATTTACAAGCAACGCACCTACTACAAACTGAGGCATAAGTTAGTGTACAAACAAATGCATTATCCCAGCAGATACCGAAGGGAGAAAAAACTACCCCTGCGCGTTGGTTTGCATTGATACCCCCACGAAAGTGAGGGTATCCATGCGAAAGTGGCGAGTACTCTTTGCACAGCCTGATCTTTATCTCACGAGCAGTTTAGTATCTGACCCACGTAAATAATCTTTGCGTCAAGGAAGACACTGCATACCTGCGCACAGGCGAACACAGAAAGTTCTCACCCCATCCATGCTTGCGAGGCGCGCTTGACAAGCGTGAGTGCTGACGAGCAGTGCGGCCCAGTGTTCCGTATTCGATGCAAAGGCACTTTTGTCAGCATAAAAATACGCTATGTCGTCATTTCAGCATTGACAGATTTAAGCTTAAACAATATTGAAACACCACCATTCGCTCAAACATGTTGACCATGCAAATACTATAGGTAGCGGGGTACTGCCCCTTTGGAAATTAGTAGGGTGGTTGTACTGCACGAGATATGTCACCAAGCTACTAGCCCTCGACCTTGGTAACGTTTTTTGAGTACTTTTGCAGTTCCTAATGCATCTGATGATATCAGCTTCATGGGGCGTTCATTCTTAACTCGATAAAACTATCAAGATGCCTTTCCTACGTTGAGGAATTACAGGAATGGAATCGAACTGCCAGGCCACTCCCGGAGTGGGTATGGGCTAAGTTTTTTCATTCCGAGGAACTGAAATGAATGGGACTGCGGCAATTCCTGATTCGCCGGAATGGAATTGGAATGGAATGGAGGCGCCCATGCCGCAACACTCCTTCCCACGCACTGCAAAGTGCTCAGCCATAATTCATCATCATCAGCCACAGCACAAAATGCAGATAATGCCTTACAGATGTGTAGCGGGTACGGCGATTCTCCGAAGAATGACGAAAAATGGCATAGTAGGAACTTCGCTACTTCAGAAAAATTGCGATCATTCATGACGGAGTGGGTACCTTGCATGTATACATGTATTAGTTGCCCCAAGATGCTCTACAAAGTCCGCTCTTCCAACTTTTGCTGTGACTGTGCTGCGTGTTCCACTCAGGCCTGCGATCTTTTTATCAGAACAGCGGTCTCGCACATCAGAGAGTACACTCAATGACGTGCTGCTTTTGAGATCGTGCTCACTCCCTTGACACAAAGCATTTAGCCGACTAAAAAAATTCGTATTTGTCTTTTGAGAAAATAAATACCATAACTTTGAAATGAATACTGGTTTGTGCTAGTTAGTAGGAATACGTGATACAGTTACTTCCGCTCCTCTGAAGAACGTGTTTTACCCTTGTCCCACTTTCTTAAAAGGAGGGCAAGTAACTACATTACAAATCCAATGTTTTTTTTTAATGATTGCCCTGCCTTCAATTGTTTTCATACAAAAGAAAAAAACCGTTACGAACCGTTACGGAACGTTTTTTTTTCGTTCAGGAACAGAAACGGAACGGAACTTTTTGCAGTGGAACGAAACTAATACCGAAACGAAAAACATTTCGTTCCGGCACCCTGCTTACAGCATTACAAATGTCAGCACCAGTAAGGCGAGGGAGGCGTGATGTTTGGGCTATCTGGTACTTTACTATGCTTTTATAGGTGGAGCTGAGTGGCATGAAGCACCGTGACTATTAAAGCTGTAATCGTCAGTAAAGTCAGAGATAGGAAATGTCTAGGTTTTTGGTACTTTACAGTGTTTTTCTATGTGACGCTGAGTGCCGCGAGCTGCCTGACTATTGAAACCTCATGATCAGTAAAATGAGAGTTATAATTAATGGGGCGATTCTGTATTTTACTATGCCTCTCTAGGTGAAGCTGACTGTCATGAGGGGCCATGGCAACTATAACTGTAATCATTAGTAAAGTGACAGAGGCTAAATAATTGGGTCATTTGTTGCATCACTATGCCTTTCTAGGCTTTTCTGACCCTTTTACATACGCTCGATTAAAAAAAGCAAAAATACAGAGGCCGGCGATCACCAAAGAAGGCTCGAGTACCGACAGGACCCTCTTTTTGAAGAACACTTAGCTGACAAAAACTGTAATGATTGCGCAGCTTTAGTAAAAACCCCATCCACAAGCAATTCTGCTGAGTAGTGCCATTTGTAAGAATCGACATTTTTGGCTGTTCAGTTAGGACTGTTCGCTTGGCGCAGCCAGAATATGGCGCTAAATGCAACTTCCGCGAAATTCTGTAAATACTAGCGAAAATGGCCTCTTCAGTGAAAGCTCATGCGTGCTTTACGTATCTCAAACCATACTACTACGCATGACGGATGAGCCCTCATCCGCTTTCGAGCAAGAATCCTTAATTTTTATTTTTCTGATTGACATTTTCTGATCTTCGAAATGATGGAACGGTAGTCCCCTTACAATGACTGATGTACTATATTCATCTCGTTCTTCTGCGAGCGCATTCCGAACACGAGTCGTCATTACCATATGTAGATTGATTATTCGTTTCGTCTGATGCACATCTAAGGCGAAATGCTTAAAATGGCGTCTTTGATGTCATAAAATAACGTGATGAGGTTATAATATGTGGAGGTGATGTGGAAGCATCCGGAACAAATTACAATGACGTTATTACGACGTTAGAAAAAAATAGGTTAAAATTCAGGCGGATGAGTACGTTCTGAATAACAGCGAAACACCACAACGTGCCTATAACAGTCTGTATAACCACCCAAACTAAGCGCGTTTAGCCATTTATAGTGTAAGCGGTGTGCTTAGATGTAAGCAATATCCGATTAAAAAAAAACATGTGTGTGAAAGATTTCTAAACGTTTATTTTTTGAAGGAGCGCAAAATCAGAGATCTTTTTTCGTAAACATGCTGTGCTCCGTTCCTAAAAATGTGAGCGTACTATGCATTTTGACGGCGACTGAGATGGTCCGGGAGTAATGGAGTAATAAGATGGGATGCTGGCGACAGAGGCCCCCAAAGAGCTGCTACGTGTAGCTGCCGGGGCAAGAAACGGTTGGGTGGTTTCTTTTATTGA
The DNA here is from genome assembly GCF_013339695.2 of Rhipicephalus sanguineus. Lineage (NCBI taxonomy): Eukaryota > Metazoa > Arthropoda > Arachnida > Ixodida > Ixodidae > Rhipicephalus > Rhipicephalus sanguineus. The sequence goes on along the minus strand of NC_051183.1, from coordinate 83,913,622 downwards.
ATTTAATGGCCTAAGCAACTCAGGCTATTAGAAGTGCCGTAGTGGAGGGCTCCGGATAATTTCGTGCACATGGAATGCCTAGGGTTTGCAAGCGAAGTTAACTAAAAGTTCTATTGACATGGTGTTGGAAAAAGGTTGAGCAAGTGATCAATACTGCTATCAAACAGTAAATTTTGGGTGCCCTTTGAGAGTGTAAACTTAAAGACAGCTATGACTAGTCTCTATTCGTTTTATAATGTCGACTATTCTTGCCATAACTTGGTTAAATGATCCAGTTACAATAAATGTTTCAGCATTATATGGCAATGGCTATGATGGATATTTCTACAATCATTTTATTGAGAACGTAATGTGGTGTCCAATATCACAGTAGCTATGTAGTGACCCTAGCAAACTATGTAAAATCAAACGCGCAGAAGGCCATGAAACCTTGCTGTGATAGATTTGGAAGCCGAAAAATGTAAAGCAACAAAAAGACCACCGAATGACGTTGTACAGACGGGCTATGTTTATTCATTTCGTGACTGCTATATGCCTCAGGCTGCACACGTAGGCATATTCTATGAATCTTAAGTACCACACCGCCCGTGAGACATCGCACAATAATTAGAGCTATTACATTGTATCATGAATATTGGATTAGTCGCCAAAGAGTGTTACCGGAACTGCGACTTCGTCACAGTTGGGCTGATTGTATTGCTTCAGTCATTGGGCTTCAATATAGAAACATTATAAAGTATCTGATTATGAACTCAACATCAGATACTCAACTACTGCGATCGTATGACCCCGCCCACAGTTCTTTATATATATAGCCGCTCTGTCCGCATCTACTACTCTACTGTTCCAATCAATGTGGCTAATGTATTGCTTCTACTGACCTCAGAGTACATGCTTCGTTATCGGCACCGGTGAATGAAAGAGTCAGTTTGTATAAAAGTTTTTCCCTATTGCAAATAAGGAAAATTACTGGCATGCGTGGTTTTAATTTTACACCGAACCCTGCTTCAAGGCGAATGAATGGTTGCCCGCCTTAGAGTGCCTGACCATGTCATCGCATGTAATCCCAACTTAATGGTAGGCAACGTGATGCTTTGATTAGATGTAACAAAGCAGCTTACAAATATATGACTTCAAGTAAAAAAAAATGTTCTTAGCAAGCAAGTTGGGCTCATGATAGACACCACGGCAAATACACACTCAATTGTGGATAGTTTTAAAGTTTAAAGTGGCAAGATTATTGACCATTGCATTTTGGTAAGCGAGGTGGAGTAAATACGGGGTATGGAAGAAGACTACATGGAGCCCTTATGATATATGGTCGTTGACGTAAAGTATTTTTTGTTTCATATATTCCTAGTAGATAAGCGCTCAAAATCAAGAGATATTTCCCGGTCGTAGAAAGATGGCTTAGAATAGCGCCTCTGCCTAATTGTTTCTAAATACTAAAGACGCGATTTTTTTTATCTCCGCCTATGACGAAATTCACATCCAAAAACGACTTGCTCTGGTAACAGCTACGAACCTCAAAACGCCTTATATTGCCTTCATGAAATATTTTTTCAGCTGTGCATTTTTCTTTAAAAGTGAAGCCGGCTTTCGGGGATTGGTGTGAGACAGGTCTTTGTAAGCTGACTTTCAAACATTGTGTGTTGCAGTAAAGCCTACTCAAACAGAAAATGTCCATTCTGAAGCGCATTGATATAATTGAAACAAGGAGCTGCCGAGCAGCACGTGCTATTAAAGTTCTGCAGTAGGTTTTCCACGGCCACGTATAGTTAAGTCTCCCGAAAAGCAACGCGCCTACCAGGAAACACGAAAGCTACAGGGACTAGAATATCAACCATGCCGGCACGCGGAAAACACCAGTGAAGATCATGCACGAAGGGGCTAGCGCATGCGGCAAGCTATGGCAAGCTATAGAAGACCAGGCGTGTCAGGAAGCGTAGAACAGGGATTTGTCGGCGGGCATGGCGAGCAAACGTGGCGCAATGTGTATGTGAATATCAGCGTAGTCGTCGATGTTTGGCGGTACACTGCAAACTATTTTCACGTTGAACACCACGCTCATAGCCTGCTCCTTCATGCCAAAGTGTCTTCCGCCATGTCACCTGTGTGTCATGGGCTCAACAGCTTCGCTTATCGTTCATCTTCACAGAGTGGAATGGCTAACGAATTTTCCTTCGAGTTTAACTATTTTATACACAAAGACTCACAAGCCCCCTTATGGAATAGTTCAAGAGGTCCATGCATTGATTATTTCTCCTCTGGCACGCGAAAGTTTTCTGACGCTAAAGTTGTTTCGCACTGCCTCCTGCACCACAGGTATCACAAGATTATTGCACGTCACATGCGGTTGTCGACGCTCCGTGATCGGTCTGCCATTGACCAAGAAGCGATGTAGTGCGATGTCGTCATAATGTGGCGTCATAATTATGACACTATGAACTCACAAATTCTGGTAATATGTGACGTCATGATGGCGTCACAGGGTTATGTCATTGATTGGGTGAGGTTACATTGAGGTCATGTGACCTTTGGTGGGCCGACTGCACACACAAATTCCACATTCGCTTGAGTATCACGTGACTTTTGATGTACTTTCATTATTATTATTATTTGTTTTGCAATACTCGTGTTGACGCCTACGCGGCTTCGTGAAATATCGTTAGATCTAGCGAAATATCGAAGACGCCGACTCGACGGTGAGTTTCGCGTTTGATGTGGCATCCATGGCTTTCGCATAATAATTATCTGTGTAGAGTTTACCGAGAGTTTAAAATGTTACTTTATGGTAGAACTAATTAGTTCTACCTGTGAAATGAAAGAGCGTCCATTAGTACGAACAGTTTACATTGACTTCAAGAATTTAAAGTTCGCGCACACCACTCTTCAAACATCCAACAACGTCCCTTTGATCGGGTAGTTGTAAATTGCATCGGAAGTACTTCTCGAAAAAATAAGGCGCCCGTTTCCTGCGTGACAGAAGAAAGGAAAGTTTGCTCCTGATGAAGAATAAGTATATGCCTACGGTAAGAATGAAATGCTTGGAGAATGTGACAAACAGAAGTTCGATGCGATAAAAAAAAAGGTTAAATTATTGGATGATATGATATGTTGGGTAAACAAGCATATAGCAGCTTGGTAATGCAATAATATGCGGCATTGCTTTTCAGGTAACAATTTAAGATGAGGGGCTTTCGTCGAGACATTGCATTCCTGCTCGGCTCATTCTTGCTTCTGCTTGCATTAGTACAAGTACCTACTTGTGTACATGCGGGACAGGGCACTTCGAGTAAGTGTTTTCTTTTTGCTTTAAGTTGAAGCATTATGTACATGACAATTCACAAAACTTTGTCGAGTTTTGCCCTTCACATCACAGCCAGCGCCACGCCGTAAAGCACTTAAATGCAATTCAAACGCATCAAACGTCATTTTTACAGCGAACGCTGTTATGAGATCATTTCACCGGCCGTTTTTGGCGCCGTAGTTGTCCGCCGCCGCTGCCGCCGCCGCCGCCGGTGTCCGTAACCAGTATCGCTCGAAATAAGAAAAAAAAAACGAAATAAGAAAAAAATTCCAGGATGGAACGAGGTTCGAACCTGGGCCCTCTGCGTGTGAGCCCAGTATTCAACCTCTGAGCCATGCCGGTGCTTGAAACTGCTTTGCAAAAAGGTCCTATACAGGCTTCATGTCGGGAAGGAACCATATTAGCATATACAATATAGCGTGGTAGAAGAGTAAAATAAGCACCAAGCGTCGCACAACGCGAATTCTGTAACCAGGCGTCACACAATGCGAATTGCGCGACGAGTAGGCTGTTGAATGCTTCCAACCCATTACAAAGGGCTCTGCCATAATTCTTCGTCGTCATCAGGCACAGCATCAAGAAAGTGCGCATAATGCCTTACATGCGTTTAGCAGGTACCACGGCTCGCCGTACTTCTAAAAAATTACAATGATTTATAGCGTAGAGGGTTCCTCGCAAGTGCACTTGTATTGGTTGCCAAGGAAGCCCATAAGCGCATGATCCATTTCCTCGGGGTCTCAGTAAAATTACAATGATTTAGAGCGTAGTGGGTTCCTCGCAAGTGCACTTGTATTGGTTGCCAAGGAAGCCCATAAGCGCATGATCCATTTCCTCGTGGTCTCTGTAAAATTACAATGATTTAGAGCGTAGTGGGTTCCTCGCAAGTGCACTTGTATTGGTTGCCAAGGAAGCCCATAAGCGCATGATCCATTTCCTCGGGGTCTCACTAAAGTTCTTCGCCCCCCCCCCATCTCTCTCCCACGTCAACGTATGTTATACAGCATGACAGGAGAGGGAAATAGCGACCGGGCGTCACCCAATACAAACTACATAACTGGTGGGCCGTTTAAAGCTTCCAACCCATTACAAAGGGCTGAGCCATAATTCTTCATCGTCATCAGTCGTCGCGTCAACAAAGTGCACATAATGCCTTACAGCCGTGTAGCTGGTGCCTCGTTTCTCCACAGAATGACGCATAATGGCTTAGAGGTGCTTCCAACTCCACAAAAATTGTGATTTATGGCGTAGTGGGTACCTTTCTAGTGTACTTGTATTGTAGCCCCAAGAGAGCTCACAACGGGCTCTAGAAACGCCGCTCTTCCAGCTTTCGCTGTGACTGTGCTGCGGTTTCAGCGCAGGCCTGGCGTTTTTTTATTAGTGTGTGCCAGGCACTATGTATCTGACAATGCTGCATGAGGCATTGCTCGGTTAATAAGACCAATTACAAGCTAAAGTTTATAGAAAAATGTTTCGAAACCCGGAGGACGCCTGAGCTTCGCCTTTAAAACCATAACGCGATAGCGTAATTGAGGCTCCGCGTGCATCATTTTCGCATTTGGTAACCTGGATTGTGCTCGCGGTGGGTGCCTCAATCTTGCCGCAAGAAACACACGACGCAAATGCGACAAATGATTGTGGACATTAGCCGATCACACACCCTGCAACTAAGTCGGAGTATGTTGTCTAGAATGTCTCTTTTGAATATAGCGTGTGGTTGTTTAAACTTTTCATTTGAGCTGAGCATCGGTCTTTCATCGCGACATGCGTCACCTTGTGTGGTTTTATCCGTTGCCAAATATTTTTCGCAGAAATTGAGATATGCATATCGAGGCCGATAAGATACTCGCATGCTTGTGTGTGTTAGCGGAATATAATGGCTTTGCGTAATGATAAAATGTAGCGCGAAATACGGGGACGAAGACGAGCGCTCAGCCTGTCTAATGTGCCTTTATGTGTCTTCTGGACAGCATTTAATGTGAATAAACATGTTCAAGTAAAGAAACTCGGCCGGATTTCAGTTGACTTAAGGACCAACAACCACGGAAAAAATTAGAATATTGGCTAACACAAAAAACATGCGAATGAAAGCAAACTCTCGAAGGCATTTGAGGCAGCGAATAGCGGTGCAGATTTCTTGCTTGGTATTGTAGTTGTACCCGCCATACATTGTCTTTTGCCCACATTATAACTTACTATTTAATGCGCACTCGCAGGAAGACAAACACCACCTAGAGGAATAGTGAATCAAGGATACTCTCCAGGTAAGGACTCACATCCCACACTGCCTTCTATACAGAATTGTCTCGTTTTCTTGGGTCCACCATGTAAATGGAAACAGAAGATGTATGTTATTACCAATCATAATTACCTTGTTGCAGTGTACAGAATGGTCCATGTCAGCACACTGCCATGACATAAAAATGAGATGTGCTTAAGCTTTTTACTTTTATAGGACCGTTTCTATGATGTGTGCATGTGATTGTTCGGTTGTCTGAGCGAAACGTATATCGCTACATCTGAGAGTAGCATTCAGCACTACTATTTCGTTTTAATGTGAATAGCCTGTTTAACAACCACCATGTCCAAGCGAAAACTATTGCATACCCGAGCGCAATGAAGCTGTTAAAGTTTACCAATGTATTTATTTTAAGCACTCAGAATGAGATGTGATAATTCGAATACCATATTCTCCTGACAAAGTCAAGAGATGGAGAATGAAGATATATATATATATCTCACAGCACTTTTGATTTCTTCTTCTCATTGATGGAGGTGTAAAGAGAGAGTGCAACGGCGTTTTCTTACATCACGTTAAAACGGGAAGAAGCCTAGGAATGCTTTTTAGCGGAATCTGTGTTAAGAGATTACAATATTGTAGTTATAGTGTGTTCTAATTTGCTGCAATTGAGTCATGTTCGGCCAAATAATTATATTCAATGGTTCACTAACAGCGTAATCAACCCTAAATGGGTACACGAAGCAGCCGGATACAGTGAACGTTTTTACAACGTGTTGCCCTGCGAGTTTGGCTAAAGCTGTTGCAGGAACAGATGATAACGCACTCTAGAATGGACATAACATCAATACGTAAAACATGGTTATAGAGAGCTTCAATACGCACTTTATTACATAAAATATTGTGCCTTAGTAAGATTATAATGGCAGCGCATTTCATCCACACGTGCGAATGTTATGAAAATTGGCATGCATCTGGGTTGAAGATCATATTCGGGCTTTCCAGAGCTTGGCCAGAGATTGAGTTCTCATTGCTGTTTAACTGAGTATTCCAGAGACTGAGAAATTCAGAATAGGCTGTAGAATGAGAATTCAAGAATCCTAGATTGAGAATTTGGCTCTTGTGTTTCGTGTGTTACTTTGTGTTTTCGTCATCGTGGCTCCGTTCCGTAAATATTTATTACTATTATTACCATTACTATTTCTCCAACTAATGTACAATGTTTTCATGATTTCTATTGACCTAATTATGTGGTGAAAGATACTGTCACGCGATTGTGAATGTACAAAACCGAGCAGTAAACATGGTAGGGTCAGAACACTTAATTCGCGGTCGATGCGCCCAATGAAGCGAGACGCTCACAGCCTGGTAACAACGGCGAGCACGATTGGCCGTCGTCGAGAATCTGATACCCGGGTGAAACGCATCAGCCTTTGTGAACGTTAGGGAGTTTTTGCTCGTGCTCTAATATCTTTCAGAAAGTACTCGACGATTCCGTAATGTGTACAATATGACTGAAACGTCCTAAAAGACTCGAGAAGGTTCGAATACACTCAGGTGTTGTCTTTGCCGAGCAATTACACGCGTGCTGAATTTAGCCAGTCAAAAGTGTCGACAACAATATAAAAACAAGAGCGCGCACGCCAGTATAAGACAATGTTCTAGATACACTACTACGTAGTACCCGTAAGGTGCATCAGCCTTGATAGTTTCTTAGTCGCCCCTTACACAACGCCTTCACGGGGCCTATACAGTACCTTTAATCAATCAATAAATAAAGAAATAAACACCTAAAGAACAGTTTATTTCAGGGTGTTCATACTGCCTGCATCGTTCAAAGTGTTTAGCAGTTTTTGGTCCGCATATTTCCCTCAGATTCCGCGGCAAGTGATGGCGAATTTAAGTCAGCAGCAATGCAGGTTGGCTGCAATAGTGGATCGTATATCGGCTGCCTTTATGGTACTGGTCATTGACAATGAGTAATGACGGTCCATCAACCCATGTATCGTCGTGTTCACTGATTTAGCGTGCACAACATATGTGCGAGTTGATTAGAATGACTGCAAAAATCTGCGGTAGGCGAGACAGCCTTCACTCTCTCGTTTAGTATTTGTCGCGATGGTTCGTCACAGAAAAAGATTTCTTGGAAGACATTTACTTTCGCACCAAAATAGACAGCGCTATGTAAAACGAAAGTGCTCAACGAGACTATAAAGTGTAAAGGTAATTACACACGAATGCACTTTTAACAATAGTTTTTTGAAATATGAAGGCTGCCCACATATTTTTTTCTACCTTTGAAGCTTTCTGAAGCACTGTATTATTCTCACAAAAGACCATAAACTGAGCAGCCATTGGTACACAAAGCACTTGCTTATCGTTTGATGCATGCATGATGGCGGTATAAAACACATAATTCAAGGTGGCACTTCCGTCATACTGGGGATTTATCTTGATGTCATTGCTTCTAAACAGGCACTGGGAGACGATCACCGCCTCTACGTGAACCACCATCACCACCTTCGTCTCCGCAGCAAGGGAGTAAGTGTTGCCCGCTTATCTATGTCAACAGACAGAAAGATGATGTAGAATTTAAGTATCGAACTCAGTGAAAAAGCCATAAAGTGAACTTTGATAGGGACGAGTATTGCTTGCACTAACCTGCTTACATGGTGTGGTATGCAAATCGCTCGTGCCATTTTAGTGAGGCTTGCACGCAGAAGCGCTACGCACACACATAGAAACAAATGAATGTCGGAGAAGTCAAGAAAAAATGCTTTTTTTTATTCTCTAATGCTTGATACAATTTCACATCTTCTAACTTCGAACATTATTTCACACACACTCCTAGGGTTTCTAGGAATGCAAGTTAGCGAAGCCTAAAAAAAGACCGAAAAATATGGTTGACCTCCTTACCGGCTATCCCTCTTCTTTCTTTTTTTCTTTCTTTCTTTCTTTCTTTCTTTGAATTTCTTCATCTCTTCCCCCCATGTAGGGTAGCAAACCAGACGCGCGTCTGCTTGACCTCTCTGCCTTTCATTCCTTTCTTTCCTCCTCCTCTTAAATAAAATTATTTGGGGTTATATACTTGTACATAGTTGACACAGCGCAAACTGAAACACGCACAAGTAGACACCGGCCTCGGGCTGTCCTGTGCCCGTGCTTAATTTTTCGCTCTGTTAACTATGTATACGTTACTGGCTCGTAAACATGCGCTATTAGTTATTTGTGATACGCTATAGCGTAATCTATCTCTCATCATTGCAAGAAATGACGGGAACGCTGCTGCGCTAAACTGACGCCCGCATGAGGGTATTCTATCACTAGCGTAGCCAGGGAGTGGCACACCAAGCCAGTGCCCCCCTCCCCGGAATTTTTTTTTTTGCAATGACATACAGAACACAAAAATACACTCGACCACATCTGCCTGTCCGGCCCCCATTTCAGATCAAGGAAGTGACCCCCCCCGCAAAAAAAATTTCTGCCTACGCCCCTGTATGCTACTTCAGACGTAGTGCACCAAAAACTCAAAGACGACCTTTCAGTATAGGCATGTTTCACGATGATGCATCCTAGGCGAGCGCGTACGACAAGGCCTAGCCACACCACTGTCGCACATAAAGCAATATACGCAATAAAATAGCCCCTTAGGCGCGACAAAAGGGGTTGTACTTCTGTTGGGCGCAAAGGTGTTCCCGCCTAATGGGTATTCTAAGGCGCGAATTTGATTCAATAAACTGGAATATTTACGGTGCAGTCTATGTAGGCTCAATCGTACTGACTGGAAACAGCGCTTAGTACTTTGAACATGGGCACAACTGCGTTTAGTGGGAAAATATCCGAATCGATATCAACCTTTTATGGGATCCACATCATGCAGTATGTGCAAGTCGTAATCGTACTGGCTTAAAAGTTTTGGTGAGCGCGAACAGTGGAGATGAAAGAGCGGGGGATGGTTGCCGTCAAAATATTACCACGCCCACTTCTTGTCTTGTTTTGATGTATTCGGGTTTGACCTGCAGGGACGGTTATCAACGCTCGGCGCTGTCCGCGAAGTAGTGTTCTAGAAGCGTCGCGATTGTAGTAGATCGGTTTGTTAAGATTGCACCGCGCACGCGAATGTTCCAGTTTTGTCTAGAGATAACGCCGCCACCAGCGATATTGCTGGAAAGTTCGATAGCGCCTGTATAAAAGCCGACGCGCTCGATCGCTTGTCAGTTGATCGACGGACGACGCCCTGTTAGCCGCTACCATTGTACAGCGTGTATTGCTGTAGTTCTAGTTCTCCGTTTCTCGGCCACAAGTTCGGCCAAATAAACAGTTTCATCTCGGACGTGCTGACTGTTGTCTTCGTCGAAGTCACGACCACGTGACATCTGGTGGAGGTGCTGCTTCATGATCCGGACGCCACCGCGGAGCGCTGACCCAAGCTCAAACCGCGAAGACGACGACTCTAAGGACAACCCGGATCCTCGAACCAGCCGCCGGCAGAAAGGACTACCCCCCCAATACGGACCCCTACCGGATAAGCCAAAAGCCACGGCGACAAGAACAACAGGCACGATGACGGCCGCAGCGAACCCTGCCGCGATAGTGATGCAGCCGCCCAGGGAGCCGCCGACATTTCGTTGTTCGCCATGTGAAGACCCCGAAACCTGGCTGGAGACGTTCGAAAGGGTCGCAACATTTAACAACTGGAACGCCGACGACAAGCTGCGCCACGTGTACTTCTACCTGGAAGAAGCAGCAAGGACATGGCTCGAGAACCGGGAGTCCACGCTTCGAACCTGGGATCTCTTCCGCAGTGCTTTTTTGGAGACGTTCACGAGCGTCGTTCGAAAGGAAAGGGCCGCAACCTTGCTGGAGACACGGGTTCAGCTCCCGAACGAAAACGTGACAATCTTCGCGGAAGAAATGACCCGGCTGTTCCGCCGCGCTGACCCCAATATGCCTGAAGAAAAGAAGGTTCGTTTCCTCATGCGAGGAGTAAAGGAACAGCTCTTCGCTGGCCTTATGAGGAATCCGCCGAATACCGTCCAAGAATTTGTCTCCGAAGCAACAACGATCGAGAAAACGCTTGAGATGCGAACACGGCAATACAACCACAGCTTCTCGACCACAAGCTACGCCGACGTTCAAGCGCTAGGATCCGCCGACCTGCGTGAGTCGATTCGAGCAATCGTGCAAGAGGCGCTGCGAAAGCTTCTATCTTCGTCGCAACCTAAAGTAGATTCCAACGCCGACGTCGTGCGCCAGGAGATCATCCAGCATTCACTCGGTGCGCCTCAGCTAGTAGAGCCGCAGCCGCAAGCTATGAGCTATGCTGCTGCAGTCCGCCGTCATGCTCCTCCTCCACGCCCACGCCAAGACGACACACCGCCGCAGTACCGTCGCCAGACGCCGCCGCCGCCACTGACGCCCTACCGTCCACCTGTCGGCCAGACGCCGCCGTCACCACCGACGCCCTACCGCCAACCTGTCGGCCAGCGCTACACCCCCAGGAAGACCGATGTCTGGCGTGCCCCTGACAACCGCCCGCTCTGCTACCACTGCGGGGAGGCCGGCCACACGTACCGCCGCTGCCAGTACCGTCAGATGGGGCTACGCGGATTCGCCGTCAACGCGCCGCGCCCGCAGCCAGGCGAACGGCCTCGCGACATCGACGACTACCTCACCGGAACGCAATGGTAAGAACGACGACCTTCCCGCTCGCCCTCGCCCGGCCGTTACATGTCACCGCACCGCCGGCAGTACAGTGGCCCAAACCGGGGCCGGTCGCCTAGCCCGTATCCGGAAAACTAAGGGCAGCAACCGATGGAGGTGCGGTTGCTGAACGACGAAATGCTGAAGATCCTCCGCCGTCGACGACGACGCCGCGACGAAGTTCCCAGCCCCCGCCGCACGCCGAACGACGTCCTGAAGACGAAACTTTGCGACCGGAAGCAGACCTGACGACGCAACGCGGAAGCAGCGGTGCAAACCGACGTAGCCGTGACCCGACGCCGCGACGTAACCGCAACGCAAGACGGCGGACTAGCGACCTCGACGTTCTGATCGACGGCCACAACGTCACCGCTCTCGTCGATACTGGAGCCGACTATTCCGTCATCAATGGGCCGTTCGCAGCAAAGTTGAAGAAAGTTAGGACTGCTTGGGAAGGCCCCGAGATCCGGACCGCTGGAGGCCATCTAATAACGCCGATTGGTGTCTGCACGGCGAGAGTCACTATGAACAACCGGACTTATCCTGCGAGCTTTGTAATCCTACAAAACTGCTCCAGGGATGTGATACTGGGAATGGACTTCCTAAGTGACCACGGCGCCGTCATCGACTTAAGAACCAGGTCGATAACCCTATCGTCGGAGAAAGCGACACCGCCGGATACGAACCCATGTCAACATGCCCTGAACGTGCTCGAGGATCAAGTCACCATTCCTCCTAGATCCAGCATCATAATTCCCGTCGGCACCGAAACGGCTGAATGCATCGAAGGAGTCATCGAGAGCGATCAGGGTTTGCTGCTAGACCGTGACATCTGCGTCGCAAGAGGCATTGCTCGGCTGTATGAAGGGAAAGGAAGCGTGATGCTAACGAATTTCAGCCAGGAATACAGACACCTGAGCAGGGGCACGACGATTGCATACATCGAAGAAATCTTGGCCGTCAGCGATGCGTTTGCCTTTTCAGATTCTGACGAAGCTACGACGACGATCCCTGAGCCACCCTTCGACGTAAACCCAAGTCTTCCCGCTCGCCAACAGCAACAGCTTCGACGCCTTCTGCGGGAATACAGGGACTGTTTCTCGTCGTCGTCGCGGGTCCGACAAACGCCCCTTGCTAAGCACCGCATCATAACAGAAGAAAATGCTCGACCACTCCGTCAGAGTCCCTACCGGGTTTCGACGCGGGAACGGGAGGCCGTTAAGAAACAGGTCGATGAAATGCTACGCGACGACATCATCCAGCCGTCCAACAGCCCGTGGGCGTCTCCCGTGGTGTTAGTGAAGAAGAAGGATGGGACCCTACGTTTCTGCGTCGATTATCGTCGCCTGAACAAAATCACAAAGAAGGACGTATACCCTCTCCCACGGATAGACGACACCCTGGATCGACTCCACAACGCGAATTACTTTTCGTCGATGGACCTCAAGACCGGCTACTGGCAAATTGAAGTCGACGAGAGAGACCGAGAAAAGACCGCCTTTATAACGCCGGACGGCCTGTTCCGAGTTCAAGGTCATGCCCTTCGGTCTTTGCTCGGCACCTGCGACTTTCCAACGAGTCATGGATACTGTATTAGCTGGCTTGAAGTGGCAGACTTGCCTTGTTTACTTGGACGACGTCGTTGTGTATTCCTCGAACTTCGACGAACACCTCCAGCGACTTCAATCCGTACTTCAAGCAATCAAGAACTCCGGGCTGACCCTGAAGCCAGAAAAGTGCCGCTTCGCGTACGAGGAGCTCTTGTTTCTGGGTCACGTGATCAGCAAGACTGGAGTGCTCCCAGACCCGCAGAAAACAGCTGCCATCGCCGCTTTCCCGCCACCCACCGACAAGAAGGACGTGCGCCGATTTCTCGGCTTGTGCGCCTATTACAGACGCTTTGTCAAAGACATTTCACGGATCGCCGAGCCACTAACGCAGCTCACGAAGACCGACGTCGAATTCAGGTGGCAAACAGCGCAAATCGAAGCATTTCATGAACTGAAACGACGCCTGCAGACACCTCGGATACTTGCGCATTTCGACGAATACGCCGATACGGAGATTCACACCGATGCAAGCAGCATAGGACTCGGCGCCGTCCTTGTGCAGCGGGCGGGCGGACTGGAACGGGTTATCAGTTATGCTAGCCGGTCGCTGTCTAAAGCAGAGGTCAACTATTCCACAACAGAAAAGGAGTGCCTCGCCATCATCTGGGCTACGTCAAAGTTTCGCCCCTATCTCTACGGCAGGCCCTTCAAAGTTGTGAGCGACCATCACGCCTTGTGTTGGCTAGCTAACTTGAAGGACCCTTCAGGTCGCCTCGCACGGTGGAGCCTGAGACTTCAAGAATTTGACATTACTGTCGTGTACAAGTCCGGAAGGAAACACTCCGACGCCGACTGCATGTCTCGTGCCCCCGTCCACCCACCAACGCCCGACGACCAGGATGATGACAGCTTCTTGGCAGCCATAAGTACCGAAGACTTCGCCGAACGACAGCGAGCCGACCCTGAACTGAAGGGTCTAGTGGATTACCTGGAGGGCAGGACCATCGTTGTCCCAAAAGTATTCAGGCGAGGATTGGCATCATTTTCTTTGAAAAACAACGTCCTCGTAAAGAAGAACTTCTCTCCTGCCCGAGCCAGCTACCTTATCGTTGTACCTTCGGGACTGAGACCAGAGATTTTGCATGCCCTGCACGACGACCCGACGGCTGGACACCTCGGACTGTCCCGAACGCTCGCACGAGTACACGAAAAGTACTACTGGCCGCGCCTTGCCGCCGACGTCACTCGCTACGTAAGGACGTGCCGAGACTGTCAGCGACGGAAGACACCGCCCACAAGACCAGCAGGCTTCCTTCAGCCGATCGAGCCTCCTCGGCGACCATTCGAGCAGATCGGGATGGACCTCCTGGGGCCGTTCCCAACGTCGACTTGCGGAAATAAATGGATCGTCGTGGCTACCGACTACCTCACCCGCTACGCCGAAACAAAAGCCCTGCCCAAAGGCAGTGCCGCTGAGGTAGCCAAGTTCTTCGTTGAGAGCATCGTCCTTCGACACGGCGCCCCAGAGGTTCTCATCACCGACAGAGGTACGGCGTTCACGGCTGACCTAACTCAGGCGATCTTGGAATACAGCCACACAAGCCATCGCCGCACCACCGCGTACCACCCACAGACCAACGGCCTCACCGAGCGTCTAAATAAGACCATCGCCGACATGCTGGCCATGTACGTCGACGTCGAACACAAGACCTGGGACGCCATCCTTCCGTACGTGACCTTCGCGTACAACACGGCCGTACAGGAAACGACGCAGATGACACCATACAAGTTGGTCTACGGACGGAGCCCTGCAACGACGCTCGACGCCATGCTACCAAACGTGACCGACGAGGAAAACATCGACGTGACCACCTACCTACAGCGCGCCGAAGAAGCACGACAGCTGGCCCGCCTACGGATAAAGAACCTGCAGACGACTGACAGCCGCCGCTACAACCTTCGACGACGCCACATGGAATACCAACCCGGTGACCGTGTATGGGTATGGACGCCAATACGCCGACGAGGACTTAGTGAGAAGCTACTTCGACGATACTTCGGACCGTACAGGGTACTTCGACGCCTCGGCGCACTCGACTATGAGGTTGCCCCTGACGGCATTACGAACTCTCAGCGGCGCCGTGCGCGACCTGAAGTCGTCCATGTCGTGCGCCTTAAGCCGTTTTTTGCGCGTTAGCGAGCCTGGGGACTCTATTTTTTCCTTCGTTATTGTAATTTATTTGTGTATGCACTTGTTTTGTTTTTTTTTCTCTTCTATGTTCTTTCATAAGCATCGGGACGATGCTTTTTCAGAGGGGGGGCAATGTCACGCCCACTTCTTGTCTTGTTTTGATGTATTCGGGTTTGACCGGCAGGGACGTTTATCAACGCTCGATGCTGTCCGCGAAGTAGTGTTCTAGAAGCGTCGCGATTGTAGTAGATCGGTTTGTTAAGATTGCGCCGCGCACGCGAATGTTCCAGTTTTGTCTAGAGATAACGCCGCCACCAGCGATATTGCTGGAAAGTTCGATAGCGCCTGTATAAAAGCGGACGCGCTTGATCGCTTGTCAGTTGATCGACGGACGACGCCCTGTTCGCCGCTATCATTGTACAGCGTGTATTGCTGTAGTTCTAGTTCTCCGTTTCTCGGCCACAATTCGGCCAAATAAACAGTTTCATCTCGGACGTGCTGACTGTTGTCTTCGTCGACGTCACGACCACGTGACAATATAATGCCCCTCCCCCTGGCCCCTTAATGCAAAAGCCAGCGAATGCCCATGACTCACACGGAAAGGTGTATTTAGCCTTCGATGGGACACCGATGGCCTTATGTGAAGTCTCATGTAAGCGATCCCATGATATTGACTCTTTTCTATTACTATTTTCAGCTGAGAAGAGACGGCTAGGGTATTAGTATACGGGCTTCTGTTATGTGCTGGTGACGAAGGCGAAATATTGTATGAGCGCTACGGCTACAAGGACACCCCATGCCTTCGTTTACATTTTGAGGGCAGAATTCACGCAATCTGATCAGTGGAGTTCCGTCGATTGCTTTACGACTTATACACGGTGTGCCTAGCAGAGAAATCTTATAGGTGCCTGAAGTTCCACATGAGCGTGAAAGCGTTTCTCGTAATCAAATGATTTACCAGTCGTATGGATAGGCGGCACCAGCGAGACATCATTGTGCTGTCGCCTGATAATTATATAGTACGATGAGACGCTTTCTAGAATAATTATGACGCACGTATACTGCTTTGATCGTGATTGAGGATTTCAAAATGGACTAACCGCTGTTTTACAATGAAACGGTATCCCTATAGTTGGTCGGAAAATTTTGTGCCATAAACCTAAAACTCCTATAGCGCGTAGGTGCTAGAGAAATTGGGCGAATCCCACTACTCACCATACCTGGCCCACCAAAGATTAACAATTCCGTGGCGTAAACACCAATCGCCAGACTAAAGAACCCCTAAACCAGAAACTCGCTAGCACATCTGCCAGAAGATAGGCGCCCTCATTGCGCTTTCACCTCAGACGATGAGCAATGGCATTCGGAGAGGTGGCCAGACGCAGGGGTGTAGCCAGGGGGGGGGGGGTTGGGGGGTTCAACCCCCCCCTCCGAAATTTTTCAGCTTTGCTTGCGTATATATACACGCGCTCATACAAACGCACGCACGAACATACAGAGAGTATGGTTGAACCACCCCCCCGCCCGAAAAAAATTTCTGGCTACGCCCCTGGCCAGACGAGCCGACTAACGCAGCGTAGCGAAGGTAAGAGCAAAACAAGCGATCGCGTGCCAATGGGAACACCCTCCCACGTGTTCCCGGTAAAGATTACGTTGCTGCTGCTTTGCACTTCTCACGAGAGCTTTGAATGACACCAAAAGGCACTTCCGTCGCCCCCGGTGTGTTTCGCGCTTGTATATATGAAAAGCAGACAAATCTAGCTACTCATTCACAGAATTGTAAGACTGATATGGGTAGCCCACAAAAATTAAGGACACCAGAAGAACAGCGTGACTACAATGTTCGAGGAAACAAACAAAGTCGTCTTGCTGAAAATGGTCGCGCAACCAATCAAGCGGCACCACAGCGACCAGAAAGCGATTATCACTACCATTACTTTGAAGTAACAATAAAACATATCCCTCCGTCCGCATGTGTGGTGATCGATACAGCTTTGCTGGACATTCACGTTCGCAGGGCGGGATGTTGGCGTATTTTTTATTTATTACTCTAATATATATAAATTCCTTATTATTGCCTGCAATTGATATATATTAACAGGGTTTGTCCGGAAAGTAGTAGGCGTGATTTTTGCCCACCCAAACTTCGTAAAGGAGGGGGATGTTTCTGTGCTTGTTTGGTGGTGGAGCGACTCAGCTCCTAGTGCACCAGTCGCCAGTCGTCTCCAAGCCTTTACGGAGTGTAGATCGAGTGAACCGATCTCAAGGTGCCTTGTCATCCTCACAGCGAATGTTGCTTGGGCAGCTTACGCGATGAAGTTTTCTTTCCGACTGAATAAAACGGCGCGTGAGAACCACGATATTATCCAGAAGGCTTATGGGAGTTATGCCATGGGTCGATCAAGTGTTTTTGAGTGGCAAAAATTGTTTTGGGAAGGAAGAAAGGCAGTTAAAAATGAGCAACGATCAGGACATCTTTGAACGATAAAAAATCGCGACAATGCGCGGATCCATGTTCCTCTCATGAATTTCCTGATAAAGAATGGCATCAGAAAGCTTCCCGAGCCACACCACAGCCCTGATGTCACTTTTTAAGATTTTTTCCTCTTCCCCCTACTGCAAAGGTTCATGAAAAGACGGCACCATGGCGCAGTCCACGCCATTCCAGAGGCTGTAACGAGGGAGCCCAAGATCAGTTCGGTTTCTCCGTTGCAGGGAGCCTTCAGTGATTGGCAGAGTTGATGGAAACGCTGTTTTAACGCAGAAGGGGCATATCTTAACTGTTGAGTGGATATGTCGGAGTAATGGTTACATTAAAAAAAGGTCAATATATATATTCCTGACAAATATATATATATATCCTTGACAACCAATGCTTTAACGGTAACCTTCTGAGAATCAGCGCTTTTGTGCCCCCCTAATTTATTGTCACTAAGAATCGTTCTAAATTTGGTTTAATAAATTATGAGACGGTGAGACGGCGAACGCCGTCATCATAACCAAATAGTGGACCAGGAAACTGTGCCACCTTCCACTTCGTACGCAAAATAAACTGCTAACTACATTGTCCACTGACACCCACGGCAGCGACTCGGAGCGCCTCCAGAGAGACAGTAAAGAGAAAGTTCATTGCACAGGGAAATGAGTGGACTTTGGTACTACTGTGATGAAAAGGGTTGCGAAGAACGCTGCGCCTATACACTCGGCTGGTCGAATTTCTTTTCGTGTATTTGTTACATGGCTGGTACTATATAGATACTCGATTTCTCTACGATACAACCACCGACTAGTCTAACACCTTTTACTTAGCAGCCAGGTAACAAACGCTTCAAAGGAAATTGCGTTAGTGCTGCACTGTGCGCATGTCTTTTTATCTGTGATAGTACGGGATAGGGCTCTAGACGAGCGATGGGAGGAAAGGCGGTGCCACGTCAATTTCATAAGCGCAAAGACAACGCAGCAATATCAGAGCTCATGTGGGTCTATGGGCGCATTGTCGGTATGAGTGCCGTTTCTGCCGCAAAAGCAGAAGGGACCCAGGAGGAAACTTGGCGGTCTCGTAATGGCTATATTAACAAAATCATTCGAATATTTTCGGCTCCGGAAATCGTGTCAGTGATTTGACAGACATAGTCGGCACAGGTAAGAGCCTCTTAAGCGTACTGTGTAGAGGGGTACGTGAATGGAGCGAAACCCTTCGTCATAGGCAATGTTGATCTTTCCTAATAACAGTAGGAAAGGTTCGTAACTAGCAGTTTGGTGCCGGGCCGTGTTATTCGCGGTTGTCTGAATAGAAAATTCCACCTGGGTGGTCGGTGGAAGCGTACATTGGCAACACGTCGTTAGGCGTTCGGTTTAACTGTTCCACGAAGGCGTTGCGCCGTGAGTGGCACACCGTGCTCAGCTTATCCTCTGTCAAGTACTTCAGAATCTCGTTGCTAACCTGATATTGCCTGCCATAATAGGCTAGCACCACTGAGCTAACCTGTGTTGGAGGATGACCTTTTTAGTAAGAAGCCTGCTAAGTTGGTTGTTCATCCAGTAAGAAGTGGTTGTGTCATTGCAAACCGCATTTCATAGTCTGTGACAACGACTATTCTGTCCTTTTTGTGACACGTATGTAGAAAACAGGCCAGGTTATAGCTGGAGGGCCCTCTAAAACGGCTCATATAAAACTTTGAGGGATAGAACACGGCAGTAGGCGGATGCTTTCACTTTTTCCCGTGCTCCTAACAATCACGTGGTCACCAAAAGATTCAAAAATCCACGACGTTCTCAATTGTAGGTACGCGAAACGCCTGTGTTGTCGCACATGGTGAAGCTGGGCGAGCACATTCGGCCGAAGCTGTGCAGGAGTCAAATGCAAGTGAACAGGTTTTACAGCGAAAGCTGTTATGAGATCATTTCACCGGCCGTTTTTGGCGCCGTAGTTGTCCGCCGCCGCCGCCGCCGGTGTCCGTAACCACTATCGCTCGAAATAAGAAAAAAAAACGAAAGAAGAAAAAATTTCCAGGATGGAGCGAGGTTCGAACCTGGGCCCTCTGCGTGGGAGCCCAGTATTCAACCTCTGAGCCATGCCGGTGCTTGAAACTGCTTTGCAAAAAGGTCCTATACAGGCTTCATGTTGGGAAGGAACCACATTAACATATTCAACATAGCGTGGCAGAAGAGTAAAATAAACTCCAAGCGTCGCACAACGCGAATTCTGTAATCAGGCGTCACACAATGCGAATTGCGCAACGAGAAGGTTGTTGAATGCTTCCAACCCATTACAAAGGGCTGCGCCATAATTCTTCATCGTCATCAGGCACAGCATCAACAAAGTGCGCATAATGCCTTGCATGCGTTTAGCAGGTACCACGGCTCTTCGTAGAATGACGAAAAATGGCATAATGCCTGCTTTCCTACTTCTAAAAAATTACAATGGTTTATTGCATAGTGGGTTCCTCGCAAGTGCACTTGTATTAGTTGCCAAGGAAGCCCATAAGTGCATGATCCATTTCCTCGGGGTCCCAGTAAAGTTCTTCGCCCCCCCCCCCACCTCTCTCTCCTACGTCAACGTATGTTATACGGCATGGCTGGAGAGAGGCATAGCGACCGGGCGTCACCTAATGCAAATTACATAATTGGTGGGCCGTTTAAAGCTTCCAACCCATTACAAAGGGTGGAGCCATAATTCTTCATCGTCATCAGTCGTCGCGTCAACAAAGTGCACATAATGCTTACAGACGTGTAGCTGGTGCCTCGCTTATCGGCAGAATGACGAATAATGTCTTAGTAGGCGCTTCCAAACTTCACAAAAATTGTGATTTATGGTGCAGTGGGTACCTTGTTAGTGTACTTGTATTAGAAGCCCCATGAGGGATGTTTTCTTCGTCATTGAGGAATTCATTCGACAGTCTAAAAGAATATCATCTAAATTCTGCCTGAGTAAATATTTCATTACCAATAATTGAAACATAAATTCATTATATTAGTTAATAATGCTTCTACGAACGACCCCCTTAAGATAATATTAGCAAAATTCACCCTCTACTCGGCCAATCCCCTGCATTGGGTATGAGCCATGCACAGAGGACAACAACAACAACAGAGCTTACAACGGTGATTTAGCAACGCCGTTCTTCCAGCTTTCGCTATGACTGTGCTGCGGTTTCAGCGCAGGCCTGGCGTTCTTTGAGGTAGGAAACTGTGACGATGGAATATGTCATTGCGTAGAACAAGGAAGCGTAAAGAGGAATCACAGGTCGGCGAGTTGACATGTTCAGTCACATAAGCACTGTTAGATAGTTCAGATATGGCAAGTGCGGAAGCACTTTCATCGCTCAACGCGGGGTTAGGTGGGTCCAAGGTGTGTCCTGATGGAAGCGGCCAGATCTGTAGACGGCTGTATATGAGTGCGTTTGATGCCCAAACAAACATCGAGCAGTCTGACTTCATATATGCAAGGCGAATTCATATGTATGAGTTGTTATACGGTATGCCTGACCAGCATTACAGTTACTTCGATCAATGGCATTACGGTTATTTCAATGAATAAATGCCTGACCAAGCCACCAGTGTGTGTAGAATTCATATCAGTAGGGAACCGTCATGGTCTGAAGAACGACCTGTTTTGACGATGCCTGATAATATATTTTTTATTTTCGTGACCTTTTAATAGGGCAGTAGGAGCGAAAGCATAAAGTTAAATTTGCGGAAAAAACATTCAAATGCGAAAACTAAAAGAGAAAACAAAGTGCAGTATTCGTACACAAAGGAACCCCTGGTACAGCAAGCATATGCTTCAACTTTTATATGCATAACGTTAAGCGCAGTACGAATTGACGAGGACGGGACAGGTAGTGACACACACACACACAAGCGCTAACTTTCAACAATGATTTATTGTGAGCCGGATCACTGCATAAATACATGAAAATTGCTTTTCATGAGTGCTCTGTCGTACGCACACACAAAGATGAGACCACGCGGTTGATGGTTGAATCAGCCACCATACACGAGTTAGGCCATGATTGTGTCAGTGCAGCTTCATTATCATTGTCCAGAAAAGAATTGTCATTCCTAGATCCTTCACATTTGCGCATGCCTGATGTCCGCAATTTTCATGTATTTATGCAGTGATCCGGCTCACAATAAATCATTGTTGAAAGTTAGCGCTTGTGTGTGTGTGTCACTACCTGTCCCGTCCTCGTCAATTCGTACTGCGCTTAACGTTATGCTTATGTCGCACCAACAAGGCCAAAGATCCACCCTTGCTAAGTTCCTTTTATATGTGCACGGCGGAGGCAGGAAAGAAATTTTGCATAGTCCAACATTTGTCGAAATTGAAATATATTTGTGGTATTTTACTTTCCAAACAGGAGTACCCATGCCAGGACCACAGCATCCGAATGGATCACCATCACCACCTCCTTCTCCACATCATGGCAGTAAGATTTGCGTGTTTTTGTAGGTCGAAATACAGAAAGATTATTATGAGACTAAGTATCGAAGCTTGTTTTTTTGCACTGTTGATAAACGCCATGAAGCGAACCTTGACTGCGACAAGTAGTGCTTGCAGTAACCTGATTACGCAGTGTGGTACGCAAATTGATTCATGCCATTTGAATGAGTCTACACGCTACAGCGTCACACACACCTTCACACACGCACACACACACATGTCGACGTATCTTCGCATGAATGTATGATCATTCAGGAACGCATATTTGTTTCTTCAATGTTATGCCGCCATTTAACTCAATCTAACTTAGAACTTATTTGGTGGATACTTCTCGGATTATCCACGAAGTCAGAACACTTGAAAGAAGAAGAAGAAATGCGGCAGATCTTTTCACCGCTATATTGCCGTATTGTATAAACAATGCCTCGTTTTTATTTGTATGGTTTTCGCTCAAACATTCGCACACATGGTTCAAAATCATCCAAGGGAGACCACAAGTCTGCCCCATACATTTACTCAGAAGGCCTAATCTCGTCATTGCTTGAAGCCCAGAGTTATAGTGCCGCAGGTTTTTCATGGTGACGGCAGCCAAGGACCCGTGGTGTTTCATTCCGGGAGTTGTTTATTTTCCACCAATGCCCTCGGAGTGCCTGAAGCCAAATGCATGCCGTTGTGAAAATCACCTCATCGCTTCATTTTAAGTTTTGCGTCGATTTCCAAGCTTTTTTTCTTTGCACTCGGCCAATACAGATGGGGGAAAGGATAGCGGCGCTTCTGTGAAACTTGGTACCCTCGTGCCTAATAGTGCAGCGTTCTCACACTTATGGGCGCTGCCTATTCTAAATCTGACAGCGGAAAATAACAGAAATGCCAGTGCGTGAAACCGACATCGGCATTAGAGAATGACGCATAAAATAGCGCCACTATCTCAATGACCACTTCTCAGTTGGCATTTGTTACAGGAATACTCTTTAGTCAACGCTAAGGGCTTGCCATTGTTATAGCATTATCGTGCATAATTTATTATTCGCAATGTAACTACCGCTTAGGCGTGACCGAAGGGAATGGTTGTGCAATGAGTGTAATAGTGTTTCCTCCAAATGGTGTTCGCATGGCCTAACATGGTTAGTTAACCTGCAATATTTTAAAAGATGTCCATGCCATTTAAAAAAATCTGAGTCTAAGTGCCGGGAAAGAGCAGTGAGTATTATGAATATTCACACGTGCATTCATTGGGTATCCTGTGCACGGCTACAAGGACACTCCACGCCTTCCTTTGCATTTTGAGTGCAGGATTCACGCACTCAAAATACTATTCCCAGGACTTACCATCACTCCTTAAATCTAATCCGAAGAAGTTCTGGAAAGTAATAAGTCCTGACTGCGACGATAACTTCATTTCTTTGCATGATGAAAATAACACTCCTCTTGCCGACACTGATTGTCCATATATTTTAACTCATTCTTATCATCTGTCTTTACTAGTGAAAACGACCATCTTCCCGAAATTCTCGAACGGGACTACTCATACATGGCACCCATCGATATTACAATTGAAGGTATCTCTAAAATCATAGAAAATCTGAAACTGTCTTCGTCTTCTGGTATTGACGATATAAATTCTAAAATTTTAAGGAACATTATACCAGTCTCTAGTAGAATTCTATTCCACATTTTTCGGCAGTCACTAACTACAGGATTGTTGCCTACCGACTGGAAGATAGCCAAAGTAGTGCCAATCCATAAAAGTGGGAGTAAAAGTTCACCTGGTAATTTTCGACCCATTTCCTTAACATGCATCTCTTGTAAGATGCTTGAGCATATCTTAGCTTCTAACATTTACACTCATTTAGAATCTAACAAATTCTTCTTTTCTAACCAGCATGAGTTTCGAAAGGGTCTTTCTCGTGAGACAACTTTTCGAATTTTCTACCGACTTACATTCTAACATGAACAATAATCTACACACAGACTGCATATTCCTTGACTTTGCAAAGGCTTTCGATCGTGTTGCTCACTGCCGCTTGATTTTAAAACTATTATCGCTAAAACTAGATTCGCTTACGCTAACATGGCTCCGTAACTTCCTAACGAACCGGCAGCAATTCACTATCGCAAACAATTCCTCTTCATCACGTTGTTACGTTTCCTCTGGTGTTCCGCAAGGAAGTGTTCTCGGCCCCTTACTTTTCCTCATCTACATTAATGACCTGCCGGGCAATTTATCATCTTGTGTGCGCATATTCGCCGATGACAGCATTATTTACCGTCCCATCCGCAGCAGTAGTGATCATCTTGCCCTTGAACAAGACCTTGAGCGTATTGGTGAGTGGTGCAATACCTGGCAGATGACATTAAACGTTTCCAAGTGCAAACTAATCACTTTTAGTCGAAAACATCATAACTTTAGTGGCCTATACATGATTGGTAACAGCATTGTGGAACGCGCTCAGCATTATAAGTACCTAGGCATAAACCTAACTCCAAATCTTTCCTGGTCCACACATATCACTTCTATCTGTGCTAACGCATTAAAATCATTAGGTTTTCTACGCCGTAATTTATACAGTTCTCCTTCCGATGTACGGAAACTCGCATATCTTGCTTTAATCCGTCCGCAATTTGAGTACGCCTCCTCCATTTGGTCACCGCATCAACAATACCTAATATGTTAGAATCTATCCAGAACCGAGCCAGTCGATTCATTACGCGTAATTATAGCTACCCATCTAGCATAACACAGATTAAACAAGGCCTTGCACTCGAGCCACTAAAAATCCGCCGTGACATTTCCCTTTTATCACTATTCCACAAACTCATCCACACTAGCATGATGCCATCTGTTCACCTTAATCTAGCTCATCGAACTTCACGCCGATTACATAATAACCATAGCTTATCACGCATGTACGGTGAAACTGACGCGTTCAACCTTTCGGCTCTTCCACGAGCGATTCGATTGTGGAATGACCTACCAGATGATCTCGCATCACAGCGAGATCACGCAAAGTTTTTAAACAACCTTAAAAAATATTTATGCATCGAAATTTGATGTATGGCGTTGCAATGCTGTAACCGGTACGTTTTCTTTTTCTTTTTTCCCCTGTTTTTATTTTATCCTCTGTATTCAGTTATTTGCGAAAAACTCTTTCGGCAGTTATCATATCTTGTTAAACTGTTGGTGTTTAAATAGTTACTTTATATTATATTTTGTGTAACGCCTTTAGACACTACATTTTGCTGTTTTAGTATATTTTGCATTTCTATGTTCGTGTGTTCAGTTACATCTGTAATAATCAGTATTTCACCTATGTATATTTATATCATTTTGTACATGCTGTATTGCCCCCTTTACACAATGCCCCACGAGGGCGCTGTAAGGTACTCATAAATAAAATAAATAAAATAAATAAATTTGATCAGCGGAGTTCCGTCGATTGCTTTACGACGTATACAAGGTGTGCCTAGCTAAGAAATATTTTAGGTGCCTGACGTTACACATGAGCTTCAAAGCGTTCCTTGTAATGAAAAGATTTACCAGTCGTATGGATAGGCGGCACCAGCCAGACATCATTGTGGTGTCGCCTGATAATTATATGGCCGATCAGACGCTTTCTAGAATAATTATGACGCACGCATCCGCTGAAGCGCTGCAGCATTCTGAAAAGTATTCATACAGAAAGGAGCCCCTGGTACAGCAAGCATATGCTTCACCTTTTATACGTGCACGGCGGAGGCATGACACAAATTTTGCGAAGTCCAACATTTGTCGAAATTGAAATTTATTTGTGGTATTTTACTTTCCAAACAGGAGTACCCATGCCAGGACCACAGCATCCGAATGGATCACCATCACCACCTCCTCCTCCGCATAATGGGAGTAAGTTTTCGCGTTTTTGTCGGTCGAAATACAGAAAGATGATTATGAGAATAAGTATCGAAGCGTGTATTTTTTTGCACTGTTGATAAACGCCACGAAGTTAATTTGATTGCAACGAGCAGTGCTTGTAGTAACCTGATTACGCAGTTTGGTGCGCAAACTGATTCATGCCATTTGAATGAGTCTACGCGCTACAGCGTCACACACACCCTTCACACACGCACACACACACACACGTCAACATATCTTCGCATGAATGTATGATCAATAATTGATCATTCAGGAACCCATAATTGTTTCTGCAATGTTTTGTCACCATTTAATTTCGTCTAACTTAAAACTTATTTCGCGGATACTTCGGGGAGTATCTACGAAGTCGGAATACTTGAAAGATAAAGAGGAAATGCGGCAGATCTTTTTACCGGTATATTCCCATATAGTATAAACGATGCCTTCTATTTGTTTGTATGGTTTTTCGCATAGACGTGCGCACACATGGGCAAAATCATCCAAGGGAGACCCCACGTATGCCCCATACATTTACTCAGAAGGTCGAGTCTCGTCGTTGTTTGAAGACCAGAGTTATAGAGACGCAGGTTTTTTCCCGGCGATGGTAGCCAAGGACCCCTGATGTTGCATTACGGGAGTTGTTTATTTTCCACCAATGCCCTCGGAGTGCCTGAAGCCAAATGCATGCCGTTGTGAAAAGCACCTCATCGCTTCGTTTTAAGTTTTGCGTCGATTTCCAAGCTTCTTTTCTTTGGACTCGGCCAATACAGATGGGGGAAAGGATGGCGGCACTTCTGTGAAACGTGGTACCCTCGTGCCTAATAGTGCAGCGTGCTCACACTTATGGGCTCTGCCTATTCTAAATCTGACAGCGGAAAATAACAGAAATGCCAGTGCGTGAAACCGACATCGGCATGAGAGAATAACGCATAAAATAACGCCACTATCTTAATGACCACTTCTCAGTTGGCATTTGTTACAGGAATACTCTTTAGTCACCGCTAAGGGCTTGACATTGTCATAGCATTGTCGTGCATATTTATTATTCGCAATGAAACTACCGCTTAGGCGTGACCGAAGGGAATAGTTGTGCAATGAGTGCAGTAGTGTTTCTTCCAAATGGGTTTGACATGGCCTAACTTCGTTAGTTACCCTACAATATTTTAAAAGTAGTCCATGCCATTTAAAAAATTTGAGTCTAAATGCCGGGAAAGAGCAGTGAGTATTATGAATATTGATACGTGCATTCATTGGGTATCTGGCTGTGTCGCGGCTGGTTTCACCTTTATTTGTGCGTGGCGAAGGAATTGCTGGTAGTTGAAGAAGATCAAGACGGGATGCTCGATCGGAGCCGTTTCGCTGCTTGCCGTGCTGCTATCTGTTGTCTTTTTATTACCGTGACAAACTGGTCACGGTAATAGGTCACGGTCATGGTAACTTATGCGTTAACTAGATCTCAGGAAGCTTCCAGACCCTGCCACCATTTCCACGATTCCTGAGGAAAACCGGCATTTGACCGCATACATTCATTGCGAGACAGAGCGTGGAAAACAGGACACATAGAAAAGGACGCGGCACATGTGTCCTGTCTTCCACGCGCTAAGTGTCGCCATGAATCTATACCAGCTCGCCGAGTAGGCCAATTTACTTCAGTTTACCGAGCTAAATAATTCAGGGCATGCTATGATCAATCTAATTCAGCCAGGTCATGCAAATACCGAGCTAATTAGGCCAGGTCACGCTAAGACCGAGCTAATTGAACCAATTCTTAATGAGACCATAACAATAATGTCGTGTCAAGGCAAGCCCGAGCTAATGAAGATCACGATAATGAAGACGAAGCTAATTAGGCCCTTACTCATTCATTTCATGCCAATTATGATGACACTAGTTGACAACATACTAACACAAACTATTTAATACCATCCTAATTAAGTATCCGTCGATTAGTGATGTGTTAATTAAATCAATAACAGTTTAGACGGGCCTGATAAATATGTTAATTCAGACCGAGCTTATTAAAGCCATCAGAATTGAGACCGAGCTTAGGCGGCCTTCACTTCGAAGTAGATCCACTAGTTTGAGTAGACGTTAAGTGACGTAAAAGGCTGGAAGAACTTCAGTGATCACAAGCTCATCTGATGGCCCCAGTCTTGCAAAAGTCGTGCAAGCTGACCAAACTGTTTTGTATGCAAAGAAGGGGCTTTTTAGCGTCCACCGCTCGAAACGGTTGACGGTCACATCGGCACCATGACAGTCACGAGTTAAACTGGGGCCTTCTCAGAATGAACGGAATTGCACACGGTTTCGTGTGAAAGTCAGTTTCATTGATGCACGCCCGCGGCGAAGATCGGTTCCTCTCAACGCGTTTGCTCTTGTCAAATAGCAGCGCTCCCGCCGCATCGCAAGAGAGCGGTACGATTCTTCTATGAGCTGAATAGCACAGACTATGCACACACGCGCGGAGAACTAAAGGTTATTTCAACACGTGGCTACGATGTCTCGCATTCAATTTCGCTGCACTCGCGACGTACCACTCAGTACCACGTTGATGCCATAAAGGAAGCGCCACGGCGGACAATTGCGGCGTGAAATAATATTATTTACTTGTTTGTAGAGTCATTGTTTCTACCGATTCGTTACTGCTTAAAAATCTTCAGACAAGTGTTATAAGTAAATGAAACCTGCCCATTTATTTATGTGTAATGTTCGATAGAAGCGAAACGTGCGACACGAGAGCGTTGGATGTGCGCCTTTGTTGCCTTCGAGAGTGGAAATTGTCATACTGCAGGTTGACCGAAAAAACTTGCCCTAAAGAGCACAAACGCCCACGAACATGCCTGTTGGAGGCGCGATGTGCAGTTGGCAAAAAGATAGCGCGGCAAACACGCTGAGATCCCTGCACTCTCATTTTAATCACTAAATGGAGTTGCTGACGCGTTCGCGCGCAGTGTTCCTTTGAAAACCGCGGGAAATGCCGCACATGCGTTTGTTACGCCTTGCGCAATCTTGAGGCCGTTTTTCCCAACGCTGATTTCGCACGCTCCACACTGTCTCCCTGTCATGACCGCCGTAGTGCGAGATCGGAGCGAACTCGTGTTCCCGAGAAGCTATGGCCATCCTGCGTAGTATCCCTGGGAATCCATTTTGTTTAAGAGAGAGAAATCTTACCCCGTGTTCAGTGCGTAAACTATATATGTGTTGTATTTTGGCGGCGAAGCACCTCAGAGTCTCGGCTTCATGGCGTGTGATGTCATCGTCACGGTCTATCATAAACGGGTATGCGCCACGAAAATTGCTTAAATCCCACCACTTACCATCAGTCCACTAAAAGTGATGAACGCAATAGCTAGCCCAACAAAGAACGGACGACGTATCAGGATTTCTGCGCATTAATTAACAGAACATTTTAAATTCCGTCTCAAAGTTCGTTTGAAATGCCAAGTTTCTCCCGTAAGGCATTCTAAGTAGCATGTTGCAGTGCGTAACACGAAGACACCTTACAGAAGCAGAAGAAGGGGAACGAGAAGAAGAAGCACCTTAGGGTATACTGCGTTCCTACGCAGTTTTACGAGGACGTCAGTATAGCTGAGCACCCTTCCCTACATGCCCAGTTTTAGGCTCGGCACCACTAGCGCCTCATCACAGAAATATCTCTCAAAACAACGTGGCAAATTACCTCGGTCAGGCCCTTCTTCGTCTTCGTGTCCTTCTGTCTCTCATTCCCATTAGCAGTGATTTTGCTGTGGGAAACACCGGCGCAGACTGCATGCTTCGCCCCTCCCCAGGTTTCATATTAGTGGAGGTGAAACACCCTTCGTTACATCATTCGCATTTCCCCTGTTCGACTACACCTCGGATAGACGCAACAAGTGCGCAACATTGAATTTTCAGGCAACTGCCAGTTGCGATTGTGACCATGTGTCGTCGATTTCCTTTGTCAGGGTATATTAGTGCGTCTCCCCTTTTTGCGCGAAGATAAGCATAAATGTGTTTCTAGCCTTGCATTTGACGTCGCTGCCGAAGAAAAGTGACGCTTTCCTATGAATACATAGGGCCTAGATGAGGCGGCAAAATATTTTATTGAGACTTTCCGTGATGCGTTGGCGTTACAAACAAACGAAAGTGTAAGGGGTGTGAATAAGAAGGCGCCACGTGTATTCATTTGAATTTTGAGGAGAGAATCAGCATTATATGGTCAGCGTAGTTATGCCAATTAGTTTACATGGCACACAAGCAGTGCCTACTTGTGAATTTTAGCACTACTGTTGTTGAGCTACGCCTCAGCGTCACAGATTTTCCTGTAATTTCCTGTCAGGATAGAAATGGGAACAGCGAAAAATTGGAAGGCGGTTCCTCTGTAGCAAAGAAAACAAATTCGCTGATGCAAGACACGCCGCAATTGAAAGTTTCTTCATCATCCATTCATAATTGCATCATAATGATAAAACGACCTTTATCATAATGGTAAAAATTACAGTTTACATGGTGACTACAAGGTGGGTGATGTTGGGCCCTCCTCCGAGCAAGTGTCACACATTTGTCTCTGCGTACAATTGACTATTGCGGATAGGTACTGAGAGCAGCTTATCAGATGGCGGTAGGTGACACATCCACCGCTGAGAACACAACTAGTGTGTGCTGCTAATGCTGTGAACAGCTGCACTCTTTCGATCCTGGTTAACGCTAGTCGTGTGCATGCAGACTCACAGGTATCCACTTAATCAGGGAGTGCGAGGACACGGTAAGTCACAGTAATTTTGCATAAAGTGAGGCACACCTTGTTTCCACCACGTCTAAAGCAATATCCACCATAAATATTTAAACCATTACATCATAATGATGCAACATGGTACAGGCTTATGACAGATTTTCAACAGAGATGGCGAAGCTTCTGCGCTCCACTCTCGGCGCTGTTCATTACGTCAACTTTTTGACATTGGGTGCTCGGTATCTTGTGAAGTGTGATATTAGGGATGGTCGATTAAAATTCTAATCGATTAATCGTTAATTTTTCATCGATTTTTCCTTTAATTGATTAATCATTCGACGCGATGTTTTAATCGGTTTATCACTAATCGATATTTTTGATGTTGTGCATTAAAATGGTTATCTCATTCTTTGAGTGGCATTGTTCGTGTTTCATCTCGACTCAAGCCTTCCTATAAGACGCGCTAGAGATGACATGTGCCTGAGTGAAAATTCGCACATTCGCCAACTGGACACAGTGCGCTCGTCTTCCTTGGGTGATATCAGGGATTCAAGAATCTGTGGTCATCACCCATGGACACTTCGGTAGCAGTTCGCAATTCCTCAAACTCTGCCTGCTCGAGCCCACCCAAATCGAAGGCGTTTTCGGTGAGCACACTGGCATTGGGAACATGCAGCGTGGAAGGTAAAAGAGGAAGGTAAAAGATAGACGAGGAGGAAGAGAAAGCAAATAACGCTCGCACTCTTAGGGACGGCATATTTTCTTGGATTGTGCTGTAGATATTTTGGAAGCCCTACATTACACTATAATTATGGACTGGCGTGATCTCTTCCTTGAGGTCACCCATGCGAAATTGTACAGCAACATACTGGCCTCAAAGAGACCATCGGTGCAGGCGTCTGCCCGTAGTAGAGCAACATGAGTTTTTGCCTCCCGGCTAGAATAAACGGCAGCTGCGTCATTGTGTACTCCGCAGGTTTCACCTAGTCGTTGCCTTAACACCGCGCTACGCGCACATCTTCTGCCGTGCGTACAGACGGAGCTGTTATATTAATAATTGTTGGGCTTTAACGTCCGAAACCACGATATGATTGAGGGACGCGTAGTGGAGGGCACCGAAAACTTCCACCAGCTGAATTTCTTTAACGTGCACCTAAATCTAAGTAAACGGGCTTCAAGCATTTTTGTCTCCCTCGAAAGAGCGGCCGCCGCGGACGCGATTCGTTGCCGCTACCGTCGGGCAGCAGTCGGGCACCGTAACCACTAGACCACCGTGATGCCGAACTGTGAGCGCTGCCTTCAGTATCGGACATTAGTACATATAGTGTTTTGCGACTGTACTCCCGTCGCGTCACAGCAGAAGACGGGGGCCTTTAGGCTAGCAGACCAGGGAGGGCAAAATTTAGCTGAAAGCATTCTTTCTCTCGATATATGCCACCAAACAGTATTACCGAATGCTGCAAGGGCATATTTTTTAAAATATTAATGGACTGTATGCGAGACGTTTGGTAAATTTATGTGAATGATGCGATTTATGAGAAGGGTCTGCAGACCATTTTCAGAATCCGCGAGTGCGGTTTCTTGCGCTGCATATTCACCCAGCTAATGGCGGCACCTGTCGTACATGTGGAGACGAGCTCCTCGTAGCACATGCTTGGGTTTGTCTGTTATGCGTGTTGGTATCAAGGGAGCTGAGACTACATTTCCCTCGTCATAGCGCAAACAAACAGCGCTTGAACACGCTGTGTGCAGAAGACCCTTACTACCAATAACTGGGCTAACTGCATGGCGGGATAGCTAGGTCTACAGTCGTGAAAAGGGTATATACGCTATAAGGCGGACAGTTGGGCTAATTGATATAAAGCGTAATAAATAACGATGATTAGCGTACTGGTCCCCTATACGCGTGCAATCATGTCTTATTATATATATATATATATATATATATATATATATATATATATATATATATATATATATATATATATATATATATATATATATATATATATATATATATATATGGCTAACTTATACATGTCACCACATCACTTTTTTCCCCGTTGCCTTTTCCGCAGTGCAATGTAGCGGGCCGGGATATCCTAGCTCATGTTACTCTGTCTGAAAATATATTTTCTGTCTGTCTTTTGTTGGTAAACAATATTGCCTCATTTGCTAAGGAGTAAAATATAAAGGCAATTGGAACCAGTCAATAAATAAACAACACATTTTAGAATGTGGCACTTCTTGGACCAATTTATAGTGCAGTTCCAAAAAAAAAAAGTTAAAGATCAGGGTAAACAAACTACCAAAAATGTTGCAATACACACTGCAGGCTACGAAAAAACTGATTATTCAAAGCCAAGGGAAGATGTGCTTGTGCAGCAGTGCGATGAAACAGCGCTGTGCCAAAGACGAGCACGAAAAGGAACAAGACGATGTGCACGCAGGTCTGAAGTTTGCAGAAAAGAACAAACTTCACTGTTGAGCGCCTTGCTGCTTTCATTCAATGAATCCCCAACGCTGAAAACGCAGAAACCAAGGAAGATGTCCCTGTGAAGAGGATCTCGCTTTTTGAACGAATATGAAATACAAACACTCCATCCTTTAGAAAAATAACAATGTCTTACGTAATTGAAAATCAACTTGATTTTAAAAATAAGTTACACAAGGGTGGATGGCGCTTGGCTACATAGCGAGATACTGATAACTTACCTCAAAAGGCGAATTGGTGCCTTCAGAAACGGGGTCTTCAGCATTGTCATTTTCATAATGACCACCTTTCTTTGGAGATGACTATTTGGCACATTAATAAAGTGGCCGCAGCAGGTGCTGGCTTTGAGTACTGCTTTCCACGTTTATCACACTTCGCAGTCTTCTTTTTCGAATCTTCTGCGAACAGCGTTCCCACCACCCTCCTCTTCCGATTGCTCGCTATTATGACATGACAAAGGAGACAGTATACACCAAAATATAATAATTTCGCAACATAGCCCGCAAGCCCCACGTGCACTTTGCCCCCGTTTAACCAGCACACGATAGAAGAAAGGATACTCCCTTCACCACAGAGAGAAGCTGCCAAGTGCATTTCTCCCTCTTCAAGGTGGGGACGCCTCCTGCCAGGGCTTGAAGCCTCAGGGAGGTCTTCGAGATGTACTCTGTAGGCGACGTAGATCAAGGCAACTCATTTCTATCTCTATGGGGTGGGGCGGCTGCCGGCTCTGGGCTCCTTTTACAGCGCACAAATATGCGTCGTAGTGACAAAGAGGAAATGCGCTCGACTTGTGCGTCTTGGCATCGCTCTCTGGAGTCACTCGGAGGATTTCACGCTCAATGGTCGTCTAGTCCGCGATGTCCTCTCACCGAAGAGCTCTCGCCGATCGGGGCCCCATCCGCGAACTTCTCTAACAGCTCCCTATCTTTGTTATCACTTCTTCTGTCGCCCCTGTTTGATCCGATCACTTCTTTTTCTATTTCTTCCTACTTTTGTATTTTTCGCAATCCCCTTCCCCTCAAGGCGCTTAGTCTGCTCTCACAAGGGCTGCAGAAAAGAGTGCCTTCTTCCTTTTCCTTTCAACAAACCACTTCCTTCTTCATCGCTCGCCTCGCAATCATGTGCTCCGGCCAAGGGGCGGTGTTGAGAGTGGGTTGGGGGGGAGGTGCCGTA
Source organism: Rhipicephalus sanguineus (assembly GCF_013339695.2). Classification (NCBI taxonomy): domain Eukaryota; kingdom Metazoa; phylum Arthropoda; class Arachnida; order Ixodida; family Ixodidae; genus Rhipicephalus; species Rhipicephalus sanguineus. Next base: position 83,879,419 of record NC_051183.1, on the reverse strand, counting down.
ATAGATTAAATGAAGAGTTTAATAAATTAATTCGACTCATTGACAGGCGGACGCCGATGACGATTAATCGTATGTCGACGTACTTATATTCGATTAATTGATTATTCCTTCATTGATTTTACCATCCCTATGTAATATGTGTATCTGAGTGCTTGGCAGTATCGAAGATACATGTATCTTAGATACTATCTTAGAAACTCTTTGGGTATCTTGTATCTGTATCGCGATACGCATCGCAGAACGAGTATCTGTATCTGTATTTCCGATACATTCAATAATGTATCGTGTATCTTAAGATACAAGATACCGCTATCACGAAACGACCGTGCGAAACAATTATCGCTGGCCGAACTCCAGTTCTCAAGCTTGTACTGGCGCCACTAAGCCACCTAAGTAAAACTAAAGACAGCGACATAATTTATCTTTCCGCCTGAGTTCTCTAATGAGAGCAGGTAATGAGGTCTGCGCGCCGCTACTGGTGAAGCAGAGTAACGTGGCAGTGCTCGCACAGTCTCGACAGAAACAAGCGCGTGAACGACTACGCCCAGCCCACGTAGATTTTGTTATTTCGATTATTTTCCTTTTTAGCTGTGTGAGTTCCTTGACACTTGCTCTTAGTCACATTCCTGCGCCGCGTACTCAAATGAGTGCAGGAAATTCTTATGCCGCTTTATTGTCGTTATTGAAGATTCTCTTGCGTAGTGCTTCGTTACGAAAAATGAAGCATGCAAGAATAGGGTTGCTTTGCGTCTCATGGCTTTTACACACCAGCGACATGAAGGACCTCGTGGATGTAGGTTTGTCTTACATGCGATGACATTGACTTCTATGCAAATGAGATTCTAAGAGCTATAACACCACTGATACTGACGCTAGATCTAATAGAACAAGCCTTTACCTAACAAAATATATCTTGGTGTACCGTATCTGTTTCTTCCTGCTATCTGTATTCAAATAGTTTTTGAAGTCATAGTTTAATTGTTAGCACGGATGCTTTCTTGGCTGTCCTCCTTGTGCCTTCCTTACATGATCTATGCCTCTTTATTGTTTTTTCCGGTGTGGTGCTTGCACTATATCTTTTGTAACATGCTGCCAAAATAATCGCTCTGCTTTATTCTTGCTTTTAAATGTCTGCGTTATCTTTGCTACTGTTTACATATTTATACTTCACTTGACTTTGCTGTTCTGCCCCCCCCCCCTCCCCCCCCAACGGTGGTCTAGTGGTTATGGCGCTCGACTGCTCACCCGACGGTGGCGGGATCGCATCCCGGCCGCGGCGGCTGCATTTTCTATGGAGGCGAAAATGTTTGAGGCCCGTGTACTTAGACTTAGGTGCAAATTAAAGAACCCCAGGTGGTCGAAATTCCCGGAGCCCTCTACTACGGCGTCTCTCATAATCATATCTTGGTTGCGGGACGTTAAACCCCAGATATTATTATTGTTTGCTGTCCTGCCAAGGTAATTTTGAAAACAAATATATAATTATCTAAGCGTGCCTAGAGCATACAGTACCAAAAATCCTGCTTACCTCGTAATAAAATAGTGAAATTGATTTAATAATAATATCTGGGGTTTTAACGTCCCAAAACCACGATATGATTATGAGAGACGCCACAGTGGAGGGCTCCAGAAATTTAGACCTCGTGGGGCTCTTTTACGTGCACCTAAATCTAAGTACACGGGCCTCAAACATTTTCCCCTCCATCGAAAATGCAGCCGCCGCGGCCGGGATTCGATCGCGCGACCTTCGGTTCTGCAGTCGAGCGCCATACCACTAGACCACCGTGGCGGGGCTGAAATTGATTTTGCATTATAATAATGGAAATTATTAGGAGCCATCTTAAAGATGTTAGATGAAAGATTCGACAAAATATTATACCAAATTTTTTATGGGAGTGCAAACGAGTCGTTTCAGGCAATTTTACAAGGGCACTGAATTTTCTATTGTCTAACCTTAAGCGGTAAGTTGACGATACTTCATGCCTAATCATCATAGCTATTAAGGTTCCAGCCTGTATCGTGTTCCTCTACTTCTTCATTGTGAGTGTTTTATAGGAACCCCATTTCTATTTTACTTATGTCTGTTTTCGTTTTTTAGGCCTCCCTGAATTTTTTTTACTATTACTAATCGCCAGATAATAGGAGCTGTAAGTGGAAATAGCGCTAATAGCGGCTATGTGCTGCGACGCTTTGTGCAACTATACTGACACGCGCTCTTATTTCTTTATTTTGGTGTGACTGATTTTAACCCGCAAAAATCTGTCGGCACCACTCGGCCTAAGCCGCGCTGCAACGTTTGGGAAGCTTCACATTTTTTCCCATTGTTCTGATAAAATTACGTTCAGGGCGCGAACAGCCTAGTTTATTCGGGAGCCTGCGCGAGCACCAGCGATAACGCTAGAAGGTTTGATCCCTGATGTATGAAAGACGACGTGTTCCGCAGATGATCAGATTACCGACGAGCGACGAATGTGGTCGCCGCTATCAGTGCGCAGCGTGGTTTGATTGTACTTCCAGTTACTTAGTTTTCTTGGCACAAGTTAGCTGAGTAAAAAGTTTCGTTTCTACAATTTGACTGCTGCCTTCTTAATCGTCGTTACACCACGTGACAATAAAATACGTCTGAGACGCTTCATGCTACGCATGTTCTTTTCTTAAAGGAAAACTGTTCAGGGACTGCACGTTAGCGAGTATATCGATAACGAACGCTTTACACCAGCAGATGATAGAATATGAACAGCCACTGCAGTTTTATGTCCCCTACGTATACACTATGCGTCACAAAATATGGCGTTCCCAGCTTTGTTGCTGCTGTGCACCTGTCCGGTTCTCGGGTATTGCGTAGCGGTGGTTAACGGACAAGGTAAAACTCCACGCCGGTATTTTCATCATCGTGTGAAGGCTTCTTATTGATGTTCTTGTGATTATATGCCAACCACCTAGCTGGTCGGCAAGCTGAGCAGAAACTCCCATCAATTACAAAAAGACAACCAAGAACCAATATCAGCGAGGTGTGTAAAGAGATGTCCTGTTAATCAGTTTAAAGGAGCGTCAGTAAGTTGTTGCGGAATTTAACTAATGTACTTCGAGTAGGAAGGACAAACCTTTTGATATACTAACAGATATTTCATTCAAATGAAGCAAAATTACTCCCAGTTAAGTAATTTTCATGCAGAAAATTTTGTGCATTGGCGTTTGCTGCTGCATTATTGGATCTATAATAGCAAATTTGCAAATGTATCGAAGTATCTCAAGATACAATTGGCAAGTATGGTATCGGATACAATTATTGCAGCAGTATCTTGTATTTGTATCTCAAATACTTCTTGCCTGTGTATCTTGTATCGTATCGCGATACAATTTCAAAGTATCTTTGCCCAGCCCTGGTGTATCTTTATTGTGTATATGGCATCATGCATGGCCGTTAAATTATTTCTTTAATTATTTATTTCAAAGTACCTTAGAGGCCCCATGGGGGGCATTGAGTAAAGGGGACAATACATATATACACTTCAAACTGAAAAAAAAATACAAAAGAAACAATTGACTAAGGGGGGCAATACATATATATACCTGAAACTGGAAAGAAAAATACAAAAGAAACAATTCCAAAATAATAAGTCAAACAACAAGCATCATCATGTACAAAACAAAAAGCATCAACATATACAAAAGATTCACGCATGGTAACCATGAACGAAACTGTGCATTTCAAGCGCATGCAGCGGCTACAAGGCAGAATCCTCGCGCACATGGCTGTGGCAATCACAAAAACGGACCAAAACAGACCAATGAATTATGATACGGCATTTACTTGCTGAGGTTTGTGAAGTGGCTTGATAAGATGTGACGGAATGTGTCAAAGTTTGTCTGGGATGCAATGTCGTCAGGCAAACTGTTCCACGGACGGATAGCACGTGGAAGTGCGGACTGACTGAACGCGTTTGTTGAGCCGCATACACGGGAATAGCTCAGATGATTGTGTAGTCTACGTGAAGTAAGATATGGTTTTTGCAGACCAGTAACGGTGATTCGAGAGGAATGTGTAATTTTGTGAAAGAATGACAGCAAGGCAATGTCGCGACGAATGTTCAAGAGTGGGGGTTAAAGTTCTTGTTTTATTTGTGATATACTGGAATGCGGACTGTAGTTATTGGCAATGAAGCGGCTTGCTGTATTCTGGATTCTTTCCAATGAATCAATTAAGTATTTTTGATGGGGAGACCAAATCGAACAGGCATATTCTAGCTGAGGGCGAACCAGTATTAGGTAAGATAATTTGCAAATGCTTGGTGGTGCAGCTTTCAAGTTACGTCTCAAGAAACCCAGTGATTTCGAGGCGCTGGCAGAGATTGCCCTAATGTGGTCGGACCAGGATAGATTAGGTGTCACTATTACGCCCAAGTACCGATATTGTGTTGCAGTCGATAGAATGGAATGATTAATGCTGTTAGAGAATTCGGATATGCTAGGTTTACATGTGAACGACATTACTTTACATTTTGAGACATTTAGTGTCATGAGCCATGTACTACACCAACCATTAATTACGTCGAGGTCGTTTTGGAGTGACAGGTGATCTTCACTGTTCTTGATTGGACGGTAAATAATGCAGTCGTCAGCGAACGTCCTGGTGCAAGAAGAGACCTGCTGCGGAAGATCATTGATGAATATGAGGAAAAGCAATGGCGCGAGTACGCTGCCCTGTGGTACACCTGATAAAACGTCAGATAGGGAAGAAGTGAAATCGTTAACTGTTGTGTACTGCTGACGATTCGAAAGGACATTGCGAAGCCGTGATAACGTAAGGGAGTCATGAACCTCATGTAAGGGAGTCATCAACCTCATGTCTACTGCTTTGCCCACCGCATGTGAAACTACGAGCCTTGTAGAAAGTTGTTTTCTAATAAATTCATTTCGTGCTAAAATTGTGGCATTTAGGCACAAAAGGACTTTGGCATTGCTTCTGGAGGTTGCATGTTAGCGAAACTGCGAAAACGATATGTGTTTTGAGGGCTGGACTTTCATAGAATTCACATCCAAGTCAGAATGTGTCCATGTCTCCCACATGTCTAGGGAATAGTGTTGACTAAGCAACAACGCTGAGAAAAAAGTGCGCCTCTCGGTGTCCTTGCCTCTTAGGCTCGGGCTGGCTTCATGCCCGCCAAATTCATTTTAAACAGTCATTTTTAATGCAATGTTGGGTCACCATGTTGTGACATTGTTGACCAGCTGTAACGACGTTTTTAGATTGACACCATCAAACAAATGGGTTTAAATAAAATAATACGTTGAATACAATGTTTCACTACACAGAATAAGGGTTAGATTACCGGTCCTGTTTTTCACTGCTCTTTCTTTCCCAGGTGCTGCACAGAAGTTGAGAAGATTGGGAAGAAATGCGAAGTATTCTGGCATTGGAATTCGATTTAGGCCCACATAAAGCCAGGTTAACGCTTCAGCATTGTATGTGCAATTAAGCTGCATGATACGTGGCTCATCACTGCAGAAAAGAAATGAAAAGGAATCGTGTATGTTCCGAAACAATAAACAAACTTCGTTTTTGTGCTTCAACTGCGTGTATTTATTTTCATGTTCAGGTCATGAAGCTGTATACAACTCAATTGTTCTCAAGCACACATAAAGAAAACAAGTGCACAAAAGAAGGAATTCTGGATTAACAGAAAATAACTCGCACAATAGTGTTTATTTTGTTATTCCAGAAAAATTGACTCGTGTTGTTTCCTTTATAGACATGCAGTGCTAATAAACTCGAAGCATTTCTCAGCGAGACTGCCTGCCTATCTATCTATCTATCTATCTATCTATCTATCTATCTATCTATCTATCTATCTATCTATCTATCTATCTATCTATCTATCTATCTATCTATCTATCTATCTATCTATCTATCTATCTATCTATCTATCTATCTATCTATCTGTCGATCTGTCTGGCTATCTGCCTGTCTATCTGTCCGTATGTCCATCTGTCCGTTCATCCGTCCGTCCGTCCGCCCGTCTGTCTGTCTGTCTGTCTGTCTGTCTGTCTGTCTGTCTGTCTGTCTGTCTGTCTGTCTGTCTGTCTGTCTAGCCGCCTACGCCTGAACTCTTCTGGCCGTCTCCTAATGTGCATGGCGAACACATGAGATCCCTGCGTTGCGAACACGAATAAAAAAATGGCACATTGCGAAATGTTGACAGCGCATAGAACGTTTGGAAAGCGACGGGACAAAAAGAGACAACGAGCGCTGACTTTCAACTAGTTTTATTCGATAAAAGGGTGCATATATACAAGGCAAGAGAGTGGGTGCGAGACAAGAAAAGAAAAGGTGCTGACATCATTACCACATCATCTGACATGCTTCGAGTGTACAACCACTTATGCCGTAAAGCCGAGCTAGGTAATCAAATTGTTGATTTTGAAAGCGTAGTAGAATATGCGCTAGCACACTTTTCACCCAGCTTATTTATCAACTCAGCTGTGATAACTTCGCGAGTTAGCTGAACCATGTGACTCGCCACTACTATTCTATGATTGAAACGGGGTGTGCAACCACAGTCACGACAGTGAATGCCAATATGCCCCTGCACTGTGCTAGAGACATTATTCCGATGCTCGCGCAACCGGTCATTTAGGCATCTGCCCGTCTGATGTATATAACATAACTTTTATCACACGTCAGTGGGATTCAACAGACAACCCCCTCTGCGCAAGAGACGAAACGTGTTTTCTGCTTCGCCGACCCGACGTTTCGAGCCGGCGTACTGTCACGTCAGAACTGCACTGCAAAGCGACAGAGCACACTCAGGCTACATCAGGTTGGCGCGTACCCTAACTTCAACTATTGCTCAAGATTTATACGAAAATGCAGAGAACAAATGCAAGCTCATTTACGCGCACATGGCCAACCTAGAACATATGCTCCGGCGGCGCCCCGCGTTACGCGACGGCGAATTCCTCACGCCGTCCAAATGAAAAGCTGCTATTCCCAGCCTCGGACTCGAAGAACAGCTATAGGCAGTGCAACCGGCCCGCCACGCAGCAGATTGAGTTGGTCTTCCGGTTTCTACGTGAGAGTGGCCTTCTACCTGCTACAGCGCGCTTGAGGGACGTTAATAATAACTTTCCATCCATCTACTCATGAAGCGCGATTCCATTGAATAGCTGTTATAAAAGCTTCGTAACGTAGCACGTCTTCTGTTTAATATTGTCACTAGGAGCCAAGCTCGAAAGACGAAACGATAACTTCAGCGCACTATAAGGCAGTGTAAAATGCAACCTTAACACATTTATGTCTGATTTTCATTGCCACAACTTTTCTGTATTGGCCTTGGCAACACCTCGCCTCCGAACGACGAATCCATCTTGGTAACAGCCGTGAACATCAAAAGCTTTTGTTTTTCAAGCGCGGCATTTATTAGCAGGACCCGAAGGCACAATAATACCGCCATCCTTAAGACTCCATGAACCCTATACCTAGCGCTCCGTGTTATCCAATAAATCCAAAAAAATCCAATAAACACTCGCCGGTAAAATTTTTGGCAATTCCGCTTTATCCGATAAACTTAATCTTTAGCGGCCAATATCACACTTTTCTGTTCTTTATCCAAAGAACATGATCACACCGGCCAGTTTGCCCGATATAAGCTTTGCCCCACGCGCCAGATTAGCCGCGCACTCTGTCATGCTGATATTCCACTGCATCTGACTGATAGGTCTTTTGGCAGCCTCTTTCGAACCAAGTTTCCAGCGGAACGCACAATGCGAAGTAGTGATCAACTATATCGGAAATACCTACATGAGGTCAACGCGAGGGATATTGCAACGATAAGCGCTTCGATGAAAGACCACCCCATTTCCATCACCATCGACGATTTGCCCGAACTCCGTTTACGTGCGGTAGTGCTGGTGCTTGCAACGTTCTATACGACGAGCTTCCTGGACGTATCGCCCTCATAATAGACTTCGAAATAGTGCAGCTGGTATGCTGATACGAACCGTTATCCAGATGATTGGAAACGCCTTAGCCGGCGTAGTTGTGTTCCCCTCCTATTCAAAGCCGAGAATCACCACTGCCTACTTACCATATTGCCTTCTTCTTTAAAGCAAAGCTCTTTTTTCGGACCATATGCCGGTGTTGTCGAGCATTCGTTTAAAAAGTTTGTATGAGCTGGGGGAAAGGTAAAGTGGTGAGGTGATCGACCATAAATAGGAGGTGTAATTGATCGGTGGTGTGAATAGAAAAATTGAACGAAATATGTTTTCTTGGTGAGGCAGGAATTTAGCGCGGATCCTGACGGTGCGAAGTGTCATAACCACTTGGCTATAAACTCCCGCTCGCCCAGCATAAATTGATGGGTAACGTATGAATGCGAGAGGGGAATGGCCACATGGGCCACTCGCCTTACCCTCTCGCAGCGAATCACGCACACGCCGGCGAGGGTCATTCTCCACCGGCGTTTCATGTTCGTTGAGCGGCAGTGGCGTGCCCATGGCACCGGTCGCTAGCAACGTTACTGAAGTCGTTTCGCCAGTGCCAACACGAGCTTACGAGGAGAGACGCTAATGACGAGCTACGTAGGGGGTATATAAAAAACCCAGTGAAAAAGTTGCTGAAAATTTGGAGGAAAATGTAACGGCATATGAAAGCACCGCAGTTTCGCTCTTCGATGGTTCCACGACGTGGAAATGGCGGGATATTTTTTTCGTCGAAGTCGATTCGAAAGGCGAAAAGAGAATAATAGGAAATACAGGTGCAGGTGTGCAGAAAAAGCAGAGAAAATGGTGGTGTCACTTGCCCTCATGTATCCGACTTGCGCGACGTTCCTCTGCGACTAGAGACAAACGCTCGGAAACTTCGCCAAAAGATAGAACTCGCGATCGGCGACGCGAGTCCTGCGCAATAGCAAACTCCGCGGTAGGTGGAACGTCACACCAGAATACAGTAGTGCCCGGCTCACGTGGGAGAAGTGTGGTGGAGAGGCGAGACCTCGACGTTCTCATGTGGGAAACCTAAGGCCCGGTCGTCGAAAGCTCTGCAGGACTATAAATAACGTTGCCAACAACCAACTAATAACTCTGGGCACAACAGTTAAGTGTTCATTCGCTCGTTATATCGAACCAACATTACCATGTCTGATAAAGGAGCCTTGATTCGCCAGAAATTGTGCCGTAAGATTAAACGACCATTTACGTTCATATGACTGCGCTTTTATTCCTGATAGCGTAATTCTGATTACCTGGTCTGCTGTTCTTTTTCGTGTGAATCATCATTCTTCAGATGAACAGCACATTTTTACGCCGCCAGACTGATCAGAAGCCTCGTAATTTGTACACAGGACGAAGACAAAGCAAAATTCACCCATTGCCGGTGTTTCGCGCAAAATACCTTATATTTATTTTCCTGCGTGCTTTTTTATTAAACGCATCAGACTATTAGTATCAGTGATGTCATAAATGGGTCTCATTGTGATTTGCGCAGTTACCTAAACGAAGTCACCATTACTACATTTAGACTTATTGTTCGGATCGTGTGACGCACATATAAATCGAAATGCTTAAAGGGCGCCCTTGATGTCATGAAGCTATTCGAAATAAGAACACCGCGAAAGACAGATGACTCCTAAAAAGAAGACATAGACAGCAGTGCTGCTGTCTATGTCCCTCTTGTACTGGTCCTCTCTCTCTTGCGCTGCATTAATTTGGAGTGCGTCGTTCGAAATCGCGCAAGCATCCACTTTAGCTTTAACTAGGGCTCCGTGTTTTAGAAGTTTATTTGTTCTTGAAATTCAGAGAGTGTTTCTCAGAGTTTATTGTTCGTTAACCGCCATTATCCGAAATTCGCAGTTTTATTTTGCATTATTCTGACTACTCCAATGTCTTCGATGACATGATATCTGAACACAAAGACATCAGAACATACGAAGCCTGTTTTAGTTGCGTGGAAAGTTTGAACGCACCAAAACACATATACACACATACTTGAATAGAAAACGTGTACGTTTGGGCGTATTTCAGCTTCAAAGCTAGTTGTAATAGACGGGAGCATATTTTATGAGGTCTGTATATTTGATGTCGTCTGGCGCACCTCAGTGCAGCCACAGAATCATATATCACTAAGTCGTATCGCGCTTCCGCGCACTCTTTGTTAGATGCGCGCACTCTTCGTAGTTAAGAAGGCCTTTGTTGAATGAATTCGCCTTGGAGCCAGAGGCACTCCCCAAAGAACGATCATCTCTCCCTTGTTATTCAATATAGTCATGAAGGGCTTATCGGAGAAGCTCAGATCCCTGCCCAATATAGGCCAGTCGCTTTACGCCGACGATATCACGATCTGGTACTCGGGAGTATCACTTGCAGAAGTAGAAAACGCGCTGCGATCAGCCCTAGACGAAACAGAGTCCTACCTAAAAGGCACAGGCCTCCAACTATCTCCAAACAAATCACAACTGTTACTGTACAGGCTGGCAAGGCAAGGCGTTAGGAGACTTCCACACCTGTACCAAATTCTCATTGATCCTTTTACAAGGAATCCACAGCGCATTCCACCAGTAGATTCCATTCGAATCCTAGGACTACTGATTGACGCGAAAGGATGTAACGCCACAAACCTTACGCACATCACGGCAAAACCAAAGGATGCTGAGACTTGTCGCTAGACACTCAGGACGCAGAAAGGGGCTAGTTGAAGCCCACCTACTCCGGATCCTTCATGCTTTCTTAATGCGCCACATTAACTACGTAGCCTCGGCCCTTAAGTGGACTAGAACAGAAATAAATAAGCTAAACACTCTCACCCGTAAGAGCATCAAAAAGGCACTGCGGTTACCAGCAACCACATGCTCTGAAAAATTACAACTCGGTATGCACAATGACATTGATGAAGCGATCAAAGCGCAGGTCACCGCCCAGGTCGTCAGGCTGTCGTCAACCAGGGCAGGGAGACGCATCCTAGACGAGGCTGGCATGGCTCCCAGAATGCTTGCTGAATGGGAAATCACCTTATCCAGGGAGGACAGGGAAACCTTTGGGGTCAGCGCAATCCCTCGGAATATGCACTCGCAATACAATGTAGGGAGGCGAAAAGCCCGAGCACGGGCGATATTACAGAACATCAGGGAATATCGAGAATCGACTGTCTTTGTCGACGCGGCTCAGTACGGCAAGTCTAGCACATTCGCACTGGCAGTCATCGACGGCATCGGGGAATGACGCGCCTCAGTTTCAGTAGGGTTAGCTACGAGTGCAGTTGCAGAACAGGTCGCCATAGCCCTGGCCATGACCGACCGCTCGTGCACCAACGTGTTCACAGACTGAGCGGCCATCAAAGCTTTTGAATCGGGTAACCCAGCAGGAGAGGCTGCCTCCATTCATAGTGTCAGGAGCCCATTATCAGAAAAACCGGCGTCAGCGTCACCGGCGCTGTCCTTGAGCGAAACATATCGATCGATGGATATGTTCCGTATACGACACGATCATTCTACGAGCTGACAGTTGAATAATTAACCCTGGCATGCTACCTGAAGGCATCGACTTGCCGCAACGACGGATGCCATGGTCATGAAGTTGTTTCAGAGAGCACGCTTATGAAGGGGTAAGTGGGGCCTACGAGGGCAGCAAGACGAGACTTTTGGCATGACACACAAATATGCCTTGAGGAATAACAAAATAAAATCATAAAACACCGGTACAGATGAATTACGGGGAGCGCCTCTACAACGGCCTATATTACGTCTGGAAGAATCTCTTCTCAGCAAAGCATTAGAGTTTACAGGTCTAGCCGACGTTAAGGAGATTGGTGTAACTTTTGTATTTTAACTTGGTTGTCCACACTGCGCGTCGTGGCGAAGCCTAGTCATAAAGAAAGAGAAATGGTTCATGCTGGGACACAGTGAAATAAATGAAATCAGCTGCTAGCGAGTCGATCTTGTGCAGCGCCTATGGTACGGCCACGTATAGTCTGGACTCCCGAATAACACCATGCCTACGAGGAAAGACAAAGGGAACAGAAACGGGAATGTTCACGTCAATGGGCATCGTGCATACGTTAGGAGCCGCCACAAACGCGCGCTGCCTCCAGCGCCAAAGCGGCCACGGTAGCAGATCTGGCGGGACAACGCAGGCGGCGGCAAGCCACTGCGCCGTGCTTTGGTGCTTCGCTTGAGGCGTTTCCTTTCCCGTTTGCTTCCAAAAGACGTCAAATTGTTAGCAGCTGTCCGAGAACGTAGCGTTAGCGCGGGTGCTTCTTTTCGCCAGACCTCGTGTATCCTCAGGCGAACGCGGCAAGATTAAATGCATGAGCTGGCGGAAGACAACGGAGGTGACGAGCCCGTTGAGCGAAACTGCGCACGTATAACGCGGGCCGCCTCGCTCACTAAACAATCACAGCTTATCACCCTCGGGCTAACGCGGCAGCGAACTCAGCGGCAGCTTGAAACTGGCGATACCAGCAATTGCACTGTCACGGCCGCTGAATAAAAAAAACGGTTTCCATCAAACGGCCATGGCACTGCATTCGCTGCACCGACTTAACCAGTGCAGCCGAGTTCGTCGTCGCGGCTGGGGTTTTGCTGCCATGGCACTGCGAACCGTGCCAATTATTATTACGTTTGGATTCAGAGAGCTACGTGATATAGTTTCCTCCGAGGAGCTAATCTGAAGAAGGGCAGGGACCTCCTCGAAGCGGGGCACGTTCACGCCGTCGTGGAAGAGGTGTTGCTCGGCAGATCAACAATCACGGGCAAATGCAATCCCAGAAAAAAAAACCATTTAATTACAAAACTCACTTTTGTCGTCGAACGAGTGCGATCCATCGTTCACGCCGATTCCGTTCATATTCTCTAAATGAAAACCGGTAAAAACGCGTGCCCAGAGAATTCCTGTAGGGGTTATTGCGCCCAACAACGCAGCAATTATTCCTGGAGTTCGGCATTCCTACGAACAGCGGAACCGGCACAAAACGAACTGCCCGCGAAAATACCTCGCGCCGTCACAGCGGAAGCGTGGAGCGAGCATGGGTGCAATCGCGGAGCGATGTTGTATGCTATATTATTCTTATCGTCCACCACCTGCGGCTGACTGATGGCGTTGATAACGCGGACGTGCCGTCGCTCTGGTCACTAGCCAAGCGCGAGAAGCACGAAAAGTATAGTCATCGTAAAAGGCATAATTCCTCGACTTCACCCCTTTGCGAGCGCGTCAGAGCATCCCGCCAAATCTGCGCTTCTTGCCGCTAGGGACGCCGAGCGGAGTTACGTCTGCACGGAGCCTATAGCGTGTCGTCGTCGATGTGTCGCAGTACACTCTGCACATTGATTTGAGCATTGATGGGCATGTTCACAACTTGTCCTTAGATACTAAAGGGGTCTCTGCCATGCCGTGTGCTGAACAGCTTCGCTGATCAACCATTTCACACGGAGTAATGAACCATTATGTTTTATTGCCGCTTGTGTAACGACGACTCTGGTGTTTGTGAAGATGTGTCATCTCGTGCCCTGACGATTACAACTGGCGTCGGCAGCCCAATGAGCGAAACACGAGCTGTGAACTATTTAATACTTCGTTATGCTTTAATAAGATATATTCTGAACCAGTCACACGTGCGTGATATTGTAAATCATTAAGCCAGGCTGGACATCGCCACTGCTGGCTCGAATGGCCCGATTTCTTCGAAGAATAACCCATTGGTAACGACTTTAACTATTGCTAAGCTGCAGAAACAACCTGAGCCACTGGTCAATTCTGTAATGACTTGTGAGTTACACGCTTGAGTACGCTTTGGGTATCCTGAACATCAGCTAGCGAGTGCGGTAAACAGGACGTGATCGGATAGGAAAGCCGCCATGCAATTAACCGAATCTTTATGCCCGTAGGACATTGCTTTAGTTGCTAACTGAGGAATTCAGACTTTTTGGTGTGTTCTGTTTTCGCGTGAATCACCATTGTCAGCGCGAATCGCCTTCTAATTGTTAAACCGCACAATATCAGTGCAAGGCTGACCCAGTGCAGGTATTTCACGGGCAATTCCCGATTTTCAGTTTTCTGCTTGAGTTTGTGCTAACCACAACAGACACAACAGATTTCCTTGTAATGTTAGAGGCGTTCACCATCGATCTTGTTTTTCAGCCTGCAGATGCCGAACTCATGTCGCCATTACGACATGCAGACTTGCTCTCCTTTCATGTGACGCAAATCTAAAGGGAAACGCCTAAACGGCTTCTATGCTATAAAATGATTTGAACAAATGAGTAGCAGGCGCAGCTGGTGTGACAGTAACTGGAGTTATTATTTATTATTATTTTATTTTACCCTCCGGGATTTACAGCATTGTAGAGGGGAGGGGCAAAAACAGAACACACATGTAAGAAAACTAACCAAAGCACCGAAAGAACCAACGATTCATTAATAAGAAAAACGACAAAAACTGCCGTTATGAAACACAAGTCATGAAAACAATGAGGCACTATCACATAAGCGGCGTTCAATGCTTATAACATGGAAGATGTGAATGCCTGACGGAATGCGTCAGGCTTAGTAATACTGGCGATTGACGCTGATAGAAGATTCCAGTCACGACATGTGTTCGGAAGAAAAGATTGGGAAAAGGTGATTGTGTTACTTTGAGGGATAAGCTCTTTGTTGGGGTGATCTATGCGGAATGATATGAAAGATGCAGGCTGTATTAAGCGCGATTTTAGATTGTGATTGCGATAGTATATTTTATAAAAACCGCAAAGGCGAGCTATTTTTCTGCGCGTGACAAGCGGAGGGAGATTAAGTGCAAGCATCATGGCAGTTAAATTGTATGTTCGATGACAGTTGGAAAGAATGAAAAGTGACGACCAGTTTTGAATAGCCTCTAACTTGTTAGCGAGCGTTACGTGGCCGTGATTCGATTCACATGCGGCGTACTCTAGTAAAGAACGAATGGCATTAACGCCGTTTCGGACGGAGGCAAAATAGATCCAAACTTAGGTAGACGAAAAATCAGTGAATCAATGTGAAACACAACAACGGGTGCAATATCCTGCATAGAACGGTCGAAACCCAAGCACGTGCAGCCATTTCATGGAGGAAGTGATGCACAGAGGATTTAATGATATCTTGTTTACATGAAAAGCACATCAAGCACCTCAAGTGCTTCAATTCCAAACTACTTGTGTAAAGGACAGGAAACTCTGAGCATGTCCTTCTTTAAGTGTGAATTTTCTGGGCCCCATTCCTTGAAAAAAGAGCGTCCCTCCACTTGTAACGTATCGATGACGGGGCTGGCCCTGCCGAGAATCTACTAATGAAATCTAGATATCGCAGCAGAAACAACACAGGATAGATAAAACATCTCTTACGAACAATAATAGAGATCGTCTATGAAGAGTTCAGCACAGTGCAACCTCACAAGATGTATCTATACAATGTGCGAGAGCCTACGTCAAGGTACCTGCCTGTATAGTGCGAAGCACCAGTGGCACGGTGACAGTTCTTCTGGCATACCACATTGAACAGTGCAATACCAACACCTGGGATATTGGCCTGGTGCGCGACCGATGGCGGCGCTGCGAACGGCGCCTGTATGACGTCAGAGCGGGGATTCATGCGGTTTCGTCTGCTACGTAGGCCCAGCGCCGTGCTGAAACCACTATTCTTGTAAATCTAAACAAAAACGCAGTTCATTTGGTTATCTTGCGCATGGTGGCTACTGACGCTGTTCGAACAACCGTGGGTTAGCTTTTAACGTTCATTTAGAACTACAGCTCTTTCTTTCGTTGAACTGCGGCCGCTTGTCTCCGCGGCGAGTGCTGCGCAATGGTGAAGTACTGCTCTGTGCCTCACTGTACTTCGTCCGCTCGTGAAAAAGGCGTTAGCTTTCACAACTCTCCTAGGGACCCAAAGCTGAAGAAGGAGTGAATAGTCAAGCTCAGAATGGGAAAGCCCGCCATGCCTTCATCGACCGTGTGCAGCAAGCACTTCGCGGACAGTGACTTCTGCTACCCACCGTACATGCCACCCTTAGGTAGGCTCGACCGTGTTTAAGAGCCTCGCCAACACTTAAGGCGTTTATTGCACGCAGGCTATAAGCATAGGCAACTTGCACCAGGTATGGTGTCGTCCCACAACCTGCCGCGAAAGCCCCTACACAAGGAGCCGACGGTGCGGCCTCTTAATCGCCTCGCAGGTAAGCGCGCCTCGTGAGCTCAGCTGAGCGGCGCAGAATATCTCAGACTACGGCTGCATTTGGATGGTGTACATACGTATTTTACTTATGAAGGAAAGTGCGCGCCTAGCGGAGTGCTTATAAAGTCATAAACGAAACCTGTTGCCGCTGCTTAGAGCACATTCTCTAAAAGTTTTCACCTGAGGCAGTGCCGACACTTTTTTTAAAAAAGCGGAGCTCTTTAAGCGTTTCGTTAGAGGGGTGGTACCACCAAATTTCTGGCTTGCGCGTTCTCTGCTGTAAGCGTTTCCTATAGCTCCAGGAAGCATGAAACACGCACCAAGATTCATGTATTCTCGCTAAATAATGTAATATCGCCTTTTGATGTGGACAACTTTCGGTTTTGGTTTCTGGGCGCCGAAGTTGGGCAGTGACGTAGAAGTGTAGGGGGCTTAGTCACTTGACCACACAAGACTGTGACGCACTTAGCCAGGAAGCGATCGAAACTCGGCGAGTGATGTAGCAACCGATCCTTTGCCGGTACTGTTGTGAACTGGAATATATTCTAGTTCACTATAGCCGGTACGTACGTTGCGGAGGTCCGGAGGTCACTCAGGTCACTACAGAAGATCTGGTGTGACGTCACTACAACTTTCGTTGCCCCTCCTATAGAGCTACGTCAGTGTTGGCGCGTTAGCGATGGGTTTCGATCGGGAGAATGGGCATTTAGGTACACTTTGGAAGTGAATTAAAATATATTCTAAACGTTTGCTGTATCCGACCCTTCGTGTGGAGTGTCCTTGCATGCAGAGGAAACCCACAACAGGCTTCTTGTAGCCTCAAAATTTGATGGCACCACCCCTTTATGCTGCGTGGCGTGAAACTCGACCCAGGTTGCCTTTGCCACGTTAATCTCTGTGGCCCTGTGCATGGTATAATCAGCGATTAGCTATTTGTTACATTCTAATACTAATGCGACGGCCCTGTGCGGTATTATTATGAACTACGACGTAATATCGTTCTCACTCAACACACATCACGGGACAAACTGCGATCATGGGCATCGGCAGGGGGATGTGCAACAAGACGGCACTTGCGCACTTGCTTGCAGGACGAGAGCTGCGACGGTGATGCGATCTCCGTTGACGGCCTCGACCGCGCATTCAACAACGTGGCCTGCGTCGTACACCGCCTCGCCCTCGATGAGGCACCGCGACCTTTCACAAGCTTTATCTACATACTTGTAGATGCTGGAGAATGGCACCCTCACTGAAATATCGGAAGAAACGCCCAAACTAATGAGTATCGCACGGCGGGAACAAGATAACGAGCGAGAACACTCACACATAGTTTCACTTTTTAACCAGCAATACGGTCGGTGGCATCGCGCACTCGTCGGCAATCCGGGGGATTTCTTGGCCCTGTCGATTGTGCCGCAACTAAAACAAGTTCAAAATTACACTCGAAAGCATTTATTGCAGGCGTTAGTTGACCGTCGCGAGGCTGTTCGTTCGACAATGTTCCCATCTGAAGTAGACGATCTGCATACAGGAGCAGCGGCTGCTGCAGCGCGGTTGAGAGCGGAGTCCCCACTCTGACGTCACACGCGTGAGGGCACCACTCCAAGGGCACCACTCCATAGCTCCTACTCGTGTGCTACAACCTGTGCTCAAACGCGCATAATGGTTGACTAGTGTTGCCCAAATAATGTGTAATGTCTGCGATTAGTTGCCAACAGTTTTTCGTGTAGGCTCATGCTGATTAACCGTGGCCAGCATGGGTACCTGAATGTGGGTCCAGTTCTGGTAAATTATCATTTACGTTGCCTAATAACTATCTCGCGCGTGAACAGTTCTGCCTAGATGATAGCTGGTAACTTCGTATTTTGGTCATGTCAAATATTATTACGACATGTTGGTTAGGTGATCGAGTAACAAGCAATGCTTGTTACGCCTGCCTGTTCAACATTTTTATTTAGGACGCAAGGTGGCTTCAAAAATCACCTTACTATTCCACTGGTTACAGGAAACTCAATAAAATGAGACCAGAAAAAGATCATTGAGGCCTCATGTGAGAGCTTGAAGTAAAAAGCCTAAAGCACCTAAAAAGAGGAAATGATATGCCGGTGACTGGTTGTCCTATTCATTCTATGCCTGTCGCAATTTTAGTGTTATAAAAACGGCACCTGTGTGCGTGACGCATGCTTGAGAATCTTCAGTTTCTTGCTGCATGCGCGGCATCACATGTTAAATGCAGGAATACAAATTTTGTGCAAAGAAATATCACCAGATCATCTTAGCTCATAGCAATTTCATCATGGAATAAATCCATGACATCCATCATCGCGTTGCAACGTAGAAAACATAATAAACTGCCTGGCTAAGGAAATTTGCTTTAACTTATTGTACATTATATCCTGTATTATTGTGATCGCAGTACCCCACTACCATCACATCATATATATATTGCCGCTCTGTCTACCGCTTTTTAGTACTCCCAACAAGGCAGTTACTGTACTACTTCTACTGAATTCTTGGTTTCTGGCAGCACTGAACCACGGAGTAAGTCTAAGGGCTTAATAATAGAAAATGAGCAAATCATCAGTCATCGTTTTATTTCACTTCCAAATTTATGAAAACATTATAAAGACGGTGAAATGCTGGCCATCATGGAGCGCGAAACCACTGTCGACAACTCTGGTCCCATTGAAACGCGAGAAAACGGGATCTTCTGTTTAAATGTAAGAAATCTGCTCAGCGAGTCCCTTGGCTTAAAGGGACATTTAAAGAAAACTGATTTTCGGTACAGTGGTGTCCTGATATAACGGACAGAAATGCAGTGTTATTAGGAACGGCACTTTTTTAATCGAAATAAGATGCAGCACGTGCCGCTCGGCTCTACTGAGTCGTTCTAACATAAACTTAGCGTAAAACACCCTCTTTAACATTGTCACTACTATCAACTTCGTGTTTCCAAACGATAAGTTCAAGGGGTTGGAAAACGGCATAAACTGCCACATTAGCGCATTTGGTCCCTCGGAACGCGCTCTAGCACGCTGCGGTTCGCTGCCTTGTCGGAAGAGAAAGACCACGCCTCTATGTTGCGTCGCGGGTCTGTTGGACTGCCCATAGATGTACTTTTAGTGCGAAGCTGGTCAAAGCATCCTGCCATTTGGACTACGTCATGACTTCGACGCCACGTAACGCGAGGGATTGCCAGAGCAGATGTTCTAGGTTGGCTCTATTCGCGTATAATGGACGTGCCTTCGTTGGCTATATTTTCGGATAAATCTTCTGCAATAGTGAGGAGTAAGGGTTCGCCCCGATCCTAAGCAGCCTGAGTATCATAGTCTGTGGTCTGCTGATGTTCTGTGCGGTGGAGGTTACTGTCTCCGCCCCAGGTAAATGTATTTTGTGAGTTAATTATACGAGGCGGGAAGTTTCTGATTCTCCAAGACCTCAGCGCCGCGCCCCCGTGTTGCTACGCGGCATACTAATCCTCACAAAGGTATGTGGGCCGAATCGTTGAGATTTGGCGGGGCTGCCTCTATCCGTCCCATGTGAGCTGGGAACCGGACGAGTGAATGTCTCAATATTACTCAACACAAGTTTTGGTATTCGTCTAGGCACCAACTCGCCTCTCAACGAAGAATTAATCTTGGTTACAACGACAAACTTCAGGGGCTATGCGTTTGTCTTTCGCGAGCGCAATATTTAATTGCATAACCCAAAAGCACTAAATTATTGCCATGTTTAAGACTCCATGGGTCGTAGAAAGCATAGCTTTGCCACTTTATTTCTATTAGGTTTTGCGTCGTGTCAAACGTATGCTACTGCCAACGAAAACACTGGCGATAACCAGATAATCTTCCTGAAACGGACAATCAACTCTCTTGAGTGCTTTTCTGCCCAAAGGAATTGCTTGTGCTGATGTTGAAAGAGAATAGCATTTCCACTTATGGCAACATTTCCTTCTCTCCGCCGCAGGCATCAATCAATAAGCGCACGGAAGGGGAGAAAGCTTTTGTTCGGTCCTGCTTCCCTACACAAACACGAGACAGCTTAATCTGAGTTTCGTCATTGCCCCTTTTTGGTATTGTTCTCCCCAGAAGAAACACGAAAGAACAGTAGTATACTGCTTCGAAGAGAGGGCTTGTAAGGAGTATATGCCCACTACTAATGGTAAATATACGCAAGAATTATTTCGAGCAGGTACGTCTACAGAAAAAGACTGTACCGCTCTTCCCTTAAGTGTTTAAAATTTTTCGGCATAAAAATGCGCTGTTACTGTTTAAGCGTCATTTCGACGTCCTGTGTTTTCTTGGTGTCGTGAGGCCACGTTATAGAGAGGCCAATTTAGCGTAGGAGAACTGTATCTGCCCACTAGTGAAATACTAATATCGCAGAATACGCAGTGCCACAAACACATTATTCTCTTACATTGTACGCAATCGTCCATAAGCTGTCAAACTGCGTTTACCGTTTTCGCTGGTTTCATTGCATCAAGAGACAGGAAGCACTGTGAGCACGGCATATGACATTTTGAATACTGGTGGAGAGCGTTCTGAGTGTTCATAAATAAAGAGAGAGCGAAATCATTCCACGGTATTGCGGACAAGTATGGCGACTTGATGTCTGCTTTTTACCGTGCACCTACTATTTTTTAAAGAAGCTGAGTGGTTGGAAGTGAGCGTGCTGTAGCAGCGCCTATGGAGCTGCGCACGTGAAAGATCAGCCAATGTGAGTGCTGGAGTTTCTCCTTCATGAGTCAGCTGCGCGTAGGCACGCACAAGAATTGGCATCACAGCTCAAAGGAATTCAGACAACGTAATGGCCCCACAGACCCTGCTCTTTAACCTCAATGAGCCATAAAACACTTTCGTATAAAATGCGCCTCCAAGGCAGAAAACGAGAAACAACTATTCAATTCGATGGCGTCATTAAGGCTTGGGAAACAATTATGACATCCGTCACGTGACACATGGAGGATTGGGCGACTCCTTCTTAGTGCTCATATATATTGAAGCTCATAGTATGGTTAGCTTTATATAAGTGATAATAGTGCATTCAGTTAGGTATCAAGGCATGTCGTGAGATCACAACAGCTGATATTGGTCGCGTAGTTGCCTACCTCGCACTGTTGGTACCTATAACGGCTATTACGCAAAGCAAAAAAAATCACTTACGAGCGCGCTTCGAATTCAGGCCCTCGGAATGACAGTCGAGTAATCTACCACCGAGCCATGCCGGGGCTTGAAACTCCTTCATGAAAACAGTCTATGCTGGGGTCATCCCGGGCAAGGAACCAGGCTAAAGGATACGATATAGCGTGTTAGAAGATTTAAAATAACTCCAGGCATCACACAATACGAATTTCGTAAAGTGTAGGTGGTTTAAATCTTGCCATCCATTACAAGTGGCTCAGCCATAATTCCTCATCATCATCAGCCACAACATGAACAAAGTGCACTTAATGTGTTACAGATGTGTAGCGGGTAGATCGTTCCTGCGCAGATTGATCAAATATGGTATAGTGGGTACTTCTATACTTCGGAAAATCATGTTTGTGTACGGCATGGTTGGTACCGTGTAACCGTACTTGTAGTAGTCACCCCAAGAAAGTTAACAATCGGCTCTAGAAAGCCCACCCCTGCGGCTGTGGCTTTCACTTTGCCGCGTGTTCCGCGCAAGCCAGCGATCTTTTTATGTTACATGCTTTTGTGTGATTGAAGTGTTATCCTCACTGAAAAGAAAGATGTTTGACAAAGAAAACCAAGTCTTGAGTCTACCGTACTGCATATAAATTTCAGTGCAAACTTCAAAAAAGATACTTCTTTTCACGTAAATGATGCTGGATTAATGATTTCGGCGTTGGAGTACACCAATCTTTTATGGTTGGCCTCACTTAAAAAACTTTATTCACAAGCTTTTAGAAAAAAGTGTGTGCCTGCGATTGATATTCCTTAACAAATGTGGTTGTGGCTAGGTAGAACGCTACATGTAACGCTCCCACCAGAAGAACATCGTGTTAGATAACCCGCAAAATGAATATTCGATTATTAGCAATATAATCCACTGGTTTATCGATTGGTTTTGCTTACAATAACAACAAGCGTTCATTGCAATTAGGCACTATTTATTTGCTTCAATGATTTGAAATACTTCAATATCACACAACAGGCTGCCGGGAACGCTTTACGCAGAATGAATACTTTTCTTTAGCTACAGATTATGGGGCAGCTGCTAGCGATAAATAGGTCATAGATTCTTCAGACTGAAATAGCAAGGTAATTATCGGGCTCATCAACAATTAAAACTCTACTTGCGGGACGGCAAGAATAAAACGCTAATCGAACGCGAAAAACAAAATCACGATCTAATAAAAATGTTCAACCTATGGTTCTATCATACCTTGTCTGGACATCAATATTAGAGCGCGTGAGGACACTAATATGCCTGGTTGTTTTCAGGTAACAAAAAAGGATGAGTGTTTTTCGTCGAGACCTTCTATTCTCGTCGGGTATATTTCTTCTGTTTATATTGCCACAAGTTCCTACCTGCGTACTTGCTGGAAACCATCAATCAAGTATATAGTTTCTTGCTTTAAAGTTCCAAATTTATATTTGTAGCAGTATGAAAATATCAGTTCCCAAAGCTGCATAGATTTTGCAACACAGACCATAGCCAGTACAAGGCCGTATTGTACAACCCCTCGGACACATTGAACTTCATTTTAATTAGGGCGCGAACTAGCACTACAATAATTATGGCATGAACTATCACTACAATACATTGTAGTGCTAGTTCATGTTATATTGCACATATGAAAATGACACAGCATAAATAAGCTACAGGGTGTTTCTTTTAGAACTGACCTATTTCATTGGGCTGGAGTTCTGCTACAAAGTATCCGATTTTAATGCGGTTTGCGGCAAAACATTCAGGAAGGACGAAAATTTAATGGACTTTCCGGTTTTTTGATGTCCGACGCAAAGAAAAAAAAATCACGGAAACCAGGAGAAATGCTATAAAAGAAGCGATGGCTTGGCGTATAAAATGTTAAAGCCTGAGTGCAATGCGGCATGCCAAACGTGACTAGTAAATGTCTGTAAAGGTTATACAGGTTTAAATTCACTTATTCTACAGAAGATGTTGAAATGACCCCCGGAAACGTCAAAGTGTTCTGACTTCAACAGTATGCAGTTCCTCATTGTATGGCATTTCCCGGAATGTGGCAGTTCTCCGTAATCCTTCTTCATTCTTTGTTATCTGCATTGCATATCAAGAAGCATTGATGGAAATGGATGTTTTTTTCTTTCCTAAACCTTTTGCCGCAGACCGTATGAAAATCGGATAATTTATAACAAAAGTGCAGCCCAATGAAATAGGACAGTTCTCAATGAATTACCCTGTAGAAAAAAAATGGTGGTGATATGATATAGGCCCACCTATAACAAGAGATAATTTTTTGATGTTGAATACCGCATACCGTCCAGAAAAAAAGTTTCATAGCTGCAACCACTATGTCCCAAGATATAAAACCGGAAAAGTTATGCCAATATCACCCGGATGGCTATGTTTCGGTAGGGATAACATTGTGGTAGATAGAAACATAATAAATAATAATAATAATAAATTCTACTAACCTATTAACATGTTTTAGTCTGATTGCAGGACTGTTTCATTTATAATTGTTTCTGAAGTTAATGTGCAAGTTACCATAAAACTTCTAAATGCTCTGCCGATTATGTACGAAAAACGCAAGATAAAGACTGGGTATATCCAATTTTTGGAATCCTTGGTCGGGAGCTCCATAGCTGGAGGAATACACAGCGTTTTGACTTTCTGATTTCCAGGCATTTATGGTACAGCTTTCTGTGCGGCTACCCTAGAGTAACACGTTAGTTCATATTTTTAGTGCAAATGTAAGTAGGGTTAGTTTTGCAGGTAGAGGCTCACAGCTTACCATATGCCTCTCCTCGAGGAGTTTTCTAATATCTTCATTGATGAAGGGTTTTCTGAATATCACCGTTGCAGTGACGCAATCTTAGTCTTGAAAGTATAATATTTGAAGTGCCTAAAAAGAACAGTTATCGTGTGCGGTTATTTCTGGAGCCGAACTCATACAAGGAAGTACGTGGCTTTCACTAAAACCAGTGCTGAATGGCTTTGCATATTGGTTAAAAGAAGCGCAAGAGGCGCATAGATTAATAGATGCAACCACACAAAAGTACAAAAGAATGGGTGGGTACTGTCAAAAAGAATATATGATACTTGAAAATTGAAATAAATTCTCGATGGCTTTTGAGATAGCGAATGACTCAGCAACTTCAGGGCTTATGCGGTTCAGTTCTGTAGGTCATAGGTCATATTTTCTTCACCTTACAACATACTGCTACACATATGCTCACAGGAAGGCGGCACATACCTCCAGGAATAAGTAATCCACTGTATAATCCGGGTGCACCGTCCCGGCGTTCACCACAAGTTCATCGGGGTACGTATTGGCCTGTTTTTCTGCGACATACACTGTAAAACTAAGAAATAGAAGCTGTAAGTGAAAGGCTGTAGCAACAAAAATTTGCTTGTAGTGTATGCTTCGTGCCGCGCACACGGCCACGATACAGAAAAAAAAAGATGCCCTAGACTTCGTTGCTTTCTTCAGCAGCATTATTTATGTTTTCTGCAGGCAATCAGTGAGGTGTATTTCTTCGAGTCAGACCGTTAGCGCAGTGGGCAGCAGCCGCCTCCCACCCCCTCGTCCCCATTGGTCGAGAAAACAAGCTGCGTTATCGATGCAAAAAATCACACTTCCTCCGAAAAGGGGAAGCAACAAATGCGATATCAGCGTATTGGAATGGTATACGAAGAAATGTTCCTAGTAAACTCTTTTGAATTCCATCTCACGTAACTATACAAAACGCTCATTTACGCGAGTCAGGTCGATACGATGAGCGAAATGCTTTTTGTGCTGCCTGTAGTCTCAAAGCGATGAAAGCTTTCAGAGCACAACACTCATACGAGCCTTCGAGAGATGTCTGTTGAGTGAGCGCATGAGCTCGCGACAGCGCCATTATAAGCAACGTACGCATTCGCTGCTCCTGCTCGAGACGACGCACCGCTTCACGGGTGTTTCTCAGACAGTTGCTTGCTTCGCTGCGAAACTGCTCCAGTGACTGCTATTTACTAAAGAATATTTATCTGTGATTTTGCCACTCTGAAACACCTCTGAGAGTCCGCCTTGGTGGTATAGTGGCTACGGTGCTCGGCGGCTGACCCGAAGGTCGCGGGTTCAATCCCGGTTGCGGCGGTCGCATTTCGATGGAGGCGAAATGATAGAGGCGCGTGTGCTTAGATTTAGGTGCACGTTAAAGAACACCAAATGATCCCAATTTCCGGAGCCCTCCACTACGGCGTCTCTCACAATCCTATCGTGGTTTTGGGACGTAAAACCCGAGATATTATCAATGAGAGCAATTAGTATAAGCCATAGGTAACAAAAAAGTGTTATTAACTGCAAATCTTGCTGCATTTTTATTCTGCAATAAATCATATGACATGAATAGAAGCGTGAACCAGTACCATAGGAAATGTGACTATGAATGAAAGCAAAGTGCAACGCTAGCAGAGCCTCACGAGAGAAAAAAGAGCGAGCTTTGATTAACGCGTGGATGTCAAATGAGGACTTCTGCTTGAGATGGTGGAAGTGACAGCAAAATGTAAGGTGCTGGTAAAGATGCATGCCCTCAAAAAAGTAACAGAATCGCAAGCGGGTATAGAATGAGTCCCAATTTTTAGTTCAGGAATAAATGCTAAGGGCCTTTTGAGCAGTCTTAAACAACATATATTCATTTTTAGGAGAGTTAAGAACTAAGTAATTGTGGCTACAGCAATTCGTAGTGTCATATCGTAGTGCCATCTTCGTATAAACGCAATGATCGTTAAAGCAGGATTTCAGAAATCCCGGCAGATCGGTAATGTATGAAACGAAAAGCATTTAGTTACCAAGATTGTGTTTGCTACTTGTACTGAGTGTTACCGGTCAAGTAAGTAGTTTTTGAAGAATGTTAGCGCATGACTGGTTATAACATAACACTCAAGTTTATTAAACAGCACTATATGTAATTGTGTCAAAAGCTTTAGTGAGGTCTAAAAATACAGGTCGTACGAAATTTCCTAAATTGATGCATTTTAATGTAGTCAGCTAAAGACAGCACTGCAGCATTAGTGGCACTTCCCGGGCCAAATCCAAATCGGTTATTCTTTA
Organism: Rhipicephalus sanguineus; assembly: GCF_013339695.2. NCBI lineage: Eukaryota > Metazoa > Arthropoda > Arachnida > Ixodida > Ixodidae > Rhipicephalus > Rhipicephalus sanguineus. The sequence continues at coordinate 83,853,000 of NC_051183.1, read as the reverse complement.
GCAAATGGAACTTTATTAAGTAGTTAATAAGACGCTAAACAATATTCCTCAATGAGTTTACTAAGGCAGGAAAGAATTGCAATTGGTCGGTAATTAGTAATTATTTGTTTGTCACCCTTTTCAAAAACAGGAATAATCGTAACGTTTTTCAAGAAAGAAGAAAATTAGCCGTGATTAAACAGCAGGTTAATAATGTAAAGAGCGTGTCTGAGGTAAAATGGGCAAGCTGTTTTAATTGTTTCACAGATATTTTTCTTAAACGAGGCCCTGTATTTTTAATATTAGTAATTGTGGAAAACAGTTCATATGCTGTGACAGGTAAAAAAAAATGACTGTGTCATAGGGCGTAAAGTGCTACGCAACTGCGCATATAGGTTTTTATAAGAATAAACGAAAGAAAAGTGTTCCGAGAAAGCATTCGAGATTTATTACTGCTCTGAAAGAGTTAGAGTAGTGTAAATTATTTTGGTTATGTCGGCACCACCAGAAAACCTATTAAGAAAATAGTTTAGTAGCTGCCGCTGGTTATTGGGCTTATTCTTATACTGTGCAAATTTACTTTCATAGTACATTTTTATATGCGAAGAATCTCATAGGCGATCTTATCCGGTGGCGTCCGCGCTCCACTGGGCATGCATCTACTTTTCTCCAACTCTCCACCTTTACGCAGCTGTTCGGTCGCCTCCTCTCCTCTCCTCCCCCGCGCTGTAGCCGCGGCGCAGCCTCTCCTCCCACGTGATGCAGCCACGCAGTAGCCAAATACAGCCTGTAACCCGCTCTTTCCTCTCTCTCCCTCATTTGATGTGGCCATAAGCGCATGCGCTCGATCCGCTTCCGTCATTCTCGCTTTGCTCCCGTTCAGATGAGTTGTAACGTCAACGTCGGCGTCTTTCTCGCATCGCTCTGGTTCAGGTGAGTTGTAACTTCAACGTCGGCGCCAGTTCCAGCAGCACTCCAACCTCTGCCGAGATCGATATCGTCGCGGAGCACCAGCAGCGCAGGGCTCGCTACGTAATGATAACACAAAGACTAAATACAAACCGCACACACTAACGGAAACGCCGAATAAATGTAAACGGAAACTTGGTGTACGCCACCTATGATGCTTCGCATCCCCTCATGGTTCCCTTTAGTGGGAGATGGTGGGGTATTTTTCACCTGTTTAAGCTCCCCTGACCCTATTCAACACATCGTTATTGAAATACTGGATTTTTTTATTTGTTCAGTCTTTACAATACTCGTCCTTAATACTGAGCAATAGGTGTCTCTAAGGCAATGTATCCTCGTTATCACTCTTGTGTTGTGCACAGAAAATATGAGTTGAGAGCCTGGATAGGTGATAGCGATATACACTTTGTTAAAAGCAATGCATTGGTAAGATAGGACGAATAATTAATGTTTTAATAAACAGGCATCGCACGGACACAGAAAAGAAATTTTCCAAAGCACTGATAAATGATTTTAATGAGTTAACAGATTAAGTGAACAAGTCTGCTACGTACTTCTATCAAACTTCTGGTCTCCGAAAGAGAGAAAATATAGAACGGCATCTGACTGGAAAGTGCAATACATTCCAAGCAAAATGTATAAACGTTCCAAAGAACCTCTTGAATTCTCATATAGTAAAGACACAACGACGGCCAGTCACACATATGCGATTTATTTCTCTAAGAAGTTCAACAGCTCTGATATGCAATTTTTGTGCGAGAAAACTGGTATACAACTCGGGCACAACTCCATTCCCTTCCTTCTCTTTTTTTCATTACCTCGCCATTAGGCTCGCGCAACTATCTCAACAGCTGCTTTATTTTCCTTTCTTCTTTCACCTTTGCGCACTTCCTTTCTCCTCTCCTCCTTCAAGTTTTAGCGTGGGTAGAGCCGGTAAAGCGTACGCAAACATGCTGCAAATGAAGGCAGTTGATACCTTTGAGAAGGCAAGCCCAGTTGTCGAATTCTCTGTTGAACATTCTGTGTTGAACCATTACTCATTTGATGCATAGATGACCACGGAATACCACCCATATCTCAACGCTGAATATTCTTAACGTTTGCCATTTCTTTTGGTATTTCTCTGAACCAGTTCCTGCGATGCCACCACGGCCGCCATCTCCACCTCGCCCACCATCGCCACCTCCACCTTCACCTACCCTCCGTGAAGGTAATTATGGTGGATTTTTCTCTGTCAACCTACGGGAAGAGTAATGTCGGATCTAAATGTCGATGATATGATTTCGATAGGCTGTGGCAAGCGATAAGATGTGAATCTCGATTGCGATGCACGGTGATTGCAGCTGCCAGCAAACAGTGTGGTCCGTAAATTGTGTCATTGCAGGACATTCGGCAGTCTATATGGAGCGTATAACTCATCGGACCTGAACTTATTTCGCCTGTGCTAGTAGTTGTTCCCTGTTCCAAAGTTGCAAGAAATCATGGATACACCAAGGCGTGAAACCAACTTCTCCTTGATGAATTGCTTATGCCAACGTCATACCTTAAGAAAACCTAAGGCAGTTTCGCAGTGGGAGTTCCAAGCGTGAAGGAAGTGCGGAGCTGGGCAGCCTTCCTTTTTTTCTGTGGTTTTCTGTTTATTTCATCCTCGCTTTCTTTTTCTCATTTTCCGTCTTTTCAGTCTTCTTTTCTGTGTTCATTTCTATTTATCTTTCTCTTTCTTGCTCTTTCTATTTTCCTTCCTATGCCTTCAATTTCGTTCCATTTGTTCTGGCCAAACGCCTGGCCAGTGCAATGCTGTCGACGGCAGAAGGCTCGTATCAAGCTTTGTGTCAGTTTTGTGTCAAGTATAGATTAGTCGAGAATGATTATGACGCGATGGTCCTGCTGATTAGTGCCTGAGCTCTCGGACAGCAATTAGCGTTTTTGTTTTGTTTTTTTGTAATGCGATACATTGAATTGCCTTAGTATTTATTGCGAGCAATATACGCTTAAACGCTTTCATGATTTAATCGCTTGCAATATTATGTCCGTCTTGCCCCTTAGGTAATGTCACCGGATACTGTCCTAAAATTTCAGCGGATCCCATGCATTGAAGGAACCGATTCCATACGAAGCAGTCTGCGACTTTCTTTCAATACTGCACTTTGACCCAATGCTTACTAATCGGATCGACGTCACTGCGTAATTTGAGTATTTTTGTGCTAGGTTCTTAGAAGGCACGTTGACTGCACTGGCTGCAAAACGCGAGTTCATTGTCTCATGTAACGGTGGCACTCACGTTGTAACATAGACGTCACTTTTATTGCAACGAAGTGTAAGCAGCGTTCCGCGGCGTACTCCTGCACGGACGAGCAATACTACGCTATGGCTTGCTACATCTTGCACGTAAATATGCAGTGTAACAGAGGCTCGGCCTGCCACGATCGATGACTGATTAGTTTGCGCTGTCTCTTCACGTGCATATTGTAGGAGGTTCGTTTAGGAAGAAGGCTTAAAGATGCATTTAAGTAAGACACATGGTTGAGGTTATGCTTACCTCCGTCGGTGCTGTTCATAACGGCAGCGTTGTGACAGTGGGTGCTTGCTCTCGTCAAGGGATATGTTTTAGATATGCTTGTAGATATAGGATCATGCGTGGTCATTTAACTAGTAAGCGGACGATTACTGCATATACACCGTCGATGACATCAAGAACCTCACTTGAATTTTTTTCTTCATTAGAACTTTACCCTCGGTCTGAGTGGTTTGTCTTTCAAGCTAAATCAGTGGTGAAAAAATTCTCGAATACGGAATGTCACTGGAAGCAACGTTTCCACAAATAAGCGTGTGAAAACTGAGTTTAGCGGCATTGTCTACTCAAGGACACTTTCTTTCAAATTTTACACAAGTTTTGGGGCTAGACATTTATACATGTGCAGCAAAGGCTAAACATTTAGGCATAGGCACTTACATAGGCAGCACTTATCCGTTTCCCGTAGGTATAGTAAATAATGGCAACAAAGCAAAGCCAGTTAACTTGAAATTCATTTCTTATAGACCTTGCCCTTTGGTCTCGTGCTGGCTTCATAATCGCAAAATACAACTGAAGAGGGAAAATTTTAATGCTTTGTCTACGACCATGCTATGATTTTATTGGCCAGCTACAAGTGCGTTTTTTATTTGACATTTTAATGAACATTTTATAGTTAAATTAACACGTGCGATAGAATGATTGACTTACTTGATTAAGAAAAATTGGTATCTATATTTGATTTTCGCTTGTGTTTCATTTACCAGATCTAGGTCGCATAAATACATATTTGCAAAAAAGAGTGAAGTATACATATTTTAAGAGACCCTGAGACCTGGAAGCCACAGCTTGAAGACTGGATGCAATTCTATTAACCTGCATCAACTGTACGCCCATTACCGCGATAGAAAATGTAACGAAAGTATGTGTTCTTCAGTAAAATAAATAACCTACATTTCTTGTGCATTGGCTGTGTCTACTTACTGGTTCCCAGTTTGTGCAGCAGAATAAAATGAAACAATTTGAAAGCACAGTGGTGTAGCAAATTGGTACAACAGAAATAATTATGCATTAACACATTGTATCTTGGGCGGTTCATTGTTTATTTTAAAATTCTAATGAAAACCAGGACTCGTGCTGAATAAAGGGTAAGTCGATGATTTATTGTAACAAGTTTCGCCTCATTTTGTATATTTGAAGTACTAATTTTTCATTAGAGAAATTTAACACTATTTCTTACTAGGCGTCGCCAGTTAACCGGTGTACTAACCAGTGACAGGCCTGTTACGCTTGCTATCTCAAAATCATTTAGCATTTCGGTAATCTACTTCCATCGGCTGTGTTATCCATCTGTTATTCATTTTTAGGTGCGAGGAAACCAGCGAAAACTCAAAAACGAAGACGAAGAAGAAGGCACATTCAAGCACACACCATCGCCGGACTTGCAAAATGGTGTGGGCTTGAATGTCAATTCTTCTTCGTCCTTGTTTTTGAGTTTTCACTGGTTTCCTCGCACCTAAACATGAACCAACCGGCCCAGCTTTTCACGCTTCTGTTGTTCATTTACTACCTTTTTGAACCGGCCTCTGGGGTTGTCAGTCTCTTTACGGCTCATCAGCGCCCCTCGAAATTATCACTAAAGACCAATTTTCACAGCAAATTCAATGCGTTAAAGTGTTCCGCACTTGAACGCCTCACTACCAAGAGCGTTTTAGCGGACCACAATCTACTCATTAGCAAAACAAGCTAATGAGTAAAGGTAAATGGAGAAACTATTGCCGCAGGTCAAACGTACTGAGGGGATTAATGTTATGCGAAGCATATATGGCCATAAGTTGGCTATGCCGCGTATTTTACGTTCACGGAAAGGTTACCGAGGTAGACGGACGGACGTCAGAGCACATGGCGCGATAGCACAGCGTGATTATGAACACGTGATGGCGTCAGGACATATGCATCAAGTATCTAGTGCCAACAATGTCATGAAGAAAGACATGGTATATATGCTATGACTTGTCATTCATGTTTGTCGCAGTGTCACTAATCTCGTTAATCGGGATGGCAATCGCCGGGCGGATTCTATGGCCTGGCGTCAGGGCCCTCCGAAAAGCACCACGAAAGCGCGGACAATTTATAGTTGGTCCTTTGATGCGCCAGCGAACGCTGGTTGTGGTCCAAAGACCGAGTCAGAGCCGAGAGTCGATAACACAAACGAAAATGAAATATATTCTCAGTTAAGGCAATACAAATATCACAAACACATGCACACTCGGCTGCTACCAGTTACAGCTTCACAATATAAGTTAGATGGTGTTTACACAACGGGAGCTAAACAAACAGATCACACGATATCACATGCATTATAACTATTCATGGACAGTCAAAGTCTTTAATATACAATGGCGTATCCATTCCACGAATTTTGGACGGTAATGGAATGCTTCTCTTCAAGGAAACACTCACGCCAGCTCCAGCGTTGATCGTCGTAGCTCAACCGTCGTCGTGACTTGTCACGGCTCACACGGCATCGTCATCGGATTCTTCCAGATCGACGATCGACTGACCGCACACCATCATGAACACGTCTTCTTCGGCTAACGGAGCCACACTCAGCTTAATTCACCATAGCCGGGCCGACTGACTCACTCCTGTCTCGACTCGACTGACTGATTCGTCATCGTTTGCACGCTTTTATCCCTTCTCCCCCGGTTTCTAGAAGCATTGGGAGGGTTCTTCGGCGTGCAGTACAGACAAGGCTAAGGATAGTTCGAGAATTCTCTCGCCGGTTCTACTCGCGGCGGCGTCGCTCCGTAATGCGTCCCCCCTTCCTTCTAGAAACATAAAGGATTTGCCGGGCGTTTGATCGCGTTGTCTGCGTCTGGCTCCAGTGGGTGAGGAGGATGCGGCGCGCCGGCGTCTTTTGATACTTGTTTTTTTCGTCGTTCGCGCTTCTTCGGCGAGCGGCTCACGCCTTTCTGTCTCACAGCCGTTTGAAAGCGGCCTCGCGCGCGCTTTATTAAGCGCTCGTTTGTGACACGCAGACACACGTCATGTGGTCACATTCTAGTGCGAGGCTAGACAGTGAAACACACAAAAAAGACGCGTCTCCGGTAGCATCGCTAACCCTCACTTCGCTTTGTTCGCGCTGCTGTTCGCTGTCGTCTTTCATGGGCAATTCTCTGCGCTGATTTGCGGTGTTTACTCTCAACGTCATCGAATGAACGCCCCCCCCCCCCCCAATACATATTTCTTCAGTTGGTAGAGGGTGCTAAAATCCGCTTTCGCCTGAAACTGGAGTTCGAGCCAGTATACTTCCGTCCATCATGGAAACCAGCGCAGACGCCTCTTCAATCCACTCCGCCACAGTCACTAGAGTTCCTCGGCAATAGGACCCAAAGGTCACCAGCGGTTCAGATGAGACAAACGTGTACGGCTGGTTTACCAACTGCATACTGGTTAACGCACATACCAAGTGGGATTACTCACCCAAGTTGACTCACGTCATATATTCATTTGCTTGCATTGCCCAACTGAGGTAGCACAGTGACAAGAGCGATATCGCGACATCATTTGTATTCAGATGTCCTTCTCTGAAGTGTGGGCAAACCGCTGTCCGCAATCAGCACGCTAAACAGTGCGCGCGCGTCCAGGCACAACAGACACCCGAAAGGTTCGTAAGGTATATTGAAGACGTGGTCGATAATGGTAAAGGTGTGAACGCCGCCATCTCCAAGCCCGAGTTTATTAAGTGCATCCTCAGGTTGTTTATGGTGCCTTCCAGATGCTCCGAATCAGTAATGTACACACCGTTTCGGAAGTCATCACCTTACGCCATATGTGCGAATAGTTGAGAAAGCAATGCACCCTGACTTGGCAGCCTCCATCGAACGCCAACTCTAAGGAATCTCGTCGTGCAGTTAACTATCCTGACAGCAGAAAGAAAGCCGCAAGTCACAGCAACAGCTGCATACGTTAAGCGCATTTACTCTGCCGGAGGAGACGCCTGCCGTGCGCATCTCTAGATTATATTAACTGCTGTCTTTCAGTTCTCCCTAAGGGTAGTCAGCTGTAGCGAGAGGAGATTCTAATATTATGGTGGATTATGGTAGTAAATGATGCACACATTTTAATAGGGTTGCGTTAGATAACTGTTTATTAAAGTCAAAAGATGGTTGATCCCTCCGTCATAGGAATAGGAATAACACGAAAGTAAAGCGTGCCCTTACAGAAGTTACTGAATGTTTACTGTGCATTGATATAAGAGAGCTTGCACAATGTATATTGATGTCTGGCAGCTAGTAGCACCGTTCAACGTGGATTCGCCCATTTGGATGATTGGTGGTACATCTCCATGCCGACGACTAACGTCCATCTTAAAATATTAAACAAAGCCTTGTGGTAGCTGTAGTAGTTAGCGTTGAAAGCGTAATCAGAGAACAACGTGTGATACCCAGAACAGCGTCGCATTGGACGCAGAACTTGGTCGCCATTCCGCGGCATGTTAAAATGTCATTGAGCACCACAGCCGGACTAGAGGGAAACGCAAAGTGCGTCGCGCCGCCCCGGTAGCCCGGCCGCGATTTTTCTCGGGGCGAGCGCGTGAGCGGTGAACGCGGTGTTACAGCCAGGTGAGGCAGGCGCGCATCGCAGAGCTATTTTTTTGTTTGGAGTAAAACTGGGAGCTCGGCGAGTTGGTATGAATTTGTACCTTCTTTCTGTGTCCCCCGTCTTTTGTGCGCGCTAAAAAGTTTCAACATGAATTTTTTGTTTGGATTACCGTCATGCTATGAGCGACTCCGACGCTTTAACGACGCTTGGGCCAAGATCGCCACCTGCGGTGTGTTAAGGAATTGAAAAAAATTAACTTATATGGAAAACGAGCCGAATGGCACGGACATGTAAGGCGTTGCAGGTACTAATCGCGGAGGCCACAGTATTGACAAATTCCTTTACTCTACCGCGCCCAGAGGGCAACACCACCCTGCCGACCGGGAAAGTGGTAGATATAATAGGCGCCTTTGTAAAGCCTTTAGAGTCTGTGACCGTGGCGCAGTGGATAGCGTGCCCGGGATCTGTTGTTGCTGACCGAGCGGTCGTGGGTTCCATGCCCGTTGACGGAAATTTTTTTCTTTGCCATCTGATTGTGTAAATTTTTTCGACGTTACATTCGTGACGGAAATACGTCACTGAAATCTTGGTGGGCCCCGGCATAGAACACTTTCATGTTGAAATATTTCCTAAGTGCTAGCTCTCGTTGACAATGTTAGCCACTGCTGGGTAATGTTGATTTATGCTAGCTGTAACTTGGCTAGTATTGTTTAGTGCGGGTTGCGTTGTCGGCCTGTGTTGCCTAACCACTGTTAGAAGAATCGAACAATTTTCAACAGTGTGACACTGAATAATATGCCGCAAAGGGCTAACAAGCACTTAGCCTCTGCTGCGGAAAACTCAGCTTAGCTCTCATGGTATCAAGTTTCAACGTGTCTACAGAGTAATCGCGAATCATCACAATAGTACATCATAGAGAATTTCGTCTTTTCTAAAGATACATATTACGTACGGACCGCTGCGCACAGCAGAAATGAACAAATTTCTGAGTTCACGGTAATTCTTCTCGATCGACACGTGACGCGAGAGAAAAATTGCTGAATTTCGAAGCGTGATGAAAAAACCTTTCGAGCTATATGTTAAAATACTATTTATTTGGAAAAACTTTATGAATGCTTTGATGAATCTAAGAAATGCGTGTCGTATCCCACATATCTACATAAAAGGCATGCCTTCACAGCAGCCTGAATTCACATTCATCAAGTTTTGCTCAACAGCTTTCTTTAATATATAATAGCGTAAGCACTTTTCTGCCTCAACGTGGTCTGCACTGTCCCTTTCTAAAGTATGGTTCTTCTGACAATAGTTCGCTTGCCGTATTTTTGCTATATAGGAAAATATTTAGAAATAACCTTTTTAAGACAACTAAACATGCACTACTTACCCAAGAAATCGACGTGAAACAAGCACCCGTTCTATGTTTATTTGTAGTTTATAGGAAAATATTTCGTTGTTGTTAGCACTAATTCTGCACACAGAGTGATCGGGTTCATGTGTTGATAATTTCTCACCATCACAGTGTTATATACGTGAAATTTTCCGTCAGAGTTCACCTCACTGATGGCTAAATACTTTGGAGAAACCATACCTTAGACTATTGACTATCATCGTTCCATTACGCCCTCGAGAACGTTTATCCCTAGCATTACGAATGGAACCTACTTGCTGCATCGGACTCTATGCAGAAGGTGCCATCTTTCAAGCCTTCGATTAAAATATGTTTTCAAGTTGTTAACATACCTATTCGCGTTCCAGCATTCTCATTACACCAAGTAAATAATGTTCTGACACCGTGGCACCGATTTCATATGTAGGTGAATAGTGATGACATCATGCTGCCGCTCTATCTTAACATCGTCATTAGTTCTTTCACAAATAAAGTCTGTCAATTACATGGCGCACCTTAACAAAATAAATGCCGAGTTAGAGGCGACAACAATCCGGGTAATCCTCACAGTTTCATTTCGCTCGCACTGAAAATTAAGGTGTGCTCTAAAACAAAATCTTGAGTTCGCTCGTAATATAGGTTCCCGAGAATAAAATATTTATTTATCAAACCATCCCTTGCTTTAATAAAAATAAGACAATTAAGAACAAAAATAACATTACAATGAGGTAAAACCTTTAAAAGCCTTTTATTCACGGGCAAATATAGTCAATATAATCAAAACGTGCTTCAAGACTATAAAAAAAGCTGGAAATATATACCAAACGCGTCATGTACTTTCATTTCTAAAGTCATATGCTAAATGGCTCTCAAGAAGAATGATGTGGATCGCAGTGTTTTCTTACAACGCAATCATGTAACGTCGTTTTTAGTTAGGACGATGCGTCAAAACTGAGTTCACGTTCTGACCTTTTTAAAGGCCCGATGAGCATTCCTGTGCGCCACGTGTGTTCGATGCGTATTCATAGAAACAAGATTCATATAACTAGAAAGCATAGCGTCTAGGTTCATAACTAATGCTTTTTAGATTAAGTGATATACTTTAGGGATGTTCAAAAACATTCGAAACGCACCTTTTATTTATACCCAGATATTATGGTCAGATATTAGGCAGTATTATGAACGAAAGAATAAGTGGTAGGTTCGAATACTGTTAGGATTATATCGGTATTTGAAAGTGGAAGGCTACATGCGGCTGAAAATTAGCTTTCTATTTCACTGTCGCGTACAAGCTGGTAACGTTTCAACACAATCTTTCTTCAGACATGAACTCATACCATGATTCTATTTATTTTAGGGGCGAAGCTTCTTATAGCGGCACCCGTTCGTCCCTCGTAGCGTAGTATGTAACCAGTCTTACGCTTTGACCTGCAAGGTGGTGCCGGTGGGAGATTTTTCCTGTGCGTTGATGAACAATAAAAAATTCGCAGCGTTAGCTAAAAGCCGACTTCTTCTGTCTCTCATTCCCATTAGCAGCCATTCTTTACCTCCAAGGTAGTGCCTGGTGAGATTTCTCCTGTGCGTGATTAAACAATAAAAATTTTGTTCAAAACGCCGTTGATTGATGAAATAAACCAACAAAAGACGCCAGATGTTTCTAAAGCAAAACAAAAAGACGCCTGCTGCTTAACGAAAGACGCCAGATGTTTTCTAAGCAATGGTTTTCTAAACAATAAAAATTCACAGCGTACATGTAAAATTAAAGTGCGCTGCAAGTCGTCATAACTCATCGAACCTTTAGTATAAACGCGCCCGATCTCACGTCGGTGATGATGTACTGGGCAGAATTCACGGAAGATTCACGGTTTACCGATGAACCTCCGCAGCTTCGCCCACTCATCATCATTCACTCCGTGGATATGCTGTGATTTTTTTTCAGTAACCAGCACTGATGCTGCAAAACAATTCGCTGTCACTCTCAGAAAATATTGTGAAAAATCCGAGCAATAACGTGCAACGCATTGATAAGTAATGTTATCATGTGATAGATAAATATTTGAGTTAATGACGCTCCGCGGTTACCAAGGGAATGCTTATCTTACAACTCTGTATCATTTCAGATTATATAAAAAAGGTTTGAGTACCTAGGACACTAGCCTGTTGACTGTTTAGTGTTGCGTTGGAGTAGACGTCTCCTCATATTGTTTCAGTTCACTTTTGTGAATATTTCTTCTCGCTTCAGTGACGGAACATACGATGGTAGCGTCTAAGCACGTGAAATATTTTGCTTCATATCAGTGGTATTTCCACTAACACTACCTTCAGTACGAACCCAATAGACGATAGCTGCCTTTAGTACTCTGCTAGTAAAGGCGCTAAGGACAACATTACCCTTCAATGCAATCATAATGCTATTACATTCTGATGCAATACGTTGCCCATTCTTCGCCACAGAGCTAAAAGTGAAGTAGCTTACGACAGTTGCAAGCCCATTACATCTAACTTCGTTCAGTCTATAAATAACTGAATGAGAACTTGTATTCAAACTTACACCACTTTAAGAATAAATGCAACAGTGCAACTTACCCGCTCTCCTGCCAGGCGCATAGAAGGGACATTTGTGCGAAGCATACAAAAGGCTTGCCTCCTTGAATTGTAATGTGTCAACCCAATTCTCTTGTACTAAAATTTCCCTACCTAATATGTTTCCCTCACAGCTAGAATATGTATTGGCATCTAATTTATTGTACTCTGTGAACAGGCTAAAGTGGGTTAAATTATGGCCGCTAAATTTCTGCAATCTCATCATGGTCTTCATTCTATTCTTCATCAGCTTAGGTGGACATTTGACTTCCAGCTGTTAGATATCCAGCGCTCTGCTTCTGCGTTCTGTTTTATACACAAGTATTTTTGTATACTATCATTCTATCACTTGCGTATATAAGATCTCACTGTCTTATTTTTGCGATAGCAATTATATGGACACTCTTGTCGGGTGTTTTCGTCGCCATTCGCCGTTAGCGACGTTGACTCTGACAGAAAAACCGTCAGTGCGATCACTGACAGCTGGATTTGTCCGAGAGAAAGCCTACTTTAATTCATCTCAAATTACGCCAATATTACTAGACCACAGTTAAAGAAAGCAATTAAGGTTCCCTATATTTTCCTTGGCCTAATTGCATGTTGAATTGACTTGGTGGTGTCGAAAAAATACAAGAGCCGCCCGAAAAAAAATTCTGGCTCATTAGTTGGTCTAGGTAAGCATGGGAGGGTTAATTGCCAAGCTACCGCTTCGTGCGAGGTGCACGTGCTACGTGACGCCCTCTGGCAAAAAGAAGTGTGCCACACTCGCTGCCTTCAAGACGAGTGGCGCTGGCTCACACTCTCATGAAGTACACTTGGAGAAATACAAACGAAGTGTACGGAAAAGCGCCTACCATTGTGGCTCAATTGGCAGAAGCTCCTGAAAAATATTTCTCTCAGAGTTTCACTTAAAACACCATCCGTGTTATAAAATCAATCTAAATTTTTATTAATCTAAAATGAGGTGATCGAGCTTTGTGAGGATATGTTTCAAAAAATAAAATATAAAGCGACAATATACCTCAATGATGTGCGGCAGTCTCGAAATATTTTTTTTTTTCATAATATGGCTCTTGTAATTTGTTAGTTCACAGACATGAAGTATACTGTATGAGTCAGAAATGCACCTCTGCCTGTGAGAATTCAAATCTGAAAGCCATCAATGACACTGAAGGTCGAATGATTAGTTCCTTAGTTACCGATAATCTTAGATGACACCGACATGGCTATGAAATAAATGCATTACATGGCTCATTTGGATGCATCATAGGAACAGAATATATGTTTTAGATAACACATTGTCACGCTGTATTGAAATGCACTTCATGTGCTCCTTTACTGTGACTTTATTACCCTAACCACAGTATTTACTATATAATACCGCTTCTCCTTAAGCAGTCCAGTGCTCCCATCCGGGTGGCTGCTGTAGTGCTTATACGGAGTGCAGAACGCTTGATTACTTACCGGTAGTGCTTTATGAAGAAGTACGTCTAGGCAAGGTTTTCCTAGTGTGCAAGTGATCGAAATCCATAGCCTTGCTTTCTTATTTGTGGTAAAATGAAACACAAGACGACTTTTGGCTCGTTCGGAGCCTGCAGTGGCAAGTCCAAAAATGTGGTCGTACGCTCAACTTGGTGGAGTGATGGCCCAACCCACCACAATGGTTGGGTAGATTGGCCATCGTGTCCGGGTTCTCGAGTGCTGCACCGCAATTTTTGGATTCCATGCGTATAACATAATAGCGGGGTGCTATAATCAAATGATGTGCCATGTGTTCTGATAAAGAATTATTTGACACCTAAGCAGTTCTTATGAATTGTGCATGCAAAGCCACTGTAGTTTAATGAAGTCCGAGTCAGCAATCAGAACGTATACATCTTAACAGCGTAAAGAACGAGTCCCACAAGAGAGAGCCATGTAAAGAAGACGGTTACTGTTTTAGTGCCCGTCCAGCTTACGTGCATTCTGTGCACATGTTTGCGCAGTTAAGTTGTACAAGTCTCCTGCAAGAAACTAGCCCAAATTTCTCTGTTGAGTAGCTAGCAACCAGGCGCAGACTGCGGTGCCAACACCCCACGCCACCGCCGCCCTGCTTGCCGAGAGATCGAGGGAGAGGGAGCACCACGGGCAGGCGCTAAACGCAGTGGGTGCGACAGAAAAGAAGATACTGCAAGCAATGCCAAGTTTGCTGAAAACAGTGCAGTATTCATTCAGATTAACCGCCTCCGATGAAGTAGTGCTGCGCACGCTGCTCACCGACAACATACTACATAGAAATTTTCAGTCGCTTGCCTGTCATTGCAAATGCGGTCACTTAATTTTTTTTTTACATCCGAGAAGGGTGAAGTCAGAAAAGAGAGTTCACTGGTATTCTGGAAGTGTCAAAATAACGGAGATGTCCACTTCGGCCTATCGTCATGAGATAGCTTGCAGTTGCTGTAAAAAGCCTCAATCAATTTCTTTTTCGCACAGGCGCGTTAAACGAGAGCCGCCTCAAACTTGATTCGAGTGCTAACACAATCAAATATTCCGAGTTAATGCATAGTCTCTGATATTCGTGCCGCGGCAGGCGGATCTCTGCAGGTTGCGTTCGTGGCGTTTAAGCTCCTTCTGTCCCTCTAGTCCGTGTCGAGAGACGTCAAAGCTCCGTGACGCAACAATAGCGTTGCCGAAGAACAATCGGAAACTGAGCGCCACTTGCCGAGCTCCATCCAATCAGCAGCGGCCGAAATGAGGATAGCTCCCCTGGAGAGCTAATCTTCAACTGTCTGTCTAACGGACAGGTCCACTTCGGCCTGACGTCATCAAAACGTGCTCAGTTTCTTCAATGAACGTCAAGCCATTACCTAATCGCGAACGTTCGTTAAATGGAAACCCTCTAAAACGTAACTCCTGGGCTAATTGCGAGAACGTAATTAGTTATTGCACGATCTCCGAGATTTGCACGTCCAAGAGCGGAGCGCGGTTTGACGTACCGACGGCACTCAATTTAGAGATGAGACGTCAATTTTGTTGCGACGAAGTGCACGCTACGGTGCGATTACGTGCATATCAAAGTAGTGGTCGTCAGCATATCCTTTCGGGATCGGGCAACGTCTGAGTTTAATTTTCGGAGCTATAGAACTTCCTATGTGATGTTTATTACATTGCTATACAAATGGATGGCCAAAGCCGGCGTAGCTCTTTATTAAAATACCTGACTGCGATGCAAAAAAATCCCCCCAAAATTACAGGGTCCCTCATGCATTCACAAAAGACGACTCGAAGGCGAACGCAGTCTTCTTTTTTTTTCTTTGTCGGAGTATTGACCCTCCTCTGCCCACCTCCGAAATCTTTCCGCACCTATGCCTCAAACCTGAAGGCATTGCAAGCTTTCTGCACCTCATCTGGCTTTTTACTGCTTCTGTGATCGCCCCACTTTTGAAAAAAACATGGTTGATCCCTCCGTCATAGGAATCGGAATAACACGAAAGTAAAGCGTGCCCTTACAGAAGTAACTCAATGTTTACTGTACATTGATATAAGAGAGTTTGAACAATGTAATGTGGTGTCTGGCAGCTATGGCACCGTTTAACGTGTATGCACCCAATTTGATGATTGGTGGTACATCTCCATCCCGATGGCTAACGTCCATGCTAAATGATTCAACAAACCCTTGTGGTAGCTATAGTAGTTAACGGTGAAAGCGTAATCAGAGAACGAGGTGTGACAGCCAGAAGAGCGTCGCATATTGGACGCAGAACTTTGTCGCCATCCCGCGGCATGATAAAATGTGATTGAACACCACGGCCGGACTAGAGGGAAACGCAAAGCGCGTCATGCCGCCCCGGTAGCCAGGCTGCGATTTTTCTAGGGGTGAGCGCGTGATCGGCGAACGCGGTGTTACAGCCAGGTGAGGCAGGCGCGCGTCGCAGAGCTATGAGCAAGGCCGACGCTTTTACGACGCTTGGCTAAGGTCGCCACCTCGCGGCGTGTTAAGACATTGACAAAATTGAACTTCTATTGAAAACGCGCCGAATGGGAGGGACGTGTAACGCGTTGCAGGTGCTAATCGCGGAGGCCAGAGTAATGACGAATTACTTTACTTTGCCGCTCCCAGAGGGCAACACCACCCCGCCGACCGGGAGAGTGGTAGATATAAAAGGCGCTTTTGTAAAGCCTCTAGAATCTGTGATCGTAGCGCAGTGGATAGCGTGCCCGGCATCTGGTGTTGTGTACGGAGTGGTCGTTGGTTCGATGCTCGTTGACGGAACGTTTTTTCTTTGCCATCTGCTCGTGCATATTTTTTGACGTCATTTCCGTGACGGAAATACGTCACTGATGTCTTGGTGGACCCCGGCATAAAACACTTTCGTGTTAAAAAGCGACAGTATCATGTGACGTCAGGAGAT
The DNA here is from genome assembly GCF_013339695.2 of Rhipicephalus sanguineus. Lineage (NCBI taxonomy): Eukaryota > Metazoa > Arthropoda > Arachnida > Ixodida > Ixodidae > Rhipicephalus > Rhipicephalus sanguineus. The sequence continues at coordinate 83,836,571 of NC_051183.1, read as the reverse complement.
ATGACGTTATAATGACGTCATGATGACAGCATAAATTTTGCCGATATGTGACATGATTACGTCGTGTCGTGACGTCATTACGTCACGATTTTTGTTACATCACTCGTGTGGACGCCCACGCCGCGGGACGCCGACAGTCAATTTCTGTGATAGATGAGGCATCTAAGGCTGTCGCCTTAAAATACCTTCGTGCGACAGCTGTGTCATTTGGGGTAAACTGTGACGCCAAAGGCTAGCCTTTTTTGTGATAACGCTTAAACAGTTTTTTTCTTTAAGTTTAGCCGCATTCCACCAATGTGCATACGTGTTTCACGTAGATTCCCACTTTTCACCCCTGGCAACTTTCTTTTAACGCATTTGTAAGTTCACCAGTGATTTTTTTAAATAACCAGTAATAGTTCGGCAATCGCATTTATACTTCACTATGAATGTTCCAAGAACCGTTCACGTAAATAACTGCAGTAACTGCAGGACAATTGGGGATACTTTATATACGCTGGATCTCGAAGCCCAGTATAACAAATGTTAGCGGCACGTCAAGTATCCCGTAGCCATTCAGGAACCTTCCTTGCTCTACAGTGCATTTTGAAACGACAAGGAGCTTTCTCTTACTTTCAACTCCATGGAAAAGCTTCACATTTCACACTTGTTTTTATGGATGGCACACTATCCTTATCTACGAACAAAAAATCAAGTATGAGGCTGGCAAGAAAAATTTCAAGGGACATACTTGCAAGGGGTGTCCCCCATATGCAACTCAAGGGGAATCCCTCGTGATATACCCAATTTGTAGGTAGTATAGGCTTAATGGAGGCTAGTATTACAGCAAAAGCTGTTATGAGATCATTTCAACGGCCGTTTTTGGCGCCGTAGTTGTCCGCCGCCGTCGCCGCCGCCGCCGGTGTCCGTAACCACTATCGCACGAAATAAGTAAAAAATGGAAGTAAGAAAAAATTTCCAGGATGGAACGAGGTTCGAACCTGGGCCCTCTGCGTGGGAGCCCAGTGTTCTACCCCGGGGCCATGCCGGTGCTTGAAACTGCGTTGCAAAAAGACCCTATACAGCCTTCATGTCGGGAAGGAACCACATTAAGATGTGTATTGCTGTGTGGTAGAAGAGTAAAATAACAACCAGGCGTCACACAATGCAAATTGCGCAACGAGTGGGTTGTTGAGTGCTTCCAACCCATTACAAAGGCCTCTACGGTAATTCTTCATCGTCATCATCCCCAGCATCAACAAAGTGCACATAATGCCTTACAGGTGTTTAGCTAGTACCACGGTTCTCCGCAGAATGACGAAAAATTGCATATGGGCTGCTTCCCTACTTCACAAAAATTATTATGATTTATAGCGTTGTGGGTTCCTGGCAAGTGCACTTCTATCGGATGCCAAGGAAGCCCATAAGGCCCACATGATCCATTTCCTCAGGATCTCAATAAAGTTAATTCCTTCTCTCTCTCGCTCCCTGTTTCTCCGGTTAACGTATGTTATAGAGCGTGGTGGGACAATTAAATAACCACCGGGCGTCACAATATGAATTACGTAACTAGTGGCTCGTTTAAAGCTTCCAACCCTTTACAATGGGCTCAGCCATAATTCTTCATCGCCATCAACCACCGCAATAACAAAGTGCACATAATGCCTCACAGATGGTACCTCCCTTCTCCACAGAATAACTAATAATGTCGTCCTGGGTGCTTCCCAACTTCCCAAAAATTATGATTTGTGGCGTAGTGGGTACGTTGGTAATGTACGTGTATTAGTAGCCAGAAGAGAGTTTATAACGGGCTCTAGAAATGCCTCTGTTCCAGCTTTCGCTGTGACTGTGCTGCGCTTTCCGCGCAGGCCTGGCGTTTTATTAGCTTCTATTAGGTAATGTCGACTGCTCTTTGCATATCATTATTAATATATTGATTTACAAGGTTCTAATGTAGAATGTCGGAGTGCCCCTGAATAACGTTTGTGCCATTTTTAACACGAAAGTGTTTTATGCCGGGGTCCACCAAGACTTCAGTGACGTATTTCCGTCACGGAAATGACGTCGAAAAAATATACTCAATTAGATGGCAAAGAAAAAAAGGTACCGTCAACGGGCATCGAACTCACGACCGCTCGGTCCGCAACATCAGATGCCGGGCACGCTATCCACTGCGCCACGGTCACAGACTCTGTAGGCTTTACGAGCGCGCCTTTTATATCTACCACTCTCCCGGTCGGCTGGGTGGTGTTCACCTCTGGGAGTGGTAAGGTAAAGTAATTCGTCATTGCTGTGGCCTCCGCGAAAAGCACCTGCAACACGTTTACGCGTCCGTCCCATTCGGCGCGTTTTCAATAGAAGTTGAATTTTGTCAATGCCTTAACACACCGCGAGGTGGCGACCTTTGCCCAAGCGTCGCAAAAGCGTCGGCATCGCTCAGCACACGCTAATACAAACTACAAATAGCTCTGAGACGCGCGCCAGCCTCACCTCGCTGTAACACCGCGTTCCATGCTCACGCGCTCTCCCCGAGAAAAGTCGCGGCCGGGCTACCGGGGCGGCACGACGCGCTTTGCGTTTCCCTCTAGTCCGGCCGTGGTGTTCAATGACATTTTAACATGAAGCGGGATGGCAACCAAGTTCTGCGTCCAATATGCGACGCTCTTCTAGCTATCACACCTCGTTCTATGAGTACGCTTTCACCGTTAACTACTACAGCTACCACAAGCGTTTGTTTAATCATTTAAGATGGACGTTAGTCGTCGGGATGGAGATGTACCACCAATCATCAAAGTGGTTGCACACACGTTAAACGGCGCCATTAGCTGCCAGACATAAATATACGTTGTGCAAACTCTCTTATATCAATGTACAGTATGCATTCAGTTACGTCTGTAAGGGAACGCTTCACTTTCGTGTTATTCCGATTCCTATGACGGAGGGATCAACCATGTTTTTCACCGAAAACGCAATGCGGTTTGCGAAATCCCCGTAACTTTAGATGGCTCCGTTATACTCGCTAAAATCAATGCGAAGGAGATTATTGAGCCTTACTGGAATATATTTCTAAGTTTGATACACAATGCAACAAAATACTACAAAACTACGTTACTACACGTAATGCAGAAATCGCGCTATAGCGCAGTTGGATGGACCGTGTTGTGGTTGGTGCAGCCCGTCTAATTACATTACAGCACGCTTACCGAAGACCATTAAATGACGTGTTGAATTCTTGTCATTCTTCCTATCATGGATGATATAATTTCTCAGGTTGCATACATCTATACCCTCCGAATCATACGTGGCTTACTGCCTGTGAGACTTCATATGATAAATGCACTAATGACACTGCCGCACGCCTAATAGCCACCATATAATATGAGCTGAATCTGACTTCACAGATGGATAGCTGCATTACTTGACATAATGATGGTTCACAGAAAAAAAGAAATATTCTTCTGTAGAAAGTGTCATGCTATTATTGTCTGTACTGCACATCCTCCATCACTGCGATCTCCGCACCGCGCCCACAATATTTGATATATATTGCAGATCTCACTTGAACATTCCAGTTCTCCCATCCAGGTGGCTGCTGTATTTCTTCTTCTGAATTCAGATTACTTGCTTGATTCCTGAGAGTGTTTGATCAAGGAGTAAGTTTAACTAAGATTCTCCCAATGGCAACTCATCAATATCAGTAGACTATTGTTTGTTAGATACTTGTATGCAACATTTTAAAGATGGCTGAATGGTGGCCCTTCTTGGAGCTTTCATCACAGTTCACGAATGTGGTCACACCATAATGCTAGGCCAGGTGACCTTTAAGGTTTTGCAGCTTGAACATATTTAAGAAAAAAAGCTTTAAAATGTGGCAAGTTTCTCGCCTCAAGGGAAAGGATATTCAATATAGATGCACTGGTACCTTAGTACTTAGAATGCCTAAAGCTGCAACACTATTGAAAGCAGCGCTAAAGCAATCGATAAAACTTATGGCAAAGTCAGTACTTCGCAGATGTTCGTGCAGTAGGTCTCCGAAGATTGCAATGACCCCTAAGAAGGCTGCTACGTCAGCGTATGCTCTGGTTGTGCTTCGAGTGTGCGATGACCTGGAGTTTAATTAACAGGAATGCGTGATTACATTCTGACAAGCATGCGACCTGCATTCGATCGCTCTTTGCTCACTTGTCCAAGAAGCCTAAAAATAAAAGAGTGTTACTGCCGCGCGCGAAGCCTGCTTCAATATAACAAGCCTGCACACACTGCATCAGGGCATCATGCGACTTTCACAAAAACATGGTTGATCCCTCCGTCATAGGAATCGGAATAACACGAAAGTGAAGCGTTCCCTTACAGACGTAACTGAATGCATACTGTACATTGATATAAGAGAGTTTGCACAACGTATATTTATGTCTGGCAGCTAATGGCGCCGTTTAACGTGTGTGCAACCACTTTGATGATTGGTGGTACATCTCCATCCCGACGACTAACGTCCATCTTAAATGATTAAACAAACGCTTGTGGTAGCTGTAGTAGTTAACGGTGAAAGCGTACTCATAGAACGAGGTGTGATAGCTAGAAGAGCGTCGCATATTGGACGCAGAACTTGGTTGCCATCCCGCTTCATGTTAAAATGTCATTGAACACCACGGCCGGACTAGAGGGAAACGCAAAGCGCGTCGTGCCGCCCCGGTAGCCCGGCCGCGACTTTTCTCGGGGAGAGCGCGTGAGCATGGAACGCGGTGTTACAGCGAGGTGAGGCTGGCGCGCGTCTCAGAGCTATTTGTAGTTTGTATTAGCGTGTGCTGAGCGATGCCGACGCTTTTGCGACGCTTGGGCAAAGGTCGCCACCTCGCGGTGTGTTAAGGCATTGACAAAATTCAACTTCTATTGAAAACGCGCCGAATGGGACGGACGCGTAAACGTGTTGCAGGTGCTTTTCGCGGAGGCCACAGCAATGACGAATTACTTTACCTTACCACTCCCAGAGGTGAACACCACCCAGCCGACCGGGAGAGTGGTAGATATAAAAGGCGCGCTCGTAAAGCCTACAGAGTCTGTGACCGTGGCGCAGTGGATAGCGTGCCCGGCATCTGATGTTGCGGACCGAGCGGTCGTGAGTTCGATGCCCGTTGACGGTACCTTTTTTTCTTTGCCATGTAATTGAGTATATTTTTTCGACGTCATTTCCGTGACGGAAATACGTCACTGAAGTCTTGGTGGACCCCGGCATAAAACACTTTCGTGTTAAAAAAATTTGCATCGGCCTGCGTGGCCTCACGAAAGCGGTGACTTCAATATTTTATTTCAAGAAGGATGATGCCAGCAACCAGTGTGAGGCTTGTTGTCTAGGAGTACCTTGTTCAGCCCTGCGCCTAATACACTAAACTTGTGAGTGTTAGGAGTGGGCTTATGGACAGTGTGTTTTCTTCCGGATTGATTGCTTTTATGCAAACATATCCTAATGGCAATTACACAGGGAAACTTAGAGCGACGCCAAAAAAATTGCGTGGAGAAGGAACGTGCGAATAACGCAGACTTGCCTTAGCGAAGACGACGTGGTGTAGCGGCGACGCCCTCTCCGCTGCGCAACTACTGCGTGCGTATTCACAATTCAAATTCGGGTGCTGGTACACCAGCAAGTGTTTCATTTCTGCAACTCAGCTTTGATGTCTGCTTTGATGTTATGCTTTGTTGTACCGTGATGTCTAAGCCAAAGAGAATGGAGGTGCCGTTTTACTGGGACAGACGCCGGCTTTTAGAACGCTACCTCTACTTATCCCGGTGTAAACCCAGAAAATGCCTCGTTCTGTGAACTTGAGCTTCAAGCTCAGAGAAAGATCAACGCCGGTGAAGGAGCTTCAGAGAAACACACGTGTGGCGCGTTAACGCAAAATAACAGCTGCTCAAGCGTGGCCTCCGCGATTAGCGCAGGTTGCCGATGCTAAGCGCGGAGGCCACAGCTTAAGGTGAGTCTTTCGTGCCGCCACCTCCAAAGGCGCAGTCTGCATTTACGATCACTGCGCGTTCACGCCAACTGCGTTCACGTCACAGAGCTGCGTCTATGTGTTCTCTTGAATCGCAACACATTTATGCCTTGCGGCATGTAGTTGAGGCGCGTAGAGTTCTCCTTGTCTTCATCGAAACGAAGACATTCAATAAACTTGCATTTTTGCAAACCAACGGCCTCGTCCTTTCCAAAAGCAAGCAACACGAAGCTATCAGTCGACAAACTTATTTAACCACCTGCGAACATGCAAACATTCTGGCTCACTCTGCCACTTGATGTTTTCATAACAAGTCACACAGTGACTTATACATTGGCCTAACACGACTCGTAGGCGAAATGCATCATACTGTTTTTCCCTTTCTCCTTAGTGCATTGTGTCGATCTCTTCCGCACGCTGAAGCTTTCTGCAGCTCACGTGCTGCTGCACTGCCTTCGGAATCATCCTGATGTCGCCACAAGATCTGGCAATTTGTCACGTCTTGTTGAGCAGAGCTCATATGACCTTTGACAAGGTTTCTCACTCAGTTTTTCTGCATCCAATCATGAGACATATAGCCTTTTTCCTTAAAATGTGACCCCGAACTATGCACATGAGACTGAAAGTGAAGCTCAGTGCTCAGTGCTAATTGAAATAGCGCTACTAAGGTTGGTAATACAACGGCGGTATATGCAGTGTCCATTTACTACACAAATGTATTCAAGTCACCAAGTTAGTCATGTTCATGGTATGTTAGAAATACGTAAACAACAGTGCAATGTATTTATGTTAGATGTGGCTTAAAAACTGAAGCGCTAATGCCGACGGAACTGATAGATGAGTCACGTAAAAAGTATCATCACCTTGGGTCTGTTGTGCTGCACTTATAATCCTGTGAAAACAACAAATAACCACCTTTACGACGCAAATAGTTTAGAACCAAGTCTTTTGTCCACGTAGTACATCGGCGCGTAACTGTAGTCTTCGCTTTCAAATGTTAATAACAACATATAGCAAAAAGTGCTTCTGCATAAGGTTGTTATTGCTTTGCTAGGGTTGTGGCCAGGTATGCGGGCTATACGGAAGCTTATGGAGAACGCTTTGTTCACCTAGATGCGAATGTTGCCATTTTAATTTATTTATTACATACTGGTTCATAGAATATTTGAATTTATTGAAAGTGTTAAGGTGTTTATTTGACGGCACTCAGCGACAATACGCAGTTGCGGCAGTCAAGGCAAAGCGCGGACTCTCAGCGCGAGCGGCGTTTTTTCAGGACAAACCAAAGAGGACGCCCCCGTAGAGGCGCTAGAGAGCGCAGCCCAAGATAAATGACATTTGCTTGGATTAAATAGCGTATGTTGGCATAACAACTTCAAGATCTAGCATAATATTCCGCGAAATTGCAGCAACAACTTACAAAGGCGCGAAACATTGCTGGGTTAACTGTATATTATGCCTGATCATTTTATCGAGGGATACTTCATCGTTTTCCAGCCCGGCACAACAGTTGAAAGCCATCAACTGGTTAACAATTGCATTGTCATTGAGTAATCAGAGGAATGAAAGCATAGGGAATGCGAAGCAACGAAGATGTATTGAGGATGTGAAATCTACCGCCGTTTCACGTTTTTCTAGGCAGACATATTGGAGCTACCGACTGAATAAGTATAACTATGGTGGCTTGCTTTTCAGGTGAAATACGAGGATGGAGTTTTTACGCCAAGGCATTTTATTGACGCTGGCCTTATCCTTCCTCCTTTTCACGTTGGAACCAACGTGTGTGCAAGGTCAAATGGGTAGGTAGCTTGTTGTTTACATGGTAACACCGCAGTCGTAAGTTGAAGCACAATGTACAGGTAAAATCGTCATAACAGCATAACTACGTCATAACAGCATAACAAGCAAATGTTTCTCACAGATTGAGTAGGGAGGCAAATATAAGGAACGGAGCTTAGACGGTTTTGAGGTGTGTCAATAGCGTGCGAAACGAGAAGGAAGTAAAGCGACGAAAGCCAATCGAAGATTCAGTGGAAGCAGAATGAGTGCCTTGAAAATAAACACAATTGTGCTCGCCGGGTCAACGCTCGATAACGGTGAAATGAAAGACGGAGTTTCTATCAGTGTTGATGACTCGGGAAGAATGCGTGGCACCAAGAGCGACATGCCCTACGTCTGCGACCCGTACGGCGCGGTTTCGGTGCAAGCGCAAGAGCTTTCAAGAGCGACAGTGAACAGCCGAACTGGAATTTGACGCACACTCCCGGTGTCAGTCAAGCCACTAAGACGAACATTGCCACACACACACACAAAAGAAATTGATAAAGGATTTGAAAACAAAAGTTGTTGACCCCTCCGTCATAGGAATTGGTATAACACAAAAGTGAAACGCGTGTTTGGAAAATCGTTCGGTGTTCTTTGTACATTGAAAAATGAGCTCCGGCACAATGCCTGTTGTTTGTTGGCTACAGCGCCGTTTGACGTGGATGCACGTACGTTGATCCTGGTGTCGCATGTCCATCCTAACGACTAACCTCAATGATCATGAATAAACTATTGTGGTAGCTGAAGTAGTTAACATAAACTCGGACACAGCTTATGAGGAATCCCCCACAAAGATGCAACAACGTGCACACACCCACTAGTACTCGATATACGCTAATGGAAAGCGTCGTCATTTGAGGAGAGAAACGGCATGGTGTGCGCTCTCCAGGAATTGGGTTACCTACACTTCCGGTCAAGCGTACACTACGCTCAGCACTTCAGGAACGCGTGAGGCAGAGCTCGTAGCTTGAGCCGTGAGCGCGCGCAGGCGTCCAGCTGCCCGCTGACGTGTCTCTCACCGAAACAAAGGACTCACTCATGCTGTATTGAAGCGAAATGGACGGAAATCGGGACGGCAGCTTTCGCTCCGCTGAGGCTACGGAAGTGTCTCCTGTCAGCGCTCGTTAGGGTCATGACGCAGTACTTCGGTTCACTTCTCCAAGACGGTGACATCGCGCCACGCCAACATTGGTCACTGTGAAACGGTCAAGGTGCGAAAGATATAAGGCGCGTTTGTAAAGGCTGATGCATGAGCGTCGGTAGCGCAGTGGGTGAAGCGCCCAGCTATTATCATCGCCGACGGAGAGGTCGTGAGTGAGATTTCCAGGTCATCAAAATGAACGAAACCACTGCGCCTCGCTTGTTTTTGCCATCTCTTGCTGTGCATTTTACAGACGCCACACCCGTGACGGTGATGATGTTAGTGAAGTATTCGGCACCCCGGAACACTTTCGTGTTAAAGATGTCCGAGAGATTCACGCAGTGGGTAATGTCAAGTGAGGGTTTCTCAACGACGTCTCTAATGCAGTTCAACTGCCACAAGCCGCTTTGCTTAGTTTGACGCCAGGAACGCCGTAAATACATCAGGGTAGAAGCGCGCTGTGAGAGAGTCAAATACAATCGCTGCGCGTCGATAAAAATAACCAGGCGTAGCGAGCTCTTGATGGAGGGGTGCTAGAAGACCATGTCAATTAGGCTAACAGGAAGCGAATTGACATTACGAAGTATACGGACTGTCCTGGTCGGCAAAAGAACTGCGGGTCGACTAGCCCAGCGGCTGCGGCAGTAACCGATGACCGATGCCCCGAATATGATAACATGCAGCTGCTTTCATGGTTGCGCCATTGCGACGTGTTTCGCTCTCCAGCCGCATATAATAGGAATGGAGTGAAAAGGAGGTAGATAGTAAGGTTGAGCAAAGCGTGTCAGGCGAAGACAAACTAAGACCGGCATCAAATAGATCATGGTCCGAGACAAAGTGAATACTGTCATTAAAGTCGATTGTGATGCTGCTTTGGCGTCAATAAACAGGTGGTCAAGTTATCATGCTGAGAGTGCTAGAAGAAAATCTCGTGACATGCACTCTAAATCGAGGATTTGGGGAGTATTTCTGCCACACAACAATAATCCTCATCTGGATTGCTCGCGTTTCCATTCTTGAAAACCCGGCTCTCGCCCCTATCCTATCAAGAATGCTATGTCATGCTGACAACTCGCGCGCCGTTCGTTATCGGAAAGTGCCGGGATCGCGGTGATAAGCTAGGAAAATGCGCTAGGTGGATGATAGGTATAGTTGTGTGGCAGAAATACTTCCTAAATGCTCGATTTTTTCTTATAGTGTGTGACATAACATCATCATCATCATCATCATCATCAGCCTGTCTACGCCCACTGCAGGGCAAAGGCCTCTCCCATGTTCCGCCAATCAACCCGGTCCTGTGCTTTCTGTTGCCACGTTATACCTGCAAACTTCTTAATCTCATCTGCCCACCTCATTTTCTGTCTTCCCCTCACGCGTTTGCCCTCTCTTGGAATCCAGTCAGTTACCCTTAATGACCACCGGTTATCCTGCCGACGTGCTACGTGGCCGGCCCATATCCATTTCTTCTTCTTAATTTCAACTATGATATCCTTAACCCCCGTTTGTTCCCTGACCCACTCTGCTCTCTTCCTAACACGAATTGCTCTCTTCCTAACATAACAACGAATTGGCAAAACGTATTATGTTTTGAGGTTCTCATCGCTTTCAGCTGGCTCAGAAAGGTGGCATTCTTGTGAATCGTATCGCTAATGGGGATGTTCTTGAGCACCATCAGACAGAACCTGTCGCAAGCAGGCCATTCGCGGATTCGATGAGTAGTGAAAATACAAGGTTACGTTTATAAAAACACGAAGAAATTCAACGTGGCAACTTACAGGAACTTTTTCTGTCGGAAATTGCAATTTCACCCACGTGCGTAGCAGCGCAGCATTTCTGTTGGTGAAGGCAAAATGAACGGTTACGCGTGAAACAGTAAAATACAACATAAAAAAGGTTCATCGCAAGGGCGAAGCAATATGCGATATGAACAAATTGCAATGTTTTTCGATGTAAGGATGGCAGCTAACTCTTTTGGGTCCGCTGTTGCGTGGCTCACAAATGGATGGTGTCAGAGAATACGGCCGCTCGAGGGAGAGAAGCGGTTTTCCACAGTCTCTTTGTGCTGAGAGCACAGCATGTAGAAGGGTATACGAAGCGTCTGTTGATGCCTGCTGAGTTCGCGCGCGCCAGAGTTCGCGACTGCGCCCTTATAATCAACGTTCACAATTGCTGCTCGAGAAACACAACCCTCCTCCCCATCCCGCGTTCTCCTGCAAGACGGGCCGGGCGTTTCTTGTCTACTTGAGCAGCAATCGACGGCAAGCATCGCACGCGGGTTGGTGTTATCGCATGCCCACTCCGCGCGAAGGAGTTGGGTCGGTTCGTTTCGAATCTGCTTCAGCCGCGTTCACCGCCGCCGCACGCGTGCGGGGGGATGTTATCGATTTGGACTTTATAAGGAACATGACGGTGACAGTGACAACAAAAACACATCGAGAGTGTCATGTATTTGTTACCGCCATGAAAAAATGCGGCAACGCGAATTGACAAGTGACCGCAATAAAACATCAGATTTGCATATCATAAACGGCTGATCGCCCACATGTTCACGATAGAGAGAGCAGCACTTGTTGGACAACGCCGCATAAAAATACTCATGTGACCAGCGCACCTTCAGGCGCCTATTTGTGCACGCCGACATTTCCGTACACTTGCCAGCGCCGGGTTTATCGCGAATTAGGCCGCCACCGCCAATATATGTAACTCACAGAAGCTCCGCTCGGAGCACTCGTAAATCAGAGATATTGCACTGATGACCATACATGAACTTTTGAGACGACACATAACTTTGCGCGTTTCGCTCCTGTGAATGAACATATGGTGACGACAAAAATCACCATTAGGTTCTAGAATTTCTCAGGCCACATTTAGGTGTGGTTTTACTTTGATGTACACTAAAATTTTGCCTTTAACTTCCGTGTTCCTTACATATCTAAGCCCTCGGGATCCTCCTACTGTAAATTTGGGTCATTTTAACAGTAGGCTTAGGTTTTTAAGGCAAATAATAATATCCGTCGTTTTATTTTCAGTGCGCGGCCAGGGTTCTAAAGGTGGTCCGCAAAAACCAAATAGCGGCACTCCTCGCCCCGGAAACTCTGGTAGGTATTGAATCCCTGCCCTTGCTAAAATAACACCGCAGCCAAAAGCATCGTAATCAAAGTAACCCTTACTCGAAGGGTTACGCTGAGATAAGCAAACGATTTAGATTACTATTCGACACTAATATCTTTTTACGTGTGTGAAGTCCCCTATATTGTATTTGACAGAATAAAAAAGAAAGACGACGGCTTGCTAGATTAATTCTAGGTCACTGCGAAATACTTATGACTTCGCAACTGCACAGTAAATATAAACTCGGGAGCCATACGCTGTAAAGTTTCAAGCATTACTGTAAGCTTTACTGTAAGGCAGCGACAATCACGTTCTCCAGCGTGGTCAAAATTCTCATTTCTCATATAGCCATCTTATAAAGCAGAATTTTTGCCATACGACACAGGGGCGATACGGGCTATGGAATAAAACTGCCAGTAATGAGTATCGGGGTTCCATACCTTGTTGATATAACTTAGCAGCTTTAGTATATCTTAAGTGTAACGAACAAAGGGACAGAGATGCACACGCACGGCGCTAGGTGCGTGCTTAGGAATCTCGCTTTGTCCTAAGTCGTAGCCGCAGCTTGCACTTGAAAATATGCTGAACGAACACGCCCAATCAGCAATTCTCCTAGCATTAGCTCGGGCACCCCTGCAGCGATTCATGTGAGTAAGGAAGTCAATTCAAATTTCAACGACCATTTCAAATAAGCACTCTATTTAACAGGAAAGCTTACATAAAGTGACTGTATGATGCGTGCTTCTAATTTTAGCCAAGTGTTATATAGTTTGAAATTATTGCAAATTTACTAATTCCAGAAAAAAAGTGGCGTTTATAACATTTAACCTCAGAATTAGAGAACATTACCGCAACTTAGGGTTTAGCGCGGAACAAATATGGAAAAAAAAACGCATATTTTTACGCTGTAAAATCACCGCACTTTGTCAGTGGGACTTGAGCAGCGCATACGTAAATATTCCAACACCGTCTTAAGGACTGTAAATATATATATATATATATACATACACACACACACATATATATATATATATATATATATATATATATATATATATAGCTGCAACCGTTTGAAAACCTCAGCCGGGCAATATATAATATATATATATATATATATATATATATATATATATATATATATATATATATATATATATATATATATATATATATATATATATATACGGTTGCAGCTCACACAAATAAAACATTTTGTCTGCACACACAACGAAAGTATTGGAATCATCTTCGTCCTAATATATTTTTTCGGTCACCAGAAATTAGGTCATTTCAGCGGAGCATATTTAAAACGAAAAACATGCCAGAGCTAATGCTCCAAGTCGTCGTAGGCACACGTAAAATTCTTTAGATGCACTAGAGAGAAATGTGAATTTTGTCGCATTAGTAAAAAATCCTTGTAAAAAATCAGGCTCGCCGCTTTATCGACCGCTACAGGACTTCTGGTAAGTGAAAAAAAAAACGCAAAAAAAAGAGGGCGACGCTACCTTTACGAAATCTGCTGACGTCTGAGAGACGTCAGCAGATTTCGCTGACGTCTCTCAGAGCCTACATCGTACTCAACCAGCAAAAACTAAACAGTTTTTCATCTAAGCGGTCCGACAACCAACATCAATATATATTGTTGACGCAATGTGGCAAGAGTACGAAAACAAATGTTTTAATATTCGAGCCGTCACACTGAAAATCACGTGTGGTTTCTCTGGAGGGAATTTTAGAAGGGAAATCCTAACCTGTGTTTCATCGTCTTACAGAAACCTATGATCATAAAATTACTCACGGTAGTGTTCAATGTTCCTTTACGGTGCAATATTCCTACATCTCCAGTTCATGCACATAACCACAGTGGTTGTGCCATGCCATCATGTGAAACATCATATTATAATGCACCGCAGCGTCGAATTGTCTTGTAATGCCATAAGTGTCCTCGCAGACGCCTGTAGCTATGGCCACATAGGCGTATCGCTGTCCAGACCAAAACATGGTCGTCCCGTTGGTGTTCCACAATGCGTTAGCGAAAGCTGTATAGAGGACTTCGTTCTTTGCTGCTTATTATTGCGCGGACGGATGAGTTGACCTTTCCTTTGCAGTGCACTGCAGATAAACAACGACGATGAAGAGTGTGTCTTCGTTGGTGACGGCTAGAAGCATGTCGACAAGAATAGTTGCCGCGTTCCCTAAATAAGATTGCATGACATCGTCGGTGTTTTTTTTTTCTGTGCCGTTTGGTATATACGTGAAGTTGCATACACGGTAATACAACCCCAAGACTTCTGTTCAAATGATACGTGTGTTATCATATCAGCAAATGTTTTAAAGTCGTCCTTTCGTGTGTTGTGACTGGTCGTCTTGTGAAGGCTTCTCTTGCATCGCACAATGGCTTGAGTTAGCTCCACCATAAACCCCGTCGGTGCGAAGGAAACGTGCCCTCCGTTACACCATGTCGTAGCAGTATGTTTTTAACACAATTGGCTACCTCGGCTGCACTACCATTGAACGGGTCTTCTATCGGTTTATTTATTAAACAAGTGTACCGGGCTAGTTGGTATAGATCCATATTTGTAAGAAGCGCACAACTACACACAGGGACAGCAAGAAAGAAAGACACAACACAAGCGCTTTCTTGCTGTCCCTGTGTGTAGTTTTGCGCTTCTTGCAAAGATGGTTCTATCGGTTGTAGCCCGTCAAGTAGCCTGTAGCCACGACTATGAAATAGCGCCGAATGATAACTTTGGACAGGGCACCAGTAAGACTTGATTAAGGAATTACTCGTGCTTTGTCAGTGGTGTCTTGCATCGCTTACAATCCTGAACTTTTTCTACGTATTGAGCGACGTCATCGTTCGCCCACGGAGAGTAACACTTCTCTTGAATCCTAGAGAGAGCATGTCACAAACCAAAATGACCAGCGGTTGCTTCGTCACGCAAGGGCTTGAAGATATTCTGGATGCAGTACTGAGGTCATAAAGGGAGTTGGGTGGCACTGGCGAGTTTGCCTTATAAGGACGCCTTTTTTTAAGCATCACAAGCAATCCCTGCCTGGGAAATTTAGGGAAAATTATTGCGTGCCTTCTAAGTACTCCACAAGGCATCGCAGATCTATGTAGGTCCGCTGGTGTTAGACGAAATTGGCTGCCATTAGACTTCCCAGAATGGCGTGTTGATCCTGCTCACCTTGCAATTGCGGGTCAGTGAGCGTCATGCTGTTTTAATCAGGACTTTTACACCATGGTGATCCCAAATCTGTGGAGTATAATTCTCCACCGCGCGTGCCCACGTGAAAGGCACTGGAGGTTTGCAAGCTAACACAAGACGTTGTGGTCACTTTATCCTTGAAAATGGCTGCATGAAAGGAAAAGTGCTAAAGTTCAACGCTGCTGAATTAACTACACATTATTCCTTTTTCATCAATGAAAAGTTTCATTTAGATTTGCTAAGGACTAGCTAGCCTCATTAAATATTTTCAATATCATTTTTAGAGTACGAGCGTTATCCCGCCTGTAACGCTGCAAGATTCAGTGGGAATTTCGTTATCGGCTTGTGCGTTGAAATGCGAAAGAACCAGCAGCGTGTGCAGGCCTCGCCTTAGGTAACGAGATGCTTCAAAATGCACCATTTTCCAGTTGAAACCGGCGTCCGATGTCGTCGATACTGCGCTAGGCGTGATGATGACAGAATTCTTTGGCAAGATGCGTTGGTAGTGGGCACACACGCCAAGAAATCACCGCACTTTGTTCTTGTCCATCGGCTAAGGGAATTTCAGCACATGGTAGCCAGCTGCTCTGAGAACTGGTTAACCTCCCTGTCCTTCCGTTTTTTAACACGAAAGTGTTTTATGCCGGGGTCCACCAAGTACATCCGTCACGGATATGACGTTGATAAAATGGACGCCAACGAGTGAGAAAGAAAAAAACCAAGAAAAAGATACCCGGCTGGGAATCGAACCCACGACGGTGCGGCCGCGACGGCAAGCGCCCGACGCTCTACCGACTAAGCTAACTCGAGAAGCGATAGATACAGCGCGAACGCGCCTTATATCTTTCACACATTCTCTTTCGCGGCGGGCGGAGCGGGGCGGTGCCGCCGTCTGTGAGATGTGAAAAGAAGTACTGCTTCACGATCGACACTTACTAGCGCTTACTCCGAGATTGCGGGCGATATCGGAAGTCATGGTTAAGGCACCCTTGACGCAGTTACGTTCTTTGCCTTTGGCTTCGTGTTAGCATGCGTCGGCTCATCGGAGTAGGGCAGCTTCCACGTGCACCAACGGGATTTCTCCGCCGCCGACTGCTTCAATTGCGAGAGCACCGACTAACAAAACTGCTGCAATATGCGTTGCAGAAAGGACGCGATTTCGACGGGCGAATGTCGTGCCTTGGTGGAGCGAGAGCAGCGCCTGCGAGACAGAGGCCAGCGGGACGCACGGGTTGCGGCTCAGGCTACGAACCTCTACCTCCCGTGTTGCTGAAGCACAGTGTGTGTTATGTATGCATCAGCACAGGCGTCGGCTACCCATTACTAGAAAGCGCACACCGTGCCGTTTCTCTCCTTATATGACGACGCTTTGAAGAAGTGCATACCGGGTACCAGTGTTGATTATGAGCTTGTTGATATCATCCGTACGCGGGATTCACGATTCGCTGTGTCCAAATATATGTTCACACCGTCAGCTACCACAACGGTTTAATCATGATCATGGGCGTTAGTAGTCGCGATAGAGACATGCCGTCAACATGGGTGCATTCACGTCAAACGGTGCTATAGCTACCAAACACGAATAGACATTGTACAAGTTCTCATATATCGGTACACAATAAGCACTACTTCTGTGAAGACGCGTTTCACTTTCGTGTTATACCGATTCCTATGACGGAGGGATCAGCCATGTTTTTTCTCCTCT
This sequence comes from Rhipicephalus sanguineus, assembly GCF_013339695.2. Classification (NCBI taxonomy): domain Eukaryota; kingdom Metazoa; phylum Arthropoda; class Arachnida; order Ixodida; family Ixodidae; genus Rhipicephalus; species Rhipicephalus sanguineus. The sequence continues at coordinate 83,819,612 of NC_051183.1, read as the reverse complement.
CTGTCCTCATGACACCATCTGTGCTCGCGTCGTATTGAGGAACTCCAGAGTCGCTTATTACGTATCATTTGAACAGATATTAGAACGTGATGCGGCCCTTCATTGCTGACATTGCTGACTATACCTATGCTTATATGTGCATAGAGATCTAGGCTCATAATCACTAATAATATAATGCTTATCTCACAATAACGTAGCCTGTATAGTTCGGCAATAACTTGTTCGGCATTTTAGCTGTGAACACGGTGTACTGTGTAAATATGATTAGATGTTACCACCTTTCCAAGTGACCAACCACTATACATTGCATTGCTGCGCCAAGCCATTAGCTGATATTAGCCCCCCCCCCCCCCCCTTTGTAAACGCTATTGGTCATCTTCTACCCCGAAAAGTGGCTACAACGCGGTATAATAAAGAATTTCTGTTCCTCATCCTTCAGCGTAAGCATGCACCACATTATGAAGCTTCGCTCGCACGTCTCCGATCCGCATTAGAGTGTATATCCTTGCAAAGCCTCAGAAATAATATAGGAAGCTGCTTCGTAATGCGAGACCTATTTTTCATTCGTGTCCAGGTATTTGGTTTTGTTTGTACCGTTTCTCGTATTTCCTGTTTCGGACGCGGTGCCGCGGCACTTCGTGAATTATAAATTGCATGTATTGCAACATTATATGACCAACTCATTCTCTCTCAGGAACAAGGAAGCCAGGTCAAGGACCACCGAAAGTTATGTTCCCTCTGATATATCGGAGTAGGTATCTGGCTCACATACGAGTCTTTATAAAAGCTACGTCTCTTGGTAAATTTACTTCGTTCGCAAGATGATGCGTGAAAGCTAAAAGCAACGAAGCTCGTTTAAGCCGCCTTGGTGTCCCTAAAGATCTGTGACATTTATTATGCAGGCGGTTTCATCAGTCAGCTGCACGTTACATTGTTTCTGTACAAATGCCGAAAATACTGTATTCCAGAGCAAAGGTGCAAATGGTGAAAAAACTTTCATGCTAACTTCCCAATGTGTACTACTGAGAGCCGTTGCACGTTACATGAAGTCAATTTACTTTTGCTACACACTACGCCCATTCACTTCAGATTCACCATCGTTGTGTTGTGCCAGCCGCCCGAATTCCCGCATAACTTGTAGACAACGTTGAATCTTCTTATTGTGTCATGTGCACGTGATGCCTGGCCTATTTTCTTTATATGTCACTAACAGATATGAAATTGATACACATGACGCATGATACATAACATACATGAATTTGTCCCTTGAAGTCTTTGACTGTGAATTTCTATTTTGTTCTATTTAGGTATGGTGTCTAAGCTACAAAAATGATCATTGGGCCAGAGTTTTGTTTTAGTCCATAGAGATCAAATAGCATGGAAGATATTTGTAAGTCTGGCAGGTCTAAGACTACATTCACCATGCACAAGAAGGCTTTGCGCTTGCTTTTATTTAAAACGTCGCATTGAGCTCGAGCGGATTGTTCGGATAAGTGGTATCCCTATTCATGAGAACAAATAATTTCCATATACTGCATACAGCCCCAAAGACATGCACATTTGTAGTTTCACAAATTTTCTTACACCACTCTCATCGCTACAATAATGCTCATCTCCATGAATGAAAAAAAAATATGTTTATTTTTTAAAATATGTATTGCGAGTATTCCTCTTAATTTTCGGTGTGAAGGAGCTTTCAAGCGCGAAAAATTGTAAATGCACCAAGACACACCGTTTTTCTGAAGCACCAAGATAGTAGCCAGTTTTGGTATTACATCACTGGGATACAATTTAGTAAACTTGAACCCCTCCCACGTAATTTAAACTAATACACTTGCAACATACCACAACAAATAAATAGCTACTCATATAACGAAATGTCATAGCACTCACCTAACGCACTCTCTAACTTTTATCATTCTCTCTAACGCAAAATTTAAATCTGTAAGGAGATGTTTAGAGACAACGGAAATTCCTGATTTTAGCAGGGTAAGACATCTCCATCTAACAAGCATAGATCTTATTAGCGAGGAAATGATTTCCATGCAGTCATTTCCAACACTATTTTTCATGAATACTATCACCCACACTTTTTCTTTAACATGTTCATTATTGCACAATTGCTCGTTGGGTACATACTACTAAAAGTCACGATCGCTAACTTACACAGGGAAACCAATCCGATAGGTCTGAAAATTATTATGGGTAAAACTAAACATATGTTCAAATATTTCGGAAGAGACCAACGCTTTGCGATAGGTAGCGAGGCACTGGAAGTGGTAAAGAAATGAGAAGGCAAATGTGGTGGTGATGATGATGACGAATAAATGTATTTAACGTTGACCATAAACGAAATTAAACAGCCGGAATTTCATAATATCAAAATCTGAACTAGTGCCTGCTGGTTGCGTATTCTAAACGGGTCGGAACAATATAGAAAATCGATCCGATTGTTAAGGTGACCATCTACAAGAAATAAGCCAATTTCTTTAACTGAAACAGATGCTGAAAATTCAATGTGTTCCTTCTACATTTTAGACGAACAAATGATCGCAAATAATAAACTATTTTGATTTTTTTCACATTCAGATGCAGTGTAGGTTCTAGGTCACGAGGTCTCCATCTGCTGTTGAAGGCAGTTGAGTTTGATAATCTGAGAGTTATTTTTAATTCGTGACAAAATTTATTTTGAAAGTATGTTACCGGTCATATTTAAAAAGTATTCGTTATCGAATAATACGTGTTCGCGTTTTTAATCCAAGAAACACCTCACTCGAGGTTCTATAGGATGAGATTGGGTTATGTACTCGCGAGAATCACTAAAGCATGCTAGGTTCTATGCAAAAGAAAGCGGACAGCATTCGTTAGGAAAACATTTTATATTGCAGCGCGGTAGATGTAACATTTTACAGTTTTCCTGTTAGGTTGAAAACAGTATTTGCCAATCTCTTTACACGAGAATCTCTCTACTCATTGCTGTCTGCCTTTTTTTATTTTAGGGACAGGGTAATAGCGCTGGCGACAAAGTCATACCAGTCTCCTGTGGAACTGAGAGCAAGTTGGACAGTTGCTGATAGCAAGGACCAGATGGTGCGACAATCCGCCGGGTGCACCTAGTGCCATTATATGCCTTCTAGCTCAGAAGCCATAAGAGCACCAGAGAAGTTAACCTAATAGAAACCGTGCTAGCACTCGTCGACAAGGCTTGCCAGGGGTTGGTGTCCAGGCATTAATTTGGCTGCTGGTGAACGTGGTTCAATTCGACAATTAAGAGCGCGCTTGTGGAGACACTGTCAGTTAGACGAAACGAAAAAAAGATAGTCTAGCCAAACTAATGCATAGGTGGGTGCATTGAAGTGACAACGACAAAATACGCCTGGGAGATGTCTTAGTTTTTCTACGCTTTGTACAATATTCGCGAATTCTTTGAGCCTGAATAAGCGCTCGTGCAAGTACAATATGCACATCGTTGCTTCGGCACACTGTTAAAACTGCTTGTCTGTTCCTTGTCATGAAGGGCCTAATAAATTGTCCGAAGAAAACTATTTTCTCCACTGCTACCTTCCTTCGTACTGTTACATAGTACATAAACACTGGACATGATTATCAAAGACATTTAACTTCATTAGACACCTTTATTTACATTCTGCCAAATAATGTGGGGTGGTGCAACTTGACGTAGTGTTTAAGCACCAGGGCTCGGAGTGTATCGATATAAAGTCTTAAAACTAACAGAGTACATCACGAATGCAAAGGTACAGGGTCCAGTTATAAGAACCGAGTTTTGCCGTGTTCACCGATTCTCTGCAATGGCGAGTAATCAAGCCACCACCCGATGGCTGGTGGCTTGTCCGAGAGACAGGTCTACAAAGCATACATTGAACGAATAATGACGCATAATGCACTACCGGTAAAGCAGATTTGTTGGAGGTGATGCATTTAATAGGCTGTCTTTACGCGTTGCACCCATGCATTCTTACTATGCCTCAATTAAATTGTATTGGGCTGAACCTCGTCACAAGTATTGTCCAAGCTAAACACCACACGCAGCGAGCCGGACGCTGCCTGCATGGCCAGGCAGTTCCCGACGGAAGCTACGCACAACCGGTTCCGCATAAGTCATGGGCCGTTAGCGTTGTAAAGAGCAGAGACAGCCTTGTGTTTGGGCCCAAAAGTTGGGGTTTCATTGTATGCTGCCCTGCGTCAGCCTTTTGAGCGTCACTATTGGAAATCACTAATAAAACTTTAACCTATTATGAATTAACGCTTGAGGAATATTGTGACCAAAAATTAAGAAGAACACGATCCAATATTCTTCGTAGCTTGTTAAGGGCACTAAATAGCGCATGATATGTAGTCCTGTACAAAGAATTGGGGGCCAGATACCACATTTTCCTAACTTTTGACTGGTTGCCAGAATGCATTGTGTGAGTACCCTTATAAAAGACCTTAAATTTGGCTCAAGATGACTTAAATGTCACTGAAAACTGGCACTAAAAGCGTTCGACCCTAAATGGTGCCCGCGAATTGCTGATAAGCTCCGTAAGAGTCAGGAAGCTGGCGTAGAACGAGACATGTACTGATATCACGGCTTCCACCGCTGCGGTACACTGGTTGTGGAGTTCGGCTAGAGGCCCGTGTACTGTGCGTTGTCAGGGCACGATGAAGAACATCACATGGTTTAAATTCCCAACGTCTTCCAGTACTGCGTGCCTCAGATTCATCTGATGATTCTGGAACTTAAAGCCTCACAAACTCAAAAAAAAAGATGTTGCACAGTTATGAAGAGAAGAGAAAAATAAAGTACAGAAGGATATTTTACGGGCCTGTATGATTGTTCACGGAAATTCAATATGCGTCTTAGAACGCGCAGTGCATTGATTACGTGGGTAATTGGGGATTTGACGTGTTACATGAATTGTAATGTAGCTGGTTTTTAAGTTGCTTGGGTATGCTTGTCTGTGGCAAACTATGCATTTCTTGAAAACTGGTGGCAGGGAAGAGAAAAAAGTGAAGCGCTATAAAATGTATTTCGTGCCGAAGTCAAGCATACGGAAGGTAAGCAGCAACTCACCCCAAAAGAAGTCATTTCGATTTTTAAGGTATTGGGTTGAGTGGTACAGCGAGTTGTGAGTTTTCAAGGTTCTGTCGTGATTTTAGTACCATCACATTTGATTGTGATGCGTTGCACATGGGTTTCACTTTTTTCTCCCTTCACCCTAGAATTCTTCACACAGCTCCACTAGGTCATTCCCGGACACTACGCCCTTCAAGGTGTTCACAGTCCGAGTTGTGCTAAATAATACAGCAGTGTTAAAATTGAGGAAAAGTCGGCAAATTCGTGATGGCATTCCTCTTCTGGTCTCTTCTCGGGGAATTAAATTTAACTGCACCTTGTCATGATTGTTGTACTTTAGGTAATACAATTTTTTATTTCAGACATGTTCCTATAAGAAATGGTTAAATCGTTTGATATTTCATTGAGGTTTGTTGACAGATGATCACACGATATTAAGTGCGAATGCACTTTATAAGCGACCCTGAATCCGCCGTCCCATAGCAACGGCGCCAGGAGCGGAGAGGAGCGTCTGTAGCAACGGCGCAGCGACGTCACGCCCCACGTGACTGCGCGCGCTCCGCCCCCCGCTCCGTGGCTGCGCGCGCCCAGCGCATTGCCTGTGGTGATGAAGGCCGGCGGCGAGACGCCGAACGAAAGCGTGCGAAGCGAGCCGAGCACCCCGAAGCCGATCTGGCGCGGGGACGCGCGATGCGTGAGGGAGCGCGGGCCCTCGAATTCGATCGGCCGGACGCGCGCTTCAAGCGAGACTTCCTGGACCGCAGCTTCGGATATAGCTGCGCGGTGTGCGATCGACTGTGGTTCGACAACAACCTGAGCCCCATCTCGGGCGTGCGCAACGCCGCCAACAAGTTGAACGCGTTGCGGGTTCTTTGGAACGAGTTGGGAAGACAGATCATCATCATCAGTAAAAGTGCTTTGCACTTAAAAACGGCCAGACCTCCGTGGGTCGGCTGGCGCGTGCTCTGTCGCTGCCGTCTCCTTCGCTCGGCTCTGCAGTTTAGTCGCGCGCGCCCCCTCATAGCATCACCCCGTGCTTCGCACTTCCTCATACTCCCCTTCGGGGAAATGTGGGTTCTTTTTCTGAATGCGCGTTGGTATTATTGCCGTCTTTTTGTATGAAAAGCGGTTGAGATAGCGTTGATGGATTTCTTGGATTTTAAGACTTATTCAACGACAGACCATGTCAGACAACCAATGCGGAGTGTAATGAAGGGACAAGGCAGGAGTTGTGCCAAGTGAAACCTTGTCACAGAAAAATGCATGCTTTCTCTATAATCAAATACAGGGCACACAGGGACTATTATTTGCAAAGGGTTTAACCACGTCACCTTGAAGTCGGACGTGAATCAAAGAGAAATGAAATAAATTAAATGCAAGTGAGGGACAAAGACAAAAATATGGGGAAACAAGGATAGGAAAATGCAACGGGCACTTTTTCTAGACGAATCAAATCACTTATTCCTCTCACCATCACAATATTCATCACTTTCTTTCCACCGTTGCGTTTACCCCAGTGCCCAGCAGCAGGCTGGGGCATAGTAGCTCTGGCCACCCTCTCTACTTTCCAATATATTAAATACGAAGCAGTTCTTAGCGAACCCAAGACACTTCGGACGTGTTTATCTATCTATCTATCTATCTATCTATCTATCTATCTATCTATCTATCTATCTATCTATCTATCTATCTATCTATCTATCTATCTATCTATCTATCTATCTATCTGTCTGTCTGTCTGTCTGTCTGTCTGTCTGTCTGTCTGTCTGTCTGTCTGTCTGTCTGTCTGTCTGTCTATCTGTCTGTCTGTCTGTCTGTCTGTCTGTCTGTCTGTCTGTCTGTCTGTCTGTCTGTCTGTCTATCTATCTATCTATCTATCTATCTATCTATCTATCTATCTATCTATCTATCCGCCTACGTCTGGGTGATTTCGTGAAATCCCCGCCTTAATTTCATGTAGACAGATGTAGCAGTTCTTAGCGAACCCAAGGCACTTCGGACGTGTTTATCTATCTATCTATCTATCTATCTATCTATCTATCTATCTATCTATCTATCTATCTATCTATCTATCTATCTATCTATCTATCTATCTATCTATCTATCTATCTATCTATCTATCTATCTATCTATCTATCTATCTATCTATCTATCTATCCGCCTACGTCTGGGTGATTTCGTGAAATCCCCGCCTTAATTTCATGTAGACCAAAACTAGCATGGGAAAGTTAGACGGCTTGACGAATATGGCTGTTGGGTCATAACATGAATAACGTGAAAATCCTGTCACGTACGTCGTCGAAACCTTTCCTCTAGACCCGTGTGCCACATATCTGCTTACCACGGGCCGCGGTATACGGGTATACGCCACAGGTGATTGACAGCTTATATCTATCCAGGAACGGCGAGAACACACATTAGTAACTTAAATGCGAGATCGTTAAGAAAAACAGAAATCGGCAGCTTTGAACTGATGAATGCAAAGAATAAAAATAGGATCCCAGCAGGACCCAAACCCAAGCATTCTGCGGAGCAGTCAGCTATTCTACCACAGAACCACGTCACATCTACAGACTGCTTTGGAAAAACACCCTTTGCTGCTGTAATACCACTGCAACGTCAGTTGTGGTGGTAATGCTGGCTATCTAATTTTATAACAAAGCAATAAGCACTTAATGTGTACTCCTACGAAAGAGGCGTTATGTCGGGTTAACGTCAATTATGGTTCCTGTACATGTTGGCTACACTTTTATAGCAGTCTAATAAACATTACATTCGTATTCCTATGATTCAGCAATCTATATTCAAGCATTGCTCGGCCCCGGAGAAATAGGCTAACGAAAGTTACTTGTAAAATTCATATCATCGCACCATAAAGTGCTCTTCGGTTCGATAATACTGACGTATGCGATCAAACGTGAGCGCTGATATATCGCCAGACCATAAGTTACCCTTTAAACGTCAGTGCTGACGACGTGCCTGGTAAGCCCACGATGTGCCCACAACTACTACACTTACAAAAATACATCGATCCACCTCGTAACGCTTGGCTTAGAATTAGCTTAGAACAACTCGCTGACTGCTTCGCATGAAACCAATTCCAGCAAGGCTTGGGATCTGCCGAATTTGATAGCGAAAACTTTTATGAGATCACAAAAAGGGCCGTTTTTGGTGCCGTAGTTGTCCGCTGCCGCCGCCGGTATCTGTAACCGCTATCGCACGATAGTTTCCAGGAAGGAATGGGGTTCTAACCTGGGCCCTTTGCTTTGTAGCCCAGTAGTCTACCTCAGGGCCATGCCGGTGCTTGTCACTGCTTTGCATAAAAGACCCTATACAGGCTGCATGTTGGAGGCGACCATATTAGCCTATGTAGTGTAGCGTGGTAAAAGGATTGAATAACATATAGGTGTCGCACAATGCGAATTGCGCAACGAGTGGGTTGTTGAATGCGCTCAACCCATTACAAAGGGATCTGCCATAATTCTTCATCGCCATCAGCCACATTATCAACAAACAACACATCATGCCTTACATTTGTTTAAAAGGACTGTCCACCGCTTCGATAAATTTTTAGATTGTGCTGAAAATAAGATCGTTCGTCACACCGGCGGCAACGAGCATGCTTTTGCCCCATGAAAAAGGCATTATATATTTAATTTGATGTTGAAAATCGTGAAAGATGACCGCAGCGTCACCCAACGGCGATGTGGTTCAATCTACTGGTATGACAGGAAAGCCTCGCAGGTAGACTCATTTTGCTTAAAAACAAACAAGTATTACTTGAAATTCCATTTTACGCACTTGAGCAACGTTTCGGTTGCTTCAGACAGTAATTTTTTTTGCTTTCTTTTTTCTAACGCATCCAAAAAGGCGCCCGGTGGCGCTGCTTGCGGCGCCGTCTTTGATTTCATCTGCTTCAACTCATGCGCTATGCCATGCGGGTCTCTGCGTTGGTCGTACTGTACCGCTGTATTGCTGTTAGGATGTCTCACATTTGCTACGATGTGAAGGCGCGCATTTCCAATCTCTTTTTGATGAAGCGACTTGGCTTGGATTACGGCAGCAGTGCTAAATAAACACATAGACTGCGCTTACAGCAATACAAGTGTTCCGTAACCGTATATTAAGGCTTCATTTAACCGCTAGCGCGCTGAAAACGACTGTTACATTTATTACAATAGTGTTCAGCGAAAATAAAGTAATCCTACAGAAATCACATGTGCTTTCGGTTTTAATTTTTACTGCCACTACAATCGTCATCGCATCCACCAACCAGTGTTGTAGGCATGTTTCACGCCAATGGAAGAAGACCGAACGCAGATCGAAAAATTCTGTTATAAAAATTTCTACTCACTTTCCAGAGAAACCACTGCAAAGTTGGACACTTCAGACGCTACGCTTCTATTGCGGTACAAAGCAGAAAACGATGAAAGACGGTAGACAGTCCCTTTAATGGGTACCATGGTTCTCCGCAGAATGACGAAAAATGGCATGGTGGCTGCTTCTCTAATTTACAAAAATTATGATTTTTCCTAGCGTCTCGCAAGTGCATTCTATTGGTTACCAAGGGGTGCCAATAAGGCACCCGTGATACATTTCCTCAGGGTCTCAATAAAGTTCTTTCCCTCTATTTTTAATTCTTTCTCACGTTAACTTATGTTATATAGCGTTGTGGGACAGGAAAATAAGGACCGGGCGTCACACAATGATGATTACGGAACTAGTGGGTCGTTTAAAGCTTCCAAGCCATTACAAAGGACTCAGCCATTATTCTTCATTTTCATCAGCCATCGCATCAAGAAAGTGCACATAATGCTTTCCAGATGGCACCGCGGTTCTCCGCAGAATGACGAATAATGACGCAGTGGGTGCTTCCCAACTTCACAAAAATTGTTATTTGTGGCGTAGTGGGTACGTTGCTAATGTACTCGCCCCAAGGGAGTTTATAACGGGCTCTAGAAATGCCGGTCTTCCAACTTTTGCTGTGACTGTGCTGTGCTTTCCGCGCAGGGCTGGCGTTTTTTTTCTCTTTCTGTCATTGATAAGCAATTATCTTTCATTTTCTAAGGAGTAGAAGTTAACGGCCCTGGGAACCAGACAAGAAATAATCAACGCATATTACAATGTGCGACATCTTGGACCACTATATAGTGCAGTTACACACACACATAGAAAAAGTAAAATATCAGGGTTAAATAGAATGACAAAAATGTTGCAATAGAAAATGTAGGCGACGAAAACCGTTGGTTCAATAAAGACAAGAAGAGCTGAGTTTGTGCGGCAGCACGATGAAACAGCACTGCGCTAAGAACGAACACGAACAAACAAAGCAACAACACGATGCGCTCGCACGTCTGAAATTCACAGAAAAGGACCAACTTTATTGTTGACTGTTGACGCACCGCCTTGCTGCTTTCGTTCAATGAAGCCATAGCGACGAAAAAACAGGCACCAAAGAAGAGGTCCCTGTGAAGAGGACCCAGCTTTTTCAACGAATATGAATTATCCACAATCCACCATTTTGAAATGAGCATGACTTACGTAATTGAAAAGCCACGTCATTTTCCAGATGAATTACACCAATGTGGATAGCGTTTGGCTAAATAGTGAGATACTGATAAGTTACCTGAAGAGGCGGATTCGTGCCTTCAGGAAATGGGCCTTCAACATAGTCATTTTCGTCATGACCACCTTTCTTTGGAGGATGACTATTTGACACCTTTAAAAAGTGAACGTGCAGCAGGTGATATCTTAGGAGTTTCCGTCGCCAGCTTCAAGTACTGCTTACGAAATTTATCCCACTTCGCAGTCTTCGTTTTCGAATCTTATGCGAACAACTTCCACACCTCGCTCCTTTAGCGATTGCTCGCCATTATGACATGACTAAGGAAACAGCTAGTATATTCACCAAAATGTATTAATAACGCAATAAAGCACACAAACCCCACATGCACTTTGCCGACTGTTAACCAGCACACGATAGAAGAAAGAGGGCATGACGAGGTGAAGGCAGTAGGCTGTGAGCGGAGAAGCGGACAAGCGCATTTCTGCCCCTCGTCCGGTTGGGGCCGCCTCCTGCCCGGGCTTGAAGCCTTGGGGAGGGCTTGGAGGTGAACGCCTTGGGCGACGGAGATCAGGGCGAGTTCATTTCTATCTATTGGGTCCACCGCTGGCTCCAGGCTCATTATCCTAGCCTACAAATACGAGCTGTAGTCAAAAGGATGAAATGCACTCGACTTCTGCGTCTCGGCAACGCTCGCTTCGCAATCATGCGCTCCGGCCAAGGGGTGGCGTTGGGGGTGGGGGTGCGAAGAGGGGCCGTAATCGAATAATAGAACAGCTTTAATCGAATAATTTGAAGAACAGAAAGGCGAAAATCAATTACGAATAAACAATTTGCGGCGTGCTTTTATTCGATTAATCGATTAATCGTTCATTGACTTTACCATCCTCACAAGAGTACAACTGCGTACGCTGAAAGGAAATCTCTCGTAGAGGAGCCTGCTCGAAAGATCTGTGAGGGAGAAACTTATGGCTCCGGCTGATTTCAATGGCAGCGGCTACTAGAAGAACAATTTGCCTCTCTTGCGTACAATTTTGGTCGCATTTCCTGACCTATTTCATAAATAAGCATTCACTTTTATCTTGAAATTTCGTTTTTCTCGAAACACACTTTATGACAACTCTTTGGGCCTAGCCCTATAGTTTTTAGCACTTGTAATGCTCAGATTAGCATGCAATTTTGCCCAAACTTTTTCTAAGGTGCGAGAAGTGCAGTTGTCTACTCCAAATCGCAATATTGGTTATGTATATTAGAATGTTTGCAAGTAAATTATTACTGGGGTATGGGTAATATGGACTTGCCATGTTTGAATTTTTCACCTCTAGTAAATATTTTGTGTGCACTTCCTGGATAGTTTTCCGTACTCTGCAGTTGCTGGAGCAATATCTGAGCCATCAATTTTCAAAATTATAGAAGTTTAAGGGTCGAAAAGGGGGGCTACAAGGCCTGTGTTTTTCACATATGTCATAGTGCAGAACAAAAAGTATGCAACCTACAACACAACTAAATAAATACTTGAAACCACCATAAAAATGTCCACAAACTGCTCAAGTTTCACTTCACTAGGCTGAATATTAAAAAAAAAGTGTCTTCGAGTAGCATTTCCCCTTAAGAACACAGGATAGCGTGACCTGACCGCAATGTTTAAATGGCCCCTAGCCACCCCGCGTTCAAAGAATAGGAAGACAATATCTCCTCGTTGTCGCTTATTTTTTAAATACACGTGTAAACTGTTAGCACTAAATGTTTAGCCTGTCAGGATTTCATGCTTGTGTTCTACATGCTATTATCCCCGCTTGCGCATTCGGAATCACACAAAATGAAGTGATATTAGTTGATCGTGCACGATAGTCTTGCAAGAGAAGGAATAATGGGTAGGCGGCTGCATGGCAAAGCAGTGAAGGATACTATTCCCAACTGATATTTTGCATATATGGACGAATGGAGGGTACCCTCGTAATGACGCCACGTGAATCACCGTTCTTGTGCCATGAAGTGCGCCAGAAAGACGTGAAACGCCAGGAGAGAATAACGCGTTCATTGTTTTTATTTTCAGAGGCTGCTGAAGGGCCCTTTCAGACTTCATTGGCCGTAAAACGTACAAATATTGCGTTCTCTTTCTATCCAACTTTACCTGATGTGAAACTGATATCACTGCCAACGAAAGCGCGGGCACCAACCAGGAACATTTTCCCGATGTTATAAATATGGCCTTCTGTGCTCGCGCACGATTTTCTTATCTAACCTGTGGATCATGGTCAGTGAATGTGCGAAAGTGGGGAGCGTTTTCGCTGGGCCGAACTAGCTCAGCTATTAGTAATTGCTGAGGTTTTCCGTCCCAAAATGACTATATTATTATAAAGGGGCCCCTTATATAGTGTTGGGCTTGGAAATCTCCACTACTTGAGGTTATTTAGTGTGCACATGAATCTAAGTACACGGGCCTCTAGCATTTTGCCTCTTTGAAATGCTGCCGCCGCAGCCGAGATTCGATCCCGCTACCTCCGGGTCGTCGAGCACCACAATTCCAAGACAACCGTGTCGAGTAGCTCACTCAGCTCAATGAGAATGCCATAGAATCGACGTTATGGCAGCGCTTTTAGATGATGTGTTACTCCTTGGTATATCGGCGCTCACTGCTAACAATATCGACAATTTGCGATAATGCGAACGGTACACTGAAGAAACACATGCTCAGCAAAGAAGAATCCGCGGAAGAAAATAGTGAATGTGTCGAGATGGCTCGAAAGACGTCTTCTTCCACTCAAAACGTTTTTTTCATACGTCTATATCTGCCTTAAGTAGGCTTAAGCCTTGCTGCTGAAATTTAGGGAATAGGGAAAATATTTGCTTACAGTTAGCGTTACAAATTTGAGCGGAAGATTTAAGAAAAAGAAAAATGAATATTCTATCTGTTTCAGCAGGCAGCCTTCAACCTATATTTCCGGCTCCTTCTGAAACGCGTAAAAATATATTTTTTCGCGTAGTAGAAGTGATACCAGTAAAAAATTGCTGAGAAATTTCATGCTTTGTCAGACTTCATGATCTTTAAACTGTGGACTACATTTGTATGTGACCAAAGGTAGTTTCTCCATCATCTACGAGTAAGCAGTGCCAAGAGAACCATTAGGCAGCTAGCCTGTATTTTGCTCCGTACGAGATGCTCTTCATTTTGTAAATGTTTGTCCGCCGCGTTTACTCAACCGTCGAGTCGTAAAAGTCTGCTGCCCTCGCTTACTTTTACTTGCAACGGAACATACTACGCGTGAGGCGCTGTCGCCCACCTCGGACTTTACATCATACCTCAAGGCGCACTGACGAAGAGGGCAATAATGCGCCTGGTTTACCCATATAGTTGCTATGCCAGTATTGAAGCAGAACTTTTGTGTACTAGAATATGGCAGTGTGTAGTCTGGCGGCGAAAACATGGCGCTTTTTGCGATGACACCCAGCGGTGCCAGAGAACTTCAGTAAAACTTTTGTTAGGCCTAGTTGGTAGATAACATTTAAGGATAGAACTTCGGCGCAAATCAAGACGGACCACAAAGAACAAAAGAGACGAGCACTGGCGCTTACTAATAACTGCTTTATTCTTCTCTCAGCACCGCATTTATATGCCGCAACCACAATTCTTGCATGCGCACATGTATCAAGACGTATCGCACACGTAAATGCAGATTTCTAACCAAGATGATCATGCATAAATTCATATTCTGAGGAGTACAAAGAAATGGAGGTATCACTGATGCAATCACCTCTCTTTTTATTAATGTGGTATGCTTCCAAGGCAAGCCGGGCATGTTCATTATTGCTTCTGCCGAGAATCAACGTCACGCGAAATCGCGGAGCACCGTTGTGGCAGGAGTTCAAATGAGCAAGCAGATTTGCTTTTTTTCAACATTGTTAGTTACTTTATTTGCGCTGTAGTTCTCTCCCTAATGCGGTGCCAGAGCACACCGTACTACTGTGTCGTCATCTGTGGCTGCACCCTGAAGTAATTTATGGTAAGCGGAGCTCCAAAGCCACCGAAATCAGTAGGTGTAGTTGCCGCGTTGATCTCGGGTGAACGGGTAGAACTCGTTGATTGCTGCCGTCTGTTTCAACGCGTCAGCGAATTTTTCCGGGTGCCTGGAAGACTCGGTGTTTCCGTAAGCCTGATGAATTCTAATTTTTGCACTCCGATTGGAATTACGGGCTTATTCGCATAGGATACATCCTACACCCAGAATACATCGCGCTGCATTTAGCTGCATTCCAGCGCTTTGGTGCCTCTTTCAGGAGTAAAATCTCTGAAAAACGCAGCAGCAGTCGCCATTCAGCGTTATATTTTTTCTGTCCATAACCATGCGACTACTCTGTTGGCTGATGCAGGTGAGGGGTGGTCGTGCAACTCACCCGATGCTGTTAACGTTATCTTTCTGGACGCCACCGTGTGTTTCGCCGCATAACTTCAAGTGGGGTAGGTAGGCAGCCATGCATATGCATGCAATGCATAGCACGTGCTTTTTAATCCTTTGGCAATCAAAATAGTAAGCATGCAGAATATTCGGGTCGCTCTTCTACGATATGAATTGTGCAAGCCCAAGTGACGCAGATGCAGCTTATTTATTGCAACAATGCATCCCAATGTGTTTAATTGTTATATATTCCAAACAGTTTTACTTTCATTTGTGTTATGTGACTATATTACTCAAAAGTTCACCGGCGATTACGATACTGCCTATTGTATATTCTGAGCACAGTTTCGTGTTGGGGCAAGGCCAACTGTTTATGAAGTGTCGGCTTTTCGCAAGGTATCGACTACGCCATGAATCGCAATTTTTCTGAAGTAGTACAGCACCCACTACGCCATTATTGGTCTTTCTGCGGATAAGCGATGTGCGCGCTACACATCTGTAAGGTATTGTGTTCTTTATTTGATGCTGCATCTGGCTGAAGACGATGATGAATTGCGGCTGAGCACTTTGCAGTGGGTAGGAAGCACTGAATCACACACAGCTTGCCCAATTAGCATCATGCGATGACTGGTGGTTATTTTACTCTTCTGTCCTGCTATATTGCATAGGTTAACTTGACTCCTTGCCCGGCATGACGCCTGTATAGGTTCCTTTTGCAATAGAGTTCCTAGCACCAACGTGGCTCTGCGGTAGAATACTTGACTGTCACGCAGAGCGTCCTGTGTACAAATCCCATTTGATCCTTGGTAATGTTTCCTCATTTTCTTTTCGACGCCACCGACGGCAACGGCAACGGCGACGGCAACTGCGCTAAACGCAGGAACGTGCTCCCAAGGCCTGCGCTCTAAAACTGCAGAAAGTTTTGCTCTGCAGATTTAAATTTTGCGTGCCGAGCACACCGGTGAATGGTAGCGCCCTTCTGGGGACGTCGTTGCGAGAGTGACCACCGTTATCCCATTGGTGTGCTGCGAAGACGACACACTACGCCATTGTAGTACACCCTTGGAGAACGATAATGACGTTTAAGTTTTGGGGCACACCAACTTATGGACGTTGTCCCTGCTTGAAATTCTTTTTCTAAGAGGACTTCACAAAGGACTGTTTGCTTACGCTTACTATTGCTTTAATGTTGCGGTTGCAATGACGGCAAGCTGTACGAACATACCTTATGTAGAGTTACTGTATATGCTACCTTTGGGAAGCAGAGTTGCGCATCGGTCTGGCAAGCAACGACAGTTATGCGGCGAAGCCGCTCTCCGTTCTTACAGGCGACATGCCTGCCATTTCACCGATCGACATGTTTGGCATGTCGAAGACTGGTGATTAATTTAACTGTCGATGTCTGATGTCAATCCAATTTGCTGCAGTGGCGGCGTATAGAAATACAAAAATTAGCCCAAGTCGCAGCTTCTCCGCGATGCATGGTTGCTAATGGCGTTCGGAAAACAGATGTGCACACACGGAGCAAACGTATAAACATGTGCCGGCTGATGGGAACGGCAGTGCCAACATATTTTCGTGTGCCGTGGTGCTGAGCAGACTGAGGAAATCGGGAGGCTGAAAAAAGGTTTGCTAAAAACTAAACTCGATGTTATTATATTTCCTCGCGGCTGACGAGGACCAGTATCTTTCCGGTGCCCCGGTAACTGCCTATGACTAACGCCGTGTTTGCGTTCGCCATGTTGAATAGATGCAGGTCATGTCAATATCGCCACTCATCAGAGATAACTTTTTCAGGTCTTGCCGGAACGAAAGTGTTTTCGCTCTGTGTGCTTGCAGGCACGAACAAACCGCCTCTGTGTACGAGAAACAAAGCTTCATTGCGGCTACTCCCGCATATCTGCACTGCTGTAGACAACATTACTTTGTCTATTACATTGCGATAAAAATTACATGTTAGACATGTAGCTGGTGGGCGTCATTAATTCTCAGCGAATGAATCTATTGCGCTGGAACGTGTTGTTTGTACTTTATTTTCGATTGTGCATCAAGTGCGTGGCACTTTACATATGAAGCTGGAAAAAATGCTGTTCCGGGAAATGCATCACATTCGACCGTTAGCGCGCCAACGCGCTGAAGTGTTTTCGCAAGCATTCAGTCGACGACGCAAAATTGTCTTGCTTAAACAGGCTTAAATTGTAAGGCGCCAGCAGGCCCCGAGAGCGACCATGTGAACGCGAATGTGCTTGGCGTATCGTCTTATTTACGAGGACATGTCGGAAGGACATTCAACAAAATACCTGCTATCAGCACGTACTTCTTAGAGAACTAACACGTTTCGTGTTCACTTTTCACGTGCATGAGATACGGAGATTTTTTTACATTTTATTCATGCGGTAATTCTATACACAACATACGTCGGTGGCTACAGCAGTGAAATATTTGATATTTTGTTATATTTGTTATATGTGTTATATATATATTTGTATATGTGTTATATTTGTTAGACTCTTGAAAATAAAAAGAAGCGTCGCTTCTGTTTAGCCACGCGTCTTGGAAGCACCGAGGCATGGTCAAACTACTACATGGCGGATGACAATTACTTGACTGCCGTTCGAACTGCTAAAAAAACATTTTTTAACATTGACTTGCCCCAGCTACTTACTCGTAATCCTCGGCAGTTCTGGCGCGTTTTAAATCCCCAGGAAACCCGGTCTATCAGTTTAACTAATACAGAAGGCGCAACAGCGTCGGATGCCGAGTGTGCCGATATCTTCAATGCAGCATTTTTTTTCTGTATTTACGAAAGAAACTAACACCCCACTCGTTCTGATGCTCACTAACACAACATCGCAGATGCCACCCGTTATCTTTTCTACTGATGGTATACTGTCAATCATTGAAAAAAGCAAACTGTGTACTTCTTCAGGTGTAGATGAAATCAACTCAAAGGTTCTAATAAATACTAAGCACGTATCTTCAGCATGCCTAACCCTATTGTTTTCTGAGTCATTGTCTACAGGTAGCTTACCATGTGATTGGAAAGTGGGAAGGTCGTTCCAGTCTTCAAAGCAGGTAACAAAGACTCCCCTTTAAACTACCGCCCCATTTCTTTAACTAGTGTCCCTTGCAAAATCATGGAACATGTCATATACTCACACATCATGGCCTTTTTCGATTCATTTAATTTCTTTCATCCTTCTCAACATGGCTTTCGTAAGGGACTTTCCTGTGAAACACAACTAGAAATTTTCCTTCATGATCTCCATGCTAATCTTGATAACAACGTTCAAACAGATGTCATCTTTCTAGACTACTCAAAAGCTTTTGACACTGTACCTCATAACAGTTTACTAATGAAATTATCTGTGTTGAACTTAGATGCTCACGTAATACAATGGATAAAAGAATTCCTAACAAACCGTTCCCAGTTCGTCCTTGTAAATAACCACTCATCCAAGCCCCTTCCCGTTACTTCCGGCGTCCCCCAAGGCTCAGTCTTAGGACCACTGCTTTTCCTAATATATACTAACGATCTACCGCAGCATGTGTCTTGTCCTATTCGTATGTTCGCTGACGATTGCGTAATTTATCATACTCTAACTAACATTTCAGACCAAGAACTTCTGCAGAACGACCTTGATAAGGTACACAACTGGTGCAATCGTTGGCAAATGGCTCTGAACGCAAAAAAAAATGTAAATTTGTTTGTTTCCCGAAGGCGCACTCCATTCCTCTCTACTTACACAATCGCAAACGTCCCCGTTGAATCAGTTACAACGTGTAAGTATTTAGGTGTAATTCTATCCCACGACCTTTCCTGGATTCCGCATGCGACTAACGTCATTTCATCAGCAAACAAGACCTTAGGATTCTTGAAACGTCACCTCCGGCACGCGCCGCAACAAGTCAAACTTCTCGCGTACAAATCATTTATCAGACCACAACTAGAATATGCAGCTGCCATCTGGAACCCTCACCAAGCATATATCATCAGTGCACTTGAATCAGTTCAGAATCGTGCCACAAGATTCATCCATTTTTCATATTCATATGACGTCAGCATTTCTTTCTTAAAAGCAGAATCAAACTTATCATCCCTCGCTTTTCGTCGTCGTGTTGCCACGCTCTCTCTTTTTACAAATTCTTTAACAGCTCGCTAAACCACCCACCTTACATCTCGCCATCATCATCACGCACGTCTCATCGCACTGGCCATCAACTGCAAGTTACCCGTCCTCGAACACGCACCGTCACATTTCAAGCCTCATTTTTTCCTCGGGCTGCTAGAGACTGGAACGACCTGCCTCACCATGCTGCTGCCGTACCAACTCATTCCGAATTCCTGGACATGTTGCAAACCTGTATTACACCATAACACCTGCATTCATTGTTCCAATATGTAAACCACCCCTTATGTAATACCCCAAACGGGGTCTTTAAGGTAATAAAATGAAATGAAATGAAATGAAATTTCAAAAGTAAAAGAAAGGACAAGCTTTTATTTAAAACTAGATGCACAATATATCGGGTCGACGTAGGCTGTTTCTTATGAAATACGCCTTGTAATTGGTCAACAGCACTTTCTTTCCGACATCGCGTGCCTAGCCGCGTAGCGCGCTAAAGCCTCCTCCTAACCATCCTACACTGCACGCATGATAATCAGATAAACAACGCTTTATTCGCTACACTGAAAACAGACCGACAAAATATAACCTAACGCAAAGCTTCATTCTCAACGACTACAGGCTTGCACATGGCTCGGTGACTAACTTGTACCTTGTTATCGTTGTGAGGCAGTTCTCTACACGTAATAACTTTCAACGTGATAACAACGAAATGTAGCTAACGTGTACAGGTCCTTACACACTCGTTTAATGTTTATGCCCCGATTGCTTACTATCAAATCAGATACAAGCAAGAAGTTATGGCAGCTACAGCAGTTCGATTTGGATACAAGCTATCAAATAGCGCCGAATCGGTAGCCTTGTCAAACCTTCGACCGATGGCAGCAATCTTGCATAAGGTCTATACTCACCGTAGAACACAGCGTTTGAGTAAGGGATAGGCGAATGTTGCAATGTGATTTATAATAACCTTCTCGTATCCTGATCACATATCTGATCACATAGCATATATCTTGCACATCACTCTGCAGAGATCCAGCTAGGCTTTGAACAGACACTGCACTTTGATCGATTGACTGTACAATACGCCAGAGTGTTTATTTAGCAATACACAATACGAAAGCTTCCGGCCCAACTTAACGAGTTAAAATGTCGAACTGATTACCAGCGACACATAATGACAAGAACGAAAGCCAAAGCGAACGGTAGAAGCAAAACATGATGAACTAAAGAGGTGATATGTATGGTTTCAATGTGAGCTATCATAACAGGAATATAGGAGCTTTCGAATGGAATGATATGATGCGTTACTTTTCAGGGAGCAAGTCAGGATGCAGGCCTTTTGTCGAGACATTCTATTCCTGCTGGGATTTTTATTTCTTCTGTTTGATTTAGCACAAGTACCCACCTGTGTAATTGCGGGAAAACACCAGAGTACGTAGTTTTTATCGTATCTACACCACCATTTTGGCTTCAAGCATTATATGAAAATCAGTTTAGAGAAATGTGAAGACTGTTGTACCTCTCAGCATAGTAAACAAATGCCACAACCTACGAAGCAGACCCTTGGAAGATAATTTTATATCATAAAGCGGCAGACACCGTGTATGACACTGCTGCAAATAGCTTTTTTGTGAGTAATCGGCCGAATATTGAGTGAGTGGTGCGTAAATGTTTCAAAGACGAGAATGCTGTGCAAATATTGTAAAAATGTCCCAATAAAGACAGTTCTTCAAAATAGCGCCACCCAACATAAACGCGCACGAAATATCAAGCCAAGTAAACTGCCATACTTATCTAAATATTATAAAAGGGGAATTGACAACCACCTGGCCGTAGCACACAAGAACATTCATTGGGATTTCTCAGAATGAAACCTCATTGACGCCAAAAAATTCGTCCTCGTCCAGGGATTGAACCCATCACAAACGCCTCTCTAGGGCGGCCGCGCCACAAACGTGTTCCCTTTCTTAACCCTTCCGCCATGTTTGTATCGTATGTATGGTTCTTGATAAAGACAAGCGCCGGTTCTGTTAACATGCTTACAAGTTTTGCGCATGCCCACTAACAACAAACACGCGTCAGAAGATTATCGTGAATGTGTTCCCTATCCTACCAAACGTATAAATAGCTGGGAAAATAAATCAACCCTGTTCATTGTTGACTGACACTTGGCTCGATCGTATTCTTGGCACGAACCTGACGAAACAGCAGGATCCTGCAGAACTGATTTGCAATATATCAACATTCTATTATTGTCACACGTATAGGTCCAATGCTAAATGAACTTCTAATTATCCTCCTTCATGTTGTTTACGTATACAACATGGCTGTAAAAATAGTGCGTATGTAAAATCATCTCGAAAAAATAGTGCGAAAATTGGGCAATCAAAGAAATGATGCCACTAGCAAGTTGTTATTTAAGCAGTCTATTATTGCCAGATAACCTCAGGGGAGCAAAAAACAGCATGATTGAAGCTGTTGCAGAAGAAAAGTTACAGACATGCCGACCTCCTAGGACGCCGCTGTTTCCTCGTTCTCCACTCGCTGGTCACAATTCCCAGCCTGCTCCTGTTTCACGTTTTATAGCTGGGCTTTAAAAATCTCACGCGACGCTCCTTCCAATTTTTTTTTTCGTTCATGTGCGCGCTGAACAGCGCTTGCGCGCCAAAGCATGCAGCATTATACTTAAGTAAAGGGCGGGCACTTTCAACGGCCCTACGACCGAGTTTCTGCAATTCTTTCAGTGCACCAAACAGCAGTCTAGACCGATACTGTCTTCCGAGAATTCGGCTGATAATCGCCATATAGAAACAAATGAACAAAACAAGAATGATTTCCTTTTCGGTGCTGGCATTTGATGTCACGACCTCATATTCTGAACGCGAGTGTCTTTACCACTGCGCTATGTACCCATGCCTGATGAACGTGAACACGCGTGTATCTTAAGCATATCAATGCGCTGTACCCGCGGTGCAAAACTGATACAGAAAGAGAACATATTCTATGCAGGCTTTACTGATTTTTGTGATAGTGCGCTAAACGGCCTCTGCAGAACACGATGTAGAGCCGACATAGATGATCGCACACATTAGTAAAATTTTCTATTGCTAACACTTAATCCCACACTCGCGTTTTGGTGGTCCTCCTGAAGCGGCTGCAAAAGCGGCTAAGTGCTAGAAGCACGCATAGCCACACTTACTGGCGTAGCTCCTCATCATTTCCTTCCTCCAACGACCTGCGAGTGATGCAGAAGATGAAGCAGACGCATAGAGCACGTACCGGTCAAGGTATTTCGTTGAACGTGCTAGGCTTTCAAAAAGAAGCCGTTCATGAACGGCTTCTTTTCTGTTCGTCACTAACAGAATTTCTCCGAGATAAAACAGCTCCGACGTTATTATGTAACTCTTCCCTAACCTCCGATGATGACCGGATCCTCCCTTCCTTCTCCGTTCTTCCTTTCTGTCCTCCTTACCCTCACATCACTCCTCCTCAGCCAAGTCCGGGCTGTCCAGAGGGCCCGCACTTTGGCGGAGGGGCTCGCCCTTCCTGCCACACGTGGGTGCGGCGCGCAGCCAACCATCCCTCTTGAGGGAACCGGCTCCTCAGGACAATTGATAAATGAAGTTCATTGACTGACTGACGGAATCCTCAGCCTCACTTCCCTTTCCCGTCCCCTTGATATGCATGGCTATGCTATAGATGGCTATGCTGTACATGGTTTTGTCTGCGTGACGCCAAACGACTTGAGACGACGACGACAACATACGACAGCCCGGGCACCTACAGTGATCAGCACTGATACAACGAGATGAGGAAATGAAGAAAGATGCAAGAGAGAAGAAGAAAACGAAAGAACTAAATATGATTTCGCCAGGTGGTGGCGCTTGCTTGTCTGCTCTGCTGTTTAAACAAATTGCACAGGCGTGGAACTGGCTTTAATTTTTTATTAAATACATGCTTGACTCGTTCTCAACAGCCAAGCTCTGCAAAGGGCTTACCCTTGTTGTCAGATATATCGTATATTCATCGTGTTCTTGTACATGCAGTTTCAGAACACCCGTCACCATTATTACAAGTAGACTAATTGTTCGTTCTACATGACGCACATGAAAAGTGAAACGTTTCAACGGCTTCTCTAGTGTTTTAAAACGACGCCATAAGACCTACCGCTGACACACGTAGTGTGGAAATAAATGGAGGAAATTACATTGACGCCATGTCAGCGGCGGAAGAAATAGCTCCTACCTCCGGCAGGTAATAAATGTGAATAAAATTTAAGCACCGCAATGTGTGCATAGCTCAGCGCTAAACGCCCGAACTACAAGCTCGTTTAGCCATTTTACGGCGGAGCTGTTAGATCCTCGTTAGGTTTGCCATTTTGCCATTCGATCGTGCGCAGCTTTTTTATCGTGGGCGCGTAAGTGTTAACAGAAGCAGTGGCAATTGCTCACTGAGAAGACCGATCAATATGCATTGCGAGGCAACTTGTGAAATGGCATTGAAACGTTCATGAATTCAGACCGAAAATAAAAACGTTTAATTGTCGGGACGCCACATTAAAAGCGCAATAGGGGCGCCGAATTTGTGGTTGGAACAAAATTGTTTTCGAACTGCTGTGATAGCGTCCGCGCAACAATAGTTATTCGTGTACTCACAAATTCTTATATTTTGCAGTTAGAACTTCCTAGCACGGTGCCGAAACACGCTCGTAGCGAAAGCAAAATCATGAGTACGGACGTACGAACACCCGTCCGATCCCTGGCTTGATGCTTTTTTGTATTGGGCTTCATTTGATTATACAGGAAATCTACTCTAATAAAATTTTTTCGCATTGTTTGCACTCACAGACTGATTACTTTCACGCAAGAAGCCGGTTCAAGGGTTTCCAACCCGGTGACCGCTTCAAGCGGGCGCTCCGTTTTCTACAAACAGACAGATACTGTAAATTATCTTATGCTTTCAATTCGTCTAAAATTATTACTTTGACAGTAAAGAACATATTCCGTTCCGAAAGTACTTACGGAAATGTCCTGGAGGGCTTCGGCGAGCCGTTTTCGTAGAGTGCCGACAGCAAAATGCGTGGGGAGTGTGCCGGTGGTAACCTACCTACCACGCCAACGATGCGCGTCCGATAGAGGGCGACTCCGTAAGTCCCCGCCCCCAATAAGGCCGTTGTTTATATGGAAGAGCTGTAGGGGGCCATGACACATTATGACATGCTGATTTCTTAAAAAAACAGCAAAAAGCTCACGTATTTCAGATAATAATACCCGAAATTCAAGGCCATAATCGAGGCAAACCAAAGCGGAGCGCACCGGGCACGTAGGAAATCGGTCAGCACTGTTAGGTCAGAGGGGAAGCTCACGTCACAATCTCTAGAAAAAGGCGCGTCGCAGCAGAATCTGGCCTGGAAAAACGGCAAGTCGTCCCCAGTACCCAAGTCAACCGCTTATTTTGTTTTAGTTTGGTGTGTACTGCTCATCTGTTTCTTTCGCGATGTGCGTAAGAAAACCGCAATTAACACATTTCCTTTCACTCTATGGCTTGAAACTAGGCGGCAGTCACTGCGGCGCTACTCCTCGCAGGCAAGCGAACGAGATATTCGCACTTCTTTCGAGTTTAACAAAGGATCGTATCAGCACTCCACACTAGAAAAAAATGGCCGCGTATGTGCGTGTTTCGCTACAAATGTCGTCTAAATACGATAGAAGAGGCGCTGCGTGAGATATGGACGCCATCTGGCAATACGTCGGGAAACATGAGTGCTGTGTTGCGGGCTGGTAGTCCCGGCGCAGCAGCAGGCGAAGACCGGCGGTGACCAACGCGACCGGCGGGTACCCCAGCCAGCCTGAACACGAAGTTTGGCGCGGAGCGCTGAAGCAAAAGAAACGTCCGCACTCTACAAGTACTATCCACACACTCTTTTATTTAAACGTCGTCTGGGTAAAACAGGAATGCCAGAGCGGCGCTCCATGGTATTCGTACAGTAGGGTTGAGAGCTGGGCTAGTTGGTGAGATATCATTTTAACATATGGTGTAGTAGCGCAAATTCGTTAGGTTATCTTAAAAGTGTCTAAGCATAACTGCCGTGTACTATCGCTTGAGTGTGCGCAAAAGGTTTTTTTGGCAATGATTCAGTGTTCGTAGTTCATTTCTGTGTCGCTAGGGATTTGGGTTATATATGAAGTGCTGCTTCTGAAATAAAATTAGTTGCGAGTGTAGCGAGTGTCGTGTTTGCTTCTTGTCCTCTTTGTCCCCGTCGAATTTGCGCTACTACACCATATGTTAAAATGGTATTCGTACAGTCCAATACAGAACCGAAACCGAAACACAACAATGAGCTCGTGCAGAGGGCATGGAGGAAGGCAAGTTTCAGCGCAGTCGCATTTTCAGCGCAGCTTAAGACACGCGGGTCTTTAAAATTAGATATGTATGCATTTTCTATTAAAGGAACACACCACCTAATACTTACCGAGTGATGTTGAGCGTCAGATATGCGTAATGTTTACTTTTTGATCGACAATGTGCACAAGTATGAACCTAGTCAGCCGTTCAAGATGGCTGGCCCTTGGGCAAGTGGTTCAACTTTGGCCGAGTGGCTGAATCGAGGGACGTGCTGACAAACCGAAAGACAGACCAAAATTTCTCCGTTTAAGTATTCCAAGAAAGATTATCGTCTTTAAAAGGCGCCACAGCGCCTTTTGCTAGGCGCAGCGGAGCGGTGGCGCAGCGCGTGTCACTCAGCGCGGCTGCCCCAATCTCGCAGATCGCTTTGTCGGCGGCTACAGTTTGACTACTTCGCAAGTACCGGGGTGTTCTGTTGCATATTTTTCGCACGGATTATGGTACAGCAGATGCCTGTATCTTGTCAGGCATCGCGCTCAGACAAAGACACGATCTCACGTTTAATATTCGAGACTGCGAATCAGTTTGGTTGGAATTTTATTTATTTATTTATTTATTCATTTATTTATTTATAAATACTCCCAATCCCAAAGAGATCATAGCAGGAGGGCATATACAGTAGTTGAATACAAAATAACGAAAATTGTGATGCAAAGGAAACAACAAATAAATTCAAAGAAAGTGCAACACAAGAGCGATTAGTGGTATGTGCATATAAAGAAAACAGGCTCGCATAATAAAATTGTAGTCAAGGGAATAAAAAAAACAAGCAAAAAAGTG
This sequence comes from Rhipicephalus sanguineus, assembly GCF_013339695.2. NCBI lineage: Eukaryota > Metazoa > Arthropoda > Arachnida > Ixodida > Ixodidae > Rhipicephalus > Rhipicephalus sanguineus. The sequence continues at coordinate 83,793,260 of NC_051183.1, read as the reverse complement.
GAAAAAAAGGAAAGAAAGACGTTGTGAGACCATGGTGTAAGTATTTTAACACAATGGTGCTTTAGCGCGAGGCGACAAACTTTCTCCCATTCATGATAGAAATTGCTTGTTTGGTTGCCTTTATCGATCACGTTTTTGCTCAGGTTCAGGTTGTTATGTTTATCCCGAATAAATAATCGCCAGGTTAACTCCAGAAAATTATATATATATATATATATATATATATATATATATATATATATATATATATATATATATATATATATATATATAAAAGTAAGCGCTCTTGTCGTACCTTCTTCATGTTGTGTATCCTGTCAAAATTTGGCGCTGTTTTTAGCCCTTAAAGGGCACCTCACGAGGTTTGACAATTTTGAGCTTATGAGCGCAGTGCATGCACTGGGCGTTCACAATTACGTCTGCCATAATTTGCAACGTTACGCGCCGCGTAAATGGGTCCAATTTCAAGCTGAACGCTGCATGCCCTCCTGGCGGCTCCGCGCCTAGAGAATGAGTGGATGACGTACACGATGGAATGACCCTACGTAGATGGTAGTGCTGTGACGTCGCTCCTCTACGTAGACGACTGTGCTCGGACGTCGCCAACAGTAGCACGTGACACTGCGATAAATATTTGGCACGACGTGTAGTTCGTGCAATTTGTTGCTTGAATGAATGAACAAAACTTGAGAGCAATAATAAAACACACAAACGGAATGTGTGCGTTTTCTTTTTTATTTTTACTGCGAATCGCAGCGAGATTTCAGACTGGTCAACCTTCGTTTAACGCGCGTTCGTGTTCTCGCGCTTTGCGAATCGTGCACACGGCACCCTTTACAACGAAACAAATTTTCTACCACGTTCCAGCGCTCATTAGGCTCATTTATCCTCGCGCGCTTAACTAGATGTTCATGCGGCACACCGTCAGCGTCGCGTCCGTACAAATATCGCAGCTTCCGTGCTCAGTAATAGGTTGAAAGCCAAGTGATCTGCGAGGGCGCATTCGGCATAACTTGCACAGATGAAATGCAAAGAACGCCGCCACAACACCGCTCACGTCTCGGGGGCTCGGGCTGGTTCGGGCACGTCATACGCTCGTGACATTGTGTGCGCATGTCGTGTTCATGCGTATGCGTTATGTGACCCTCCTGCCCGCGTGACGAAGAGGGCAGGGAAGGCATTTGCTTGCGAAGGCTACACGGGGCGAGCGGCAAGGGTTTCCAGCTCGCCTCCTCGAAACATGCTTTCGCGCCGCTACAAACTATTGTTTTAACACGAAAGTGTTTTATGCCGGGGTCCACCAAGTACATCCGTCACGGATATGACGTTGATAAAATGGACGCCAACGAGTGAGAAAGAAAAAAACCAAGAAAAAGATACCCGGCTGGGAATCGAACCCACGACGGTGCGGCCGCGACGGCAAGCACCCGACGCTCAACCGACTAAGCTAACTCAAGAAGCGATAGATACAGCGCGAACGCGCCTTATATCTTTCACACATTCTCTTTCGCGGCGGGCGGAGCGGAGCGTGACATTTTCTTAAGCAGAACATTTATTGTGTTTCTATGATCCACCCCAATGAGTCATGTATTACAGCTATTCCATAGCCAAATCGGTGTCAGCAAAGATAATCTATGACTAACGAAAGTATTATTCGCACTTCAATGTCATTGCTGGATTAATGATATGAAGTCTCACAGGCAGAGAGAAACTTATGATTCATACAGTATGCTTTATGTGCGTGACCTTAGAAAACTGAACAGCCATGTTATGAAAAGATACATCCAGACAGCAGCACATGATTGCGGTCTTTTGCCGCTTTACATTTTGATATTTGAAATATATCACAGCAAGACTTGGTCATCTCGTTTTAAATTAATTTAAAATTAGAATCACAGTGAAACACAGATTGCGTTCTCCCTAAAATGCTGGCATAAATATTTTTCAGGGGCAGCTATCAATTGCGCCACGATGGAAGGCACTTCACCGTACACATCTCTGGGTATTTCTCTAAGTGTGTTTGCTGGGAGTGTTAGCCAGCGCCACTCGTCGCCAAGGCGCCGAGTATGACACATTTCTTTTTTACCACAGGGCGTCACGTGGCACGTGCACTTTGCACGAAGCGGCAGCTGGCCTATAAACCCCCGCATGGTAACCTAGGGCAAGTAACTACGGAGGACTTTTTTCGAGTGGCTCGTTTATATGTAACACATAAACAACTCAATCGAACACGCATTTAGCCCGGGGAAAATATAGGGCAAATAATTGTTTTCTTTAACGGTTGTCTAGTAATACGTAGTTTGAAATTAATTAGGGTAGACGAAAAATATCCCTTTCTCTTGGAGAGATCCTTACTGTCGGTGATTGCATTAACGGATTTTCCCGTCGGCGTCGCTAACCGCGACGGCGACGGAAAAGCATCCGCCAAGAGTGTTCATATAACTGTTATCGCAAAAAGAAGTGAGTGACATCTTGTAAATAATAGTATGATAGTATATAAACATACTTGTGTTTCAAGCAGAACACAGAACAGAGGAGGGAAATATTACTACATGAGAATTTGGTTGATAAAAATTACAATACAGAGACAAGTGTTTTATATGCCAGCGCATGTTTCACTTCCGTGCGCCTGTCAGGAGAGCGAAGAAGTTGCACTTTTGCACTGACTCTAAAAAGTGGTGTACGTTTGAATACAACTGTTCATTCGGTTATTTAGAGACTGAACGAACTTAGATGTAGCGGGCTTATGACTGTCGTAAGGTACTTTACTTTTAGCTTTTTTGTGAAGAATGGGCAACCAATTGCATCAGAATGTTACAGCATTAGGAGCGCTTTGAAGGGTAATATTGCAGAAGCGCCTTTAATAGCAAAGTACTAAATGCAGCTACCGTCTATAGGATTGGTACTGAATGTAGTGTCAGTGGAAATACTATTAATACAAAGCGAAATATTTGGTACGCTTATACACTACCGTGGTATGTTCCGTCACTGAAGCGAGAAGAAATATTCACGAAAGTAAACTGCAACAAGAAAGCTCAGCGTTTCGTACCTAATGCTTTTTAGATTAAGTGATATACTTAAAGTACATTTCAAACTTTAGAAATGCATTTTATATGTATACTTATATACTATGGTAATATATTAGCAGTCATTATGAAATAAAGAATATTCGGCAGGTTCGAATATTGGTAAGGTTATATCGGCATTTGAAAGTGAATGCCTGCATGCGGCTGAAGATTAGTTTCCTGTTTCACTGAGGACAACACGCTGGTAACGTTTGCAGCACAGTATTTTATCACACATTTGCACATACCGTGTTTTTATTTTTTTTCAGTAACCAGAGTTGATGTTGCCAAACAGTTCGCTCTCCCTCTGAGAGGATATATAGGGAAAAAAATCGGCAGAACCCATGCCCTGTGGGAATCGGTTTCATGTGAAGCAGTCAGCGTGTACTTCTTTGCTCTACTTCATGGCTTTGAGACAGGCGTTACGAGGGGGATCGAGGTGTTTTTTTAAGTGTAGTGGCTATGTGCACATCGTGGGCTTACAAGCACGTCGACAACACAGGCGTTTGGAAGGTAACTTATGGTGCTACGTAACGTCAGCCCTCACGTTATAGTACATACGTCAGTATTATCGAAACTAAGTGCACTTTATAGTGCGATCATGCGAATGTCACATGTAATATTCGTGAAAGTTTTCCTCCGGGGTCGAGCAATGCTTCAATATTGTTTACTCAATCATAGAAATACAAATATGATGTTTAATGAACTGCTATGAAAGCGGAGACAACACTGGAACCACAGACGTTAATGTGATATGACGCCTGTATCGTAGTAGAAAATATGGAGTGTTTATTTCTTTGTTGTAGAATATATTAGCCAGTACCACAACCACAGCTGACATTGCACCGAGATTACGCCTGCATAGGCTGTTGTTCAAAACCAGTTCATTGACCTGGCGTGGATATGTGGTAGTTTAGCTGACTGGCACGCAGAATACTTCGTTTCTATTCCTGCTGGGATTCTAAGTTTTATTCTTTCCATTCGTGGGGTCAACACTGCGAATGTCGGTTTTCCTTAACGCTCTCGCAGTTAAGTTACCAATGTCTGTTTACGCCATTCCTTGGTAGACATGAACTGTCATTCACCTACGGTGCATACCCGTACACCGCGGCACGTGGTAAACGGGTTTGCGCCACATGTGTCTAGAGGAAATGATTTGACGACGTGCGCGGCAGAATTTTCACGTTATTCCTGTCATTACCCGACAGTCATATTCGCCAATTCCTTTTACCCTCCCATGACACTTTTAGGGGCGAAGCTCCTCTTAGTCTAACCTTGTCACGTCTCCGTTGTCCGGCGTAACCACCTTTGCAAACTGCCCACTACTTCGTCTTTGCAAGCATCCCACTCCGACCCATCACCGATCCTTTGCAAACTGCCCACTACTTCGTCTTTGCAAACATCCCACTACGATCCATCACCGATCCATTACTTCACCGACCATAAAGCCGTTATAATGAAGGGGGAACCGAAGCCACTTTTGCAAACTACCCACTACTTCGTCTTTGCACACATCCCACTACGACCCATCAGCGATCCATCACTTCACCGACCATAAAGCCGTTATAATGAAGGGGGAACGGAAGCCACGTCTAGCTACCACTTATGATTAATAAAATTTCTTGTATAAATATACACAGTGTTTGTCACGTCTTTGATGATGTACTGGGCTATCGCTTTGATTACTGTTGGGCAAAACCACTGAAGATTTCGCGGTGTAGCCATGATTGCTTCAGGAGCTTCGCCCACGCTCTTCATCATTCACCCGTGGATATGCTGTGAATTTTTTGGTCTACACCAAGATAAGTAGGCGATCATGGGAGCTCCCAGACGTAGGTGATAGATAGATAGATAATTAGAAAGAAACGCTCAAAGTGCCAAATGTTCGCTGAGAAATGCTTCGCATTTAAAAATCCGCGCAGTATCATGCAATACTTTAATAAACCATGCTATCATGGAATAGTTAAATATTTGATTTACTCGTGATCCGCGCATCTAACAGGAATATGTATCTTAAAACTCATTGCATCATTTCAGATTATATGAACGGGTTTCACTGTTTAGGACACTCTAGCCTATTGACTGTTTAGTGTTGCGTTGGAGTAAAAGCCTCTTTATCGTACTTCATTTCACTTTCGTGAATATTTCTTCTCGCTTCAGTGATGGAACATGCCACGGTAGTGTCTGAGCGCGCGAAGCATTTCGCTTTATATCAGTAGGATTTCCACTAACACTACCTTCAATACAAACCCAGTAGACGATAGCTGCAGTTAGTACAGTGCTAAGAAAGGCGCTAATAACAATATTACCATTCAGTGTCATCCAAATGCTATAACATTCTGATGCAATTGGTTCGCCATTCTTCACAGCAAAGCTAATTGTAAAGTACCTTACGACAGTCGCAAGTCCGCTACATCTAACTTCGTTCAGTCTATAAATAACCCAATGAGCACTTGTGTTCAAACTTACACCACTTTTAGGAATTAGTGCAACAGTGCAACGTGTCCGCTCTCCTGCCAGGCGCACGAAAGTGAAATTTGTGCTAAGCGTTTATAACACTTGCCTCGGTACTGTAATTTTTGTCAACCCAATTGTCTTGCACTAACATTTCCGCTCTCAATCAGAAATTGTATTCGCAGTCTAGTCATATGACCTGCTCCAAATTGTGATCAGGCAAACGTGGGTTTAAAATACGGCCGTTAAATTTATGCAACCTCATCATGCTCTTCACTATACTCTTCATCAGCTTAGGTGGATATTTGACTTCAGGCCGTTGAATATTCAGCGCTGTGCTTCTGTGTTCTCTTTGATGCACAAATATGTTTATATACTGTCATACTATCACTTACAAGATCTCACTATCTTATTTTTGCGATAACAATTATATGAACGCTATTTTCGGGTGTTTTCCGTCGCCATCGCTATAGGCGACGCCGACGTTGACGAGAAAAACCGTTAGTGCGATCACCGACAGTTTGGATTCCTCTCAGAAAAAGTATCTTTTTTCGTCTACTTTACTTTTTCCTAAATTACGCCATTATTACTAGACTACAGTTAAGGAATGGAATCAATTTCCCCTATATTCTTCCTGATCTAATTGCGTGTTGCATTGATTTAGTTGTGTCTAACAAATAAACTACCAACTAGCAAAAATTATCGGTCTTTAGTTGAAGCAGGTAAGCATGCGAGCGTTTATTAGCCAGCTGGGGCTTCGCGCAAAGTGCACGTGCTACGTGACGCCCTCTGGCAAAAAGAAGTGTGCCACACTCGCCGCATTGGCGACGAGTGGCGCTGGCTAACACTCCCAGGGAATACAATTGCATACATACCCAGAGAAGTGTACGGGGAAGCGCCTTCCATCATGGCTCAATTGACAGATGCTCCTGAAAATATTTCTGCTGATTTTACTTAGAACACAATGTGTGTTACAAAATCATTCTAATTTTATAATAATTTTGTAGTGATCCAGAAGAACTGGTTGGAGAAGACGGAAAAGAAGAGGCTAGAGGAAGAGGTAGAAGAAGCCAGAACGAAAGTAAATAAAATGGCGGAAAGCAAACTGCTTTCGTTGGAACTTTATATTTGGCGCAGCCTTTGACAGGATCCGGAAGATGTGGGTGACCTTCTACCTCACACAGCGGTGCCTTGAGTTCCATTTGCCTTCGACTTCCTTTCTTCATTCCCTGTATTATGAGTGGTACGATGCATGATTCTGGAAGGCTCGGATCAGCGTTATACAGCAATTGTTGTTTTACGAAGAAATAGTCGACTACGTTCTCACTGTTTTGTTCATGCTTGAGGGCTTTATCCCATAATTCTACTGCGTTCTTTCTGAAGGGAGCCTGGGAGTATGTAGTGATCCAGAAGAACTGGTTGGAGAAGACGGAAAAGAAGAGGCTAGAGGAAGAGGTAGAAGAAGCCAGAACGAAAGTAAATAAAATGGCGGAAAGCAAACTGCTTTCGTTGGAACTTTATAAATTTAAAATGAGTTGAGCAAGCCTTGGTCGGACGTATTTCAAAGAATAAAATGTAAAGCGAGAATATACCTCAATAATGTGCGGCAGTCTGGATGTATTTTTTTTTCATAATATGGCTGTTGTAATTTCTTAGGTCACGCACATAAAGCATACTGTATGAGTCATAAGTGCATGTCTGCCTGAGAGATTTCACATGATAAATCCATCAATGACACTGAAGTGACACTGAAGTGTTCGTTAGTCACCGATAATCTTAGCTAACACCGACTTGGCTATGGTATAACTCTATTACATGACTCATTGGGATAGATCATAGAAACGCAATAAATATCCTGGTTAAATTCCAGGCGTCACGCTTTTATGAAATGCACCTCATGTGCTCCATTACAGTATTCTTAGTACCGTACCCAAAACATTTACTATATAATACCGCTTCTGCTTGAGCGTTCTAGTTTCTCATCCGGGTACCTACTGTAGTGCTTCTACAGACGGCAGAGCACTTGATTAGTTACCGGTAGTGGTTTATGAAGGAGTAAGTCTAGGCAAGGTTTTCCTAGTGTGCAAGTGATCGAAACCAGTATACTCGCATTCTTATTTTTGGTAATATTGAACAGAAAACGACTTTTGGCCTGGTTCGGATCCTGCAGTGGCAAGTCCAAAAATGTCATTGTTGTACGCTCAACCCTCCACCATATTTGGTTGGAGTGGCTACCCTGTCCGGCTCCAGAGTATTGCGCCGCCATTTCTGGATTCCAGGCGTTTAACATAAACGTAGGGTGTTATAATCAAAAGGCATGCCATCGCTAAAAATAACTTACTCTAGGTGACCTCATGTTTTTTGATGAATAATTACTGGCCACCTAAGCAGTTCTTATAAGTTTTAGATGCGAAGTCACTGTAGTTTAATGAAGCTCGAGTCAGCAAGCAGAACTTGTATACTTTAACAGCGCGAAGGAAAAGTTACAAATGGGAGAGCGATGTGAACGAGACGGGCGCTAAATATTGTGCGCATCTTTTCGCTGTTAAGATGTACAAGTTCCGTTGCAAGCAACTAGCTCAAACTTCTGCGTTGAATAGCTAGAAACCAGGCGCCGACTGCGGTGCCAATACCCCACGCCACCGACCACATTCCCGCCGAGAAATCGAGTGAGAGGAAGCAGCGCACGTATCTGCTAAGGACAGTGGGTGCGACAGATTGCGCGCAATGAACAAGTTTGCCCAAAATAGTGAACTTTTCATTCAGATTCAGAGGAAACTGAGCGCGGCTTGCCGAGCCCCAGCCAATCAGCGGCAGCCGAAATGGACATTACGCTACAAGAATAGCGCCCTGAGTACTGTCTGTCTAACGGACATGTCCACTTCGGCCTGATGTCATCAGAGCACGCCCAGTTGCTGCAATATAACGTCAAACCATGACCTAATTGCGAAGGTGCGTTAAGAGGGAGGCGCCTTTAACATAATTCCAGGCTTTATTAAGAGCGGATAATTGGTTATTGCACGTCCTCCAGGAGTTGCACGTTCAAGAGCGCGTCTTCGGAAGCTGCGTTGGCCTACTGAAGCCGATTTCGTTGCTCTCATTTATGTCGATAATTTTGTAGTCTCCGTAAAGTCAAAATGACGTTGAAGAATGAAAACAGGAAGCAGGAGGCGCGCTGCTAGTCATGCTCCGGCCAATGAACGGCGGCCGAAATGGACAATCTACTAAATGAACCGTTTTAGAATAGCCCCTTGCTGTGTACAACCCGCCTGTTTATTTCTGGGGCTAAGACACTAAGCGTATGAGCAAGAAGTCGTTGGCTCTAAGCTCAACACCGGTAGCTTTTTCTTTCCGAAATTATTATTTATTTATACAAAAATATGTTTGTGATGACTACTCAAGCCGACTTCAAAATACAAGCGATGAACTGGCGATGACATAAAAAGTGCGAATAGCAGGTAGGCATGTAAAAACATTAGTTATATTTTTGAAATGATGGGTGCAAAAGATAGAGATAGGGGGTGGTTGCTACACATGGTAATCCTCCTTAATCCTATCTGCCCAAGCCAGGATGGCCTCCAGGACGCCGCGTTTGCAGCTGTACAAGGCAGCCTTCCACTGCTCATTATTTATTACTTTTCGGAGGGATGAGGGGGGGGGGAGTGCTTAGGGCCCCCGCAGATGATAAGATTATGCCCTGCGTACGTTGCGGAGCGATAATTAGACTAAGAGGAGTGGCATAGAGAGGGGCAAACTAGGTGAAGGAGTTGAGGAGAGGGAATTGTGTGAGAATGCAGCTGTTGCCACAGCAATTCTCGCCAGCGCGGGCATTGGTGATTCGCGGTGGGAAGGTTAAACGGTCGAGGCGGTAGTGGCTGCAGGTGTCATGGAATTTTAGAATTCGATTCCGCGCAGCAAACGGAGCAGTAATCGATACGGAGCTTCGCTCATCTAATGCCTGCGCCCTTACCGGCGAAGCCCGCGTGCGTACGAGTCTATATTAAAGCGGTGTCTGTTCGTGGGTGATGTTCCAGCAAGAACGAGAGGGCTGCTTTAGACACCCTACCTGCTCTAAACCTCTAGATGGCAGTTTTAGAGTCACTGACAATGAGTGAATAATTTGGAATGGAAAATAATAGACCAATGCCCGATTCTTCGGCCTGTTCAGAAGAGAAATGAGAAATGTAGGCAGCAGTAGCTACCTGGCCTTGACAGCTGACAACTGGGAGCGCAAAAACAAACCGATGCTGTAGTCGGCGGCATCGACGCAGAGAGAGAGAGAGAGAGAGAGAGAGATAGAGTGGTTCGTGAGAGAAATGAAATGGGGCGCTATTTTCTGCCTCCCGTTGAGGGGCACGGCTCAGCGCCCTTAGGAATGGGGAAGGGGAAGTAAAGATGATAGAAGAAAGGAAGATAAAAGGAGTGATTAGCGTGGCAAGAGTGTCTTGTCAACGAAGACGGGAGCATGAAGCCAAAGGGCTTGTCTATAAGGTGGCGAGGTCCGCAGAAGCCGCAAACTAGAGGAAGGCTCGCAGGGCTTGTAGCTTTGACCCGTGCGGGAAAGAGAAAGTCCTCCACCGTTGTTTCAGGGAGACCGAGCAGGCGATAGCGGCGCGCCATCAAGCGTCGTTCAGCGGCCAGGGCAGGGCAGGCGCAAATTATACGTTCCAAAGCTTCGTCGTCGCCGCATCTGCGGCACGCAGGCGATGAGCAGCGACCCTTGGAAAACATGCGTGCCGCAGGTCAAGCGCTGCCGGTCCGCAGGCGAAGCAGCAGCCACCGCTCGCGTCTCTCCAGGCCGGTCTCTGGTAGGGGTGGCGGTGGTTTGCCGCTTGCCACCCGCGCGTCAGGGTAGGCCGCTGGAAGCAGCTGCCGCAGACGTTGCCGGGAGTAGTACGACAGGGCTACCGCCTTGGTGATTGGGGTGTCGCCGTGGTGTGCTGCCTTAGCGGCGGCGTCGGCCTCCTCGTTACCGGCTATCCCAACGTGCGAGGGAAGCCAGTGAAGGGACAGACGCACACCGCTAGCTTCGATGGCGGTTAGCTGGGCGTACAGTAACGCCACGGTAATGCCGGCTTGGTCTGGCTGCAGCAGCGCTTGTAGGGCTGGCCTGGAGTCGCACGAGGATCACCACGGGCAGCTGGGGTGGCATAGCAGCGAGGTAGTTGGCTGCCAAGTGAAGGCCAGCCAATTCTGCTGCAGTGGAGCTGGCGCGAAAGAGAAAGCGGCGCTGGATGGTCGTCCCAGTCATTGGTATGACATAGGCAGCCGCGGCCGAGCGGGGACTGTCCCGCACAGACCCGTCCGTGAACACCAGGAGGTGCCCCCGCAGCCGCTGCCATCGCTGTTGCCCGTGATAAACAGGATGCAGGTTCCTGTGGAGCGGCGAAATGTAGGGATTCATGTGTATTTGGTGAGGAGTAAAGTGGCTGGTTTTAGTGGTCGCAGCAAGCCGGACACTGAGAGTTTCGAGAATGCATATTCCGCTTTGTGTTCCATAAGGTGTTCCTAAATGAGTTACTTAAGGTGTTGAATGTGCCTGTCTCCAGGAGCCGCTCGGTGGATACCGCAAGGCTCATGGGCCTTCTGATTGGGAAGCGGGCAGTCTACCCCTGCGCCACTTTCGTTGAGCCGCGCTCAACTCTTAAGCGCCGTCACATTGCAGACTACCGATCGCAGCGCCACGAGCGGATAGAACCTGTTTGGGTTTTACTTTCTGTACAGTGGTGCTGCGGCCGTTCCGAGCACTCGCGTGTGCTAATACACTCTGTTCCGAACACAAAAATTCTGCGCCCGTCGCTACTTTTGAATGCTTCGCATAATATCGATTCCAACAATGCGCATGATCTCCCGGTTTTTTTTTCTACTGTAGTATGCGCAAGTCAGCCGCGTTCGCTGTACAGCACTAAACCTATTACTGAATAGAAGAAATTAGATCTCGGCGAGTTTGTAAGATTGCATACTTGGGCAGGTAGCGCTAAAAACAAGGACACAAGCAAGTTAGCGCTCGTTTCGTGCCTCCGTTTCCTGCTTGTGTCTGTTTGTTGCGCTACCTGCTCAAGTATGCTGTAACTAATATTAGTGCCGCACTTGTTTCTTAGGTGTAGCTTTGGTGCTCGAACCCTAATGCTGTCCTAATTGGAACCTTTTTCGCGTTAAACTATTATCGCCAGGATTCTACTGTTACACTTTTTAGTTCAGTGAAAACTAATATAAATAGGTTTACTTTTGACGCCGTAGCTACGGACAAGCATTTCAGCCTAGGAGTACGCCGACTTCTAGAGGTAGTCTACACTCGCAAATTTTCCTCGCAAGACATCACAGCGAATAGAATTTAACGCTCTGTTTCAATGAAAATTTTAATTTCTGAAAATAAATAAATATTTGCTACGGATAAAAACTGTGTATTGGTATGGAGATTTAGCAGAAAATTACGCGTAATTCTTCCAATGCTTCACACACACGGTGCTTCGCTCGCTTGAGAGTGGATTAACTTAGATTCTTTTATGGAGAAAGAAGGCGTCGTTTTCCAGCCCGACATCGGAAGTTAAACAATTAGCTTTTTGGAATCACGCTAATGACAATAATCAAAGTTAAAGCAAATGCGACCCGGAGAAGCACCACGTAATCAAGAGGCGAAGCACATAGTTCATTTCCTGTAATGTATGACAAGCGTTGTACGCACTGCTATATTACGAGTGTAATGACATGTTGGTTTCTTTTCAGATAACCAATTAGTATGAAGGGTTTTTATCAAGGCATTCTATTCTTGCTGACCTTATCTGTTCTCATTTTATCGTTGGAACCCGCCTGTGCTCAAAGTAAGCTGTGTTCGTATTTTCTTGTTTTCATAGTAATCCATAATGCTTAATTTGAGGCTGGATGTAAACACGAAGTGGAAAAACTGCGCACATTTCTTTTCTTTTTGCACTTTGCAGCATAACATATCGTAACTATGTACAGTGGTGCTCAATATCAGTTGCAACACCGCGGCCGTGGTTGAGGAGGCCCTAAATTTGAACGGTGACACTGGCAAACCTTAAATTGATTTAAAATATGCCAGTAACTAGAACAATGTTTACTTCACTAATTTTGCCATGTCGGACTCGCTTTGCAGTGATGGCGCAACATTGGGTGTAGACCGCATGTTACAACTCGTATTGGCGCCACTTTATCTCTCAGATCAAACTAAAATTAGTTCAACAGTTTTTTCTTAATGTAAGATTAATGGAGCGTACTGACAGAAAAAGCCGAAGAGTGTATTATCTTCGAGGCAGTAAGCGCATATCCGAACAATCACTACCTATGTATACTAACTACAGCTAGTAAGTGCCAAATTAACTTCGCTATCATGACACTTACTACTTAATGTTACTACTTAAAATCATGTAGAAATACAAAGGATACAAACTTTACAACCATGAACGTCACTACGTTGTAAGTACGCTTAATAACACAAGTGAACTGCAATTACGAGACAAGGAATTTACACCTTTTATGTACGCGTGCCGTGGGCATTTTTTTGAGAAGTCGAAAATGGTACAAATGTATCAGCTCAAATAACAAAATATAAAACGGTGCGAGTGCTTCATTTTTGGAACTTCCCAAAGTTACTCGCATTTATGAAAGACGTCGTGTTGGATAGAAGATAGTTTTTTTTTTCGCTAATATTTATAGCTTATTATTTCATGTGACTACCCTGGTAAATAGCACCACGACATTTTTATAAAGTTATATACGTACAGACTACAGAGGCATGTACCAAACCAGAAAACGAAGCACACCCGCGCACATGAACATATAGACTGTAGTGTGCTCTACGTGTCGCACTCGTTAACACCAACCTACAGGCCATATTTAGCCCTACTGTCGCGGAGGCCAACATTGTACCACTGAAGAGACAGGAACTTAGACATATGTAAGTCTAAGCGGGTTGCTTGTGAAGGATAAGACATGTGATTCGCGACATGGTGAGGTATGTATCTTTTTGCTAGAAATGTCCGAATACATAAAAGTCATAAAATTTCGGCAAGTGCGGCCCTCAAGACTAGTGTGAAAAGTCAATCCTTTAGGATATCTCGGCTTAGAAATGAGTGGCAGTCATGAGTGGCCAGTGGCTGAGATGGTTAGGAGCAATCATAAATTCGAAACGTAATATTAGGACCCATGTCATTACTTGTTCAATGAACTGCACACTATAGAAATAGAGGTTACTATGAAAATAAAGACAAAAAATGGATGGATGGATGGATCGATGGATGGATGGGCGGGTAGGTGGATGGACGGATGGATGTATGGATGGATGGATGGATTGGATGGATGGATGGATGGATGGATGGATGGATGGATGGATGGATGGATGGATGGATGGATGGATACTTTATCGAAGGCCTCGAAAGCGCGCCTCAGCGCGCAGCGGGCCGCTCCTACGTCGGGACCGAAAGGCCAAATGTATGTACCGCTTGCGCACAACATAGTATGTCCTACACAGCAAGTCCATGCAGTCTGCATTATAATATCTTGCCAGTTTGACAGATCACCGCGCGTGGCGAGCTACATGCAAGGGCATCTTGGGAGATTATCGGAAACGCATGGAGGAACCGAGTGAAAATGACCACGTAGGCGGGCTGTCATGGTCTGCAAAAATACAGCGTGCCGAAGTTCAGCGGTTGTGGCAATAACGAGGAATATGGCCGATGCGTCGACTGTGAAAACATATGGAAATACATCGGCCTCAACATTGAAGGGAGCCAGCCGGTCGGTGGTTCGGGCTAGTTATAATTCCACAGTAAGAACTTTTTAGCGCAGGCATTGCAATAAGGATTTAAATACACAATATACGCACGCACGTGCTAGCTTCGAAGTAACGCTTAATGCCGGATGCTTCGAACATATTAGTAAGAAAGAATGAACAAAAAAAGAAAAAGAGGAGTAATCACGTGATCACGTCACCAAGTGTGCGTTGCCAGGCCCTTCATTCCAACTGCCATTATCAGTGACATTATTATTTATTAGGATAAGCTATTATATTAGTTGGTGTGACAGCCGACCCACTGCTGACTATAGAACATTCAATGTACTTCACGTTGCTTTTGAAGTGCTTTTAATTTTTAACCCAGAAATCGCTTGCAAGATTTTGTCTAGCTCATACATAGAAGGCTGTTCCAGATAACACGCCGAGCAGATTTCCTAAAAATTATCGAAAACCTTAAACTAATGTCTTGACCTGGCATCAACGTGGTTACTAAGCTCCCAAAGAATACTAAGGCCATTACAAGTATCATTCTGTGTGATATGTTTCAGTATTCCCTTTCTTCTTGAATGGTGCCAAAGGTAAGATATTTAAATACTAAAAAAAGGTAAGTCACATAATTCCAATACGACAATAAGGTCATCAAGTTCATGCAATAACCAGGGTCCCGTTTTTCTCATCACCGTATGTTTAAATTAATGGCGCATATATATATATATATATATATATATATATATATATATATATATATATATATATATATAGTAGTCAAGTAGATCCTCCGTGAGAAGTCACAACGTTGTTTATTTCGTCGTTTCAGCCAGAGTCTGCCCTTCATCCTGAAGGCCAGACTGATGAAGGCCAGACTCTGGCTGAAACGTCGAAATAAACAAAGTTGTGACTTCTCACGGAGGATCTATTTGACTACTTGCAACGCTACGGCCACTCCACCACCATGCCCGTATATATATGTATATATATTGCCAGTGCGTTTCTTATTATTATTTTGCTGCAGTTGGTGTTCGCGCACAAAGACTGTCAGCAACGCTCAGCGCAAACCACGCCTTATTGTTCGAGAAGCTTCGCGATTATTGTAGATCGTTTTGTTAAGAATGCGCGCAAGACGCGAACAATCGAGCCTATTCTAGAGCTAGCGCGACAGCCAGCGATAACGCTGGAATATTCAACGGCACATATATAAATGATGGCACGCTTCACCGCTTGTCAGTTTTTTCGACAACCCACGCCTGGTTCGCCGATATCAGTGTGCAGCGTGTATTGCTGTAGCTTGAGTTTTCATTTCCCGGCCACAAGGTCTGCCATATAGCGGTTCAACCTGAACACGACGACTCCTGTGTTCGTCGACGTCACGACCCCGTGACAATATATATATATATATATATATATATATATATATATATAGTTACAGTTTGTGATTAGTGGTGCATTTCTTCAGCCGTCATAATATAGTTTTCAGGAAGGCACGTCAAGGCGCGTGCGGTGGGCGGCTAGTTGATAAGCCATTGCAAAAAACCACTCCTAGGGAGATGACACCGAAAAGAAATGCGCTAGGCCTGCCCGTTTATTCGTTTCTTTCCTGTGCCTTGATCTTAGGCATATGCTTATTTGTTTTTTTAAATGCGAAGCATTTCTTAGCGAACCTCAGGCACTTTGGCCGTTTCTATCTACGTATCTATCTATCTGTCTATCTCTCTATCTAGCCGCCTACGTCTGGGCGCTCTCCTGGTCGTCTCCATAACTTGTAGTATACCGAAATTGGCCTAGCAGGGGATCAGTTTATGACGAACATGATTCACTGGTCATGACATGAATAACGCAAAATACCTGTCGCCTACGTCATGAAACCCTTTCTCTGAGTCACGTGTGGCACATACCCATAAACCAGAGTTAATGTTAAGCGGGTATGTGCCACAGGTGATACAGTCTCACCCAACACAGTAACCGCGAACACACGCAATAACACGCAAGGAAAGTGATAATAATATTAATTGTTGGGGTTTTATGTCCGAAAACCACGATATGGTATGAGAGACACTGTAGCGAATGGCTCCGGAAATTTTGTACCATTGCGTATTCTTTAACGTGTACCGAGATCCCACAGAACACAGGCATCTAGCAATTTGCCTCTATGCAAATGCGACCGCCGCGGCCGGGATCGAACCCGCGACCTTCAGGTCAGCAGCCGAGCAGCTTACCCGCTACACCACCGCGGCGAACGCAAGGAAAGTGAGGAAACTGAAGACAGAACACCCCTGGAAGACGCTCAAATACCATCCACTCGTCCACATTGTCCGCAACATGGACCACGTGGATTACGCAAATGCCGGCGTCAATGCTTCCTACAATACATCTGCTGAGAGAACCAGGCCTCTCATCATTACCGGTGTCTTGAACATTCATTTATCAATACCCAAAAATGATTGGTCCTTATACTGCGTGAAAGACGGATTGGATGTGGCGAGGGCATCAAAAGACCTCGCTGCCACGTCCACGACAGGAGGCATCATAGATCATTTCATCGTAAGACGCATCCAGGGTTTTCACCTGCTGTACTATACTTCGCAATTCACTACACTTAGACCCCTCGTAACCGCGATCATGAACGGATCCGATTAAGAAGTCCGGTCCAGCTGCTGGTGCTCACTGATCACGGTTATGATGACCTTGTTCAAGAACCGTCAAGAACCCCTTCTACACATACACACGGGTTCTTGAAAAGTGCGTGTGTTCTCCGTCATAACGGACACGTATAGGCTTCCAAAGCAACGTCGAGCGGCGCCACTGCTGTTATCGCAACTCGGGGCATCCACGGCCACACCACTGCCGCCCTCGCTTCCGCTCACGCGCAGAGCTCTCGGATTGCATCGGTGGTGCGTCACAATGTAACTATTGTTGACTAGCAGTGCTCTGGGCCGAATGAGGAGCGCAGGCGTGCATGTGTTCTTGCCGCCGCCGCTGGCAATTCCGGCGACAAACCGCCTACGCAGGCAGCGTCTGCCCCCAGTAACGCATAGCTCTGCCACGCGAACGTCGCGCCCAAACTTGAGCTTGGTTTCCCTATAAGCATAACTGTAACTGTGACTCTAACGTACGTGCAGTGCACCTGCGTGTGCCACACGGCTGCTTGTATAAGCAGGGAAACTTTCCTGAATGAAGCTTAGTTGAGACTTACGCCTGTCCTGTGGGTCTGTGTTCCATCTTTGTCCTGTTCGGATTGGCGCTATCCAGTATTGATGAATAAAAGCACTGCATATCAGCTTACCGCGTCTGGTGTTGGTAACACCAATGTGTCTGTTGCCATCGCTACGCAACTGTAAGCAACTGGTTATATAATAGTTATGCAAGTCTTCAACATATGACGGTGCGTATACCCCTTCCATATTTCTCTAGCGTCATTCCGTAACGTTTCGCTCAATGTAAAAAATTACGCCACAGTCACCATCCCGCACATGCTTCGCATAACATCCATTCCCATGGTACGTGGGATCTGCCAATTGTTTTTTACCAAGGGCATGTCCTGCGAAACTCTACTGCCACTTGGTTAATAACGTATCCTAACACCTACATTGAAACCTAAAGAGAAAGAAAGATATAGAGATGAACAGAAAGGGGAAGGGAGTGATTATAGAGTAAGAGAAATGGAGGAATGACGGAAGGAGAAATAGTGAGAAAGAGAATAAACAAAGATAGAGCGAGAAAGGAACAAAGAAATAAAAATAAACAGCGACAGAAAAGACAGAAAAACAGAGAAGAGAGAAAGAGAAAAATAAAGAAAGAGAAAAATAAAGAGAAACAGAGAAGACCGCCCAGCTCCGGACATTATTCAGGGTTTGCAGCATTAGTGCGTCACTGCCTTCGTCATTTTCTTTTTCATAGGACGAATGTGAGCAAGTCGGCGACAGTCCAACAACCGAAGCCTACTTTCTTGGTCTTCGTCTTTAACGCAGCCATGTGGCGGCTTGTGTTTTCGGTCAATATAAAATCGCGATAATTATTTTAGCAAAACACTTTGCGGGGCAAGTTGGTAGTACATTAATATTTAAAAAATTGTAGCGCTACTTTTGACGAGGACAAGACAGAAAAGTACATGACAAGACGGGACGGAGGTCCTGTGGTGTACTTCTCTGCATTGTCCTCGCCAAATGCAGCGCTACAATATTTTAAATAGCAGGGATACATAATGCCACGCTTGCAATATGCGACGCCTACTCGCCGGTGCGTCATAAAACAGAATGTGTCCAGAAGGGTCCATCTATATATATATATATATATATATATATATATATATATATATATATATATATATATATATAGTGAAAAACTTTGTTCTACAATATAAGAAACAAAACAAATATTTATTTTACCCTGATAGTTTCGGCTGGAGGACCAGTCTTCTTCAAAGGATGTAAGTGAAATGAAACGGCCATGGCCGAACCCGCTTCACAAGGGCCGCCCACCGAGAATGGGGGCTAGACGATACTTTAAAAAAAGAAAAAAAAATAAGAAGAAAGAAAAAAAAGAAAGAAAAAGGAAGAGAGAAAAAAATAGAAAATAGAAGAGAGAACTAACGAATCCTCTGGCCCCCATACTGGGTGGGCGGCTCTTGTGCAGCGGGCTCGGCAATGGCCGTTTTATTTCACTTACATCCTTTGAAGAAGGCTGGTCCTCGAGCCGAAGCTGTCAGGGTAAAATAGATATTTGTTTTGTTTCTTACATTGTAGTACGAATTTTTTACAATTTTTTTACAGTAGCCAGAAGAAGTTCTCTTTATCCATATATATATATATATATATATATATATATATGTGTGTGTGTGTGTATATATATATGTATATATATATATATATATATATATATATATATGACTCTTAAGGGCTCGTTTTTTTGTTAGACACAATATTAATGAGAACTAACAGACAATAACACCAAGGAAAGTATACAAGGTGTTATCTGTAGTATTTAGAATATAAATGTGAAGAAAGTAAAGTGGACGAAAAGATAACTTGCCGCCGGCAGGGACCGAACCTGCGACCTTCGAATAACGCGTCCGATGCTCTACCACTGAGCTACGGCGGCGGTCATCATCTCGTTCGCTTTATGGGGTGTACATGTGCATTTAAACCTTGGAGTGTTAGTCAGCGCCAATCGCAGCCATGGCGGCGAGTGTGGAACACTCTTTTTCTGCCTTTCTGACGTCACGTAGCACGTGATCTTTTTACGAGCTGGCAGCTGACCAATAATCCCTCGCATACTACCTGAAGGCATCAAGTCTGCCAGAACGAGACCCTTGCTATGAATGAAGGAAAGATGATGACTCTTAAGGGCTCGTTTTTTTTTGTTAGACACAATATTAATGAGAACTAACAGACAATAACGCCAAGGTAAGTATAGGCGGTGTTATCTGTAGTATTTAGAATATAAATGTGAAGAAAGTAAAGTGGACGAAAAGATAACTTGGTTTAAATGCACATATATACCCCATAAAGCGAAGGAGAGGATGACCGCCGCCGTAGCTCAGTGGTAGAGCATCGGACGCGTTATTCGAAGGTCGCAGGTTCGGTCCCTGCCGGCGGCAAGTTATCTTTTCCTCCACTTTACTTTCTTCACATTTACATTCTAAATACTACAGATAACACCCCCTATGCTTTCCTTGGCGTTATTGTCTGTTAGTTCTCATTAATATATATATATATATATATATATATATATATATATATATGTGTGTGCGTGTATGTATATATATATATATATATTTACAGTCCTTAAGACGGTGTTGGAATATTTACGTATGCGCTGCTCAAGTCCCACTGACAAAGTGCGGTGATTTTACAGCGTAAAAATATGCGTTTTTTTTCCATATTTGTTCCGCGCTAAACCCTAAGTTGCGGTAATGTTCTCTAATTCTGAGGTTAAATGTTATAAACGCCACTTTTTTTCTGGAATTAGTAAATTTGCAATAATTTCAAACTATATAACACTTGGCTAAAATTAGAAGCACGCATCATACAGTCACTTTATGTAAGCTTTCCTGTTAAATAGAGTGCTTATTTGAAATGGTCGTTGAAATTTGAATTGACTTCCTTACTCACATGAATCGCTGCAGGGGTGCCCGAGCTAATGCTAGGAGAATTGCTGATTGGGCGTGTTCGTTCAGCATATTTTCATATATATTTCAGCATATTTCAGCATATTCTTAGTTCAGCATATTTTATATATAATATATATATATATATATATATATATATATATATATATATATATATAAGTATGAGAGGTGGCACTTCAAGAAAACTTCATTTATTACGTCGACGTTTCGGTCAGAGCCTGACCGAAACGTCGACGTAATAAATGAAGTTTTCTTGAAGTGCCACCTCTCATACTTATACTTATACGGCAACCAAAGGCAACCACTCCTTCAACTATATATATATATATATATATATACATATATATCTTTGTTATTGTGAAAATAGACGGACGCTGCATAAAAAAAAAGGAAACAGGTTTGAAGTGATAATTTTTGTGTAACCTAGGTGGCCAAACTACACAAAAAAGACATATGTAAATCCGTGTTATCACACCCATGCACCAAAAATAAACTTTTGAAACGACGAGCAACCTATCTATATTCTTTCGCTCTTACTGAACGTACGGAAGCAAAGAAATTGACATAGAGTTCTAGAATAATTTTGCGGGGTAAACTCACGTATGGCTTCACTTCGATTGGGACTCACATTATATACAATGTCCCTTGCATGTCAAAACCTTCAAAATCCCCCTCGGGTAATCCCTCAGTCATTTTGACAGCTTGTTTCCCTCCGCTATGAAAGTGTTAATGTGCCTTGTTTCATTTTTAGGACGTGGTCAGCCCATTAAAGGTGCGCCAGGAAAACCACAGGGTCCTCGGAAACCTGGTACGTATTTCACGGCTCTTGGTACCATCACACAGCCATAATAAAGGGGATAAGAAAGTTAATTTTGATCTAGAGTGCGTTACGAGGGGCGAAAATAAAGTTTATTCATCAAACCATCAGAAGCATTGTGCGGTGAGAAGAAGACCATTTGAATGTTCTCTCAAAATTGATATTTTTTAGATACGTGAGATCACATGTATTGCTATTTGCTGAATAAAACGTGCGCGCTTGATGAAACAATACCGAGTCCTGTGAAATATTTATGTGTGCAAGTATAGAATAAGCACAACTGGACAATATAGACTGAGGAGTCTTCAAGCAATAACCTCAGCTGTAACGTTACGCTGGGACTCAAGTATACACCATAGCCTCGAAATTAATATTCCTCAGAAAGCATTACAGTGTACCATATCTTCTTTTCGAAAGATTCGGGGGCAATGTATGCTGCGGAGTGAGCTAGGCATTAGGGATTTGGACCATTCTGTATATCCGAAATATAACATTAAGGCTCAGGGGGGCGTATTTTGATTTATGTAGATTTCTTTTCGCTTCTAATAGGACATCTCGCCAACCACGGTGGCGGATAGCTCAACAACGTTGAATAGTGGCTGCTATGTGTTCTTGAATTGTGTGTAACGCTGGCTAAGATATTCAGCAACCTTCTAAATGTCGAGCATGATCTCAGATTTTTTTGCACTTCACTTTCCATGCATAATGCAGATTTTATCCTGCTCCTCCCCCCGCCCCCCCCCCCCCCCCGACTGACGCCGAATCGATGCCAGTTGTCTCCCCGCCAGACCCACGGAAAAGTGGAAACCTACTCCTATATTACAGCCGGTGATCCAGTGAACCTTCCTATAGATTTTATATTGTTTGAGACGAGTGTGGAAACGAATGTTTGATTGATGTTGTGATTATATTTAAATCACGGTAATCACCGTGAGGACACCAGTCATCATTGCCCTGGTGGCACCTTATGGAATGGTGAAGACCGAATGCGAGAGCAAGAACCGTAGCGTCTCTTAGAGATGTTACGGTTGTAGATCGACCCAATCTAGACGAGTCCTTAGCTGCGGCAGCACCTCATTAGTCCCTTGATTGCCCATACCGACCATTACGTATACCGAATGTCTTTCATAAAGTAACAGGTTATTCAACAGGTTATGCTACAAGGCAACGGCACGCACTAACAATTACCCCCTTCAGTAGCCGCAATAACTGCTTTAAATACTCAGTTTTTCCCAGAGTTGTACCTGAATGGAATCAACTGTCCAACAATGCGGTGTTGCAGCCATCCCTGATTTTTTTTGTGTGTCATATTGCGTATAATAAAGTTCATGGTCTGTCTGTCATATTGCGTAACTCATATTGTGTAACGTATGAATTTTTCTTGCTTCTGTAACTGTTGCACTTGCACGTGACGAGTTGTTTTACTTAAGGTGTATATTTATTTCATAATATCTGTATTGTGTTTGTACCAGTACTTACTCGTTGTATTGTTATTGTATTAATGTTTTTGTTTGTCCTGCAATTGATATTTGAAAGTTGTAGTCCGCATCCTGCGAAAATGCCGTAACGGGATTGCAGTATTTGTAGAAATAACGACGGAAAATAGCACACAACACGCTAAAAACTAAGCAAAATTTGGCATATGAGAAGAAACATAAGAAGAAGAACACTACATGCACATATTCTGAGAAATATTTTATAACGTCTTCATCATCGTTATGGAACCATCTGCAGAGCTAACACTCGTTAGTGGTATCCTCTTTGAATCATAGAACCTAGCCTACATAAACCAGTCTGGCGTTCTAATTGTAAACGCTATACTGTGCATGCCGTATAGCGTTTCCACCATTGCAAGCAAACGCTGCCCTGCAATTCCGTGTGGGCACGTAAGGAACAACTCATCTCTTCCTTGGCAAAATTCCTTAGCTACTATAAAAGTATGCATTTAATCGCCGTACTAGCGACATTTTATAATACCTTATTCAGTGAAGCATATACGATGTCATCAGTCCTCGATCATGCACCGCATATGGGACAGTTTAACCGTCTATAACCTCTGTGTGAAAGACATGAAAAAATCATATGGTTTGTGAGCCATATGTATCCTTAACTTTTATTTATTGGTTTTCTAACATCCCACTTCTTGTCTTCGCTGTTTAGACCAGCAGTCCGCGGCATGCATTCAACTATTTAATGGAATAGAAACTAATATATATATTCGACTCATTGTCTTACAGCAGGACCGCCTGCACGTCCAGGTGAATATCAAAGCACGTTTTTTAAATTATTTGGGAGTTCGTGTCTTGCTCACCTACAAACCTTTAAAAGGTTACATCCGTTTTCTCTGTGTAATTCATTCAAATCGTGAACTGTGAAAACTGCAAAGCATAAAACCTCGGTTAAAAGTGCCGGTTCATATTAGTCGTCTATGGCATTTATATTGATATAGCTTTGTCAGTCAGCTGAATGGTGCATCACTCTCCAAATGCCGACAACAATGCATTCCAGAGCATAATCGTGCATAGAGCAAAAAGGAACGTTACCGCTAGCTTCACAGCTCATGTTACTGAACGCTGCTGCCCAAAGGGAATGCATTTTTTACTAAAAGCTCTCCATGCCTCTTCACTTAATGAATCTGCACATAGTGCCAACATTTCACTGAGAATTATTAAATCCCCGCTCCTAAAGCCCTCTACAATACAAAGCGTGTTGATAATAATAAGGTTTACGTGACAATCGCGTCGTTTGCACCTCATGCTTGGAGTGTTTGTTCCCGTTATCACCTCAACATGCCTGTTTGACTACTCATATTCGCCATTTCAAGTATGTGTTTACTGTGAAGTTCTGCACATATTTTTTATTTTCCGTTGGATGTATTTATCATATATGAATGAATATTTAGGACAGGTCTTTTGTTTTTTTTATCAGGAAGTTCAGCAAGCGTGTCAAAAGATTCGCTCATCTGACAATTTGATTCAGTTGCGGGCGCTTTTGAGGCCATAATTCGCTGGTTTGCTCAAACGTAAATACTCCAAAAAGCATGACATTACTTTAGATTTTCGTTTCCTTAATAAAAAATCCGGCAGATCCCACGCACTGTGAGAATCTATGTAATGCGAAGCAGCCAGCAAAGAGCTGCATACATCGCCTTGTTTGTCTTTGAGCCAAATGAAATCATTCATGCCATGGCATCCAGTGCACCATATATCGCATATTTGCCATGCACGCATGTATGCACAATCTAGTATACACCATGCCAATGAAACGCACATTCTGGTATATACAATGCATGACCTGTCGTTTATGGTCATCACGCACTCGTGTCATAGGATACCAATTTTGGTATATATCCAGTTAACAAAACGGCCGGAAGCGCACCATGACAGTGGCATGTAAATCATACCGTACATGCCATGCATAACATGATTCGCATGTTAAGACCTCTCATTTATGTTCGTCATACAGTCACATCGCGCAATACCAATTTTGGTTTATATCAAACGAGCGAAATGGCCGCGAGTGCACCATGAGTAGAGCATGTAAATCATGCCATACATGACGTGCATATCATGGTTTTTCATCACTAATGTTCATCATGCAGTCACATCGCGCAATACCAGTTTTGGTGTATATCAAGCTAGCGAAACGGCCTCAAGTGCGCCATGAGCATGGCATGTAAACATGTCGTACATGTCATGATTTTCATGTTACCACCTTTCTTTTACGTTCGTCATACAGCCGCGTCGCGCAATACCAATTTTGGTGTATATCAAGCGAGCGAAACGGCCGCGAATGCACCATGAGCGCGGCATGTAAATCATGACATACATGACATCATGTCACGGATTTCATGTTACCATCTGGTATTCATGTTCGTCATACAGTCGCGTCGCGCAATACCAATTTTAGTATATATCAAGCTAGGAAAACGGCCGCGAGTGTATCCGGAGTGTGGCTTGCAAATCATGTCGTACAAGACCTGCATGTCATGATTTCCATGTTACCACCTCTCATTTACGTACGTAATGCAGTCGCGTCGCGCAATAGCAATTTTGGTGTATATCAAGCAAGCGAAATGGCCACGAGTGCGTCATGAGCATGGCATGTAAATCATGTCGTGCATGTCACGCATGTCATGATTTTCATGTTACACGTCTCACTTCCGTTCGTCATACAGTCGCTTCGCGCACTACCAATTTTGGTGTATATCGAGCTAGCGAAGCGGCCGCGAATGCATCATGAGCGTGTCATGTAAATCATGACATACATGGCATACATGTGATGGTTTTCATCGTACCAACTGTTATTCATCTTTATCATACAGTCACATCGCGCAATACCAGTTTTGGTGTATATCAAGCTAGCGAAACGGCCACAAGTGCGCCATGAGCATGGCAAGTAAATCATGTCGTACATGTCATTATTTTCATGTTACCACCTTTAATTTACTTTCGTCATACAGTCGCGTCACGAAATACAAATTTTGGTGTATATCAAGCTAGCGAAGCGGCCGCGAATGCATCATGAGCGTGGCATGTAAATCATGACATACATGACATGCATGTCATGGTTTTCATCTTACCAACTGTTATTCATGTTCTGCATACAGTCACATCGCGCAATACCAATTTTGGTGAATATCAATCTACTGCAACGGCCGCTAGCGCACCATGAGCGTGGCATGTAAATCAGGTCGTACATGACTTGCATGTCATGATTTTCATGTTACCACCTCTCACTTACGTTCGCCATACAGTTGTCTCGCGCAATACCAATTTTGGTGTATATCATGCAAGCGAAACGGCCGCGAATGCACCATGAGCGTGGCATGTAAATCATGACATACATGTCATGGATGTGATGGTTTTCATGCTACCACGTGTCAGTTATGTTCGTCATACAGAAATGTCTCGTCATACCAGTTTTCGTACATATCCCTTCGTTTAAACGGCCGCGAGAGACCTGAGGCCATGTCATGTAAATCATGCTGCACATGACATGCGCGTCATGATTTGCATGTTAGGACCTGTAATTATGTTCGTCATGAACTCTTGTCACGCCGAACCAATTTTGGTATATATGAAATTAACGGACGGCCACAAGAGCCCAAGAGCCGTGGAATGTAAATCATGCTCTTCATGACATGCGTGTCATGATTTTCATGATATGACCTGTCATTTATGTTCGTAATAAGGCCATGTTATGACACACCAATTTTGGTATACATCCGATTAACGAAGCGGCCGGGAGAGCACAAAGTCGTAGGCGGCTAGATAGATAGATAGATAGATAGATAGATAGATAGATAGATAGATAGATAGATAGATAGATAGATAGATAGATAGATAGATAGATAGATAGATAGATAGATAGATAGATAGATAGATAGATAGATAGATAGATAACCTCAATGTCGCAGAAGTTCGCTAAGAAATGCTTCGCATTTAAAAACTATAAAACACGCTCTGATATAACCCGTTGACTTGTCAGAACAATTATTTCGTTCTAATGACTCGATGCAATAACATTTAATCAATGAGAAACTCTGGCACTGCAGAAATCATTACACGATTATTAACTCTAATATTCAACAAGTTACGGAATATATATATATATATATATATCTAGGTGTATTTTTATTTGCTGATTTGAGGTGGAATAAACATGTCACTTATGTTAGGAACAAGGCTGTAGGAACATTGAGTTTTCTGAAACGTAACTTCAGTAGTTTACCACAGAAACTTAGGGAGCAGCTCTCTTTTTCACGGAACTTTCACGGAAATTCTATTTTTCAAGAAACTTGTAGATAAACTTGAAAAAGTGTAGAATAGAGCAATTCGATTTGTCCTTGGAAATTATGACAGGATGTTTAGTATGACAGAGAGCAAAAACACAATAAATTGGCATCGTCTTGAAAACCGTCGTCGAAGCCTCAGATTAAAGTTCCTTCATAGCATTTGTCGTTCGAGAACAGGGATCAGCAGGCAATTGTATTTTCAGCCACCCAACTATGTTTCTCAAAGACGAGATCACCGCTTAAAATACGTGAGATTCCTTTCAGGGGTGGAGCTTTTCGCTACTCTTTTTTCATTTGCACTATAAGAGAATGGAACACTCTGCCACCGGAAATTGTCTGTATTGAGTCAAATGACGATTTTTTCCATGATTTATGATTATATTTTTGTGTGCTTGATTATATGTACTGTACCCTCCCTGCTGTAATGCCTTATGGCGAAGCATGTACGTAATGGTAAATAAATATATAAATAAACAAATGATGCACAACTTAGTTTCGCTTCTGCGCGCGAACTGCGAATTGCATTCCAAGCTCCATCAATTCTTTTTATTTCGAGCAATATAAGTGCTCAATAAGATAAAAGTTGCAAGTACGGTTCGAATAATTGTCGACTTGTTCTTCATATGTTCGTTAAAAGGGACATGGCACCCAATTTTCGGTCATATTCTGTCTTAGATGGGCTCATCCTTATGCATTTAGGAATAAGCTCGCAAAATTTTAGCGCATATGGTTGAGCACTTAATTATAAATTGAACATTTTTATGAAAACCCGAGCGGCCTGAGAGTCGGGCAGCCCTGGCACACTCGCTAGCCGTGACGTAACGGCTTCCTGTGGCAGTGTCTGCGTTCCGGCGAGCGATATTTATCCGTGGTCAGCTGTGAGCGAAATCCATATATTTTACCTTTCTTCCGCTTGGTACTCAAATTGAACGATTTGCACCGGCTGAAACTTTTGCAAAAGGAGATGGCTCCGCTCCATGCGACGCATGACGTCACGGACGCGATGGAAAAATGGCGGTCGCTGGCGGTGGGCGGGTTTATAGCTGGCGACTTCTAGGGCTTCATTTGCACTGAACTATTATTTTACAGTCAACGTTTTCTATATGTAGAAGCATACCAGACCGTCCACTTCTATTTTTTGCTGAAAACCACGAATTGTCGGGGGACCCTGCCATTGCCCCTTTCAGTAGTGGCGAAGAGACATCACGACATTGACTATTGCATACAATAACATCTGTTGGTACCTAGGTGTGGGACCAGCTCTTTGTGTGAACACAGTACGTATAAAAGCGCGCATTTGACGAACGACGGTGAGAATGCTGGAAACGAAGACAAATGCCAACTTCCAAATGACATTGAAAAAAATAGGAGAGAGAGAGAGAAATGTTTTAATGAAAAGCTGGAGATGTTTGCCTGGCTATTCGCCTGACATGCTACTCCAGGTGCTCCAGGGTGATGATTATGATATATACACTGATAACCACATATACATACATAGACTACACTGTTTACAAAGTTTCGGTCAGGCTTGTGGCCCGCCAAGTCAGCAGCGCTTTCGTTGCGCGTAACGCACATGTGCTGTTTTGCCATGGGCCCAGAATATGCTGCAGTTCTAAGCACGAGTCCTGTTGAAGGTGCAAAGCCGCCTTCAGAGAAAGTCTTTCTGATTGCGTATCGCCTGAATTCGCAGAGAACGTGTTTTAGGTCTTCTAGGACGTTACATTTAACGCACAACGGCTGAGTCCGACAGCTTGATTTTGTTCTACAAGTAATGAGTGTAGGCACAGTTGAAAGTAACTACTTGCATTCGTCGCTCAACATACCTTTTCTATGGGCACATTGGCATATGTCGTTTTCCTATCTAGCCTTTTCAGTCCTGAATTTTTTATGTGTATAATGTTCTTCTTGGTTTACCTTGAGAAACACCCCAAGAGCACAAAAAGTGATGTATTCTGAGGACCCCATCAGTATATAAGAAAAATGAAGCCATATCCTATGTATAGGACACAAGGTCTAAGTGGTTGTTAATCGAAATGTGGTGACTTGAAATACTTCTATTTATTTCTACCCTGTGAACAAGTGTGCTTGTTGTGATGCTAGCATATAGGAACGATATGTTGTTGCGTTAGTGCGTCTTAATGGTTCGAAAGCAAGTTTTTGCGCTCGCGATACACAGCTCCTCAGTGCACTTCAATTACCGTCTTCTAAATATTGGATGCTTTGTAGGATGTAACATCATAATATATTGCCGAATCCTGCTTTGCTGTGCCAAAATAATTTTACTGTGTCTCCATGGACACGCTGACAGAACTGCCCTTTTTCATCGTTGTTTTCTAGCAGCCTCACGCACCAATCATTATTTGCTGAAAACGTATTCAGATCATCTACGTACAATTTAGCTATTGCGCCTCCTTACAACTTAGCTATGAGATCCTGGGTGGCTTCTTGAGAAGAATAACAAGAAATCGGAAGCTGACACTAGCGCTAGGGCTCTGGATGAATATGCAATGCATTCCCAGATCTGACAACTACTGAGCCCTGGTGTTCTATATTTCGGACATGAAGTTTGTGCATTGCGGCGGGCGACGCGTAAACGTTAGGGAAGACGCACTCTGTAAATAAGCAGTTCAACACCTTAGAAACAACATAAAAAATACGATAGCTACTGTGATAATTGTTACTCAGTAAAATGTCATCAAATATTCGGTTGCAGCGTTCGTCATGCTTGCCTTTCCGCGATCTTGCTTTCCATTTCGCAGAGTTCCGATTTGAGACGACCATGACAAAAGAGCTACCTATGTTTTGGCAGGTGCACATAGGATAGCTCAGACACTTCTTTGAATTTTTTTTGGTTATTTATGACAGCATTTGTCACAATATGTCTTCGTGTCCTTTTTATAGGACAGCAGGGCCGAAAGGGCTAGACCGGGAACTGTTCACATTAGCTGAGTCACATCACCAAACTTATGTACTTAAGTGGAGCCATTACTGATTATGTATGGGGCGATGTTCAATCTATTGCAATATTTCCACAATTGCTCACGAGGAATTCACGCCATCCTGTATTGCTTACAGGACTTCAAAAAGCCGTGTTTGCTTCCGACTGCTTTTCGACACGATTCTCCATCCCACCCTAACCCCGGGATGTTCTCATACACGGGGCGGGGCTGGACCTCTAGTCGCTATGGAACGTTGGTGATTTCCCAACAAAAACATCTTGCGCGTAAAAAGCAAACACGTCTTTAAAATTGCCTTTAGACTAACAAGTGTCATTGGTAATAGCTAAATTGGTTCCGCACTGGCCCCTCACTTATTAGAGTTTCTATCACAAAATGCAAATAATGACCACCAAGAGCACACAGAGACATACTAATGTGTTGTTACAAATATTTCAAATGGTTTCAATATAAAATCTGCATATTCCTCGCATGCGCTCTGTTCTACGAGCGACTGTCGTTTCTGCATGACTAGCCCAAGGCCGACGCAGGCTAGCCAATAAAAGCTTCCCTTCAACATAACACGCGCGAAACAAGGCTACCAAACGTTAATAGCACATAGGCGACACGTTTATAACAAAGTCACTGTTCACGATGAAACATATGGATGCCGTTAGGGATTAGCACAGGTGCATAGGGCTATGACTCGGGGCAAGCTAAACCTGTTCACACAGCCATGGTGCATGAAGACGAAAGAGTCATGCAAAATAGATGTCAACTTTGGACATCCGCTCGTTAGAGTGCCGGCGAAGCTAGGCTTACCTCTCCAACGCAAAGCAACGACAATCAGCTTACGGAGTTGCACCCTGGTGGGAGCATGCAGCTACTTCCAACAGAAACTCGTCTGCCTGCTACTCTTGCTTCCTCGACACCACCTTCCCTCGGCGACGTCGCGCTCGCTCTGCCGCTCTTCCACCGTGTTCTTTTTCAAACAGTCCGTGGACAGTGTTCATTTGTTGAGCGTGACGTGCATGCTTCGAAGTGCCGCAAACGCGCGGCATCATGTTCCGCGAGTCCTCGAGTAGAGGGGTCACGTCCGCAGTTCCTGTCGTCGTTTTTTTCGTTTTTGAACTAACGCTTCCCAGCAATCGTGCACATTTTAAAAGACGTATTCCTTACATCAAAGTTGTTAAAGCAGTTATTGATCCGGAGTAGTGGCGGCATTCACAGTTTTTTATTTCCAAGAAGGGAGCAAGTCAGTATTACATTGTTTTGGAGCTAGATAAAGAGGTGAAAGTCAATTGATGAAGGAAGAACGAACAACGTCCAGCTGAAGCATGTCGCCCGCCATGAGCTTGGTGTCGGCCGCATGGTGGTTAACTTCCAACGTAATCCCGGCGAGTCTTCGCGAAAGGACGGCGACAGACGGTCCGGTGCGGCGGTGGTGATATGATTAGTGACCTTGTGTTTCACGTGCACTTCATTTCATATCTGGGCTTCGTGAGTAGCGTGTCCTACGCAAGCGTCTTGTATATGGAGCTCAGACGAAATGTAGAGATGCCAGATAAGGTAAGGTTTGACTGGAGGATTTGTACATCTAGGGATATGATGTTATATTTTAGGCACTGACACTGAACGCGCACAGAGGCCGAAATGGCTGAGGATTGCCACCCTCAGTACCGGACAGCCTACTTTGGCAATCACGTATCTAGCGTTATTTGCCGGAGCCGGTACGACACGACGCCAGTGTTGTCCACTGCATAGAGCGTGGGTTTGAATTCTTCGCATTGGTGAACATCGGTCATTGCGGAAACGATGAAAACCGCGGCTCCGGTATCGACGAGGAGGCGAGTGCTGGTGATGCAGTAGAACACGATGAATGTTCGGCTTGAACAAGGGCTGATGGCACATGCCGCAGTTATAGACTGGTCCGTGCCTTTCCCGCCCGCGGACAGGTGTGAGTACAGTCAGTGGTATATTCGCGAAACTCCTGTTATGACGACCAGCCCATTGGTGCACTACGAGACTGCAAAGCCGAGCAGTTGTACGGAAGTTTTCTGTCAGCGTTACCGCGAGTCTTCAGATTCTCAAGCGCACGCGTAAGGTGGTGGCCTGCTGCCTCCGGGCGCGAGAGTAGGTTTTCTCGTTCTCAGATTCTCACAATGGCGATAGGTAGCTGTGCTTAAGACGAGAAGATGTAGACTCAGTTGGCGTGTGCAGCTATCGACGGAGCCCGCTAGTACCATGCGTGCGGACAGTAAGAGGAGTTCCATGTGGACTTCGCACAAAACTGGAAGCTCGGCCTTGTGTGAGGAGTGCTTACCGCGTAAGTCGCCCATCCGTTGCAGCTGTTGTGGCGGATGTTGGTCGCCGACTTCTTGAACGAAGCCGCTGCAGCCTGCCCTATCGCGGTGGATCGAGGGGCTGCGCTACACACTAAACAAAAACAACCAGAAAAGGGGGCAAACTGCTTGTCCTCTAGCGAATTCCCTTTCCGGGGGTATTTTCTTACTACGTACCAGTCGAGGTAAAAATTTGCTCTCATGCTGAGTTTTTGAACGTAGAAACGTTAGTAACTATTCACCCCGCTGCGGTTATCAGCGACTATAGTCAGAGTAATCTTTTGATGGCTTTTGCAAAGTTTTTCTCGGTCGATAGTTTCTTGCGGCTGTTGTAGCAGTATTTATTTCCCCCCGTAACTCATTTTTCGCTGCTATTTCTGGGGGTAAGATGAAAAATGGGGGGCAATCACACCATGAGCCATCGAATTTCGAACTTAATCAACATAGCATGACGCAGTACCCATGACATATATAGATATAAATATATACACAAACACACACATAACCAATGCAGAATAAAACACCACATAAGCCGACTGCTCGCGCTGCACTGCACAATCGTACACCCGGCCACTCGGTATATAAAAATACACCGCATCTTGACCTGCCATGTAGCGCCGGTAGGAGACTTATGCTTCACGTGACTGAACAATAAAGGTTCACAGCGTACGCGTAAACGTTTAAGGTCGGCTGCAAGTCGCCATATGTCACACCCACCTTTGAGGAAAAACCCGCCCGATATCACCTATGCGATTATGCAATTATTGGCTGGTATTATGTCATGTTCGCCGCACCCGCGTTAGCAGTGCTGATGAACAAGTACGCAAAGTACATCTAAGCACACACAAACCACGGCCACTCAATAGTTTTTCATTGAGAAGCGGTGCAGTAACACCGTAGCAATATATATCCAGGAACGCCGGCGAAGAAGAGCGGCGCCGCGCCTGTAGAGGCTTCTTACTGACGGCGTATGCTAGGCCTTTTCCAGGAGCACGGCTATGCGATGAACGACTGCTGGCGATCACAGAATGTATCTCCTGTGCAATTTGCATCGTCATTATTTTAGACACAAATGAAAAATACGTGTCCGCTATTCGCGGCGGCTACGGAGCGATGTGCTTACAACAAACGAGATGGCTCGCAGGCACCGTTACCGCCGTGCTCGTACTTGCAGTGCACCGGCAGCCGCACGTTGGTTCCATCTCCCTCGTATCGGTACTCGCCTTCATGCTTGATGTTTTATAGTGGTTACCGCATGGAACGTAAGACACAATTCGGACTGTACTTTACTCCAACAGACAATAGTTTCGTTAAACAAAATCTATGCGACACTTCTTTCACCTGCTACGGCGACGCACTCACACCGGCCGCTGGCCCGCTAGGTGCCGACGACGTAGCGAAGCATTTTCCTTATCGCTTCGAAGTTGTAGCCGGTGACTCTCTAAGAAGCAACCACAGACAATCACACAAGCTTGATTTTGTTACGGCTGGCAGTGTTCTTCATAGCTGTTCGCTGTTAGGTCCGGAAGCGACGTATCCGCGGCGTCCAGGCTCAGAGGCTTGCGCTTGTACGGGTACGGCCGCTTGATGGGAGAAGAAATATGCAAGATCCAGCCCGCTGTGCCTGGCCGGGCGCCGGCGCGAGTTGAACTTGCCGTCGGCGCAAACAGACCCACAGGGCAAGCTCCTTACACTTGCCTGTCTCTAGGGCCAGTAGACAGCACACGGCAAAGATTTGCGAAAATGTGCAATACGGACTCCCAGCACGTTCTTTTTCTTGGTGCAGGCCGTTTCGTTCACAGACTGCTGTTCTCGCTCGTTGTGCTTCTGCAGCTCCCAATTCCATTGAAACTGCGCAGGCTGAGGGACAACCATGTGGCGCGGCAATGACATACCATTCTTTGGAAAAAAGAAGAAACGAAAAATACTTTTCGCATACAATTTCTGGAACTGGGGGCTTCACCGTTCGGCCCACAAAACCCAGCGAAGCAGGGAGCTTGAAGTAACGTGGTAATAAAATCTCATATGGTGGTTAAAAATGACGTCATAGAAAACTCCCCACGTAGAAGAGAGAGAGAGAGAAGGAATGTAGGAAAGGCAGGGAGGTTAACTAGACTGTGCGTCCAGTTTGCTACCCTACACATTGGGAGGGGGAAAGAGGAGTAAAGAGAGAGAGAGAGAGAGAGAGAGAGAGAGAGGAGGATAGACACATGTCAGATCACACACACACACAGTGCCGAGTTTCACAGGCGGTCGCTCAATAGGGTTCTTTTCAAGTACCGCAGGAGGGCTCGTGTGGCTTTCTGGGCTGATATGCTACGCGACCAGGCTCCTAAGATCTTTGCTTCATTAAAGGGCCGGTCATCCAGTCTATTCAAGGCACACTGGAGAGTCCGGCGATCTTCATCAAATTGGGCACAGTGGCACAAGAGATGTTCGATAGTCTCTGTACAATTGCAGCTTTCGCACATGGATGAATCTGCCATGCCAATGCGATGGCTGAATGAGTTAGTAAACGCTACACCGATCCACAACCGGCACAGCATTGTAGCGTCACGTCGAGAAATCTTGGATGGCAGTTGTATTTGGAGTAATGATTCAAGGTTCTTAGGGCGAGGATTGGAGTTAAGCGGAGAATTCCAGTGCGCAAGCGTGGCATTATGCGCGATGCGACGAAGTTCTCTAGCTGCATCTACTCTTGACAAGGGTATGAACAGTGTGGGCGCTCCATCGTGGGCACATCGGGCAGCGTCGTCAGCGAGGTGGTTACCACTGATGCCACAGTGACCCGGCAGCCATTGTAAAGCAATGTCGTGTCCTTGATCAGCGGCGCGATGACAAATTGCATTGATATCAGACACCAACTGGTGGTAGTTTCCACGTCGTAGACTTCGCACGCATTGAAGGGCTGCCTTGGAGTCGCAGAATATGGCCCATCTACTAGGGGATTCTTTCATAACAAACTCCATAGCGGATCGAAGAGCGGCGAGCTCGGAGCCCGTAGATGTCGTGACGTGTGATGTCTTGAACTTGACGGTGATTGATCGAGATTGTATCACAAAGGCACCTGTCGAACTTCCCGAGACCGAACCGTCCGTGTAAACATGAATTCGGTTAGCATACGACAAATGCAAATGGTCCAATGAGATCTGCTTGAGGGCTACAGATGACAGGCTTGCCTTTTTTGATATCCCCGGCACTTCAAGGTGCACAGTGGGCCTTTTCATGCACCACTCCGGAGATAGTGGTATGGTTGCGGGCGAGAATCTCCACGAGAAGTAAAATTCGATTGTGACAAGGCGGTGATGCGGGCTAGTTGGTTTGAATCACTTGTAATCATATTCGTAGCGCAAAAAACAAGACGCAGGCACAAGTAAGGAACATACACAGGACGGGTGCTAGCGCCCGACCTGTGTGAGTGTTTCTTACTTGTGTCTGTGTCTTGTTTTTGCACTACCAATATGATTACAAGTGATTCGATTGAGACATTCACTTACTACGTTCCTCAGTGGTGGTGGTATAACTATGTCATGTCCTGCCTTTTACTTAAACATGAATTAGTAATTTTAGAAGCGAGAAAGGTTTCAGAGGTAATGAGCCGCAAAAACGCCAATCTCGTCTAACTTTTACTTACAGTGAACCAGGCGTTTAAGATTGCTGTTTGCTGTGGCAAAAGCCGCACACGCAAGCGTGTCGTACGTGCCGTCAGCGATGTCAGAGAATAGCGCTGCGACAACGTGCAGGTCCCTTACTGTCTGTCAAATGAGCGCCAGAATTAAAATCGGGCCTTGGCTTGAATGAACCATGCTCGGAGATTTCCCGTTGAGTAGCTTCGAGGCTGAAGTTCTAATACAAGGACGGGATATGTAATAATGGTGTCGCCTCTGTGATCACCAGTGGTAGCAGTGCCAACATCGGTGGTGTCTTTGTGTAGACGACAGTCGGCGTGGCTGTCGTTTACTCACCCGTTTACTCAGCCGGATTGTGCCACCAAGTGGCGGCGTAATCCGGCAGCTGGGATTGTTGTCCAGTTGCAAGTGGATAGTATTTCAAGCTGACGCGGAACGACCAGGACAGCTCCAGAAGCGGTTCAAAAATTTCAGGGTTATGTTCACGGTATCGCCCGAATAGAACGCCTGTCCGTCGAGGTGATGCCCACGATTACTTGATTAGTGGCACAGAAAGAATGAACACGTGGACGCTCGCTACATGAAAGCAGTCACCTTTGCCAAACTTCATTGCTACTACATTATTTAGGCTATTAATCGCCACATTAACTATCGTCTATATTACCTCATTCTTTGTTGAGCTGCGCGGAGACATCAAGCTTAGATCATTGTTCCTAGGGAAGATGTTTTAGGTGTGTATGGTAGTAAAGCATGAGGTATGATGTAGAAAGTTGTAAAGGCATGTGAGTATTGTGCGTCCTTTCTTTCTATTTGCTGGTCATTGGGTGCCCCCATTGATCGCATTTATTGTTTGCACTACTTGACCGCAGTACCAATTGATAAGCGAATTCAGTAAACTGTAATAGTTTAAAAGTGCTTCATTACCTTACAGGAGCGAACGGTGGGGGTCAAAGAGGATCTCCTCAACCACCTGTTATGATATTTCAGAGTACGTATCCTATTAAAAGAACCTATTAAATTATACGTTTACTCTACAATGAATGCAAAACATTTGGCTGCGATTCAGATGCCATTTCAGCGTATCTATCTATCTATCTATCTATCTATCTATCTATCTATCTATCTATCTATCTATCTATCTATCTATCTATCTATCTATCTATCTATCTATCTATCTATCTATCTATCTATCTATCTATCTATCTATCTATCTATCTATCTATCTATCTATCTATCTATCTATCTATCTATCTATCTATCTATCTAATGTCTCTTGTGCACCTGATAATTAAATGAATGCACCGTTTCTGAAAGCTATCCGTACGTACACTCGCAAGCAATCTACCCCAAATGACTCCACGTAGAAAAGCATTCCTTCATTTCAGGCAGCGCATACACATTCAAAACCTTTGCAAGATATAGGAGCTATATTGAGATTGATCCTTTTGAGAACAGATAATATTAAAATCAAATGGCGATGTGCTACAAGGTCAAACGCTTTTGAGAAATCTTGAAAAGCGCAATCAGTGCGTTGTAACTCGTCCATGTTAGCGTGGAAGCCAGTTGTTAACTTGAATTGCGCCTTACATGAGCAATAAAGAAAATGTTCTTAGCTTCCAGGTGGATGTAGATATTGGATGCAATTATATGTTGGACCGTAACATTCTGGTGAGTATGTCTTACTTTAAGCGTGGGTGTATCCTTAGCTATGTTTCAGTGTCTGGGTAACAAACCTCTGTGTAATTACTGTCTGAAAATGAGAGTCAGGTTTTGACTAGACACTATGAATGTGTTTTTGAGGATTTCATACTTAAGGCCCGTCGATACCACATGATGGTGTTAGTTTGAAGATATTTATTAGGCTTACGACAACTACAGCTGCTTCCACAGACTACTTATATCGGTAATTTAATTTCGGTACTTCCGAAAGTTCGGGATGATTTTCTCTGGTCAATATACAAGCACAAAGTTCACCAAAGATTACGATGCTGCCTAATGCGAATTCCGAGCGCAGCTTCGTGTTGGGTCTACGCCAACTGTGTTTAAAGTTCTGGCTATCCGCAGTTGTATCAATGAAACATTCGTTACGTATTGCCACTGAAACTTCCAGCACTCGAGTGCTACGCAACACCACTCAGCGCATTGCAGGCGTCGCGAACCAAGCGAAACGCCAAAAGCCCCATTAGGACAAGCGAAACGAGCCGCAGTGCATGTGCCAGCTCTGCATGCGCACGAGCTCCGATCGAGGGGCCAGCGCGCATGACGGAGGAAGAGAGCGAGCTTAGAGGCCAGTTGCTCGTGATATCCGTAGACTCCACGTTCCCTCCTATTCGTCCTCGCTCGCTCTATCGGTTACTTCGCCGACGCCAACGGCGACGCCGCTCAAGCCATGAACGGGCACCTAAGAGCTGCGCTCTAAAATAACGATCTGACTAGATTTGTTATAATCGCGTATTTTTCTAGTGGCAAGATCTGTAAAATACGAGCGTACGTTAAGTTCTCGATGCAGTATGTAATGATCATAAATGCCACTAATACACAATTTGGTCAACCGTCTCAAGTGCAGTCATGAGAATCCAATGTATGGTATGGTTACCACGTGTACGTTGCACAACAACCTGAGACACGTAAAAATCTAAGCATAACCAGATATATTCTATTGATGTGTTGCACAATGAAGTTACCCAGTTAATAAAAAAAAATCGAACACAGTCCGGTGAAGCTTTGCCACTGAATATATGCTGGGACAAATATGGTTGAGTGAAGAAATGATATTGGGCATATACTTAAGTTTATTCGCTGCAGGATGCCAGATTTTTGTCGGGATATGCATACAATTTCAATCAGACTCAATAACATTGACTAAGGTATTTGTATATTTTCCCAGAACACCACCGTGACCTAATATTTCGAACACTACTGCCGCCTCTGTCGAGTTGAACGTGTTTCCTTAGCTCATGAAATGTATGGAAAGTTTCTCGTGGACAGCGAATTTGTCTTTTACATTTGACCACGTTGCCGTGCTCCGTAAAACAGTACTTCTTTATGAAACTGCCTTGACTCTTGGTTGGTTAAATTCACTGTAAAGGACCGCTGACACCAAAATTGAAGACACAATTTGCCAGTGTTGTTTGATTATCCTGCTTACGTGGGCACTGCTGACCGCTTATTAGTGCGGGAGGTTAACTTTAAGATATATTAATTTGGTTTTAAAGTAAGAATGAGTGCTCATCTGAGTTGGCAGCACCTCGCAACATCCCCACTGGTAAGACGAAGATCGAGGCTCCGCGTGACGTTCCACGAGTAAATCGAGTATTGTCGACGTCAGAGAAGATTTGCGGGGCGCCCACAATACAACAACGGCAGCACGCGGCGAGGACTACTGTTCATCACCTTTCTCGGTTTTTTATCGGGCAGCTTTCAACGTAGTTCCGGCTGCTTCCGCCAGGAATGCTTTTTTTTTTTCTGGGGGCGAGGTGAGCACGAAGTTAACAATACTGAAGCACACCCATCGTTTCATTTTTTACTGCTCGCGGGACCCCGATTTGAAAACTGCGCTTTCAACGACACCAAAGCTTCAGTGCACGTGATCGCAGGCCCTAGTTTCTTATGTTCTTTGTTATTATGTTATTTGTTATTATGTTATTAGGGGCGCTAGTTTCTTATGTTATTTAGGCGGGCGTTTCGAACTGGCGCAATACTGCTCTTTATTAACGCCGCTAACATTAATTATATGATGGGTTAGAATTGACGATTTAGTTTCGGGATTACCAGATAAAGAGCTACAGACTACAGCAAAAAAAGTCGCAAACAAAGCTTCCGCTGTCAGGGGTCCTTTAAGTAGGACTCACAGCTGGTCGAGTTTGTACGGACGCATTATTAGGAAAACAGCGCGACTGAAAATAACGAAAAAACTTTTACCACGCGAAAACAAGAGTCGACTCACAGCTAAGGTTCTATTCGAGAGCACAGAGTGAATATATGCACTCACGTTGTTACACACAACAAAGCAAAAACGAGCGAAAAAATTACCCATTGCGTTACAAGATTTCTTTGTGCGGCCGCGCTACCGAAGGGGAACGCTGATGCATGAATATTCTTTTATTCTGAATTTGTCATGCGCCTATTACCTCCCTAGTTTTCTTGTTATGATGTTTAGCGATGATAGATTTTTAGATTAAACTGGGGCACGCCGCCGTTCTTCTCGGTGCTCAGGAATGTTCGATAGCTACACGCAGCACAACGGCAGAAATATGCGCAATATCACCATGTCCAAAGCTTGACTAGAATCCGCGGCTGACTTATATGAAATGTGTCTGTAAAGCTATGCAATTTTTAAAGTAACTACCTATGTGAAATAGCCAACTGACTCTTTTTCTAAAACCAATACTCAGAAATAAATGTCTTTCCTATACATTTGAGCTTGAACGATATAGTGCTAAGATTAGCAATCTGGATTTTTGCAAATTACAGTTAATGATACGCATATTAGTCACTACAGGCTCACAGCTCCTCGCATAAAAAAGAAGGCTTTGCTGTTTTATTCGAAAAGTTACATTTGATTGGAGGCGAAGCTAACTCTGACATCACGCTTCGAGGCATATACACAAAAACACTTCACATTTGATGTAGTGCGCAAACCATTCTTCCAAACCAAACGAATAACCAAAGGTCGAAAATTAACTGACAATGCTATTTGCGCATCAAAATCACCAGCGATTGCTATGCATCCTGAACTGCAATATGGGCAGTATTCGCCATTAACAAATCTTGTTTTTCAGCTTGGCAGCGTTCAGATTGTACGGTCTTCTGTTATGGGCAAAACAGTATAGTTAAAATTATATGCATTGTTTATATGTCAACGTATTGCTCTCATAAACTGCATTGCTTTTTTTCTTTTAGGAACGCGGTAGTAGTATTAGCTATCAAGTCACAAAACTCAACCTGGGAACTGCCAGCCCATTGTAAAGTTGCTCGTTGCAATGACCGGAGGACACATCAATCTACCAGACGTGCCTTAAACTATTCTATTACATCCCGTTAAATAACCAAAATAAAGCTTCATAACCAAATACAAACCGCCAAAATGCGCATACCCTCAAAACCGACCAAAGGTTTGTGTTCGTGGAATGGTGAGCCTGGCCGCATGGTCGAATGTAAGTTTACTGTAAGGCACACCGCAGTTGGGCAAAAAAAGGGTCAAGATCACCGCCTGGATTAGGGTGACCACCGAAAAATATTTCCGGAGTAATGACACTATTCTTCACTACTTTCTACAATATTCGCTACTCTAGTATGGATTTTATGTTGTACTATACGTGCCTGTGCATATGCAGTGCGCGGCGTTGTTGCTTCAGCACATTGTTAAACTTGGTCGTCTGTTCCGTGCCACGAATACCTCAATAAAATGTATCACCAATTTATTTCAGAACTGCTACCTCTCTTCCTTGTCAGCGCCATTTCAACAAATTAGTTGATCCACTTGCCTGCTGCAAATGAATGCGCGGTAGTGTAACTTGTGAATGCGTGAAACAGCCATCTAGTCCAGTGCTCTTCGATATGGCGATTTAAAACGAATACAGTGCATCATGTGATGGTGATTTCTTTCAGTTTCTGTTTTAGTTTACTATTTCTTTCAAATACAAAGGCACATGGTTAGAAGTAGGCAGACGAGGGTCCTAAAGTCAAGTGAGTGCATTGGTACCCTCGGTTAACAATAACGTCGAAACGATTAATCATTAGAGCAAGTTAAAATTATACAATCCAAACATGAGTCATTAGTGAACATTCTAGTGAAAAAACACACATTCCATGCAATATAACAATTACATAGGAACTAGTTATACAAGTAAATGAGCACACCGTAAAATATAAACCTAAACTTACACACATTTTCAAAGTTAATTTCGCATACAGTTTTACATAAGAAATAATTATTATTGACAATCTAATTATACAAAATGAAAAGTTGAGGTTTATGTTTAAATGCATGCAATAATTATGATTTTATTGTGTAGGGTAAGTTATTCCATAATTAAATCGCTGGGAAGGAGGATGCCAATTTCCCATAGTTGGTGTTATATTTAGGTAAAAGGAAGTTGTGATTATGGGCAAACCTAGTGCTATTAGAGATTATGAGCAATCTATAATCGAATAATTCACACAAAAGCTGTTTGTTGAGCTGTTTAAATAAAGATATGATTAAGTGAAAATTAAACAAGTCAGACACAGGTAGAATGTAGTTAGCCTGAAGGATTGGAGTAGCGTTAGAATAAAAGGAAGTGTTGGTAATAATGCGAATTGCCTGATTCTGAATGTGCTGTATGGACGAACGATGAGTTTTATATGTATTTCCCCAGGAAGGTATGCCATAGGTGATGTGACTATGTACGAAGGCAAAATGCAATGACAATAAGGCATCGATCAGTTGAGAAAAATGGGCGAGATTTAATGAGATATCTTATACCAAAGGCTGTTTAACGTAAGCAATACTGTTTAACGTAAGCAATGTGATTTGTAAACTTAAAATAAGGATCTAATTTTATGCCAAGAAAACATACACAGTCAGTTGCAGCAATGAATTGATGTTCAATTGACATTTGTGGTATAAAAAAGAGCACTCTCTGAGAAGTTTTAAAAACCATGAACTGAGTTTTAAATGGGTTTAAAATTAAGTCGTTCAAGCGACGCCATATAACGACATTGGTTAGTTCGTTGTTCAAATTAGTTATCAGAGTTGATGACTTATGCTGTGCCACTCATGCTGTGCATCACTCATGCTGTGCCCGAAGGCGCGAGACGACAACGCCGACGGCCAATTTTCATGTTTGATGAGGTATCTAAGGCGTTCGCCTTAATAATCCTGCCCGCGGTTACAGCATCCCTAATATGCAAAGTAAATAATGGGCCTGATACTGTAGCACCGGCTTCATTATATATAAGTAGTCAAAATATGTTGCAACTTCATCTTCAAGGAAATATGAAGTTGTTTCAGAATTCGGTAAAACTACGTGGTTACCAAGTAACGACATTATTTTGGATGATGCCGTAAATGTTTCGGCGCTTGTTGCTGCAGGAGCTGTAGAATACGCGAAAGAAAAATTTTTCGTCTTCCGCCCACAGGAGTGCGAAGAAAGTGGGGACGTGGAAACGAACCGACCGATAATACGCCATATTTGGTTCCTTTGGCGGAACCACGCTGCACTCCGACGGAAGCTTCCCGCCAATTACTGATCCTAACTAAGTGCGAGACCTCTATTTTGTACCGGAGCATCAAGCAGGGGCGGAAACTCCATATACCTCCCGTAGGACACGCTCTCGCATGCCGATACGCTGCGGCAGCGCCGCTTGCACCACTGGCGACTGCCGGGCATCTGTTAGGAATAATTCAGAAACAAAATATTTCTTTCATGACGTCACTGGTGAGGTCAGCAAATAGAGGGAAAGGGCGCGAATGAGAGGAGGAGGGTTCCCGCGGAATCCTCCTCCCCCAGTTCGCATGCAAGCAGAATGGGTCCGTGCTATCTTGCAGGTCCGCTGGCCGCTCGGCCGACGCGGCCATTCGTTAAATTTAGTTGACCACTTTTTAATTTTGGGGGGGTTTGAAGTGGTCAAACTAAAACTGACCGATTTCTCAAGAAGACAAAACTCGATCAACAACAAGTAAAATTTTAATCTTTTTTTAGTCACACGTTTCGTACTTAACAGAGCCCCACAGGTTGTGTGAGAGTGTCAGTCTGCAAAATCAGCTTTAATTCACAACTGAAATGTCTACATAATAAGCAAGCGTTGAACCCAGAATTTCCGAAACAATGCAAAAGTTATTAACAATCACGAGCAGGCCACGTCGTACTTGACTCAATCACCTCTGTTATGACGGCGAACATCGCTTTCTTAGAGATCTTGATAACAAACAAAACAGAACTTCACGGGAAGGTGGAAGCGTGAAGCAATGGGAAATCGTTGAACAATGCTGCTGGAGACATTATTTCGGCAATTTGACAAGTGGTCTTTTCTTCGTCAAGACACTCCTGCTGCCCTGACGAAGAAAACACCCCTTGTCGAATCCTTGGCTCCAGCAACATTCCTTGTTAAACAATTTCTCAAGCGTCAATAAGTCAATTACATGTATTTCAGTGACAGTATTAGAAGTAAAGGCCCACAATGCTTCAAACTGGCTACATGCAATCCCATGAACAGGAAAAAACATATAATTGCTTCACATCATTTGAGCTACGTGGCAAAAGTAGGAGATGAACGAAATGTGTCGCCGAACCAACACGCATTCAAGCCTTTCATTAAACGTATTTTGCCGGCAGCCGGTAGGCTGTCGTCATGGCTAATTAGTCTAGCGACACCGCGCTTATGTCAGTCCAGTCAGGCTTGCGGAGAACTTTATTTACTCATGTACTCATGCAAAATGAATATCTGCTCAAATAATGAACCGAAATACTTCTGCTCACCCGTTGTCGCTAGAAAGCCTGAAAAAACATTCGTGGAACTGGAAATCCCTGGGTGAACACACCACAGAGCCGCACAAAACACGTGATGCCCTGGTTTAACCATCTTCGTCTAATAGTAGGTTGGCCTCCTGGACGTGGCTCTTGGAGGCT
This sequence comes from Rhipicephalus sanguineus, assembly GCF_013339695.2. NCBI lineage: Eukaryota > Metazoa > Arthropoda > Arachnida > Ixodida > Ixodidae > Rhipicephalus > Rhipicephalus sanguineus. Next base: position 83,748,729 of record NC_051183.1, on the reverse strand, counting down.
TCCGTTCGCTGCACGCCCCATCAAATGTCTTATCTTTCCCGTATTCATACTTGGTACGTCAACCGAGCGACATAACCGAGCGCGATCCAACTTGTAATATCGCTGAGCGAGCGGTAAGGGTGAGCGGAGGCAAGCGCTACGAACAACAGTCAACCGCTACGAACAACAGTAAAAAAAACAAAAAAAAAAACAAACAAATGAAGAGTCCTTTACAGTTTAATCAAATTTCTTTATTTGTAAAAATTCGGGAAAGACAATAAATGCGAACATTTACATCAACCTCACTTCGTTCAAACAGATCTTAGGATGCCAAGCAACCGCCACGAGCCCGCACCAGCGAAACTAGTGCTCAGTTTCCGGGGCCTGTCTCAAGTAATACACAGGTTCTGAAAGTCCTGCAGCTGTACTACAATATCTGCCACAAAGAAAAATAGCCGACCGCAATGTGGGCAAGCGCCTCTTGTATTACTGTGCTCGCCGTGACTAGCTCCGTCTGCGCACAGCAACTATTCGATCAGTCTACGCTTCAACATTGCTGCTGTTCCAGATGACGCGGCCCACCGGAGGTTATGTCGCCGCGACCGCTCAGCATCTGGAGAAGCCCTAGGCCCAAACCGCTGTTTCTTTTTCAGAAAGAAATGCTACTTGCGGTCACTTCAATAACTGTCACATCGGTTCTCGAAATTAGCATGGATCAAACTGTGTTTACCCACCCTAAAATACCTTTTATTGTGCCTCCGCTTCCCTTTATCATCTCCATCAACTCGTTTTATTTATAGTAAAATCTGGCATTATTATAGAGGACATTATCGAAATAGATGCGCAGAAAGAGGTAAACATTTTATCTGTTATTTCTTCCCTCACCTGTATCGCACCCTCAATGAAAAATTGATTGTTATCCAAAATGAAATATCGGGCTTGCTGGAGCAGTATGTTCCCATCAATAAAATTCCTAATAATAAAACTATTCTACGCTTCAATAAAAACTTAACCAACCAAGAAACTACAATTGGGCAAAACATCTAAAAATCTTCCATTCACGAGCAAAGTGCCATGCACATGTAAAAACGTGCTTTAAGGCTGTAAAATCAGCTAAGAATAAAGATCTCATCGATTGTGTACGTATATTTATGAATTCGCATGCTGAAGTGCTCCCGATAACAATGGTCTAGATGGCAGTGGTTTTTTGGAACGCAGTGATGTAGTGGTGTTTTCCGTGAAAAGGGTGCATCAAAACTAAATGAATATTCTCGTCTGCTTTAGGGCCTCATAAGCATTCCAGTACCACGTGTTCTCGATCCAGGCTTTATGGAGACAAGTTTATTACCTAGAAAGCATAGAGTCTCGTTTGGGACCTTGATCTTTCGTACAACTGATATTTTTATGTATATTTTAAAATATGATATATATTTCTTGGATTTGTAGTCATTTATTATGGAAGAATATATAGCGGTGAATAACATCTAGACGATAACCAGTACATTTGAGTATTGATAAGCGAATATCTCTCTTGGAAAGGAAAGTCTGCATACGGCTGAATATTGTTTTCCTTTTTGACTGGCACGTACCACTCGTAGTTCTTTGAGCACAACAATTCATTATACATTTACACATTAATTGATTGATTGAAATAACTTTAATGATGCCCTGCGGGACGCGCCCTAGCGCGCAGTGGGTGACTCCAACGTCGGGACCGTCAGGCCAAGCCTGTCGGCCGCTTCGCGGGCCTGCTGGACAGCCGAAAGCTGGTCGGCCAGGAGCGGGCTGCGGATGGCCGCCTTCCACCTGGCCATGGAGGAATACATTTAGAGATGTCAATATTAATTTTTCCTTGAGTAATTAGCGCTGATGCGGAAAAAAATCACACTTACCTTCTCACGCGTTATATTGAAAAATGCAGATAATAGCGCGGCCAACATTTACAATAACATCATCATGACATGTAAAATGCTTTATTTAATGACGCTCCTCTCTCTACAAAGCGATAATAACTTCCAAAGTTATTGCATAATTAGAGATCAATATAAAAGTTAGTAACCGCGGAGCTGAACCATGAGAGTGAAATAACTAGAAGAATAAGGATGGGATGGGGCTCATTCGGCAAGCATTATCATATCATGAATGGTAATCTACCACTATCCCTCAAGAGGAAGGTATATAACAGCTGCATCTTACCGGTACTTACCTACGGAGCAGAAACCTGGAGACTTACAAAGAGGGTTCAACTTAAATTGAGGACGACGCAGCGAGCGATGGAAAGAAAAATGATAGGTGTAACCTTAAGAGACAGGAACAGAGCAGAATGGGTCAGGGAACAAACGGGGGTTAAGGACATTATATTGGAAATTAAGAAGAAGAAATGGATATGGGCCCGGCACGTAGCACGTCGGCAGGATAACCGGTGGTCATTAAGGGTAACTGACTGGATTCCAAGAGATGACAAACGCGTGAGGGGGAGACAGAACATTAGGTGGACAGATGAGATTAAGAAGTTTGTAGGTATAACGTGGCAGCAGAAAGCACAGGACCGGGTTGATTGGCGGAACATGGGAGAGGCCTTTGCCCTGCAGTGGGCGTAGATAGGCTGATGATGATAAAAGATTTGCCTGTGTAGGAAACTGCGCCACCTGTAAAATGGTTAAGGTAGTCTTGGAGCAGAGTTGTTCTTTTCTTCTTTGAAGCCTATTGTTGATATTTCTTCTCTCCTCAGTGACGCAATATGGCATGGCAATGTCTCAGCAACCGAATCATTTTGCTTCGTATTATTAGCACTTCCATCAACACTAGCTCCAGCGCAAAACTCCTAGACGGTGGATTAAAAACAAGCCGTTTATTTCAAATTTCACGTTTCTTCCTCCTACAAAGAAACAATAGAAATGCTTGCACAGGAACAAAAAGCTTCGCTGTCTACTGGTCTATTAAAGGCACTAATGACAATATTACCTTTCAATGCGATGTTAATACTACTGCGTCCTGATGAAGTACGTGACACATTATTGATACTAGTGCTATAGCTAATGCAGCGTTTGTCAGACGCAAACCCTATAGATCTAATTTCATTCGCTATATAAATATTATACTGAGAATTTGTATTCATACGTAAATCGATCTAAGACTTAGTGCAATTTCTTTGCGGCCGTGGCAGGAGCGCGAAAAGGGAATGAGAGCTAAGCATATAAAATATTTGGCTGATTGCAATGTACCTTTTGTCATTCTAACTCTATTGTGCTAAAATTTGCCTACTAGCAATATTTCTCCCACAGCTAGAATTAATATTTTGTATTATGGTCCCCTAATTTGCTGTAGCTAGTTAACAGGCAAAACTTAATTCATGAGAGGACCGCCGAATTTATGCCATCTTGTCATATTCGCCATTCTATTGTTCCTATGCCTAAACATGCACTTGACGCCTAGCCGTTATAAATCTAACGCTCTGTTTTACTATTTCATTTCATGCACAAACACGTTTATATACTATCATACTGTCAGTTGCGTATTTAAACTCCAAGTCACTTAATTTTACGCCTTCAGGATAACATATGCAGCAAAACGGAAAGTCAAGCTAGTGGGTAACGCTTCTTGCTTAAAAAACCCGGCAGATCGCACGCATTCTGAGAATTACTTTCATTCTAGGCAGTCCACGAAAAAACCTGCATTTGCCGCATTTTTGGCTTCACCAAATTGTTACGAGGTGGAGCGATGTATTTGGGTAATTTGAGTGGTTGTGGGCATATCGTGGGCTTGTCACGAACGACGCCAACAGTGGCTGGCGAAGAGCATCATATGGTTTGTCGTAACGTGGGCACACGCTCTAGAGCATAGACGTCAGTTTTGTCACCAGGAATTGCACGCAACTGTGCGATGATGTGAATACGTACCTCTATGTAGCAGTCGTCGCCCTATGAATTAGGGATCGAGGAGCGCTTCAGTTTATTTTGCTTAGCCGTAGGGCTAAGTGTTATTACCTTATTACCTTGCTATTGAAGTGTATTGACCATTGACCCGAACCCAAGCCTCTATAGGATGTTCTTCCGAAGCAGTTTGAAGCACTTGCACGACCCTTTCGTAGAATACTTGACTGGCATGCGAAATACATGGTTGTTAGTCAGCGCCGTGAATGTGTCCTCTTCTCGTCCCGTGTTTAGCGCTGTTTTTATTATTCGTTTACCATGCAGCACCAACCAGCCCAATCAAGCACACTGTTATATGGGATCGATCACGACTCCAGCCATGATTTTGATTCCTTACTTCCATTGAATTTTTCACCCATATACAACGTCGCCGACGGTACATTTTCCGTGACATCGGTTCATTAACGCTATCGCATAAATAATTCCATTGTCTTGGTTGATATGGACCGTAATTCACACGTGACTGTTGGAAACGGTTTCATGACGTACGCGACAGGGAAATCACGTTGTCTAGGGAAGCCATGAAGTCCTAGGCCAATGACGGCATTGAACAAGTTAAGGACACGACTGCGACGAGAGCTTCACTAGCTTGAAAAGAAGCCTTAGGATTTCCGTGCAGAACCAAGACGAGCAAAGTTCAGCCCACAAACTTCTTTGCGCAAAAAACCTTGATACTTTTTTTAATTTTTCGGCTTGGCTCATTCTGAGCAGCAAAATGCTGGAATAGTCCTCCCTTTCGTGTCACAAACGTTGCATATCTTTTTTTCTTCGTGCCGTCGAGGAACAGATGTAGCCACTACCACATGTCGGCTCATTCGTTTAATTTGACGCATTCCTAATGCGAAGCCCCTACACAGCATCATTATTGTTCTAAAACGATGGAATGAGACGTATCGCAGGCGCAGGTGGCCTAGAAAAAAGTGGAACGCATGAATTGACGCCATGACAGCCTCATCTAAAATAGTTTCTACATCACACAGAAAATAGCTGGTGAATAAATGTCAAACGCTCCAACATGAACATAATCGTTCGCACAACGCTCGACGTACGAGCACGTGATGCCATCCATTAAAAAAAATCATTTCACAAAGGGGTTAAGAATGCCTGGTTTGAAAGGCAAGAGCGTGAGACATTTGTACATGTATCTGCGTAGAAGAGAAGAAATGTGAGAACGCAACTCATCTCTGATGTGTGAATTTGCAGCTTTGCCTGCCCTGAGAAACTTGCGTCTTTCCGTCTGCAATTTATCGACGACTATGCGGATCCTAGAGATGATGTCGCTGTGACATGGTAAGGTGACAACTGATACAACATAGGAGTCAAAGTACAGTTGTCGCATAGGAGACTGTACAGTTGTCGCAACAAGTAACTGTATAACTAAGCTGGTGCATGAAAGAGGTAGCGCAGTGCATATATACGGTAAGTAAGTATACCATGTGCGAGAAAGTATGTCAGTTTGAAACAGTGGTGACAATCTCATAGTTGGTGTGACCTATTTTTTCACTCGCATATCATCAATACCCTTGCCTACGGCACGTACTGCAAGCACCATTCAGGACTGCTTAACGTTATGCTGACTAAATGAAGTATAATTTCGGCTGCAGTTTGCGTGCAATTTTTAATGCCCGATCAAGTTGAATAACCTCGGCGAGGGTTTGGAAAGGCAGTTCTGGGTTAACTTCAAGTAGTGCTGGCTGGAATAGAGCAATGTTACATAAACCGTGAATAACGTTAGCAAATAATTGGCTTCGGGTATCCTTTGTTACTGTAATCTAAATGTAAGCAACATTAGCTGTATTGAATAATTTCGACTACGTTGCCATATCAGGCTTACGTGATCGAGTTAAAAGCAATGCATATGCACTGCGTCGCAGTGTCGCTAAATTTGTTTGTGCCACATTTTTGATTAAAGAACCCACTATGATGTAAGCAAATCACAGAATTTAAGTGATTGGTTCCCACAATCTCAACCATATGAAATGCGAACGCCATCACCACGCCTTGGCGGGAGAGATTTCAAAGCTCATCTGCAAAGCAGCGAATAAATGAAGTACTAATGTGCTGCCCCTGGTAATGTTTCTCCATTTTATTGTGCTTACAAATTTTCTCCTTGTGCACATAACTTATCACATAAGCGGAGCACTGACACTTAAATTCAAATGATTAGTGAGCAGACGATTTTAGCTGGTACAAATTTAACCATGGTACAATGTATTCACTCATTGTGTTGGTTTACAGACATAATAATTTTGCTGGTTACTAAAATCTGCAACAACGAACTTCGCTTCATATCCTTTATTACTGCAATCACGTTACCGAGCCCATACAGTTTAACATATATTTCCGCTATGTCTACAGCATTATACTGTTTCCATCCCGGTGGATACGCCATTGGTTCTAAAAACTTCAGAGTACTTGCTTGGCTTTTCACTGCGGCCAATCAAGCAGTAAGTATAATTACGTTTCGTCAACACATAACAAACAACCTCAGATATCAAAATATCTGAGGTTGTCTTTTTATTTGATAATTTTATGAAACTATTTTTGAAAACGGATGAATCATTGGCAGACTTTAAGAGCTTAACATTATTTCTAAACGTGTGACCTTGCAGACTTTTACACAACGTGATATTCTGGCTCATGAAACCCTCAGCAGCTTGGAAAGGTAAAAATGAAAGCTAAAAAATTTGTTTGTGATACCCATTAACCTAAGCGAACATATAAATATAAATGTAATTTAGAGACACTGACATACGAAGTTTAAAAGCCTAAGGGGCAATGTTGTTGATAAAAGCGCCTAGGTAGTCGAGGTAAAGTAAATTCAAGGCACGAAACGCGCCTCTATTGGGCCGACATTGCGTAAGCTCGGTAACGTGCCACTTTCCCTAGCATTCAAACTAGCACAAGCACTAGTCTTCAGGGCACTGCAAGAAGTAGAACGCTACAGCTACGTATTTGTGTCTTATTCATAGAGGAAACACTGTTTTCATCTTCGCCCGTGCACAGACTCGTATCCCAACGACAATTCCTCTTAACAACAGCGACGAAACTCAAGGAATGGGATTTTAGGTTTGTCGAGCACGATATTTAATAACATGATAATAAAGTGGGACGGCATCGCCCCGTCTATGAGAACATTGGCCGTATAGCGTCCGTATTCGGCTCCATTTCTGTTGAGCTTTGCTTGATGTCAAACCTACGTCACCTCCAACAGCATCGCAGATAGTAACATGGAACTTTTTCAATAGCGTAGACTGGATGACTTTTCGGTTTGAACCTGAAACTTTTCGATTTGCTGCTGTTACCCCTTCATACTCAGAATCCGGAAGCGCAGCATGAGCTCCCCATCTCAGCCGTGGGCACCTACACCACCCATACGTTACCCGTGATGCACCACGTAGAGGTGCAAGGGAGCTCTATGATTCAAAGACCGCGGCTCCAGCACAGCTGGATAACATGGGCAAGCAACGGCCCACTTGGTTCAAGCGCCTTTGAGCCAATAATGGAGGTAGACTCTTCCCAAAGCCAGCTACGAGATTCATTCCTATTAAGCCAGATTACAGGGGCTCGCAAGTGCCCCCGGCCACAGCGACACAAAGCCGAACGCTCTCACAAGGAAAGCAATTCCGTGCTAAGACCTCCGAGACGTTGGATTGCGCTTAACAAATCACCGGGCCTATTCAGCATGGTAAAGTTAAAGCGGAAACAAGCGCGCAAAGTGGCAGGCTAAAGCGACTTTGGAACGAGAACTTCGGCGAGGTAAACGTCGGTAGAAGGATGTAGAAAGAAGACAGCGACGAGCTTTATGGGCGGCAAAGGACGCCTCACGTTCGACTGCGGCGACATCTTCGGAAACTGACGAAACGACGGTAGTGAGTGCATGCAGTTCCTGCCGAACGCTCGACTGGGGATATCGTTCGGTTGACAAGATGTGCTTCGGCTACGAAGGTAAACGTGCATAAACAATCAAACAAGTTTTCGCTTGCATAACCGAGCCTAGCCAAGGTAAGCCATTTTTTATACAAGTTTGCGCCTAGTGATTACTGAGATGACCATAGCAGGTGAGCGAGAGCTAGCCCGCACAAGAAACACGCGACTAGCAAAGGCCAGCAAGAGGAAGCACCAGCGTGGCGTGGAATAGCAGCGATTTTCTGTCCCCTTGTGCAACACCTTATGCGCAACTAAGCCTTGGCTTTCGCCCGCTCAGCTTTGCGGAAGCGTTGTTGATGTGCAGCCATCTGGAATAACGCACAGTTTCGCATTGATTGGCGTTGCCTTTTCTAACACGAAAGTGTTTTATGCCGGGGTCCCCCAGAGCTCGACTGACGCATTTCCGTCACGGATATGACGTTGTAAAATATAAAGGCTGACATATGGCAAAGAAAAAGCTAGAAGAAAAATTTCTGTCACCGGAAGCAGAACTTACGACCCCTCAATCCTCAGCGCACAGCGCGAAACGATTCCGCCACAGACGGCACGTTCTTCGTCAAACTAACGGCGTGTTATTTATATACACCATTTGCCGGGGGCGGTACTCGCAAATCGGTGGTGTATCAGCGTGTTTTTGTTATCACTAGCGAGATAGCGCGAAGGGCTCGAAGGGCGCGCTTTAAAGGTAGTCGCTCCACGCGTTGAGATGACCGTCCGCCTCTACAGCTCGTGGTCGCTCGAGCGCACTCCCTTATCTGTGATGGTGATGGCTTGTGCGTCATGCGCTCTCAACTCAAGCTTGCGTTGAAGTTACAGAGAGCACGAAGGTCACTTCGCTCACTGCCGCGGCCACTTTTGAGAAAGAAGCACGCTGCTCACAAATACATAAGGTACAACTGTCACAGTTCGCGCTCATCCTTTGTATTCTTGTGCGTTCGTTTCGTGCGTCCTCCTTTGGATTTGACCAGCGCGCTTTAACTGCCGAGCTGTGACATAGTTCGCGCTCATCCTGTGTATCTTCGTTCCGTGCGTCCTTTCGGCTTGAGCAGCGCGTTGCAAGTTTCGAGCTGCTCGCCATTCTTAATGTGACATTAACAACTTGTTCCTATAGGATTCATTCCTTCGCCCTCTGGGCGAAACATCGTATATTAAACGCTCAACTACGTCTGTGAAGACACGTTTTACTGTCATGTTCTACCGATTCCTATGACAGAGGGATCAGCCATGTTTTTTTTTGCTCTCACTGAGCCCTTTGATAGTTTCGAATAAAAAATGCGCTACCGAATTATGCGTCCCAGATGGCCTGCGTTTAGAACATGCATTGCCTAATGTGATTGTAGCTGCGTCGCAGGCGATATGAAACGCTTGCAGTGTGTCAGAACACGGCCTGTCACTACGTGTAATCCTTTTATTTAAAGCATAAACAGATACTTAAAACACAGATGTGACACTTTCAGTTCAAACATAATATCCCGCATTATTAATAATTTTACTTACGGAAAGAAAAAGATTCGCAAATAATGAAGACTGCCGATTTGTTTCGAAATCTTGAAGTTCCAGCACATCACTCCACAAACACCCAGCAACGTTTCACACAGACGAAATAGTTTGCTTGGTTGAGTGTATAATGCGCCAGAGCTTTGAAGTGAAGAACCGTTGTCTAGTCTGCCATAACATGTCGAAATATAGAACTTGGTAGCAAAGGTGTTAATTTTGCAAAGCGGCAAAATTAAAAAGCAGATAAAACACTACAGAGAAGCATGATGGACACGTAATAAAGACATGATATAATGGCTGTATCTGACTACACTGACTTGACTGTGATACTGGAGCATATCAATGTAATATTATACTGGTTTCGTTACAGGTGACATAGGATGGTCTTTCGTCATCACATTATGTTCTTGTTTGGTTTATTCTTTATATTGTTTATATTAGCGCAAGGACCTACATGTGTACTTTCGGGACAAATAATCAGTACGTATTGTCTTGTTGTCATATTTACACTCTTGTTCTCACTTCAAGCAGTATCAAGATGTCAGTTCACAAAGATGTGCAGATTTCTGCAGTTCGCACTATAGCCACTACAACGTCAAGACACATTGAATTCAGACACACTGCACATTTTTCTTTAAAAGTGTGTGGTAGACACAGTGCACATCAGAACCGCGTAAAATTTTAAGCGAGTATGACGATAAGGATGAATTGGGCGCATTCAAAAGGATATTATTTATGGAAATAGGACAAGACTACAATAGTAATATTTCAAAAAGTGTCTAAGCAATGAAATATCTCCAACATTAAAATGGCGCCACCCAGTGGTAACACAACAGACCACTTATACCTCCATAGATATATATATTGTAATGAACTCAGAGACAACACCCGTTTCTCGGGCAAGCTGTTCTAATCTCGTCCTTCTCTTCCCCTGCCCGCTAGCTGTCCCCGCGCGCCAGAGCCCCGGTGTCGATCTTCGTCATCACACTCGGCCATGACTGCAAAGCGCGCGGAGACGTCGACAATATTTCAGGTGGACGGTGCTGGCTGAATCGCGCTGGTCGGACCCTACCACGCCGCAACTCGGTCAGGAGATCCGCCAGAAATGTGCCCGGTGGGCGACACTGGCTGTTTCGTCGTGGTCGGCCCCAACCCCTCTTCAGCATAGTTTGGTGGTCTGCTAGAAGTTTCACTGGCGGGCGACACTGGCTGTGTCGCTGTGGACGATGACCTCGGCCACGCTGCGACTTTGTAGGGAAATTTCTCCCATTGGCCTGTCGTGCACGGAATTGGCAGTGTCGAACTACTCGAAGTTTCCGGCCAAGAGACTTCTCGCGAAGTGTCTGTAGTTGCTCGGGTGGGTGGCAATTACTGTTTCGGCATGGTGGCAGGCTTGCCTCGAAACCCTGACGTTGGTCCCGCCGCAGCTCTGAACATAGTACAGCATGCCTAACTGTCGCGTGTCGGACTATGTGAGGTCGGGCGCAGTTGTCACGCTGGGTCGAGCTGGCGCTTCCTGATGAAGGGTCACGTGAACAAGATGTGTCCCTGGAGCGAGCAGTGTCGTCAACAGGGCAGCTGGTTTGTGGTGGCAAGTCTCTGAGGATAATGACGCCTGGCTGGCCAGGCATCTCGTTTGCGACATCTGGATGTCCTACTTTGTGTAGTGGCATGGCGTAGGTCGCGTTACTGGCGATCGTGGTCTGGTAGTCCTTATGGTCGTGTCGTTCATCTGGCATGACAGGTGGGAGCGCCTGTATATGTTCTGACGACGATGAACGACAGGGCAGTTTCTCCGTTTGTGGAAGGTCTGGCGGCGATATACTCATGTCCATTACCGACGCAGAGTCCCTGACCTGCAGAGGAGGGGCAGGGCTGCTCCGGTAAGCGTCAAAATCAACGACGTACACCGTCGATGGACAGCAAGGCACCGTTCCAGCCTCAAGGTTGTGGCCCTCCAGAACTACGTCCTCTTGGACGCACCGAAGGTACCGGGCATCAGGCCGAAAGCGGCAATCAGGGCTGCACTCCATCCTGCCCAGGACTGCTGCGCCACGCCTTCGTACCTGTGCCACGCCGCGGCACCTTCTCGGAGGCGGTCTACCGCCGTGGACCATTTCTGCGCCTCCGTCCAGGCTTCGCGATCTCCCAGGGCGTTGACGGTCGCCACCCATTTTTCGGCGTCGTCCTGGAAGCCGCGGAACTCCGGTAGTACGAAAGTAGCCTGGGATAGTGACACGGCTGGCGCGAAACGGTAGGTTGTGTACGCGAAGTCACCAAGCTGAATAGAGACCTGGCTGAGGGTAGACTGGAGCTCTCTACGTTGCTCAGGCGAGCTGGCCTCGAGGTCTAGCGAGGTGGCTACGTCCAACATGGTATTGATGGCTGTCAGTGCGGGAATTATTGGAGGAAACAGCGCAGAGCTCGACGCTGTCAAGGCGTTGGCCGTGACGCGAAGTCGCGCAATGGTACGCCGCAGGTGCGCGGCGCTCTCCGATGGTTCGCGTGCGGAGCCCGTAATGTCGGACCAGTAGGCGGTGGGGGTTGAGCCCACGACGGCGGGCTGCTGGTCCGAAGGAGCTCGTACCGCATCCCAAAGCGGCTCAGGTGCCGATGGAGCCCTGAATGAGAGGGTGTCGCCACGGGAAGCGTGAACGGCATTCCCTGGCAATGGTAGGTAATGCACTGTCTTCGCAGCGCCGGGGTAAGCGTACCCATGAGCCACCGACGAGGCCTGGACGCCGTCCTCGGATGGTTGTCTAGGTAGCTGCAGCAGCGGTTGGGCCATGGTGTCCATGACCGAGGAAGCATGGACGGCGTTCCGAGGTTGGAGAGACCCGCGCTGCCGACGACGCGCGATGACAGGTGGCTTCAGCTGCAAGGTTCGGCTTGCGTTGTAGACTGCGCCATTGTAATGAACTCAGACAGAGACAACACCCGTTTCTCGGGCAAGCTGTTCTAATCTCGTCCTTCTCTTCCCCTGCCCGCTAGCTGTCCCCGCGCGCCAGAGCCCCGGTGTCGATCTTCGTCATCACAATATATATATATATATATATATATATATATATGCATATGTGTATGTAAGAGAAAATCACTGAAAACCACAACATTTGTTCAGAGCTTTCGGCCGGGGACCATCCTTCATCAAAGATATATATATATATATATATATATATATATATATATATATATATATATATATATATATATATATATATATATATATATATATATATATATATAGGCCTGAAGGATCTTTTAGAGATGAGAGCCAACAGAGCGCGTGATGGTCCGTGACTACTTCGAAGGGGCGGCCATAAAGGTACGGACGGAACTTGGTCAAAGCCTAGATTATGGCGAGGCACTCTTTTTCAGTGACTGAGTAGTTGCACTCCGCTTTCTTCAAGGTTCGACTCGCGTAAGCAACAACGTACACGTCGTATCCTGGTTTTCGTTGAGCCAGTACAGCACCAAGACCGACACCGCTGGCGTCAGTATGGACCTCCGTAGGCACATTAGGGTCAAAGTGACGGAGTATCGGAGGTGACGTTAATAAGCGCCGTAGCGTCATGAAAGCTTCATCGCACTCTGGTGACCAAGCCGACAGGCCGTTAGAGGCTGTCAGTAGGTTGGTAAGAGGTGCGATGATAGAAGCGAAGTCGCGCACAAATCGACGAAAATATGAGCACAGCCCAATAAAGCTTCGGAGCGTCTTGATGGAATTGGGCTTGGGGTACTCGGCCACGGCACGAATTTTAGCGGGATCCGGAAGAACGCCTTCCTTGCAGACGACGTGACCTAGTATGGTGAGTTGGCGCGCAGCAAAATGGCACTTCTTGATGTTAAGTTGAAGGCCAGCAGAGGCGAGGCACGTGAGAATAGCGCGAAGACGAACAAGATGAGTCGGAAAATCGCGGGAAAATACAACAATATCGTCAAGGTAGCACAGGCAGGTATTCCACATGTGGCCACGAAGGATGTTATCCATCATTCGTTCGAAGGTAGCTGGGGCGTTGCAGAGTCCGAAGGGCATCACCTTGAACTCATAAAGCCCATCGGGAGTAACGAACGCAGTCTTCGGGCGGTCAGGGTCAGCGAGTGGAACTTGCCAATAGCCCGATCGTAAATCCAAGGACGAGAAATATTCTGCTCCTTGCAAGCAATCGAGGGCATCGTCGATGCGTGGCAACGGGTATACATCCTTCCGAGTTATCTTATTCAGGCGGCGGTAGTCGACGCAGAATCTGATAGAGCCATCCTTTTTGCGCACAAGCACGACAGGGGACGACCAGGGGCTCTCAGATTGCTGAATGACTCCGCGCGTGAGCATATCATCGACTTGTTCATTGATAACACGGCGCTCTTCCGCCGAAACGCGATATGGTCGTTGGCGTAAAGGGGCATGACCACCGGTGTCGATGTGGTGCGTGACGCTCGTTGTGCGACCCAGAGATGGCTGACCGCAGTCGAAGGATGAGCGGAACTCTTCTAGAAGGGCCAATAGTTCGCGTCGATGGTCCAATGATAGATCCGGGGACACAGAAGGGTGAAAAATGTCTGACTTCGGAGGTGCCGCAACAGGGGCTGTCATGGCATTCAGCTGGTGGTGAAGTGGGGCTTCAGCGAACTCCAGAAAGCGAAGCACGTCAACGGCATGTATGCTTCCCAAACATTCCCCGCGAAGTAGACGAACGGGCGAGGTGCGCAAGTTGGCAATCGGCATGATGGTAGCGCCGGATTCGACGGTGAGTACGGCAAACGGCAGTCGTAGGGCGTGGCGGCGGAGAAACAGCTCTGACGGGGCGAACAGGACAGCGCCGTCAGGAGCGGCCGGACAAGTCAAGGCGACAAGGGTGGACGTGTTTGGGGCTACGTCAGCGTCGGCAGCAATGACAAGTTTACATGCGTCAGATATGGTAGGCCCGGAAACAGAAGATTGCAGCGGCGTAAGGGCGACTTCTGCTCGGGCGCAATCTATGATGGCGCGATGACGTGAAAGGAAGTCCCAGCCGAGGATAACGTCGTGAGAGCAGGACGGCAGCACGAAAAACTCAATGACGTAAAGTTCGCCTTGAATATTAACGCGCGCGGTGCACACGGCTGAAGGTGCTATGAACTGCGAGTTCGCAGTGCGGAGCATGAGTCCTGAGAGCGACGTGGTCACTTTTTTTAACTGGCGGCAGAGGCTCTCGCAGATTACGGAAACGGCGGCCCCGGTATCAATTAGCGCTTGGGCCGTGGTCCCTTCAACATTGACGTCGATAACGTTTTGCGGCGAAAAAGGCGGAGGCCTTGGGCAGTTCGCTTCGCATGCAGTTCTTGCCTCCGGAACTGCAGCGATCAGTTTCCCTCTTGCGCAGCAGGTCGGCGACGCATAGGTGACAGGGAGCGTCGTCGAGGGGACGGTGACCGGTGGGTCTCGTTGGGTCGTTGATCACGGGCATACTCCGGTGGCGACCGGGAGGGACGACGACGCGACCGGCCTGCCGTCGGCGTCGAAGTGAGGAGGGGCGTAGTTTGGGGGCGACCTGGACGACGACGCAACTGGCATGCCCACGGCGTCGAATGTTGGAGGAACCGGGCGACAATGGCGAGCGACGTGGCCGGCGAGGCCACAGGAGAAACAGATGGGCCGATTGTCCGGGGTTCGCCACGCGTCGGAGCGGCGGAAAGACGGAGCCGAGGGGTTTGGGATGGGCGGCGACGAAGCATACGCGGATGTTGGCAAGACACGGGGCGGCGTAAGTGGCCGAGGTGGAGCGTAAGGCATAGATTGGTGATACGCGGTGGTCGCCAAGGCATGGGACGGCATCAGTGGTCGAGGTGGAGCAGAGGGCATAGGCTGTTGAGGGGGCCGAGCAGCAACGGCGGCGTAGGTAAGCGGCGCAGTGACGGGCGGTTGTTGGAAGATGGGTGGGAGAGCCTCAGCAACTTGCGTCCGAATGGCTTGTTGAATGCCCGGAGCCAGAGGATGCGCCGGCTCGTGAGTGAGCGGCAGTAAGGACAGCTGGCGTGCGACTTCTTCACGGATGAAGTCTTTGATCGTGGGCTGGAGAGTCGGCTGAGTGGCCGGAGGGACAGCTAGCTGCAAGCTGGAGAGCGTGTCGGGGGTCGGGAGGGCCTGACGGGCGATCGCGCGCTGCCTGCGCAATTCGTCGAAACTCTGACAGAGGGAAACTAGCACAGCGACTGTGGTGGGATTCCGCGCGAGCAGCAGCTGGAAGGCGCCGTCCTCGATGCCCTTCAAGATGTGGTTGATTTTGGCCTCCTCAGGCATAGCGGGGTCGACGCGGGTGCACAAATGGAGGACATCCTCGATGTAACCCGTGTAGGTCTCACCCGGTTGTTGTGCACGCTGACGCAAGCGCTGCTCGGCGAGAAGCTTGCGAGCCGCAGGCCGTCCAAAGACGTCCTTGATAGCAGTCTTGAAAGCTGACCAAGATGGAAGCTCGGCCTCGTGGTTGTGATACCACAGTTGGGCTATGTCGGCAAGGTAGAATTGCACATACCCAAGCTTCATTGTCTCGTCCCATCTGTTGCTGGCGCCGACTTTGTCATACCTCGACAGCCACTCGTCCACGTCCGATTCACCGGAGCCCGAGAAGATGGGGGGGTCCCGCTGAGGATACACGGCGCCACAAGTGACGTGGACAGCCGAAGGGCCAGGCTGGGAAGGAGTCGCGGTGGCCATGTTGGTATCGCGAAGGGGGGGAAGCTTACGGGAGCGAAGATACAGGGTCGTAGGGGAAACCCACGTACCTCCACCAAATGTCACGTGGTTTATTCACGTACAGACGTGAAGGAACGATGAGGAACGTCGAGGAACGTCGAGGGTCCAAAATCCAAGCAAGCGCAAGCTCGGGTCGCGTGGCTACCACTCACGATGTGGCTTGCTTTCTTGGCTGCTTCGTCGTCGTCTCGTACTCTTCACTACAATATATATATATATATATATATATATATATATATATATATATATATATATATATATATATATATATATATATATATATATATATATATATATATATACACTGTATATTAGTCTACCGCAGATAACGTTAGGCAGAGATTAAAAATATGACGGCACGATCCCATGCCTGTTACATGCTATTGCATATGGCGCTGGTAAGACTGCCGTTTGTGTTGTGCTGAATAGACTAGTTAAGTAAGATTGATTCATTAACATCTGAAGGAAACAAGCTACGCGAAAACTTCATATTATAAATTTGTAGGTCGATTAGCAAAACATGTGATTACGCAGTTTCTAACTTTCTATCCATTAAGTGTTGGTGTTTTTATGCTTCCGGCAGATGTCCGCGAAATACAAAGAAAAATACCGCGCGACATCCCCGCTTTAACGCCTGATTAGAGTGATTCCGCTTGCAAAAGAAAGTAGCATTCGGCCAAGTGTGCTCTGGCGTAAAAGACGGTAGTACAGCGACAGTGGTGATGATTCTGTATTGAATAAACTATCGCTGCTTCTGCTTATCGCTGTGATGAACGGCAGCGAGGGAAGTATTTTGTTTGTACAGGGAATGTTAGGGAGCACTGCAATATGGTGCGTAAGCGGGCCTGTCACTGGGTTTGCTTTTTTATTTTGTGGTCATTTCCAGCAAGCAGAAAAACACGAATGCAAAATAGATGCCAGGTTAGCAACTAATTGGGTATTTTGCAAACCGATCTATAACTTCCAAAAACTTAATTAGAGTGCAACCACGCGACACATTCACACACCCACACACCCACACACCCAGACATCAACCACGTACAGCGCTCACTTCCAACTGATTTATTGATCGCACGGGCTTGAATATATACATGTTGCACATGCGCGCATTAACATCAAAAAAGCCAGCACACCCACAATCAAGACATACATTTTTTCCTGCTCCTTCCACATCACAGTCTAGATCTGATGAACTGAAATTCACTCGGAAACAGAGATAGCGACGGGGTGCTTGCACAGCGGTCCTTGTCTTTTTCTATGGAAAATGCCTCTAACACTTCACGTGCAGTTTTCCTTGTGCTTCTGCTAAGAATCTTTGTCTCGGAGAATCCTGCGTCACAGCCACACATTATAGCATGCGCAACCAGGTGCGCACCTGGTTATATAGCATGCTATATAACCAGGTGCGCATGCAACTTTTTAATTGCACTTCTACTCACCTTCGTCGCTTTAGAAGTTGTTGATTTATTCTTACCTACTGAAGCAATTACGCAAAACAGAATAAAAAGTTTAAATAGTTTGACTAACACCAAGCAATAAAGAACAACATGCGTTTGTCCCGTCGTCCTGAAATGCGTCGGCAAATCTGGATAGAGCTTGCTGGGATGGTGTGTATATATATATATATATATATATATATATATATATATATATATATATATATATATATATATATATATATATATATATATATATATATATATATATATATATGTAAATGCCTGGTATTGAATGAACTTGCAGGTAGCACAGATTGAAAGCGAAAAATTGCCTTCGCTAACGTTTCGACCGTGGTACGGCCTTCATCAGCATGAGACCGTGCCACGGCCGAATCCTTCGCAAAAACGTCTCTCTCTCCACCACTAACAGCGAGCAAGGCAATAAAGGGCACCGAAGCGAGGGGGAAGCGACCAACAACGAGTCTGCCTCTGAGGAAGACGAAGTTGGAGCCTTTGCAACGGTCGGTTCTGAACAGAGAGCCGGTTTTTTTTATCTCACACGATGGTACGAAGCGTTGTTTTTTGGGCGCTGGGAAAATATATAAAAAGAAAATCCTACTGTTGTCGTAGGTACAGTAAATGTGAGGCTAGGGCGTTTCTCGTAATGTTGCTGTGACAGCATTTTTGCTCACCACACTGCAAAACATGCAAAAAAAACAAAATTAATCTCTGCACAAGCGCAAAGCTCAAGATCCCACACCAGAAAATTGACAGAATGAACCGGAAGGATCATTATTCGTAGCGATTGCACAGCAGTAGATACAAAAAGTACGTGCTGTACATTGATTGGTCATATGTAGCAAATAATGAATTCTTTTAAATAAGTTAACCTGTACCACTGCCATGCGGTTCCTCCAAACATGAAAACCTCAAATGATAACCGGAAACACTTGCTATTCTGAAACTTGCCTCATGACGAGCACCACCTGAAGCGAGCAAGCGCATTGCAATGACCGACGGGCCGAATATCAAGGAACTTCACTTTCGGAAGTGCATTATCCCATTTCTGAGCTGGCTGCGCTAATGTCGCGCATCGTGATTGCCTGAAATGTTTTTTTTTTCCAAACTTTGAGCGTACAACATTGTAAGTGTGGAGCACTTTCGTGGCTTGTGCTGTCGTTGGCTGTCGTCGCTTGGCGTAACGCAGGCAAAACCATGTATAAATATAGAAAAAAAAAGACAGGAAGCGAGCGAGAATTAGAAAAGGAGAGAAAGAAAAGGAAACAACACGAATAAAATTAGGAATAAGTAGCAATAAAGATAGAAAAAAAGACAGAAAAACTGGAAAAGAAGAAAGGAAAGAAAGAGAAAACCGAAGCGTAACAAAGAACGCTACACAGCCCCGCACTTCCTTCAGCCTTGACACTGCTACTGCGAAGCTACCCTAATTTTTTTGTGAATACAGTGAATACGGCCACAAATATGCATCGCAAATACAACCCTGTTAGAGTACAAGGATATAAGGAAATGCTTTTAGTTAGCAATGTTTGGTACAGGCCCTCTGTGTAAGAATTGTTCTTCGCTGCAAAAAAAAATTATTTTCTGTCTAGGTAGATTAAGCACGAGGACAAGTGTTGCTGCACCGACTGCTGTCAGTAAGTGTTTCTTCTTTTCGAACCTTCCACCGTAAATCTATAAAAAGCGGCGGGTGGATGTCCATGCCGTGTAATCTGAAGCACTACCAATTGGAGCTAGCTTAAAGCCACGGATGTAAGGTGTGATCTATGTTGCTATTTCTGTAAAGGGCGACGTACACAATGCATGTTGCAATACCGCGCATTTGGGAAAAGCTTTTGTAGAGAGGAAAAAGAGGGAACTCACCATCATTGAAATTTCTTATAATTGCTATTATCAGGGGACGCGAAAGATCTAGCAATAATCGAAAGCATTGTCCGAAGCACAGTACAGCTGATGTCGGTGGCTGTACCGCGGAGGTTTAGGCCACATTGCTTAAAATGTTGAAGGAGTACTTTTTCTCCCGAACTCGCTATAGTAGGAGATATTTCGTGAGAAGCATTGCGAAGCTGCCTGGCGCGGTAGCGCCGGGGTACATGCGAGCAGTTATTTCTCGAACTACAGTTGCGATTTCGTGCCCTTCCATCGCATATCCCTGCCCCGCGCTAAATGTCACTGTATAGCATTACAATATGCGTTCCCAGATTAATGAGACGTATGATGACTTCCCTTAGCACATTACGCATACTTAGTACCCGATACATGCATGTTCTACTAGTCTTACGACAGATGTCATTTAACCTCCACTAGTTGCTAGTAAGCGCTCCTTTATCAGACTTTGCTCTTCATTTACGATAAGAATAATTGTGTATGTGACTTCTACTTTGAACTTCAGTCGAGTCACCAGAGGTACCTGGTTCCCTTACTTACCATGTTTAACAATATATTAAATTAGCGGCACTACATCGGAATCCACATCCACGTCTCACGTTTGCAGTAGTTCAAAATTGTACCGTACATGTGTGTTCTACATTTCTTGGCATGATCCCGAACACTGCCATCAGCCTGGTTGCTTATCCTGCACAGGCTTAGGTCGAACGTCCCCTGTATTTATATATTTGGTGATGTCCGATGAACAGACTGTACTGCACACAAAGGAAACCCATGCGTAGGTTGTTTCAATTCTATTTACCATAAGTTTACGGTAACAGCTCAAGAGCCTCCTCATAAGCGCTTGTGTGTTTCCGTAAACACTGCCGAGGTTCTCACGTAGATTGGTCCACATGGGTTGACCTGCATTTCTAACCATCCTTAGATCGGATGCGCTATCACCCATAACCGAGTTGCCAACACGGGTGTGAGAGTTGCGTTCATTTGCGAAACCAAGGCAGTTCCTTCACGAGAGGAGCCTCTGTATCCACAGTCTTGATTCTTAGCGTTAAAGTCCCCTGCAATGATGAGCATATGATCCCCTACAATTTTGCATGTTCTTTGAAAGAGGACTTTGAAAGTGGTTTAGGTGTTCTTGGGTGTGCTGTGCACGTTGAGGACACCGATCGACTGTTTGAGGTTAGTATTTGGTATGAGTTCGATCAAAATGTGTTCGTCTTTGAGGTCGGGGCGGACCTCGTGGCAAACGTATGCGTATTTCTTCGTGATGAATGTGGCTATGCCCCGTGTGCCTACGAGATGTTCCGCTTAGTTTCTACAGCGCGACTGGACGCGGACGGAGAAGGAACACGCAAACACACACACAGCGCTGACAACTTTACTGCGTCATTTCGAAGTTTCCTCAGCCGCGTCCAGTCGCGCTGTAGAAACTAAGCATGAACAACCAACTAGCCCGCCAACGCACTTTAGAGATGTTCCGCTTCGGTGCGGTAGGCACGAAAAGCGGGTTCGGCGGTAAGCGTTTCTTGGAGTAGAATTATGGCAGGCCGGTCGGCACTAAATTTAATAAATCATTGCAAGCCTGCCTTCCGCTTTGCGAAGCTGATGCAATTCCATTGCCAAAGTAGAAGATTGGTTGTGGGAGCCATTGTTACTGTTTGAGAGAAGGCGCGATTTGCGGTGCCGTGATCTCTCTTCCTGCTTCTAGCATTTGTAGGTGATTTCTGCGATTATAGCTGCGCGAAGCTGCTCGAGTATTTCGGTCAAGTTCGCGATAGTGAGCCGTACATGCCCAATACAAACACTATGTGTTGCTGGGTACACGAAAAAATAGTATTCACAGGTGAAGAGGAAAAAAATATCCCACCGCTTCTATTTCTCGCAGCCTCTTTGTATCTCTTTCTATCTGCCTTTGTCTATTACCTCGCGATGAATCTAAGCGTTCCCTCTTGACATAGATCTACGGGCAAGTCGTCGTTGGCGTGGTCCTTCCATCGCTCGGGGTCTTCTCGCAGCCGCCGCTGCCTTTCCCGCACTCGGGGTCTTCGGCTCACCGCCGCCGCTTCGCAGCCATTGGTTGGGCTAACTGTTGAATTCTCCACTTTTAGTGGACCCGAGGTGACCAGTGGGATTTGCCCAATATATGTGGCACGTATTCGTTCATGACGATGTAGTGGTATTTACCCGAATTTCGTGACAGAGACCCTTTTATGGTGATGATTATTTTTTGGTTCACCGGACAAGGTACGGTTTGCTAAACAGCCTCGCCGTTAAAAAAGAACTTGAGAAGCGTGAAAAGCTGGGCCGGTTGGTTCATGTTTAGATGCGAAAAACCAGCAAACACTTGAAACGAGGACGAAGAAGAAGGCGAAGAAGAAGGCACATTTATTCACACACCAACGCCCGAATTAAATCCACTTTATAGACGCATCCACTGCTTATCAGGCGTATTATCAGGCTGATGATATGTCTTGGTTGTAGCTTCTGCGCTTGCTTGGGTTAGAGGTATAAGTCTACGTGGATGCGCCAATGAAGTGTTTTGTGAGTCTGGCAACCGTATGTGATTGAATGTGTTTTCTTCTTCGTCCTCGTTTCCGTTTTCGCTAGTTTTTAGCATCTACAAATAATAATCATATTATCTGGGGCTTAACGTCCCGAAATCACGATATTATTATGAGAGACGCCGTAGTGGAGGGCTTTGGAAATTTCGGCTACCTGGGGTTCTTTAACATGCACCTAAATCTAAGTACACAGACCTGAAACATTTTCGCCTCCATCAAAAATGCAGCCGCCGCGCCCGGGATTCGATCCCGCGACTTCCTGGTCAGCACTCGAACGCCATAACCACCAGACCACCGTGGCGGGGTTCTGAAATATACGCAGTGAAATATTTGACATGGTGTCCTTTACTCTGAAGAAAGAATGTTGCCTGGTTAAATATTACTGGTGATATCCTACTTAAATTATTTCAACCTTGCGTGCATTAAATAGCCAGCCATTATACCTGTAAACACATTGTACCATGTGAGTATGAACAGATCTCACGACTCTTATAAGCGAACGACTGTTCCCTCCTGCAATGGCGTGTGAAAACAAAAGTAGCCACTCTTCTCATCCAACCTCAAATTCTGTGATCTTTTGTAGAAATATGGTAATCATTGCCATAATAACAAGCTTTTATTACATCTGATTTCGATTAAGCATCTAGGATGCCATGGAGCTTTGCTGACACGTCCCAGATGCCACAGTCATGTGTTGATGCTACTGAAGTGTGAGATACATTACAGGAGAGACTGAAGGAAAGCAGATGATTTTTCAAGGGCTCGTTTATCTTTGTTAGACACAATATTAATGAGAACTAACAGTCAATAACGCCAAGGAAAGTACAGGTGGTGTTATCTGTAGTATTTAGAATATAAATGTGAAGAAAGTAAAGTGGACGAAAAGATGACTTGCCGCCGGCAGGGACCGAACCTGCGACCTTCGAATAACGCGTCCGATGCTCTACCACTGAGCTACGGCGGCGGTCATCCTCCCGTCCACTTTCTGGGGTATATATGTTGATTAAACCTAGGAGTGTTAGTCAGCGCCAATCGCAGCCATGGCGGCGAGTGTGAAACACTCTTTTTTTGCCTGTTGGCGTCACGTAGCACATGATCTTTTTACGAGTTGGCAGCTGACCAATAATCCCTCGCATACTACCTGAAGGCATTAAGTCTGCCAGGACGAGACCCTCGCTATGAATGAAGGAAAGCAGATGATTTTTCAAGGGCTCGTTTATCTTTGTTAGACACAATATTAACTAACAGTCAATAAGGCACGTAAGACTTATCGTACCATTGTTTCGATATATTTGTCCCTGCACGTACCACATGTCGCCTTCCTTTTTTGGACCACGTGTCCGCAGGTCTAAATGAATAAGTTAGAATAATAAGCTGTAATATTTTACATTCGACTAATTTTCTTGCAGAAGGAATACTTCTACCTCCAGGTAAACACCCATCCGCATGTCTTAAGCTTCTTGGTATTACATGTCTTGCTCAAATATGATCCTCTCAAGAGAGTGCATCTTTTTATGTATTTTAATAAATGACGACATATATAGAAACAGCCATAATCCTATCTTTTGTTAAGTCGTCCTAATTTCCTTAGCCGTGTGTGTCATTGCGTATGCAATTAGTTTCATCAGTCAGCTGCAACTTTAATTTTTTCTCCTATCCGGAAGCCGACAGTAATATATTCCACAACTTAACTGTACAAATAGCTAAAAACAACGGTTACGTAATGTTCACAAAGTTTTGAAGTGAAAGGCGGTGTAGACTGCATGAAGTAAACACATTTTACTACAAGCCTCTGCAGTTCTTAGAAAGAACAGTAAATGAAAGGGACAACACTCCACTGCCAATTATATATTGTAGGCTATCCAAACTCCCTCAAACTTCTGCAAAATATCTAGGAATAGAGTTTCATCTGCTCATCGCTTCTTTTGTATCTAATGTATTGCCAAATTTTTTTACGATGCCCCATGAAGAGACGACCTTGACTGGACTTCAACTGCTCAATTCAGGTTTCTGCTTAACCGAATGGCTGCTGTCTCTCATTTTCGCATAGAGCGTATACCATTAAGTACGTATGTTTGGTGTGCAGAGCTGAACAAGCATGCCATATTTTTCGTGAATCGCGCCGTTTATTTCAATATTCAGAAATTTTGAGGGTATCCTGAGCTCATTTGTTAAAATGCAGATTTGGCGAAACCCTTATTGACTGGTTCTTATCACTTTAATGCACTAGTTATTTTAACGTGCTTTAGAGGACACCAAGGGTTTCAGCTCTTTAAAGCATGGCGCTACCATTCAAATTGACCTTTTTTTTTCAAATAATGAATTTTCATTTGCGGCTTTCTGATCGTGTATGTAGATCCAAAATTTTTATGCATCAGAAATTGCGCCTCTCTGGTCCTTTTTAACCAGTATGGTCTTTTTCAGCACTACCCTCAAGACCAAAATGGCATGTTTGGAAAACTTTAGTTCATGGTTTTCTCGAAACCGGATTTTCAGTTGTTCTTGCTTGCGCGAATTCGTGTAACTTTTAAATAAAGCAGTGTTTTTTGACAAAATGTGCTATGCCTTTTGCCCAGACAACAGCTTGTACACTTAACAAGGATGATTAAAAAAGATGGTCCAATTTTGATGCTGTAAGATTTCAGTTGAAATGCAACCTTTTCAAATGTCATAATTTTTAGTTTTTAGGCTACATTAACTTTATGTTTGTGACAGCCAAAAGAAACTACTTGGTTACACAGCCTACATACATAGCTGTATGCTGCCGAGCCCTCTTGCTTTCGTGTGGTTCGATTGATTGTTGTCCTTTATGGCGTGAAGGGCGTATTTTGGGAAATTTTTTAAAAGTATATTAAGATTAGCTGCAATTGTTTTTCTGAAGACACTTCAGCAATCGATTTTTTCTCCAAATCCCAAAATAAATTCTAAAAAGATGGCGACAAAGCTCACTGCGTGAAATACTATTTGAAGCATTAAAGTGATAAAAACTATGCTGCCCTCTAAGTAGCAGTTTCAGAAACACTTCATTGAAGTTAGTTCCTACACTTCTCTCTTGAGGATACAATCTGTTTTTTGGATATTGAGAGAGAGAAGAAAAAATTCAAGGAGGTGTGCCATATGCAGCTACGTTGTAAGAGAACAATTTAACTGCACATATGACATTGCTTTCATGCTCGTCATTATTTGTGATTCCATGCAGCATGTGCCCCTTTCTCTGTATTATTCAATGAATAAGTAGAATAAATAATATGTCATACTTTATATCGGCTCGTTATTTTACAGGAACAAGGCGCCATGGTCCAAGTAAATATTGATCTTCATTGGTAAAATTATTTGCGAATACATATATTGCTCATATACAAGAAGGTAAAAAGGATACGCCCCGTTCAGAAACTTTTCATGCGTACAGCCAGGCTTTGCCTACTTTTGTCACAAGTCTAAAAAGTGCAGTTTACTAAAATATAGATACGATTCGTTCTTCCCCTTCGCAATCTGCCAGCAGTAGTATTTGGGAACAGCTCAAGAGTGACTTTCGCTGTACCATAATGACTACTACCAAGTGTCTGTCATACATGTTAGCTATCATGGTCGTTGAAGAAAATAAAATTGATACGCGTAAACATCTTGTTAGTACTTGGAATAAAAGAGCTTAAACGACAGGTCGACGAAAAAGCCACACCATGGCGCTGTTTTATTTCGTCCTGCGGCTTTAGCGCTCCTTTACTACCTGTAATCATTATCCAACCAATGTAAATGCGTACCCTACTGCAGTGACATATCGATGTCATTTTCTATCTGCACCTGCAAGTGAACACCAACTCTTATACGCTGACAACGACACCGTGTGCACGGATATGCAGCCACTGCTTGATTTTGTACCGAAATATTTTGCTTTCAGAATGGGAACATTCTAAGAATTGTCATAATAGGGGCTTCTAATCTGGATATTATAAATAAGCCTGTAATATGTCATCATGCTCTGTTATAGCGCTTCAGCTGTCACGTTCTAGTGTCTATAGTTGTGAGCTGTGATAGCGATTGCAGGAAAATCTTACGGCACGTGAAAGTTATTTTTGCACCATTTAAATGATGTTGTTGTTTCACGTAGCATTTGCGACCTTCCCTCTTCGGATCACGTGCCACCGCATTCAGTGTTTAAAATGAATAAATTCTAATGTTTTAAATCACGCACATTATTTTACAGAAAAAACTGTCCGATTTGAAGAAAATCTTCCAACGCTGCGTCCTAAATTACCTGGGGGTAAGTATGCTGCCGACATAAGAGCCGACAGGAAGAGTTCATCACTTTAGTCTGTATAATTCCTTCGAAAGATGGCGTGTTGAAACTACAAGGCGGCGAGGATCGTCTAAAAAGCCCTCCTTCGCTTATACTTGTGTGGCATTTAGTGTGCACACAGTTTAGTGTGCACACAGTACGTTACACTCTGCTTCTGTCCAAGTGCCAAGAACAATACTTTTCAGATATTATAATGCAAACAGCAAAATAGTTTTCACTGAATTTCGAACGCACACAAAAGAAAGCTCGTGCAGGTTAGACGAAATGATTGTACTTTTATTAAACATTGCCCGCACTCTGCCTTACAAGAGGTCCGCACCACAGGGAATCAGCATTCATAATCAAATTCTACATTGCTGGCTGCCAAAAACCCGACTAAAACTTGGAGACAATATCGGTTCCTATCTCGTGTAACTTTTGTCGCATTTTTAGATGCGAATAAGCTCTTTGACTAGCCTGCGTAACGCTGTCCCTCCGTCCGCACAAACGCGAGGCAACGTGCTTTCCTAGGCGCAGGTGTTGGAGCGGTGCCAAGTAGTTCACGCCGCAGCTGGGAGTTGACGTCACGCTCCCCTCGCACGCTTCCCTCGTAGGTGCGCGCGTACGTCACTCTCTCCCTCACCCGCCGGAGCGCCCGCAGCTGCCGGCTCCAACGCCAACTCGCCTCCCGTGTCTGCGTTTCAAACAAACGTTTACACCAGTAAACGCTACACCGAGTTTCGCTTCAAACGAATCTTCCAGCGCTCACCGCAGCACCCGCGTTAGCGCCGTTCAACCCGTGACGCCACACGTGCGCA
This sequence comes from Rhipicephalus sanguineus, assembly GCF_013339695.2. Lineage (NCBI taxonomy): Eukaryota > Metazoa > Arthropoda > Arachnida > Ixodida > Ixodidae > Rhipicephalus > Rhipicephalus sanguineus. Next base: position 83,721,662 of record NC_051183.1, on the reverse strand, counting down.
ACGCTGCTGCTTCGCATCCCATCAGAGTTCCCTTCGTGGAGATGATCCAATTCTTTTATGATATCACGCGGAGATATATTATTGACTCAACAACTTCCGCCCGAGAAAGTTATAAAAATGCTTTTCATAATTTTAACTCTTCTGTAATTTTTATTTGGTTGGGCTAGCTTTTCAAACTATTTTCAACTGATTCACTGAAAGATATATACTACTACCCGCTTGACAAATCTTCCAATTAGCTGTATTGTCAGCACAGTATAGAGCACGAGTAGATGTAAGTGTGTAATATGTCATGTTTTGAACCAACGAACCAACCGTTTGTGTTTGACGAAGCTTGCTTTAAAACAATTCTAAAGGGGGGGGGGGGGGGCATGCTCTATCGAAACATGCCTTGTCTGCACTACAACTCACCTGACGCGGTTATAATCTGCAAATTGAAGACAACGCCAAATTTCGGTGCGCGTATGCCGTTAATTTGTGTACCTTTTTGAATTATACATATCGAGTTCTTCCTGTTAATTTGATTGCGAAAAAAAGCTTTCGTGCCGAAGCTATTACGCCTCAGTTGTTCTTTTTCTGTATTTTCGCGCTCAGCTATTTATTTTCCTTTAAAACATATGCACTGCCTTAATGAAAATTCCTTCAGGGGATCTTGTTCGAACTCAGGTTATTATAGATGAAAGGAAACGCAGTACAAAAAGAGCGAAAATGAAAACTACGGCTTCATTAGCGTCCGTAACTTAAGCTTGAAATTCTTCGGCGTACGATACAGACACGCGAGTAGTAGTTTATTTATTTAGTCCAACAAAGCATCCACTATTGTACGTGTTAGCTTGTTTACGTGCATTCTAATCACCGAAGCGTCCCAAAGAACATGTTCACTCGACTTCGTTTACCGCAATGTAGTGGAGATGACAATATGCCGCAACATTGAGCTACCCATGGCGCTCTTTTTGTCGATGATTGAAATGCCGACTTGCACGCCTGATGCACCACCTTCGAAGACGAGAAGAATACCGTAGGAGCTGTCATGTACAATGAGTGAATTGAATGCCGTGGTGCATTGTACAGCGTGAGCGTGCTGGGTGTTTCGTATTCTTCGAACGCTTTTGTGCTGAACCCAAAAGTTCGATGTCCGCATCTTCCTAATAGAAAAAAAGTTCTCTCTAGGAAAGACACCTTTCTTATGCGCTGTGAAACAGCACTTGCATGGCATCACAGAGCACCGAAATTTCTGACGTCACGATCACAGGCGTGCGCACGAGGGGGCCAAGAGGGGGGTGCAAAGTTTGCCCTAAACCTTTACTCAGCCGGACATTGCCCGTCCTTGTTTGAGGAACTGGGCTTGGCCACGCACTTTTTGACAATAATGGCAGCCGAAGACCTCTCATATTGGATTCCAAGGGCTCTTTACTTCCCATCTTCACTCCCGGAAAGTGACGGACCAAAGGCAAGCCATTGTGAGAAGCTCGCCATCTCTTCATTTCCATTTTTTTCATCCATTATAAAGCATGTTTTGTGTTGGACTCGACCAACGGATGGAGTGGGGTGTATTGTCATTGTATTCTGCTCCTCCTAATGGGGAACCCTACACACTGCTATGGACACCACGACGCCACATAACGTGACATCAAATGTTGGAACATGGCTATTTGGCCTAGTTGGAATCGTTTCACGTTTGAGCAGCTTTATATTCATGTTTCATGTTTAGGAAGAGCCTGTATTGTGTGTTCTCTGATTCGCCCCTGCTGTCTTCGCGCTTCCTAAACATGCATCAAATGATGACGCCATGACACGAAATTATCGCTTGGTCAAAGGTGGATCGATCACGGAGGCAGTGCAAAACGAGGTGTAGAACAGTTGCAATAATAATAATAATAATAATAATAATAATAATAATAATAACAGTAATTGCAAACGTAATAATTGTTGGGGCTCTATGTCCCAAAAGAACGATATGATTGTGCAAGAAGCCGTAGCGGAGGGCTTCGGAAATTTATAGCACCTGGATTTCTTTAATGCACGCTTCAATTTAAAGCCCACTATGCCTCCGATCCTGAAGAAAGTGCAAAACGACATTATGTGGAGAAATCCTTTTTGAGCAGGCGGGAGGAGATTAATACGTCAACTCAGAAGAAAACGAAGAAGATGGCTTTCGCCTTGGAGTCGTCATAGGCGATTACATAAGGGACCCTATGAGATTTTACTTGGAAAGCTAATTGGTCAAAACGAAGCACCAATATGGGTTAAATCGGCACAATCGTTTACTTTGTAGAATTCTTTCACAACGCTTCTGCTTTATTTCTTCCCACATTAATTTTATGTCTACGTATATGCGCCAGCAACGAGCACAATGTGAACGCAATCACGAACTAAATCAGTTTTTCTTATATACATAAAAGTTGCTGCATTTTCAGATGTTTCATAATCGCGAAATACGGTATAGACTGAAACAATGCAAAATAAAGCATCATGATCGTGAAAGACTAGCGCCTATTGTATAATACGAATACTTCTCAGTGTTGGGCAGAAATAATCATTTCTTCCTAAATAGTCATTTGCCTAAATGTTGTTAACGAGATATTTTCATACAATGCCTCCAGTGCAATTCATGCGAAACTTGGCGACGTTGCCACGTGTTAAAGCTTAATAGCGTACTACACACGCGCGCACACACACCCGCACACACACACACACACACACACACACACCACACACACACACACACACACACACACACACACGCAACACGAACGGCCGTAGGTCATTGAGAATGACTTACCATGGGTCCCCGGTTTCAAAAGTGCGGGTTACACTAAGGGGACTGAACGAAATGCGCGGGAGCCGCTCAACACAGCATCCACGACCGATGCAACAATGACGCACTCGATGCAAGGTTCACATCCTCAAAGCACTGATTGCGACGTGCATCTCCGCTGCGCATGTAGTTCGGCAAGCAATGCAGCGCTGAGGGGCTCTTATTCCAAACAAAAGAAGTGAAGGGTTGACGCTGCGCGGGTTATTCATATCTTTCTGCAGAAATAATTTTTTGTTTCTCAATTTGACGCTTGATCTCAATATCGACCATGATGACGGCTGAGAATGATTTCGTTTCACTTCAAGTCATCATTTTCCGCTTGTTACTCCACTTTTACTTCGGCAGAAAAACAAGTCCTGAAGCCGCAGAACTCGTTAAGATTTTCATTACGTGGAAAAAAATAACTACTCCAATCCATCTTAATCGATACGATGGCTTCGGTGGCAAAAGGATATGACAGCTACTAATAACACCTATACATTCTATGTCTGTTCACAGCGTGAACAGAAATAGCCCATAAGCACGGTCAATTGTAGCTGATAACATCTACAGGGGCTAATTTGTGTTCACAATAAATAACAGCGTTCAATAGCAGCTATAACGTCTATATGGGCTAATTTGTGTTTACAACGCAGAAAGATGTACTTTAATAATTAAAAGTGCTGAATTACTGGGCAAATTTCTTTCTGCGCGACATGTTTTTTTACACCTTTTTTCACTACTCTCTAAGAAAGATGGAGTACTCGGCGCGTATTTATGCCACGCAACTGTAATTTTTATCTACGTCGCGTGATTTATTTCCGTTATCAGCACGGTCCCCGCATTTCCCGGTCACGAACAGCGTAAGAAATACTCTTAAATAAATCTCACTTTGGTCTTTGAGTGTAGTGGCAAAGAAAGTGTCATGATATTGACAACTGACAAAGATAATGTTTATTCTTACGCACATACGCGACCAGAACATCAATGTTCATTCGTGACATATCAAAACGCGCACTCACACATGGGCCGTTTGTTTTCGTTTGTCCCACGGCATCAGCCCTTAGTCCAAGTGGATGCTTTCATACGCTGCACCTACGCTTCTTAAGCTCCCCACTAAACTATGTCGCATCGCCAGAGAGAAGCACTTTATTGCGACCCTTACCTATGGTATTTAACAACATTTTCGATCAGTCAAATTTAATCAGAAGCTGCTTATGACAAGTTCGACCGTCGTGGAATGCTTCCAGCCTTTAACAAATGTGCATGAGCAATGCACTCTCTTGTAAATCACCCCACATGTCACCATAACATCGAGCTCTGCTTGTAGAGACGCTGTTGTGGGAGCTACAATCCTCTGAGAAGTGGGTGACTCTTAAATGACCAGCATCTTGCGTACAACTGCCCATGTGCATTCAGATGGTGCTTCAAAGTTATCATCCAGCAGTCCGCGGTAACAGTTCCTGATATCCCTCATTGGTACCATACTTGCCACTAACTGACATCAAGTGTGTATCCGAAAATGTATAGAATTACCAAAAATGGCACCCAGAATAAAAAGCTATGCTAAAGAGGGCATACAGGAAAATAACATACACGAGCGATAAACAAAACTTATGAATGTATTGTTAGAAATATATTATATGATCTCCAATAACGTGATTGAAAAATGGGCCGTGCTAATATTCACTAATTGTGTCTTGCTGGAATAACTGTAACATAGCATGCATGAACCAGAATAGAAAATTATCTGTAAAATTCATGTACTGTATGTGTATGATCTTCGAACATTTGGGTCATTCCAAGTGAAACGTCCCAGCTAAAATTCGATCCCCAGCGATTCTACTGAAACAAATCGAGCTAGAAGGTAACTGTGTGAGAGGGATTTTAGTATTTTCGTTCAGAAAAATTTTCTGGTCACGTGACGGTCCTTTGAACATTCCGGCGAGAAGTAAAAGTTGGGTGGGAATATATTATGCGTATTCACCCTTGAAACTGGGTAAAATAGCACATTGTGTTTTGCGTCAGTCTATTGTCATATTTCTTTCACGTTACTTCACAAGTAAAACCATATATTAATTCTCCGGCTTAAATAGGCTCAGCAAAGAATCAAGAAAACGTGCAAATTCAGATAATTTTCGTAAAACCGGCGGCAATGTTTCAGCCGCAGAATTACTTTAGCTATTTTACCAATCAACGTAGTATCTGCTAAAAATATTTTCCACCTTTGTATACAAGCGTTTATTGAGAAAAATGCTTGCAAATTTGACAAAAAATGACCTTTTGGGGAGATTCACTCGTAAATTAAGCATCGAGGCCCTCGCGCTAAATATATGTAAGATGGTTCTTTATATGCTCCAACATCTTCCCTTGTGATGTGGAATTTTGTATTCCTGTAAACTTTGTTTAAAGCCCAAAAATAATTTGTGATCAATTGTCACGTGATCAGAAAACTTTTCTGAGCGAAAATACTTCACTAAAATCTCTCTCACACAATTACCTTCTAGCTCGATTTGTTTCAGTAGAATCGCTGGGGGTCGAATTTTGGGCTGGGACGTTTCACTTGGAATGACCCATTTGCAAGTGAACAAGCACATTCTCCTGCAATGGACTGAGAACGTACGGAAACCACTGCTTACTTCAATTCTGATATTCGCTAGCTTCTGTTCAGAAATATGTTCTTATGTGTCCCTACACCACTCAGTGTTTAAAGACAAGAAGGTGGTTTCTTTGCAGCCTTCACTACGCTCCCTAAGGGCGCTATCTTTTCTTCGCCACTTATTTCTTCATACAACAAACGTCGAAAATCGCAGAACTAAGAGTTGAATCTATCAGGATCTTGCGCTTTTTGGATACACGCTTCTATCTCTGCTATCGTAGTCGAATGCTCAAAAAAACTCACATGGTCACTTATGCACAAACCTAAGACGACAGAAAGGCGAAATCCATCAGTTTCTTGTCGGTCGATGTGCTGTTCCATCGCCGCCACCTTACGAAAGGTTTCCGCAACTAATGTGGTTTTGCATTGCATCCAGGATCGGAGGCCCATCACCTGGCTTGGACTGCCTCCGTGATGGGCCCACCGTGGACCAAGCTAAGATGCAGTGACGTCACCTCATATAAAGTCACTGTGATGTAACTATAACGTCATAATGACGCCACAAATTTTGACATGTGACGTCATGATGAGGTCATGTGGCAAAGTCACCACATGATGACTTTTGCATCACTCGGGTGAACGCCCACGCAGAGTCCCGCGCCGGCGTCGCGCGTCGGCGTCCACCCGAGTGAATTTTCGCGTTTGATGAGGCAACTCAAGATTTCACCTGAATAAACAAAGTGAAATCATTTGATCGCGCACGATAGTCATGCTAGGCAAGCAAGAGATTACTTGTGGCTGCAAAGCAAAGCAGGGTAGCATGTATGTGGACAAAGAAACAGCTTATTTCCTCATGAAGTTACTTGAACAGACTGAAGAGACTGAACAGCCCCAATGAATATGCGTAAAAGTCGGGAAGCGCCGAGAGAGAATAATGGGCTCGTTCTTCGTAATTTCAGGGGTTTTTTAGGGGTCCAATAATGACCACATATGGCCAATATAGCGAGCTTCAATACTGGCTCTTGCATTATAACCATGCACAGTACAATCCACTGTTAAAGGGAACACTCGAATCAGCCACATCGATATTGTTGGCGCTCTAACTGCAGGTGGACGTGGAAACATTGTTCGTGCACGGCACTAGTCTCTGAAAAGGAGTGGGAACTGTCAACCACAGTTGGTCTCATGCAAATACAAGTCACTGTGCGTTTGCAAGAGAGCCAAATCTGGATATGCTTTACACGCAAGTGTTCCCTCTAACAGTGAATCCGTCTGTACGGCTTTGCTCACGCGTCATAGCTCTCACGTTCGATTGGGTATGCTTTTCAATTGTGAGTTATTGAAAAATCTTGCCGAAAGTACTCCTTAGATCTTTACATTTGCTTCTTTTTTATTTATTCGTATTCCATGCATAATTCGTCCTCTCCCCTGTTCGGGCATCGCATCCGCGGCACTTTATCAATTATTTATTCTAAAAATTATATTGATTAATTTCCACTTGTTATCTTACAGCAGAATCGCTTCGACGTCGAGGTAAATATCAAACCACATTTGCACACTTATTTGGCAGCGCATCCCTTGCTTCCATACAAGCCTTTAAAACGCCTATTTTTTACATTTGCTTAATTAAGAACATCATATCCATAAACTACAAAGCAGTGAATTTCTTTTAACCCGTCTTGATTCCCTTTGTATTTTGTGGACCGTAGCATACACAAGAGCAGGATGCAAGAAAGAGACACGAGAAGTGTTACGGATGTACCAATATTTTACAGTATATGTGACTTCATTTACTTCGTTTGCATTGATTGGTCAGTGCATATACATTTTGCCACAGTCCTTGTTTGTACCACGTGCTCGCAGTACTGAACGTAGTATTAAAGTGAAGGAACTCTGTTTTATATTTCGCTCATTATATTACAGGGGGACGGCGTAGACGCCGAGGTAAGCAACTATCTCTCTCTTTTTTAAATTTATTAGGATGTCCAATTTTGCTGAGATGCAAGCCTGCAAATATGTTCTATCCTTTTAGTACATTCAGCACATTCACACGATGATATGTAAAAGCAGTAAGACACCGATCCTCGCTTAAGCCTTCCTGGTTTGTTCAGTCTTCTTGGCATAAAGTATACAATTGAGCTGCATGTTGTGCTACTCGTTACGTTTTTTTTTTTTTCTTGCCCAAACGCCGCCGTTAGTTATTCGAGTACATATTTGCAGAAACGGTGAAAAAAAAATTGGAGTCATTCCACCCTGTGATGTCGCATGGCCAGCGAAATCGTTTAGCACACTACAAACATGCGATACATGATATGGAACCGTAGACGATCAAACACCCTGCAGCTAAATCCGAAATCTCTGTCCAGAACGTTCCTGTTGAGTTTACCGTATGGTCCTTTAAAATTTTCTCTTTAACCAGCATGCGTCTTTTTTGCAGCGACATGCGCCGTGTTGTCTGGCTTAACGCGTGCGCTTCGCGTTTGGTGCACGAAGAGCCATGTGAGAAGGATGCGCCTTTTCCGTGCATACTCTGTTTCGGGAATGTGTATTGCATCGAATATGTCTTGTACGTTGGCGTACCGCGCACGGTTTTTATTGGTGATTTCCGAAGACGGATTTGTACCCAAATTTGTCTTCATTTCATAAAATTAACCCGATACTTAGACGAGCAGCTGGCGCCCCTGTTGCGGGAAGGTAGCTAATTTACAGCACATGCTCTGGCGATGCCCCTTGTTACTGCGCAGCGATCAAGCCTACCAAGCCAAATGGTGCTCCGGCATAAGAAGCCCCAACAACGGGCACGGCCGCTACGTAAAAAACAGGTGCGGCCTGCTGCGTGGAGCCGAAACGGCGTCTGGGGCCTAGTTCTCCTTGCGCCCGCTCTGGCGCCACCCCTCCGGTGCAGCCGTTCACGGAGAAGCGCTTGGACAGTCGCGTGTGTACGCGTGACACTTCAATCAGGCCGTAGATAACGCGTTTTATAGTTGCACATTACAGGTTGAATATTGAAGTCGTTATTCGAAGTGCCGATTACCCTAAATATGTGAAGAGTTTGCCCTAGGAGTACCCATGTTTTGTAGAGTCGGCCTCAATACTCTCCATGAATGCTGCCCATTTGACTCACCTGAAAGGAAAAGTATCACTAAATCACTGAATTATGGGGAGGCAGTCGCCGGGCAGATTCCAAGGGCTGAATTATCGGCCCGCCGAAACGCACCACGAAAGCGCACAGAATTTAAATGTAGGTCCTTCCAGTGCGCCAACGAACGCCGGTTGTAGTCCAAAGACCGAGTTAGAGGCAAGAGTTGAAAACATAAACGAAATGTATTCTCAGTTAAGGCAGTACAGGCGTCACGCAAGCTTGCACACTCAGCAGGTATCAATTGCAGCTCACAACATCATTTATATGGGGTTTAAAACAACAGGAACAAACTTACCGCGCTACAAGTGCAATCTCATCCATTCGAAACTATCCAAGAACACTTAAGGGCCTTGAATATTCACCAAACGTGCGGAGCCCACAATTATTCGAACTTTTCTGGAATATTTCTCTTCCAGGAAACTTTCAGACGAACTCCAGCTCTGATCACCGTCGTTCAGCGACACTTTTTAAAACAGTGCTCCCATGGCGTCGCTCGATTCAAGATCGACTGACCGCACTGCACGACTCACTCGAACTACATAACTTCTTCGCCGAATTCACCATACCGTCCTAGCCTCCGTCGTCTCTCGGTTGGGTCCTTCCCGGTTTCTCGAACATTCCGAGTGTTTGTTCGGCGCGTAGCACGTAACACAGCGACAGCTAGGGGAAGGGATTCGTCTCGCTAAAGCCCCTGAAACTTCGTAGAGTAGCGACACTCTCCTCATGCGCTCTCGCTCCTCCTCGGTCTCCTCTCCTTCGCACACTCTTTTCGAACGTGGCGCCACCTACCTTGCTCCTGCGCAGCAGACGCCCTTTTGCGGAGTTGCACTTGCTTGCCAAGCAGCGCGCTGTAAGCATTCGCGCTAGCCGTCTAGCTCTTAATATCTTCTTTTTGTTTGAATTATTTCTGTTTAGGATATGTTATCGCTTTTATATAGCACTGGTTACTCCTTTTCGCGAATAGAATTCGGAAAAATCACAGCAATAAATAATATTGAATAAAAGAGCGCCAAGGGATAGTTCATGTATCTTCTTCTAAAGCATAGAATTTCTCTCTGGTGGCTTATGCACATTTATTAACTGCACCTTCTGATGTGTGATAACTTATTCTAAGATTATCTACACCAGCCTGACGCTGGCCCACGACAGCTCTGTGTAGTGCCGCATAGCGTATACAATATGTACAGAGAGCGGTGATTGCCTTTCATTGATATTTTTAGTAAATTTTTCATTATTAAGGCAGTTTTTATAGGTAAATTTCAACTCACTAGACGCACTGCAGTCCCTGATGTCGACGCGCGCGCTAGGTCAACTAGTCCTTGACATCAGGCGCTTGCGCTAAACTCACAGGGTCCCTTATGCGTTCGCCTAAAACGACTGGAACACGAAAGCCATCTTCTTGTTCTTCAGCTGACGTATCTATCCTACACTCTAAGCACGGTAACGTTTACTAAAGGTGCACATTTTCACAAATTTGTGTACTTATAAAATAGAAGTTATCTAGTAACCTTTAGTACCCGTTCATAGTATCGAGCATTCTCACGTAAAAATAGAGGTTACGTTGTACAGTACACGGTATATTGTTTACACAAAACGGCTTGCAGGAGATTTTATGCGGCCACATCACGTAAAAATAGAGGTTACGTTGTACAGTACACGGTATACTGTTTACACAAAACGGCTTCCAGGAGATTTTATACGGCCACCGCTCTGCGCCTCTTCTTTCCTTCGCTCTTCTTTCTTCGACGCATTCCAGGAGGTTACGCTCATCACATGCTTGGATCAGCCAGTTGTGCCACAGCAACGGAAGCACAGCCTTCCACTCTTTTGCACTTCGTGCTGCGCATGCCTCGTGTTTTTTCCGCGCTTCCTTGTGCGGTTTTAATACACCGTCCATATACGTACGCTGAGAAACGCGAACCTTTGCGGAAGGTGTCAAATGGAAGGTGCTTCTCGGAACACACGCGATGGCGCATTGTAATCATTCAAGTGCATGACTGCTTATAGAACGTGACAATTGCGGTGACCGAGGCCAAACGCGTCGCCTTCGCTCATTAGAAAGAGGCAGCTAACAAAACATTCGCATATTCGAGGCGACTTGGAGTTAGCATGCACTACAGTAATGATGAACCGCGATTATTATTAAAATGTGGTCGACCCGTCAATATCAGTGAAGACCAGAGATTTTATAACAGTATCATGATATACGTGTCAGGCCATCCTCTCTTGGTCCAACTTCTATGCAGTTTAAGCATAGGCTGTCGTGATTATAACACTTCAATTATTTTTCTGCTGCTCGTGCACTTTCATTGACTGTGTTATTCGTGCTTATCAAACTATGTGTTATCCGATAATAAATACCAGCCGTCTATTTGTTACAGGGCTATTTGCGATTTTGTTCACCTTCAAATGTGGGATCAGCAATGGAAACGTGGATACTGACAAAATGTGAGGTTGACAAAGCAGGGAAGCTGCTGAAGGCCGTAAAGAAGTGCGCGGAGAATTAACACTGCTCCTCACGGCGTAGAGCATATTCAAAATTGATATACAAACCGTTCGCCATACGCCACGTTTAGTCAGTTTTACGTACTTCTCGCAAAACCCAAAGAACTGTCTGAAATCATCGCTTAATAAGTATAGCTGGCTGGTACGTATGTGCATATTATATACGAATGCTGAATGATATAAAGACGCAGTAAAAGCAAATGTATGCATACGCAAAAATACAATAATACCAAGAGCGCATACAAAGAGCCGCAACGCGGTTTTCTCGAGAGATAGAAATTGTAATGCTTAAACATCTACTTAATTGGATCAAGAGAGGATACTTGTCTGATACACATGGCACAACTCATGATTAGGAATATCTGTCAATCACCTGCCCTTCTTATTTATCGTTTTAGTGGCAGACCACATTTGAACAACACGATGCTTGTGGGCGAAGGTGTGACGTTATGATGCATGCAAGCTCTAAGCCAACTCCAAAGGAAATTGTTTTGTGCTATTCCTTGCGATGAGGGAAGCGTACATCTCTTGCCACGGACACCGCAACTGTTGTGCTCTAAGCAGACATGTACCAGAATTATTCCAAAGCTCCAGCGTGTGTATTCAGGACAGGGCAGGCCATATGACACCGCCGTGAAAGTTCTCATTACTCTGTGTACATATTTGTACGCTGCATAATAAAGCCGCAGAAAGAAGTACAAAAGATTAGGCGTGCACAGAAAGAAGCCCTAAAGGAAGAGCCACGCTTCTCTTGCTAGACGACACTTGGCTGGGCCGATCATGTGCGTAGCGAGTGGTCCGAAATGCGTCGCAGAAAGAAGATCGAAAGAAAAAAGAGGAAGAGGCACATACCCATTGTTAGGCGACACCTGGGTCGGTGGGCCACGGATAGAGCGGTCATACTGAGTGGAGCCCCCTGCAAATAATACGTGATCAGCGTCGTACTTCTCCTTAAGTACACTAATGTGTGCGGCATACCATAACTGCTGGTACTTTGCACATAAGCAGGACAGATGAAACCCAGAGGGCAGCCAAAAAGAGGGTGATTGTCAGTCCTTTACTTTTGTTGCTCGGGTTGTGCGTGCTCCCAAGAAATTTTCTGAAGAAAAAAAACATCAACCATTCGAAAAGAATTCATATTTCATTGCTTTATACCTCCCAAGCAGAATACATCAGTTTATTGATTTATAGCTTCAGGGACTTGTCTAGCTGATAGAAGACCGCAAGTATTCAAAGCGTTTCCCCTTGTTTTCGCCTGTGGTTGGTACAAATTTACAGGAGCAGGTGGTCAGGATCTGCAGTCAAACCCTCTCTTGCTGCACGCACCATCATGTTTCATCAGTCAATATGTCAGCTGCTGATTCCGCAATCTCCACGCTGGACAGTCGATCCTAAAAGGAGAGGACCGTTATTTTACACTATTCCAACGGTTACTGCCACTTTGCACACAACTGCCGATAACATGTAATGTGAGACACATACTCCACCCCGCCCCCCCCCCCCCAAAAAAAAAAGGGTGTTACTTGACCACTACATAAGCGTTCCTCAAATCTACTATCCTGTGCAATACGTTTATCGGAAAACAAAAATCTTATTTAAATCGCACGTTAATACCAAAGGCAATTGACATCTGTTTAGCACAAAAGTCAGCAATACAATAATGTAAGTGACAGTTTAGTAGCAGAAACACGACAGCAGGCGATTAGAAACAGAAATATTACAATTTACAATTTTCAGTGACCATACTCGGCATTTCACGTAGAGCTTGAATATGCTCGTACCTAATTGTTTTCCTCAAGGGGCATCTTCCACTTGACAGTTCACAACCTCGGCTGCACCGAACGTAAGGCATATCGGCGTCTGGAAGCTTCCAAGCTGCCTGATAGTAGATCATCCCAGCATGCCTTGGGCGGGATGTATGCTGTAAACAGTTCCAACGCAACACATTTATTATGGCGGGAAAAAATCATTTGTGTTGTCTACGTACCTTTAAACATTCCGGCTTTGACAGTTAAATCACATGTATACTGATTCATTTTTCTAACCACAATGACACGTTGCTTGCACCCTAGAACAGAACGAGAACACAAAAAAAAAGTTATCTCAGTGCCGGAGAACAAATTTTTATCGCCAAGGAACTAAGGACATCGAAAGACATACCAACCACACTGACCATGTCTCCCTTTGAACTCCTACGTTGCACGATTGCTGGCATTCGTGCTATCTGAAAATCGTTAAGCCACAGCGTATCGCTTATCGCGTAACATATTCTCAGCTGCCCCGTTTCGATAGCGACGCATTTAGACGTAATCGAGCGACGCAGAGCAAATACTGCCGGCAACAATGCGTAAAAGCATGACAACTTATTTTTCTGACTCGACCCAACTCTTACAGCAGCGTAAGCATGAGCATGAATTATCTGAATTTTGAATGCCGTACATTGTGATCTGCATGAGTGCAACTATGGAATGAAGATGACTTCAGCATATATTTGTGGTAAGGTTTCAAGTTAGGTCAACACGCAGAAGTTTGAAGTCTGACGGAAGCCCGTCTGGTTGGGTTGATACGTGATCACGTTGAAGACCCGAGGCACTGAGCCGACTAAAGCAAAAAGCACACGCACACATGCACACACACACGCACGCGCGCACACACACACACATACACACAAGCGCACACACACGCACGCGCGAGCGCACACACACACGCACGCGCGAGCGCACACACACACGCACGCGCGAGCGCACACACGCACGCGCAAGCGCACACACACGCGCACACACACACGCGAGCACACCACACGAGCACACACGCACGCGCGAGCACACACACACACGCGAGCAAACACACGAGCACACACACGCGCGCGCGCACACACACACACACACACACACACGCACGAATGCGCGAGCAAACACACACACGCACACACACACACACACACACGCACGCGCGAGCACACACGCGAGCAAACACGCGCACGAGCACACACGCGCGCGCGCACACACACACGCACGCGCGAGCACACACACACGCGCGCACGAGCACACACGCGCACACGCACACGCGCGCTCGCGCGAGCACACAAACACTCACGCACGCGCGAGCACATACACACACGCGAGCACACACACACGCGCGCACGAACACACACGCGAGCGAACACACGCGCGCACACGCACACACGCACGCGCGAGCGCACACACACGCGCGCACGAGCACACACACACACGCGCACGAGCACACACACACGTACGCACGCACACACACGGAGTGGCCGGTATCAAGAGCGACTCGAGATAAAGACGTCGTGACAGTCATTTTTCTCTAGCGCGAGCACGTGCCTTCCCCCAGTCGATTGCGTGTCCCCTGAAACGTGCTCAGCCAAAGCACCGGATTTAACAATTTATTTTTTCACGTCATAAACGTGCTTTTGTGTGTGTGTATTAAATGTTTACTTCGGTCGGCGCAGTGCCTCGGGTTCGCTACATTCAGCTACACACGGAAGGATGCTGTGATTTCCTTTAAGACACATAAAACTACACTTAAAACGCACTCTTAACGCCATTTCATTGTCTTTCGGGTACTTAAAGCTTTATTCATTTCGGTAGCGCAAAACAATTAAAGACAAGAGAGGACACGTTGACAGGACGGGCGCTAGACATCAACTGACTTTACTGCAAGGAAACACACAAAAACCCGTTGCACAGGCGCGACGCGCTACATCACTCTACGAGGGCTTTTTTTTTTCTTTTAATGTGTCTAATTTTCTTTGCGCTACCGAAATGAACACCAGTGATCACAACCAACTAGCCCGCATTACCGCCTTAAACCCTCACTCGTCCACCTAAAACTGCCGCAGCAGAGTTTGAAGCATGGCGAAAAGTTGAATTAGCCGACACGTTGCGTATAGACGCCACGAAATATCATGTACCAGTGACAAGGACATGACAAACAGCCCAGACTGCCATTGACAGGAGCGAGTTACTGCGCACGCAGAGCTCGTCTGGGCAAAGCTGATCTGGGGCACTTTGTTTATGCCGCCTACAGTATTTCACACCGTGATTGCAGCCTTCATCGAGCGTGTTGAAGGTATCAAGACGGCGACAGCAAGAAGGGTTAAACTTCTGTCCTTCATCTCTTCTCACATAAACGTGTATGATAACGAATGATCTTAGTCGGATGTTTGATAATATACGCCCAAACACTCATCTTGTAATGTCAAACGCAGAGCAAATACTGCCAATAACAATGCATTACATAAAAGTATGACACGATTTATTTAAAACATAAAAGTATGACACCATTACATAAAAGTATGACACGACCCATCTCGTACAGTAGCGTAAGCATGAGCATGACTTCAGGCAAACACGCGACATAAGTACATATACACAAGCAAATAATGTACTGAAGAGAGAATATTGCTTACCTGCAAATCACATTTACTGCGGTCTTCGGGCAACGTAACAACGGATGCAACCCGCTCGACAATTGCGAGTCTCAGGCAAGCGAAGAATCAGCAATGCAGCTCGTCGCAACGGCCGCGCAGCCCACTGAACGTGCCCGTTGCAATGCATCGTGGCTTATTTGCGGCGGATCGCGCACGTTAATGACTGTCCTTGCTTGCTGTATCACTAGTTACACGCCACTCACGTACACAACACGATTAGACCAGGCACGTTAACAAAGCGCGGAGCGTAAAACCTGGTTAAATCGATGAAACGAATAGCAGCACTGCACAAACGCGACTTCAACAACCGCACCAACCGCCTCGCATTCGAATGCTCTTCCCGGCATACACCTCAAGCTGTGCAAAGCCTAGGAGAGATGACGCCGTCCCTGGTTCGATAAAGTTGAAGCGGCGCCTCGAGGACGCCACATTTGTTACTCACCGCGAGCTCATACATCTCTCTACGCGGCCTCTCTACTGGAGCGGCCGTCCCACGCTGTTTTGTGAACTCAGCGGCATCTTTTTCTCCCGTGTTAGCGAACTGATGACGGTTAACCGTGTTTGGTGCTATGTTGTCCCGTGACGTTTGCTGCACTTTACGATCCGTTAATTATAGCACGAAGAAAAACAAACAAACAAACTAGACAACACGACAGCGAAATTAAAATAAATTGTATTGCGAGTCTCGGAAAAATATTTTTCTCGCGCCACGGGATGGTTCTTCGATCGCATCGTCAGTTTAATTTGGTCGGTTGTCGTGTGCTCACAGTACTTTATCTTATCGCCATATGCGAAGCTTCCCGGAGGCAAATTAATTACTTCTGCGGCTTAAAAGCAAAACAGATATAAGAGCTACTTAATAAGTTGTTTAGCACAAACATTTGACCAACATACGATAGTTTTTCGTTCTTGTGCTTCTGCCGATGTCTGTGCAGATTATGTCACTTCATAAATTACGGGTTTTGGAAGCGGGCTCACCTTATTGAACTCCCAGTTTTAGTTCATACCCCACCATCGCTTGCCTCAGTACGCCGCAATGTAAAATCGCTGCTCCTGTGATTTGCTTTTCTGCTGTCAAGACCCGTTCTGTGTGTACATCATCCGCTGTTCAATTGATAAAGCCAGCCTTGAACAAGACAGATCGCGATGTCACACATTGATCAATAAACTTCCACTCCATAGTGTAGGTCCCCTGAGGGATGAGTCATTGCGCTTTTATAAGTTACAATCTAAAGGTTACAATGCTCATCGCGGTGCTTTAGCTTTTAACTTGGCACGCTGCTGTCGATGTAACCTTTATGAGAGAGGGAAATGAAGAAAACACAAAGATAAAATTGCTGTAACAGCCACGTAACTTATAAATTATAAGTTACATGTCTTTTTATGCTGTCGTAAACGTTACCGTGATTAGAGTGTACCCTGCACCCCTCCGAAAGCTTTCTGTGCCTCACCTAGTCTTGCATTGCCTGCGTAATCGGCCCAACAATCATGGAGACAATGCAAAGCGACGATGCCATCGTATGACGTCATGTTATGTGACCGTCACCAGTTTTTGCGATCTCTTACGTCATTTGGGGACGTCCTCGCGGGGTATTTTGGATAACTCGCGTGGACGCCAGCGACGTTCAATTTCAGTAAGACTTCTCTCTTTCTTTCCATTTACTGGTTAACCTATGCGCCGTTCCTCGCGTTACCTGTTTAGGCTATGTGTCCGCAGTCCTCAGTGAATAATTCAAGTGACTGAAACATTTAAAAGTGAATAAAATAATAAAATACTTTAATCTGAACTCTTTATCTTACAGGACAAATGCTAAGGGAGCGCCCAGGTAAACATTCATTTCCAATTCAAAAAATTATGGATGGAAACTTCTTGTTAGCATGGAAGCCTCCATAAATGCTATATTTTAATTATATTTATTTCGCTTCAGAAATATGCTGTGGTAAATGCAATGCAATGGACATGGGTTAAGCCGTCCTTATTACTTTATTTTCTGTGGCATTCGGTATGGAGGCGTTCCTACCGATACGCTGCACGCGGCAGTTCTCCACGGTCCGAATGCCGACAATAGTGCATTCTAGGACAAAGTATGCCAATTACGAGGAATAACATTTTTAGTGTCACAATGCATGATATGAAAACTTCCCAGCTGGAATCCTAGTAACCGAGCCTAGATGAGCTGGTCAGGCATTTAGCTGGTAAGCATCACATACTACATGAATATTATGCAAGCGTACAACAATGCCTTCAAGGAATATCGTGCGAACGCATCAGCACCACACTTCTCGTTCTAAATAGCGCTATGTGTTAGTCCAAGATATTCTATCCAAAAAAACTAGCGCAGCTTGCACAAAACCGCGCAAGGCTGGGTCACTGCAGAGCTGATGGGCACCTAGCTGGTCTTAGCTTGGATTAGCTGTTACTCTGTCAGCTCTCTCTTTCCCACCCCTTGCGATACTGTACTATACTATACTATACTATGCTATACTATAATATACTATACTATACTATACTATACTATAATATAATATACATGGCTATGGTTGCTCTCTTTTTTTTTGTTACTTCCCTTTCTCTCTGTATCGCTTGATCTTACTTTCCATCTCCTTATTTCTGTGTCTCTACTTATCTCTTTACTGCCATGAACTGTTACCTTACACACTGCACTCACTAATGCTTATCGGTAACCATTTAAAGGTGATAGAATGTTTTCTCACTAACAGTTCACGATTTGTTAGTGCAGCAGCCACAGTGTTTCTCTTTGCGAAGTTCATTTGGGCATTCCGCAAGTTTCTGTATTAGGCCCCTTGAGATAAATTCATACTAGCTAGCACACTTTTCACTTCTAACGAGAGCCACCATTGTTTCTCAATTATTTATGGAACTCTCATCAGTTATGTCATATAATAATCATATGATAACCTACGACAATGTTATTTTTCGAGGATTACTAACAATGAAGGTGTTAATGTATTGAAATCTGACATTCGCAATATGTCTAACTAGTGGGCAAAATGGTTAGCAGACCTGAACAATAAAAAGTAAGAGTCATGCGAGCATCTAAGACATCCACTAGGTCAGCTCTTTACTATCCCAATAACATTCATCTGCATTCCGTTAGGTCTTACAACTAACTGCCAGTTCCGAGCCCAGCTGATATAACTTCGTCGTTAAATACTGAACACTCATTAAAAATGCTAAGCACATGCTTGAATATTTACGGCGCAAATTTTCCGCGGTTTCATGTCACGTAAAATTGCAGAGTTACGACACTAATAAGCTCAAATTTGCAATAAACCACATCATGTGGTACTCTAGTTATTGCAATCTAAAAAAATTCCTTGAACTTATGTCGAATAGCTCCATTGAGTTTATATCGTCTAATTATAATAGAACAGTGATCATGTCAAGAATGATAATTTTGCCACCGCTTCCTTGTTAAGCATCTCGCAGGAATGCTTTTAATTTGTACTCTTTCACATAACGTATTGCCATTACATGTACTATTCCTTCACCCAAAGCACATATCTCGCGACGCTGATCATCAGCACAATTTAGGTATTCTCTTATGTAAGACAAGCACTTCCTTTAATTTTTGCCTGTTACGTCAGAGGAGTGGAACTTCCCGCTGGCATTACTATTACTGAGAATCACGCGTTCTGTGATGCTTTAGCTAACGTCTTATGACTAGGGTATTTTATGTATTAGTAAACGTTGTGGAATACGGGTTTTCTTTGTATGAAATACCTGTACTGATTGCTTCTCATTCAATTGTTTTGTGGAGTCTCGAACTCACCTCAGCTACCGGGATGCAGTCGCAAAATATAGTCTCTCAATGTCCGGGAGAGGGAAGAAGGTTGTAGATACATAGATTTTGTTTGACGGTCATGTTTTAACAAATGTCGACCACATTGGTAAAGCACGCCATGGTGATCTAGTGGTAATGGCGCTCGCATGCTGGCCCGAATGTAGCGGGATTGAATACCGAACCCGGCGGCTGCATTTTCGATACAGGCAAAACTGCTTGAGGCCCGTATGCTTGGATTTAGGTGCACATTAAAGATCCCCAAGTGGCCAATTTCCGCAGCCCTCCACTGCAGAGTTCGTCTTAATCATATCGTGGTTTTGGGACGTCGAACCACAACAATTTTTAATATTGACTGCATGGGGTGCCTCACAAAATCCTTGAGACCAGTCCCGCCTCTGTAGTTTGCCCTAGCAAAGAGTTAATGATTGCAATAGGCGACTAAATAATGAGAGCACCATTTAGAAAAGTCACAAATATTATATATTTTTTTTTGACGCCACGGACCGCTAGCAAAACATCCGAGGGCCACCTCATTGAGACACCTGGTCTAGAGAGTTCTCAAAGCGTGTCAAGATTCGACGCTTCTGACATTTTGTGCGTTGCGCCAGCCAGCATCTGGTCTTTAGCTGTTTTGCTGGAGCATATATAAAATACGATTCATGAGAAGCCATATAATTTCACGTGTTTTTGCGCACAACATTGAGCACGTGTAGACGTGGCTGACGATTTGTGGTGAACTTACGTAGAAAACCAACAGTTTATGATAGCTGAAGCCCGCTTTAACGGCAATTTAAAACAGTAAGCTTTAGCCTCGCCACGTTGGTCCAGTGGTTATGGTGCTCGACTGTTGACCCGAAGGTCATCGGATCGAATCCCGGCCGCGGCGGCTGCATTTTCGATGGAGGCGAAAACGCTTGAGGCCCGTGTACTTAGATTTAGGTGCACGTTAAAGAACCCCAAGTGGTCGAAATTCCCGGAGCGCTCCACTACGGCGTCTCTCATAATCATATCATTGTTTTGGGACGTTAAACCCCAGATAATATTATTATAATTAAACCGTAAGCTTTGTCAAGACATTCCTTCTCTAGAACATTAGGACTTTTCTGACGCCATTATAATCAGTGTACTGATGACGACTGCAAATGGCTGCACGTGCATGACGAACATTTGCGTGACTTTTTGAACTGTACATAGCGAGCACTTACAACCCTTTATTATCGTTGTGAGCGCAGCTTTCGTGCGGAAGCTCATCCTGACATTCATGTAATTGAAGATATCTTCACGGTCAGCTATTGAGATTTGTCTGCGTCAGATCTCTTATCCTGTTGGAAAATTAACGGCCGCGCCTATAAGAGTCCAACTAATGAGATGACAGAAGAAATTACTTTGTGAAAACTTGCTTAAACCCGAGTTATTACAGCAGAACTAACTGTAAACGAAAAAAAAGGAAATCTTTATGCACAATAACTTAAGCTTGAAATTATTTGGCGCATAACAAACACTACATATGGGTTCCGTTGTTTTCTTTAAGAAAACATTCGCGATGTCCCGTGTTAAGGCTGTTTCACATGCCGCGATTGCAGCGAAGAAAATCGCTCGGTTCGCTCTATTCGCTCTGTTCGCAACCGCCGCTAATGGCGGTTTCGTTTCACATGGACTGCGAATGCTCTGGGATTTTCGCTCTGCGACTGGCGCGGCGCGCAAAGCTGCTTGCTGCCGTTGTTTGTGGCATACACTGCATAATTTTCGAATACAATGTAACAATCTGTGCGTTATGATATTGTTAACTTTTCATCACCGGTAGCGAAGAGCACGCGTGGTTTGTCATTTAAAAACACTTTCCATTGTAAATTCACTTGAGAATACGCAACAACGGCCTTAACCAAAAACAAACTCCTTCGCGCAATTTCGACGGCTCGGCCGGGTCGGCATAATTTCGACGGGTTTCGACTGAAAAATCGCTCCGCCGCTGCGAACAGAGCGAAAAATTTCCAACATGTTGGTCGCTCGCCGCTGACCGCTGCGGCGAGAGCGATCGGCCGTTTTTTTCGCTGCGAGCGAATTCGCAGCCTGAAAATCGCTCTCTTTGGTGTCATGTGAAACGGCCTTTAGCTTGTATTCATGCGTTCAAGCAACCGAAATCTCCCCAAGATCATTTTGGCTCCTGCGTTCACCACAAAATATTGTCATGCGAGAAGATGCGGCAGGATTCAGTGAGCTACGGCCCACTTTTCTCATGTACCACCTTCCGAAAACAAGATGAACGATGTAGTAGCCCCCATTCACAACGAGCGAACTGAATTCAATTTACCTTTGTACTTCCTGTGCGTATAGTGTGTTTCGTATTCAGCAGATAGTTTCGTAAAGCAGGACCATTTGCATTCAGGACATTTTTAGAGGGAAGAAATATTGATTTTGTATAGTGTGGCCCCCATTTTCAAGTGCTGTTAAACCGGAACTGGGCATAGAAATAGATACTTTTTTTTGTTACGAGGGATTATGACTTCGCTGTTTATGTCGTGCGCATCCAACACTTTTAGAGCCTCCTGTGCAGCAGAAGGAACAACAGCTTTGGCATATTTCTTGCCAACCTAATTAAGGGTCGTTTACTTCCACACCTTGTCGAAGCTCTTCTTAACGAGTGAGCGAATACAAAGAAAGAAAGCTTTATTTGACCTTACTCTTCCATTTCAGTGTGTTTAATGGCGCTAATCCCTAGAGCATGCTGAATATTTCGTTCACTCGGGTAGAATTTAGAGTGAGAGAAATCTATTTTGTGTTGAGTATCTACTACTTTGAAGGCACACAAGGACATAAAAGAGTCTCCTGTTTCAACTAATTCATTTCATTAATTTAAGCGCACTCAACGAGTGGAGCTGTGCCTCTATGAGTAGACTCCGCAATGAACTCCGGCAGGGCACCGTCGCGCTTCCGAAGGGTATCGCACAGTCAATCTGGAAAGCAGCGTGTGGTTGGAATCTGCTGTGCCAGGTGCCGCAATGATCCCTGCTGTTCAAAAAAAAAACTATCTGTTCTTTCAATGAACTCATGAAAATATTTTTCAGTAATTATGCTGGCAGTGAATTGGCCCACATGTTAACTATACTTATCCTCTGCTCGTTCTTTGCGGGTATGAGAATTTTTTTGCAGCAATCGATTCGTGAGGCAATAAAGTCCGACACTCAGGTCAGTCGATGATTGCTTGGAAAAGTGAGTCGGTGTCGCTCTATTTCGGACGAAGTTCATACGCGAAACATGCTGCCTTGTATATTTAGAAAAAGAAAGCATTATATGAAACTGTATTTGTATACAGCATTATATAGAAACAACTTCGCGAAATATCTCATTGGATTAGATTTGAACAGTTATGCAGGGCAATCACTTACGCTCACTGCGCCGACTGATGTACAACTAGGGCGCTAGTTGTGGGGAACCGATCTATTAGTGCAGCATAGTAGCCATGAATTTTTACTGGTGCCAGATCAGGCTTAAAACAATACAGTGCGAATGCATTTACTGGAACCATTAATCAATTTATTTATTAATTTATGTATTTATTTATTTATTTATTTATTTATGTATTTATTTAACAATAATGTAAACTCTCTTTCGAGAGTCCTTACAGAGAGGGTAACGTAATAAAAAGAGAAAAGATCATCATTCGCATATACACAAATACAGGTTATATCAAGGTCAAGCGGTACACTCGCACAGATAGTCTTCCAAGGTCTATTCAAATTTGGACAAATCATTCTCTTCGACAACACACATCGGCAATTTATCCCACATTTCAATTACGTCCGGAAAGAAGGA
The DNA here is from genome assembly GCF_013339695.2 of Rhipicephalus sanguineus. NCBI lineage: Eukaryota > Metazoa > Arthropoda > Arachnida > Ixodida > Ixodidae > Rhipicephalus > Rhipicephalus sanguineus. The sequence goes on along the minus strand of NC_051183.1, from coordinate 83,698,547 downwards.
GTATCTGAACCTGTCGGTGTGAGTGATGTACGCTTCGATTGTCCTGTTGTGGTTCATTCTTGAGCTCTGTTTACCTGGTGGCAGTAAGTATACTTCTTTGTTAATATTTAGTTGACCATTTATTATTTGAAATAATAGCTTCAGACGATTTTTCCGCCTGCGCGTTTCTAACAGATCCAGGTTAGAAGAACGAAGCATTTCCTTGACTGATTCTGTCCTTCGATACCGGAAACAGACTTCAGATTATCACTCGTATGTACTTCTTTTTTTCCTTTAGAGCAAGTGTGGATGGAGACAAGCTTTTAGGCATCGCGACATTACCAGGCCGAGGGAGCGAGATTAAGTTTTATATTTGTCTGGGGGAACGAATGGAGGACAGATCACTTCGGCAAAACCTGCACCGGGCCACTATATGACCTCCAGTTCACGATCGAAGATGCCACAAAAAAAGAAGCCAATAAAAAGTACATCAGTGCGCTTTTCAACAAATTCGGCTGGTGAATTTGATCAACACTTCTTGCACAAAATTTTTCTCAGACAACGGACGAAACAGACACGGCCAGACACAGCCTGGCAGACGACGCTTGCACTATCGCTGCTTCGTGCGCCTGCGCGTACTGCTGCCGTTCTCGCAGATTATCGCCGTTGTAAGGCGCTGATACTGCGTGCGGTCGACGCTCGCGCGATATTAATAAAAATGCTGGAGGCTGTACACCCTTTCGCGGAGCAGTACTTATTGCCGCGTCCAAACCATCGTTAACGTCATATTCGCAATGCCCATAGACGGTCCGCAACCAAGCAGATGTCAGCAGAAACCCCACGACGTGGGTCAGCAGACGAGAAGCCGGCAGCTCCGGCAGCCGCTCCCTTCTTCGTTTGTGTTAGTCCGATTGTTAACGCGTTGGCAGGAATGAAACACTGCGACTTTGCATGTTACCTGCATCAGTGAACAAACCGGGCCCTCCGTGACACGAGAAATCTGATTCGTACTTGCAATACGCAAAGTTTTCGTGAAAATGCGTGGCAAGTCGCGCTTTCACTGATAGTCCACAGCGTGTACGTATTAGCATTCCAAGGTTTTCCGTAGCCCCGTAGGTTAGTAAAATGTTATCATCTGACCTCTTCAGTTGAAGCGCACCCTGTTTTACTTGCATATATCATTCTTCAGTGTTTTTCTAGTGCATTAATTCCACACCATAGTGCGCTGGAAGCCGCGCGGGCTCGCGATGTGCTCTTGTATACGGAGCAATCTAAAATTGGCGATACTTTAATCTAGGGCGCTTTATTCTTTGTCAGAAAAGCGCTATTATGAATCGTGCGAGCGTTCGAGGACGCCTCCGCTCCGCGGCTATCGTGGAGCGAACGCTCCCGGAGCCGTCTTTTACCTGTGTGTTGCTTTTATTGCCAGCGCTGCGCCGCTTCGTTTTGTACGTTTGTTATAGGTAGCAGCACACTGTTAAAGGTTTTGAGAGTCAGGTGTCTTCCGAGCCCAGATGTTTCTGTAAATGTAAACATGGTGACGAGGAGTGGTCGAAGTCCTTCAGCGGGGGAAATTCTTCATATTCTTTTCAGCAGTGATGTTGAAAAAAAAAACATCTGTGCAACGAGGATTTTTCACTGGACGTAGAATGCTGTGAAAGAAACGAGACTCACAGCGACGTTGAACGATCAGCTGCTAACTCACGAGCAGCGAGTTGCACTTCACGTCCCCTCGTGCATTAATATTTTTTCGGGCTCGTAAGTCACTTTGAGTGTACTTAATGTATTTGGCGAGATCAAAATAAAAGCATAGTTTTTCGTTGGCATTGCATGTAGCGTAAATTATTGTGCATATTATGCAGCGCCACATGCCGCCAACACGCCCGAGCTCGACCAGCGGAAGCCAAACGTGCCGTTACGGTCACGATCCACGCCTCTCTGGTAATTTTACCTGTTATTCATCGGTACTTTCCGAGCGTCTTTGCTGTTTTACGAAATTTCGGTACGTCGAATTATTCAACGTTGAAAAAGCATACGTGTCCACTGTTTTCGATATTCATGTTTCGATGCTGCTGATCGAACCTGTATTACTCGAGAGAAGTGAATTGAGCAGTCCGAGAATGGCTGTGACACAGGCGCTACTGAATTGGATGTTCAATGCTTGTGTTCCGTTGAAGATGTAACACCGCGCTCCGGACTGCGCAATCAACGACAACGGCGTAATATGTGTGGAAACAATCAACACGGTAACATGCGGTCCCATGTAGCAGCGATGACACTACTCGCTAGCAGCCTACAACTGCGGCAAATACATCAGGCAGGCTCGGTACGTACTACCTCGGAGAGCCGTTCAGTTCATACATCAATTCTAGTTCGTGCACTTTTCTGTAGCATGCACAGGATTTCGCAAAGCGTCCTTGATGCACGGTAATGGAGCCGAGATATAACCTTTCACACCACGGCAAATAATTAGGTGGCGAGCATTTAGCACTATCCATTGTTTGGGAAAGTATTTCGGTCGCATATCTATTTCAATGCAGCTCATGACCTCATCTGGTAAAAGTGGCACGGGCCGTACGTCGGCTCGTCTTACCTGTTCCTGTGCTTACAAATGGGTTGACCCTCCTCCGGCCGCCATCTTGAATGACACATGGCGACACCTATAACTCGTGGGTATTGCGAATACAGTGTCCTTTGTCACCCCAACTGCTCTTGCATATGAGAGAAACGGATGTTTACTGCAAGGGCAACGCTTTAAGCAACAGTTATAAATAGCCATCAAATTCTAAAATTCAAAGTGACAATAAAACACGGCAGTTTAGATATCGTAGTGTGAAACGTCGTAGTATACAGAAAGATTTGCCCTCATTGAATTAACGACGCTTGTAATGCAGAAGGCGCCCATAAGGCGTAAGGAGTGCAACGTAGGCAATCATTACAAAACCATGCATTTCTGTTCTCCATCTTCATGACTCATGTATAGTCTTTAGGTTACATACAATGTCGCAGACGTGAATATTCATAGCACGCGTGTCACTATGTGAAAAAACGCATTCATAATGAGCTATTATATTGCACTTGGCCGTCGTATATGTGCAGTTAAGCAGCAAATACTTTGTGTTTAATATTTTTAGTACTCACTTTGCAGCTAAGTTCTCAATGTTTTATATTACTGTAATTATAATTAATGCGCTAGAAAATTAAGGTGAGAAAGGTTGTAAGTGATTTACGTTGCTCCCTAAATCCAGAGGTACCCACAGAGAACTTTTTTATTATGAGATTAATAAAAAGTCAGCGTATCATGGCTTGTGCATGGACGAAAATCACCTGTTTTTTTTTCTACAAACTAGAATTCTTCAAATCATATTTCACACTACAGGCAGTGCCATTCTGCAAACAGCATTACTATCTTTTGTGCTGCAAGAACAACACATTACGTTCAACGCAATTGCGTTACGAATACCACTGACCTACAGTAAGCATAACACCAAAGAATCTATCTATCTATCTATCTATCTATCTATCTATCTATCTATCTATCTATCTATCTATCTATCTATCTATCTATCTATCTATCTATCTATCTATCTATCTATCTATCTATCTATCTATCTATCTATCTACCGGGACCTCTTACCGTCCACTCCCTAACGCAGTATATACCTAAATTGGTATAGGAGAGCGTGAGTGCATGAACATGACAGGCATCTTACGATATGAATAGCCCGACATGTCTGTCGCGTGCGTCATAAAATTCTTTCCCCTAGTGAAGTGTGGCGCTTACCCGCATGCCGCGGTTTTTGGGATGCGGGAATGAGCCGCATGTGATTCACTTCTTAAAGATATGCAAGAACCACAAGAACAAGCCTTGGAAATCTTAAAGCGGCAGCGCTAAATTGAAAAAAAAGCCTTAAAAAATTATGTCTCCCGTCGGTGGCGCAGCCGGAGAGTGAAAAAAAAAAAACGCCAGGCCTGCGCGGAAAGCGAAGCACAGACACAGCGAAAGCTGGAAGAGCGTCATTTCTAGAGCCCGCTGCAAACTCTCTTGGGGATTCCAATACAAGTACTCTGGAAAGGTACCCCCTACGCCCTGAATCGCAATTTTTATGAAGCTGAGAAGCACCCAATAGGCCAGTATTCATCATTCTGCGGAGAAGCAAGGTATCAGCTACACATCTGGTGCACTGTGTTGATGCGACGGTTGATGACGATAAAGAAATATGGATGAGTCCTTTGTAATGGGTTGGAACGTTTAAACGACCTACTAGTTACGTAATTCGCATTGTGTGATGCCTGGTTGTTATTTTACTCTTCTTCCACGCTATATTACATAAGTTAATGTCGTTGCTTTCCGGCATGAAGCCTGTATAGGGTCTTTTTGCGAACGAGCGTCAAGCGCTGGCGTGGCTGTGGGGTCGATTACTGGGCTCCCACACAGAAGGCCCAGGTTCAAACCCCATTCCATCTTGATTATTTCATTTTTTTATTATTTTGCGCGAAGGCGGTTACGGACAAAGGCGGCGGCGGAAAACTAAGGCACCGAAAACGGCCGTTGTGTGATGTCATAACAGTTTTCGCTTTAATATCCCGATGGACCCACTGAATTCAAATCTCGATTTGACCCGGAATCGAACTCAGGCTTTTTACATGTCAGTCAAGTTATCCACCGCACATCCATGGCTATGCGTGAGTGTTTCGGAAAGAGACTGCAAAGTGCCGTGATGTCGAGGTGACGTAAAATTAGGTAGTAATCTTGGTTATCCGCTTCCAATATGCAATTAAATCTAATACCATTCCATATGTAAAAAACAGATGTTCCTGTGGCTCCGCAAGCTACAGTTGAGCTTTGCTCGACAGTGCGGAAATGCGCCAACGGCCACTACCTATGTCATGAACACCATGGTAACGGAGCGTACACTTTGTTTCGATAAAACTGACTTATGTTCCAGCGTAAGTGCTGACGTTACGTCGGGCCAGAAACTACCCGTTAGGTTTCAGTGCCGTCGGTGGTATTGCTTATCCCACAATCTAAAATAATTCAGTTTACCCGAGAATGTCTCACAGCTGCGTATTTGCATATGGGTCAGCTCAAAGCAAAAAAAAAAAAAAAAAAAAACTCAGCATCGGCAGCTACTCGCTTTCTGCTTATCACAAAATCCACTTCGGATAAAATGGGCACATGAAATCGAGCCTCGCTTCTGCAGCATTCCTCGAGAACAGCAAGCACGATTCACCGTTGTCCCCATCCCGCAAAATGTCCACCCCGAACGTAACGAGGGTAGAAGGGCCAGGACAAATGCTCTGTTGAAGGGGCTCACGATCAGGCCTGGAACTGTTGCTTCGCAGACGCGGCCCGGTATCTCAATGAGTATGCCCGCATACGCATAGCTGCGTGAGGACCCGTAGGCCGTGTAGCTGCCGGGGGGAGTGGCGCGGAGGTTTCGGAGAATTGGGACCCTCCCACCCTGTGTAACGAACTCACCAAACATTTTTGCCTGCGGCAGAGACAGCACCCTCCATCACTCAGAAAATTAAGCATATCACAGATTCTGACACTCAGGCCACTTCAAGTCGGGGCGTACCCTAACCCCGCGCTATTGCACAAGATGTACCCGGAAAGGCCAGCAACTAATGCGTGTTCTTTATCCGTCGTGTAGCCAATCTAGCGCACGTGCTCTGGCGGTGCCCCGTGTTCTGCGGCGGCAACGTGATCACGCAGTACCTATCGGAGGCTGCTATACAAGCTGCGGATTCGAAGAACAGCTGCGAGAAGTCCAACGGGCCCGCGACGCAGCAGAGATACTTGGTCTTTCTGTTCTAACATGGGAGTGGCCCGCATAGTGCTAGAGCGCGTTCCGAGGGACCAAAATAAAGTTTATCTATCCATCCATTCATCCACAAAGGTTACAGCCGATTGCGAACGGAGGAGTGGAAACTGATTAGGAACTAATTTATTCAAGAATGAGCAATTGCAATATTGTGTGTAATTTTTTTGAAACTAACTTTTTAGCATGTGCAGCACCAGTCTGTAGTCATAATATAAAGCAGCTTTCTTAAACACTCTTCTGCCTTCGTCTTGTGTTTAAGAAAGTGCTGTTTATATTTTCGCCATGGAACTTCACCAACTCGCCCAATATGCGTGTCTTCTGCAGTCATACGTTCGAATACACGACACATAAACTCAACTGAGTGAGGCAGCTGAAATATGCACTTTTTAGTAAATCTAGAATTAACTGCAAAGTAGTTCTTAGTCCAGTCTTCCTCGTCCGATGACGTAGCGCTGATCACATGGCCTCGCAGGGTTCGAGAGGTAGGCTTGGTAGCCAATGAGAGGCGCGCCCAGGGAGAGGATGTCGAGGCTCGGTGGAGGGGTGAGCCATCGAGAAACTGGCCAAGATGGGGTGAGGGTAAGGCCCAGCGGAGGCTCAGTGCGTGTGCAGCAGTTTGCGCTTTCAGAATGACCAAGATGTTTTGTTCTCCGAAAGAAGAAGCCGCCCGGCGTGAGCGTCATTGAGAACTGGCTCGGGAGCAGGCACGACGTCGTCAGACTGATGCCGATGGATGTCCACGGAAGAGAGGCCCACGCTAAGTGCGATCAGAAGAAATTAGGCCCGACATATCAAGCAAGAGGTGCAATGAAAGTGTACACTACCATGTGAAGCCTGAACACAGAATGTTTATTGAAGAGCAGCGATATAACATATCTGAAAGACTTGCAATACATAGAAACCTCATAGCCTGACGATGGGAGGGCCATCAGCTTCACTGTTTCATCAGTGTTCATAAAATGGAGCTGGCTGAATTTTTCGCGTGCATTCTAATGGTTGTAATAAGCCCTGCGAATGTTAGTCCACAGGCAATATTCGCGAGACGCTCTTTTCAGCGCAATATTTTGTAAGGAGTATTCACATAATGTATACGCTTTGTAGCCAACTGAAACAAGTCTTCTCGATCATTTATTTCGTAAACGTTCCAAGCATACTATTTCGCGCACGAACGTTCATCTTCTTGCAAGAAATTCCTAATACGCGATGAGCTCATATCTCAATAAAGAGAGAAAATCGCAAGTTCACTGCATATGCCTTGTTGATATCCAAAAGCACAATTTTTCAAAAGCAGTGTTTTGCAGATTCCTTTTTACTTAACAACAAATTAATACTCTTACGCAAGGCCACATGCGAGGCTCGCGATCAGTGGCAGTCCGCATTTTGTACGTACCTAGTTTATGAGAACGTCGCTGACTACGCCGCATTTTTCAAGTTTGGGTAATATTTTAAGCGCATGTAAAAAGCCATGTACAAAGCAGTAAAACATAACGAAGACAAACCTTTGTTATGAAATATTTTTTTCCATAAGTAGTATTAGAACATGCACTGGGAAATTGTGATCAAATTGTCTTAAACGTTAAAAATGGTACATATGGCAACGTTTAATCATGACGAAGACTAATATAAGTTGAAACAAACATTCATAAACAATTATTGTGTGAAAAAAAGTGGGGGACAATTAAGCTTCGCCTTAATTATCTGCGATATCCTGCCCCTAGTGTGTATTTCGACCACTACTTGTGTGTAACACAATTCGCGCACTAAGGTGCGTGCGTTATGTAATGGATAGCATGCTTTAAACCAGGAGCAATTATGCGCGAGAAGCTTATTCGAACTTGTGATGCACCCACTACTTGGTCGTAAGCCAATACGCGCAGTATTGTGTGGGCCTTTTGCAATGGGTGGCTGGCTTTAGCCCACCTAGTCGTTATGATATTCACATGGTGTGGCGCCCGATGGCAATGTACGCTTGTACGACGCAACATTACTGCGATATTACATCTCGTACAGTGACACCTGTATACAGGACGCGTATATTTGTGTAGCATGGTAGTTGTTACTTTCAGTGCACTTCCAAGCAGAGGCGTGGCTGTATGGAAGAACATCTGCTTGCCACGCAGACGGCCTGGGTTTGTCAGTCGCACCCAATATTTTTATTATTTGTATTTTTGCAGCTTTCTCGAACTTTTCGTCACAGAGAAGATGATGGTTTTTCGCTCACAACCAACGACGCTGACGCCGACACAAGACGCCGACACCGAAATTTCTGCTCAACGAGCTCTTTAACGCTATGGCGTTAATACCGGAACCTTTATATGAATGAAAGAAGTGTTTCATACTTATTGATGGATGCAATAGGTTTAAATACTTGCTTCTAAAATATGCACGGCAGTTAAAGTGTGCGTGCCAAATGTAAAGCGTCCTCATGAGGCCAACGTTTTTGCAAAAATATCGCTGCCATTAGTCTGTCTTGACGTCACGTTTATTACGTCAACCCTGTCCTGCATTGGCTCGTAAATGCATAAGCAACAGCACGTTTTTCCCTTGATATAGGTATATAGAGAGGTTTGTCATGCCAGCAAGGTATATATCACCAAAGTTTATGAAAGCGTTCTAGCTGCTACTTTCAAATGATTAATATGGCAGTGTGAGATATTATAATACAGAATATCTCAGCGCTTTAGACTGATGTCTCATCCGTTTTCACTTATTGGAGTGGGCATATATCATTTGTCGCGTTCCCCATTGAAGCGACACGTCTTCAGCAATACATAAGTTGGTAAAATTAATCAATTCTAATGTTTTTTTTTTTCAATGCAATATTTTACAGGATGAACGTTCCCACTTCCGGAACGATTCGCATCGATGTTTTCTAAACAAACACCGGTACGTATCTTGCTGACATGCCAGCCTGAAAAAAGGCTAGATCTTTTCAGCCTGCATAATTCCTTCGAAATGACGCGGGCAAATGACAGATAATCGAAACTGGGTGAAGAGGTCCTCATTTTCTTCAAGTTATGTGGCATTTAGTACGCTACTGGCTTCATTAGTCACTTGCGTGTTCCATTCGTCTATATTCAAATGCCGTCTTTATAAATTCAAGATCAATTTAATGCAAATTAAAAAAAAACACATTTCAATGATGTTCCTTATACCCATGCAATTGACAGCTGCCACTTAGAGGAAGTGAATGTGTTTTTACTGCAACATGTCCCTACTCCCTCTTACAAATAAACCGCACAATAGTTAATCACCATTCATATTTTACCAGCTTCCCAAGTTCCCATCAAACTTCTAGGCAAATGATGTGCAACATTGCGTGATTTTGCCATATAATTGCATAAAATCACAGTGAGATGCCGCTTTCATTCAACCACTTGTATTCAAAAGAGCTATTATATTATATAAGCACTCTTTATATAAACACTTTTATGCACACGATGCACTCATAATCCAAGAAGCATGCGAAGGCTTCCAAATTGCGCTTTTTGTCAGCACGACTATAAGCACGTGTAGACATAAGTGTGCAATAATTCATACTCAGTGAATCTACAGTGTAATTTATGTAAAGCCAGCTGTGAAGATCAACCTTGAAATTAAGCTTGCTCGAGACATGACCTCTGTAGAGCTTCATGACACTTCTGACGTCATTACAATAAGTGCACTGAAGGTGACTGTAATTGTCAGCACGTGTCAGCAGCTTCGTTGGGAAAAGAGCTCTCATGTGGCTGCCGATATGTGTGGTTAAATTGTTTTATTATTTCGTGAGCAGCCGTCATTACTCCTCTTCTCGAGATGCATTGTCCCACTAGATAATTGATGGCTAGGCGGTTAACAGTACAACCTATTGGGCTGACTCAATAAATTCCTTCCTGGAACGTCTTTTAGCTATCGATATTAGAGTTGCTATGAAACTACAGAAGAGCGAGCTCTAAGGAAAAACCACCTTCAGCTTAGCTTACGTACGCATGCTCATGCCGACACGCTCGAAATTATTTAATGTATCAGACATAGTGTACGACACACCGGTAGCATTTTTTATATAAAAAAAGCATCTACAATCTATTGTGTTAGGCATTTTCGTGCCTAAAAAATCCAAGTGACCTAAACAACACGTTTACTCCCGCATTAACGGCGGTGCAGGGAATGGTGATATTATGCAGCACCATTAGGCAAACAAGATCTTCATTTAGCAGTATGCTTTAACGATTACCATTTGTGTAATGTACTGCATTGCATAGGCTGGATGAATGGTGTGGCAGACCTCATTTCAAGCGAGCGAACTGAATCTAACGCATTGTAAGCAATCGTGTGCGTCGTCGTAGTTTAGTATCCTTCGGGCGCTTTTGTTTCCCGTTCCCACTCGGCACGCTCTTAGTGCAACAACTATTTTCTTTTTTTTAACAATAGAGTCGATCGTTTGGAAATTTTATTCCAGCAATTGCTCTACCCTGCGCTGCCTAACAACAGCGGTTTTTATGGTTACAATAAAAATGTATTGTTAACTTCAGACTGAACTTTATTCCCACAAACTGCGGTCTGACATAGGCATAAGCGAAAAAAAAAAACCGAAACCTCATCATTCCACACTAACGGGTTCTTTTGTACTGTTCACCAAACCCTCGCGAAGGATGTGATGAGATCAGAAGCTATCTTTTAAGCAGGCCAACCACTTACGCATGCGACGCGGTGAGAAATACAGATTCGGCTGTGTACGTCGCAAACCAATCTAGTGATATAACTTGGCAGCGTCACAATTTTATAGGCTTCAGTTGAGGCACAGAACAGCACATTGCTGTGGTATTTACGGGAAGAATTTGTCAACTGCGTCCTGTCGGGAACTTTCTTTTTTTTAGAGCAAGGGTAGTATTGCTGGCCATAACACCGCACAACCCAGCCGGGAACTGAGAGCAAGTTGGAAGTCTGCTGAGCACAACGACCAGAGGACACAAGAATTTTGATATCGTGCATCGTGCCGTTATATGACCTCCAGTTCGCGATCCAAGAGGGCGACCGATGTGAAGCCAATAAGCACGACAGAAATGCGCGGTGCTTCTATGCTGACCAGGAGTGTCTGTTCTGGGGCTTCTTTCGACTGGTAGGCCTGGTCGCATCAGACAAGCAGAAACCTTCTTCAAGAAAAGTCACTAAGTTCGCGTAGCAAAAAAGAGTCCAACAAATCGAGTAACTGGCTCTTTGAGACCGGGACAAGATTACTTAAATGAGTGCCAGTGAATGTAAACTGTGTGACGTTGTTGTTTCAGCACAATATGAAAGCTGCTCGTTTTTTTTTTCCTTGCTGCGCATTCAACAATAAAATAGCTTAATAACGTTATTTCGGCAACTGCTGGCTAGTTTTTTGCTTGTATGCACACTTGAAATCCATGGCAACCGCAATTGAACATATTGGTTACTTTCATTTCTCGACTTCCAAGTAAAACAAGGCGGTACAATTTGACGCAGTGATACAAAAACATGGGCGCTCCGAACTCATCGATACGAGATTTACAAAGGGAAATAGTACATTAAGTGCGAAATTATATTGTCGCATTTCAGCAACACCATTTCGAGATGTTGACTGACGGAGACGGCTGGTCTTCACGAGAACGGTAATTCTTAATAGTAGCCCGAAACGTTAGAGAAATGTTGGAAGAATTTATAACGTGCAATACCCTATTGAAAATCGTGGGCTGGTGGATGCTGGAATTGTTGGTGGATATGGCGGAAACAATAGTGGACAAGGTGGAAATAATAGTGAATGTGGTGGAAGCTGTGGTGCTCTTAATGGCCGATGATAGCGAGAGTGGAAAAAATGGTTGCAGATGATGGTGGTGACGGCGAGCTTCTTTTGGTGGTAAGTGGAAAATGCTGGCTGATGGTGGCGATGCAAAAACATATTTTGGTGGATGGCTTGGTGAACAAGCTGGATGACGGCGGCATGATGGAAGCATGGTTAATGATGGTGGCATGATGGAAGTCCACGTGACATTATGTGAAATCACTGTCATTTCTAATGTTTTGCTGTTGAATGTGCAGAAAATATGTTTACAGTTCAAAGAAGCCAACGCCAGTCATTAAGCTTTCTAGCACACTTTTTTATTCATGAGGCGTCAATAACCACTTCAAGTTTTGTGGAGCACAGCAGCTGTGAATGTTTACATCTTCCGCACGCATTTAACAGGTTTACATCCCATGCTGGAATTGGTGCTAAAATCATCAGCGACTTTGTGTGGCATTGCAGAGAAAAATGTTATCCTACTCTTCTGGAGGGTATTGCAAATTCGAGTAATGCTTACTGATCATGCGTTGTATATATCATGCCATGCACAGAATAAGCAGCATCCATGCAATGCATTCGGGATTGAATGTCGGCTCCAGCCTCTTAGCCCTTGGGAGGCTTGTAAGGCCCTTGTGATTTATTTTTGTTGCCCAAAGAACAGTCGCGCTGGCATGAACTCGTATTGTTCACTGACGGCGAGGACAGCAATCACAGAGAGTAAAGCTGAAACTTTTAATTGGCGAACTAGTGCCGATAAATAAAAATGACACTTGAAGTGCAACGAAATCGGCGCACGCAGTCGTCGATCGTTGAATATTCTGATCATTGATGCAACGCGACGTCTACCAGAAGGTAGTTGGTGCGGTGTGTCGAGAAGTTCTTCGGTGCGAGTTCACCGTTTCGCAAGCAAAACAAATACAAACCACACCTCAGTGCTGATGAGACGACACTGGTCTCCCCTTCGAGGTGCTGCACAAGGTTTTGTAATTGTTGCTCACTTTGTTGTTGCTCGGCGAAGTCGTCTACGATTGCAGCTCCAAAAAGGTGCCTTCATCCTGCTTGTCTTGCGGCGGCGGGTCAAAAGAGTAGCGGGACAAGCAGTCGGCATCTGAGTTCTTCCATCCGGACTTGTACACAACGGTTTTGTGAAATTCCTGGAGTCGAAGACTCCACCGTGCACGACGACCTGAAGGGTCCTTTAGGTTTGCCAGCCAACACAAGGCTTCATGATCGCTCACTACTGTGAAAGGCCTGCCGCATAGGTATGGGCGCAACTGTGACGTAGACCAGATAACTGCTTTATTCGGCCATCATCACGTCATTCTATTCTAAAACATATCATTATTGCCTGTCTTTTCTGCCTCGCTCATGTACCTTCCCGCTGATATAAATATTGCTAACAGCCTTTTTAGTCAATATATCGGTATAACTGCATAAACAGGATTTTTTTTCAATTTTCTGTTTCTTTTTGGTGACACAGGAGGTTACATTTTGCGAAAGAAACTATGTTGCAACTTCTCTTGTTCATATTACTGAATGTTTAAAATATTTTTTGTGCCACTCAGGTTTGCGTTCGACGCTGTGACTAAGACAAATAAATGAGAATTAGAGATCGTGAATCAGTGCCTTCATTTTTTCCTTTTTTCTTACGTTCAGACATGCGAGCACGTTCTCTGCTGCCTAAGCTGCGGAACTACATGTTCTCATGATTTCTCTATTGAAACGTACAATCTTCTACATGAAAATTCTACACACAAGACATGTTCACTTTTATTGTTCTGTTTTGCACAGAGCAAAACTACATATTTTGTTAAACCATAATCAAGGTGCATGATGCATATCACGTACATTGGTCGCTTTCTGACAGAAAAACAATATGTTGGTGACTCTTAGAGACATGAACAAGTGTAGTCTGACTTTTTTATAGCTTGGCCGTTCTAACACCATGCATGCGTTGATCAAGCGACATGTGGAAGCGAATGTTTTAGCTCGTGGATAATTCTTTATTCACCTGAAAGCTCGTTTCGGAGAAAATCTGTGTCGGCGTCATTGGTTGTGAGCGAAAAACTTTACCAACGATTACTAGACTACCTACTGCGAATTCTGAGCGCAGCTGTTGAGGTCTTTCGATTTTGTTGATACCACTGCTTCCCTAACCGGGAGACCGCGGATGGCAGCGCGTGGGCGTGTTACACAACAGCCGCTGCAGACAGGCCTCCGTTCATGAAGCGTTTATTTCTATATATGGCGTCAGTGGACGCCCTCGCCGCATACGATAATGATCACGCCATCTGCGGCCGCACGATGGCGCACACTACTGTGGCGCCGTGGTGGCCGCCGTGGAAACTGTTGTCTCACCACTGTCGTTCACTTCTCATCGCACTCTACTTACTATCGCCGTCTTTCATCCTCCGCGGCACTCCGCGTTCACTCTCTTTCGTCCTCGTTGGCTCTGCTGGTTACGACGACGCCGACTCCGCTCAACGCAGAAACGGGCGCCTAAGAGCTGCGCTCTAAAACTTGTTTATTATGGGCGAACCTGTGCCTGGAGAACTAGATGCAAAAAAAAATTACACTATCTCCCGCTAATGGGGACCATGAGGCGATGCGAAGCAGCGTTTCGGCATGTTGAGTCCGCGTTTCATCCGTACAAGTTCCCCGCCGACGTTGCCGTTTGCGCAGGGCTTCCCTAGCCCGGAGCGCAGGGTCCGCTTGTCGACGTTTACGTTGCGCTTTGGCGCGTCGAGCCTTCCGCCGCTCCACCTGCTGCTCCGCCATCTCCGTAGGCGTTCGGGTATTACTGCAACGGGCGCCGACGTTGCCATTGGAACTCATGACACTGGCGCAGTGACTGAGCGTATGTACGCCCTAACGCGAGCCTTTTATCTAAACTAGGAGGGTAATGGAGAGGGGGAGTGGGGAGGGGGAGAGAGGGAGTGGGGAGGGTTTGCGCATGCGCAGTAAGGGTGGTCACGCCTCACACCGGATCGAATTCAGCCATCAGCTGCTTCGCATCTAAGAAGAGTCCGCTAGAGTGTTGCACACTCAAAGTGTTCCTTCGACCAACACGCATTGTCTCCCAAGCCTCGGAGGTCAACCCACTTTTTCGAGCCCGCGCGCGAGAGGTATGCTTTGCGCTATAACAAGAAGCGCGAGCAGGCACGAGGTATTGCGCTCGCTAACACAGCGGAGAACGGGCGCCTAAGAGCTGCGGTCTCAAATCAGCGCTGTTCATGACCAAAAAATCGAGATAGATGCAAATAAAAAATAATGAAAATCTTTCATTCCAGTGAGAATCGAACTCAGGGCATTCTGCCTGGCAACCAGACGTTCTACCGCAAAGCCACTATATTGCTTGAAACAGCCTAGAAAAATACACTATATGAATGTATTGTAGCGGGAGAAGTCTCCCTAATGCACATAACATTGCCTGTCAGAAGCGTAGAATCATGCCTGGGGTCCAAACGTGCGAACTGCGCAACGAGTGGATATTTAAAAGGTCCAGTCAATTTAAAGTGCTAAGACACATTTAATCATCATCCTCCGCAAAAGCATTAATTATGTGAGCAGTGGCGTAAGTTCGCGCGTTGCCTTACGGGCGCGTAGGGACCCCGTCTCCGATTCGCAAAAGGAATAATTATAGCGTCGTGGGCACTGCGCACCTTACTTGCAGTCAGTACTGGTCAGTCGTAAATTGTTTCGTTTTTGAATATTTGTTTTCTTTAGCAAATGATGGTATCACATTTGGTCTTTAATTAAGGGAATGTCTTTCTCCAGCACGCTCATAACTTTATCTTACAATTTAGTAGTGCTTGCGCGAAGAATAAATTCAAATCAACTCGTGCTCATTGTGAGATTTCACCTTTAATCATTTTATTTGGCGGAATGACTAACAATGCGTGCTATGTAGTAGGAGCCGACATGGGGGTAAGCGGTGCAGCGCAGACAATTACAACAGCATCGATTCCTGTTCTCCCTGTTTATGACTGATGCATATCACTTGGGATAAGTATGATGTCAAAGGTTCGAATACTCATAGCACATTTGTCACAATGTGACGATACATGTTTACAATGAGCTATAACTCGAAATGACCCGCCATATAGCATAGTTAAACATCGAGCCTCTTCTATAGGATATTTAATGCCCACGTTTTGCTTGTACGGGCTGAATATTTTACACTAGTGTAATTATATTAGACTACCATCAAAATTATAAATTTCATATTACAAAGCATGACATGATGTTTTTGTTATGAGCTTACTAAAAAAATCGGCGTACCGTGGCTTCTACAGAGCATGTCATCTCTTGTTTTCTTGAAAAACCAAGAAAACCAAAAGCGTCTTCATTTATTTCAGTCATACATTCCTGAAATGACAGGCAGTCCTGCTTTTCTAGAAAAAAAGACTTTTATCTTATGCCGCTGCGTGAATAACATACTTTCTCTTCTTACAGCATACATAACAGTTCTTATCCGCTACAGCGATATTTGTTTTGCCTTAAAGCTACACGAGGACATTGGACACTGCAACGGTTTCAGGCGCTTTCCGATGTTCTAGTGCCTGAAATTGCTCCTGGTGTTGCTGCTGCAAGATGACGTGTCACACTTCAGCGCGATGTCTCGCTTGCCCTGCTGAACGTGCACGAGATAAAGGGCGAGGTTATCACCAATGATTAGAAATGCAAAATGCTCGTTATCATGTTTTACTGACGATCAATTGAGGCAGCGCACACGACGTCAAATTCTCTAAGCCGTATCTCATTATCATTATCTTCACGCCTCTTCGTGTCGAGCTCCGTAGACTCGCTTCACTGACGTTTTCGTCGTGTCATACTACATGTATTTCATTTCCTTGGGTCTCTATGTCTCGTTCTTTTGTGTAACAGCGTTTGTGCCCTCACCGGCTTCCTCCAAGGTAACTTCCTGCACGGTACCTCCATCGCTCTTTAAAAACTGTTAAATTAGCATTTCTTGCTCTGTAGAGCGGATAAAAATTTCGAGATCCTGGATAATTTCGACATCGGCTCAGCCCTTAGCTTCTCAACTTTAGCAAAGAACCTGTGCTCCTTTTCTCTGCCGTCATTCACACCTGGAGCCATCCACTGAATACTTTACATGCTGTACATATCGTTTCAGTTTTCTATAGAAACAAATATGAACTACCACCACAAACGCATCAAAGATATGGCCAGAAAGCTCAATCTTAGTATGATGCACATTATAGCAAAACGCTATGGTATTATCTTCTACACCTGAAGACACATATACAAAACTATTTAAGCCGTTTGTCAGGGAGAACACACTTGGCAAATCTGACTATCTAACCCATGGTTCTTTTTCCATGGCTTTTTTTCCACAGTTTAGTGCTCCGCCTAATAATGCAGCAAAAGTTAAAACGAGCATAATTTCAAACTGTTATACGAGGTGCACTTGCTTTGCATAGCAATATCGTAACCACAGCAACGATTGCTACAAGAAATAAATAAATAAATAAATATATATATATATATATATATATATATATATATATATAATATATATATATATATATATATATATATATATATATATATATATGTATATATATATATATATATATATATATATATATATATATATATATATATATTATATATATATATATATATATAGGCCATTGGGGAGAACGCCCTACGTTACATGACGCAAATATACGTTCACAATTTTCGTTGGATAGTGTTTACAGCGTTCGTTTTAATTTGCGTGGCGAAAGCTTTTGGGTAAATTTTACTTGTAATTACCGGAGCCCTCCAATGTAGTATGCTTTCTAACCATACCATCCACGATACACCGCGTAATTTATTATCTAATCGTATTAATAATTGCTGGGGTTTAACTTCCCACAACCACGATATGAATATCAGAGACGCCGTAGTGGAGGGCTCCAGAAACTTGGACCACCTGGTGTTGTTTAGCGCGCACCTAAGTCCAAGTACACGGGTTTCTAGCATTTTCGCCTCCATCGTAAATGTGGGCGCCGCGGTTGGGATTCGATCCAGCGGTCTGCGGCTTAGCAGTCGAGCACGTTAATCTCAAGGCCACTGTGGCTAGTAGTATCTAATTGCGTGGACCTCTAAAGCAAAGCGTCAATGGTGGCAGATGGTGGAGAAATAAATAATAATTAAAATTCAGATTGATGTCACGTTGGCAGCAGGTAAAAGAGCGTCTGGCTCAGGCACATCAATAGCTAGTGAATAAAATCAGAACACTAGACCGTCATATACGCACGCGGAACTTCCTAACTACAAATACGTTTACCCGTTTTATATGTGAAGCGACGCACAAACCAGTTCACGCTATATGGTTTGAAATTCATATATTACGTCCGAGGTTTTAGCGCTAGTTTCATAGAAGTAAAACCTTCAAGACAACCAATTTGTATGTCTAGATTGCCTAGGCTCCATTACTACAAATATGAACGTTCATCCGTGTCTCATGTATCGCGGACGGAGTTTGTTCTGAAGATAATGCAGTGACACAAATACAAGATGACATTACAGAACACGAATACGTCACAAGGAACTTCTCTTACGAGTAGTAGAATTACAGCAAGCAATAGCTATATAACTAGATTTGATGCATGAAAAATGCCGTACAATGCGTTCTCACGACAGTTTGCTATATCAAGTGCGAGAGCGTGTTCAAAGCACCCGCCTCTTTAGGTTTAAACAGCGGTTACACTGTGACGGTTGTTCTACCCTGCTCTACTCAATTGCATAATATCAACACCTGACATACAGCAATTGCCAGCATCCTACGAGTACCGCTTAGGCCTAGATAATTTTGGCTAGTGTAGCCTGAATAAGGTATAGTTCCGGATCTTTATTGCGGATAAATATAAAGGAGGGCTAGTGCTCTCTATTCTGCGACAGCGAAATTATGCTGTGGAGAACATTCAGATGCTATTGGCTAACGTTGAGTAATGTTCGGTATATGATGAGTATAACGCTGCTTAATAAAACACTTTGGACACTCATGGGTAGTGAGAGCTAAATGAAAGATAAAATTAGCTTGTAATGGGTCAATTCCACTACTGCTCGCATATCTTGGTTAAGTGATCGAATCACAAGCAATCAGCAAGTGATTTGTTGCCGTGCCTTTGAAAGATGGTTTTGCCACATTGCAGTTGAGGACGCCATTTGGCGCTAGAAAACTACCGCACATTCATATGGGATCATAATAAAATCGGTGAAATTCAATGCGATGAAGAGATCATCAATCATTAACTGAATTTTTTCAAAGTAAACATTTCAAAACGGAAAAGTAAAAGTGAAATGTTCTTCTACAGATTGGTCTACAGTCTTTTTCTTAATTTGATGGCTACCATAGTTTCTCATCTTGTGTGTACAATTCTTTCCCTATGAATCATAGGTGCTTCGCTGCCGGTGTAATATTATCAATTGTTGGGGTGTCACGCCCCAAGACTACGATATCATCATCTGATACGCCCCAAGACAGGCTCCCAAAACTTCGACTTGTTGGGGTTTTTAACGTCACCTATTCTAAGCACATGGGCCTCTAGCATTTCAGCATCCACCGAAATGCGGTCGCCAGTGACCGCGATTCCATCACGCGGCATTTAGGCCAGCCGTAGAGCACTCGCTCTCTGTGAGGTACCTAATGATCAATGCATCAATCACACTACATTGCGAACAAATACTTAGTCACCAGATAGTCTTGGCTCATACCGTCTTCATCCTGTGATAAATGCAGCAGTTCACTCATAACGTTGAAGCATTAAGACATAATATTTATTATGGTTGAGAAAATATCATGTTGTTACTAGCATCTCATGAGATCATTCATTGCTACCATCGCTTTACCCCGCCCACATTATTCAGTATATATAGTACGCTGTATACATCGCATCATTTGCCATCAAGGTGTCTTTCCTTTAGACTTCACAGTACTTGCTCAGCTCCTGGCTGCGGTGAACCCAGCGGTAAGTTTAACTAATGTTTTACTCACGCGAAATGCTGAAACAGCTCCTCTTTTTCTTTGTAATTTCTAATTCCGCGGAACGGATTTTATAAGCGGATAGAAGGTTTTGTCTTTCGGAACGAGTGACGACTCTCAGCCTGTATGATACTAAAATAACGATACGCAACGTCATCTTTTGGTTCAAAAATAGCTATGCAACTTAGCAATGTGCAATGTTATGTTATGAAGCAGTTTAAAAGTCAGTTGGCCCAAAAAGATAACATCGATTTAGGTAGAACCACAGCTTAACAGTTATAACGCATAAAGTGGCAATAACAGAGACACCAACGCTTTGGTAAATGAGATGAAGAAAATGGCGGGCACGAAGTGCGATTATAATGGCCGTTACTGTATAATCTCTCTTACATTGCGCGTTTTCTACATTGTAATGAGGTCACTTGCACTCTGCCACTCATAAACACACAATCTTTTGGCCACTGTTACCCTGCACAAAATGCTTTTCCACATATTTCTTTTGGAATATTGGATGAAACAGGTTGGTTTATATTAGCCTGTCCTAAGCTAACATCCCAACGTGACGGTCGCCTTGGCAAGAGCCTCCAATCTCAGGATGTGTTTTTCTGGGTCTGCAAGAATGATATTAAATATCAGGACGTAGACTCTCGGCATGACATGTTTAACGCTGCAGGGACCGGTCAATGTACAACTGTTGCGTTGTGTTTCTAAGTGTATCATGGTGTCAAATTTACTTCAGCACCAAAGGAAGCGTGGCCCACAACACGGAACATTATTTCGGGAGCGGCCAATTGAAGCACTTCCTGTTCACCACAAATATTTCTTTCTTAACGCAATTACGATATAGGGCCCATGTTGCAGCAGATGTGATGTGTGTGTTGGCGCAAAAGGCGTTACCCGCGAATGAACCATCCTGAGGAATTCGAAGAATGAAATTAGGCCTCCAACTGGAAAACACTTTCACAATTCGACAGTCATCACGCTCACTGCGACAAGACCCTTGGTAAGCGTGAAAACGTGCAAAAAGCAAATGCGGGTGGCAACGCCCGGTGGAAATTCGAGCACCAAACGCCGTGGCGTCATAGATTTTGACTACGTAGTTCCTAATCGGTAAAAATGTGGTACATTGACCTCTAAGGGGCTCATGGACATACCATACTAAGTTTCGGAACATTCCGTCGAGTCAGTGTTCCCAAAACACGACATATCTGTGCCGTCATTAACGGAGATTTCGGCACGAAATTTACAAATTACACTTTGACCTTGATTTTCTTCTCTATTCATAAACTTATGACAGTGAAATTAATGACATTAGAGTTCTCAGAGTACACTTTATCAATCTAAACAACTCCATTTAGTCCATTTACGAAGTGAGCAAAATCCGAGCCCGGCCCGACCCGAGCCCGCCACCTCAAACCCGGGCCTGTTCCTAAGACCTGAGCTTCAGAGCCGAGCCAGGCCTGGGCCCGCCGTCACAACTGGTTTACCCGGCCCGGCGCTCGGGCCGGGCCGGGCCAAGACTTTCGGGCAGGCCCAATCCCGTGCAGTGCTCTAGCATGTACTCCCTTACAGATACGTCGTGCGTGCTTCGCAGCTTTAAATGCAGCGCGCACTCTAAGAAAGTTCAGATAGGCCAATATCTCCAGTAGATATTTTTCTTTGTTCAGAGCACGGTTGAGGTGGTCAGCGAGACGCGGAGCATGCCCAGCCAATGGGGACGCGATGCAAAGAGGCCTCGATAACGTTCTAGCGTGGCACCCTAAGAGGTGAAGTCTACACACCCTTAAATGTGTATACTGTAGGATACCCAAATGTGATAGGCTTTACCCCTTGCCCTTCTCTTCTCCTCACAATCACTTCACTTTCCCAACCATTGCAATACTAAACTAACATGGCTATGTAATGCTTTACTTTCTCCACTTCCCCTTTGCCTCCGCCTCCCCCTCACATCACTCCTCCCCACTCTCACTTCCCTTTCCTCCGCCCTTGCAGCCCACGCGGGGCAAATCCAACGCCAGCGTTCGTAGTATGCTTACAGAGACATGTGACAGTGTAACGTGTTGTTAGGTGTGGTTTTAGCAAGTGAAGCACTAATGGGGACTCTACACTAACATGTTTCCCTTGGCGGCTGCACTTTCGATAGAGGCGAAAATGTTTCAGGCCCGTGTACTTAAATTTAGGTGCACGTTAAAGAACCCCAGGTGGTCGCAATTTTCTGGAGCCCTCCATTACGGCGACCCTCATAATCTTATTTTGGCTTTGGGACATTAAACCCCAGGTATTATTATTAGTAGTATATTTCACGCAAAAATACCATCGTTTGAGGCTGGTGTGCCGCACTTATTAGGGCGAAAGCCTGAGATGCCTTATGAAACGCGAAAATTGACCGCCGGCGTCAGTGTCCCACGGTGGTGTCAGCGTCAGCTCGAGTCGTGCAAAAAGACATCAAGATGTGGTGATGTCATCAAATGACGTCACCACATGTGATCAAACATGTTGTCTCAAAAAGTCGATCTCATCACGTCATTACTATGTCGCCATCATGATGTAACACCGTGATGTCAAATGATGCCGTCACCAGATGACGCCGTCGCTTGGTCAAAGGCGGGAGGATCACGGAGGTAGTGCGAAACCAGGTGAGGTGCAGAAACATTGCAGTGCCTCAGACCTTGAAGGTAGTGCAAGAACCACGTTAGCTGCAGAAAGATTTCAGAGGCTTGCGGAAAAAGATCAATACAACGACTAAGAAGAAAAGGAAGAACAACATGGCTTTCGCCGTCGAGACGTCTTAAGCGAGCGCATAAGAGACGTTATGAGTTTTATTTTATTGCAAACGTGAAACAAAACACGTTGACTTCTTTACGCAAATATTGTGGAAATGATGTTTTCAGCCTCAGATTCCACCGAGTTCTAAGGGTGTCCTCGTCTTTTTTTTAAATTTTGGTCGCAAAATGTGAAATTGAACGTTCGGGCGTAACATTGCTTTTGTTTTGACGAGGTCGGTCCCTCGGCTGAAAACAATGTGCTTACACTTACAGTAGAACACGGTATGTCACAACGCTTGCAGCGAAATGGTGCAGAGTTCAAAATGTGAAATACTTCGATGTTTCATCAAACGCGAATGTTGACCGTCGGCGTCAACACGACTGATGCAACAAACCGCCATCACGGGATGACGTCACTGCATGACGTCACATATTGCCAAAATTTGTGACGTCACGATGCCGTCACGTGATGAAGTCATCATATACAATCGTCGCTTGGTCAAAGGTGGGCCACTCACAGAGGCAGCGCAAAACCACGTTAGACGCAGAGAGCTTTCGGATGGGTGCGGGGGAGCATCAATACATCGATGAGAAGAAAAGAAGGATACGGCCTTCCCGTTCGAGTCGTCATAGGCCATAAGGCCATAATGCAATTAATGAGGGGCAATATGAGTTTTTATTCACCTTAGGTGCTGAAACTGGGAGACTTCGAGGTATAAAATATCACCCAGCACAGAACAAAGCCAATAGGATGACAGAGCAAGAAGCTTTCTTCTTGTCCTGGACATATATTACAATGGTGATGAATAAAACTATTTCTTCGGCTAATAATTTTTCTATATTTAAAGAATAAAGATTTCACTTCTGGGGTTTGACGCGCCATCACCACGATATGATTTTGAGGCAAGCCGCAGTGGACGCCTCCGGAAATTTCGTCCAGTGGCAGCTTTTTAACATGCCCTTAAAATTAAGTAGAAGGACATCCAGCATTTCGTCTTTTTGAAATGCGATCGCGGCAGCAGTGATTGAACCCACGTTTTTCGGATCAGCGGTCGAGCACCATAATCACTATAACACTTCGAGAGCTTTAGGTAATAAGTGAGCGATGATTCGCTCAAAAACAGGTAATATTCGATTCATTAATTAGAAGTTTTAGCATATATCTGTTTGCAAATACTTCTAGCAGGGCTTCACGAAGACGCTGTAGTTTCCTCGGGTAATCTGATAATACGCTAGAGTATTTTAGAGAAAAATAAGGCGACTTTATCCAGCTCCGCGTAACAGCTGAAATCATGCAGCTCATGAGCAGCCACGGTGTCCTTGCTTAATGACTAGACTGAAAGAGCGCGCGAACGTGTCAATCAGAGGTCAATATGTGATGCTTGGTTGTATCACATATTGCGTCAGCATGAAGGAAACAAAGGGAACGGGTCAAGGCTTCGTTTTTAAGTGCAAAAAATTTCTTAGCGAACTTATGCAGCTTCGAGCATATCTATCTATCTATCTATCTATCTATCTATCTATCTATCTATCTATCTATCTATCTATCTATCTATCTATCTATCTATCTATCTATCTATCTATCTATCTATCTATCTATCTATCTATCTATCTATCTATCTATCTATCTATCTGACAACGACGTGCTCTCCTGGCCGTTTTGTTGATGGGACGTATACCAAAATTGGTATGACATAACATGACCCTACGACGAACAGAAATTACAGGTGATAATATGATAATTATGATATGCACGTCACAAACGGCATGATTCACATGTCACGCTCTTGGTGCTCTTGCGGCCGTTTCATTACCTTGATAACCAAGATTGTTATTCAATGACGAGAGTGTATGACGAAGATGAAGCGACAGGTGAGCTGCCAACTCGTTAACAGGTGACGTTCTATGTCATGCCAGTTGGCGAACAAAAAAGTATTCCACACTCGCCGTCAAGGTTACGAGTGGTGATGGCTTATACTTCTACCTAAACGTGTAGAGAAATACCATGTAAGGTGAACAGGATGACGAGCTTCGACTGGTGATCCATCGCACGCATTATCCAAAGAGCCTAGGTTCGGTCTCTACCGGCGGCAAGCAGTCTTTCCTTCACTATAATTACTTTACATTTCTATCAAAATTGCTACACGGAAGTTAAGACTACAAATAATGTCCCATATGCTTTTCTTGGCTTTAATGTATCTTGGTCACATTTATTGCCTTGGCAAGAATATAGGGCTCAGCTTCTCCTGCGGGAGGGAGGAACGAGAAGTATTACAAATACGCGAGAGCAGTATATCTTGCCTTTCTGGTCCACTCCTTGCGTACGTCAACCTAAGTCATAGCTATCAAAACCCTTTTGCATTTCATAGGAGCTTGTAAATTTAATCATATGCTGGCTTCTTTTCCAGGAAACAAGGGAGATGAAGTCCTTTTGTCAAGCCATTCTATTCTTGCTGGGCTTCCTATTTATCGTGTTCACGCTGGAACCTACCCGCGTACAGGCGATGAGTTATGCTTCAAGTACGTAATTTATTTGTTTTCATAATATATTTCGTAAATGTAAACAAAGGCAATATGTATATCCCAAATTACAGAAGTGGGTCTTTGTGCTGGATGGCTTCAGTTAAGCAAATCTGACAATTTTTACAGGCTTTGTAGAGAGAATATGATGATATAACAAACGGCATCGACACGCTATTCAGACATCGGCACGCATCCACTTTCATTGGTTTTTAGATATCGCCCTGGACTGGAGATGGTCACTTCGGCGTTGACTAATGGACGACTGAAAAAAAAGCTAATGCGGTCAAACTATGCGTACCTTCTTTCATTTGCTTATAGTTCTACCGATATCGTTATCTGGACAATAAATGTACTCTATACTACTGCAAATCTTATCTAGGACCTCCTATAACTCGAAATTGGATAGTTTCTAGGCGTTTAAGAACGCGCCAGATGTACACTAAATCTAATTTAGAAACAGTCGTAACTGAATGCATTTACGGCGTATTTTTTTCCAAAAAGAGCCAAATGCACATTAAGTGAAACTGAGAAAAACGCGCTTTTTTGCAACTGGCAATATAGTCGGGCCTGCTCTAACAATCTTTTCCAGTGTGTTCTTGTCCAATTAATGCATCAAGTCTATATTTCGGCTATAATTTATATAGCACACTATCCTCAGTATTCAGGAGTAAAATTTGTATTTGGCTCTTATAGAGTGGAACAATTTATTTGGGCTTGAATTAACTCATAAATGAGTATAAAACGATTCGAATGTATGGTGTAGCCATATATTATGATAAAATTAACATAACCCTTGTACACCCGTCGGTGCCCTCCTGCGTAATGGCGATGACTAGACTTGAAGAGCGAGTGGTCCTCCGTTGCAAAAGTAGCAATCTTCCTGTTTGTCAGCAGCGTTTCCTTGTTCTTGGCATCTATTGAAGGCCTCGAAAAGTGCTCCGGCTCCTCTTATTCTTTTGAGTTTGTGTCCTGCCGTGCCCTTTGGGATCACTTCTTCGAGGAATAGATCGGTGCGGAATATCTTCATTTCATAAGTTTTATTTCAAATGTACGTCTTGGAGCCAAAGAAGGGCTAATACTGCAGCGCTAAACTGGAACAGAAACACCAAGATGCAAATTTAAGTAGGAACGTTGGCATCTTACTCCTTATTTTCGAGTTTCCTTTCCAACATCAGACCGCACGCAGCAAGCAAAAACGCCTATATGTGCAGCAAAGTGGCCACGCCCCTCTCGCTGAATAATGGCGCTAACTGTCGAGAAACGCTACCATCGTATTGAACTCGATTGCGAAGGTAATAGGACGGAATGCTCGCGCGCCTTTCTAGTCCGGCCGTGGACATACATGCGATATATAGTGAACTGGACGTCATGACTATACTGGCTTCATTGGCTCAAAGGCATACAAGGCAATGCATGTAGTTTTTTGCTGGCTGCTTTGCATTAAATCAATACACACTGTGCGTGGAATCTGCGGGACTTTTAAAAATTCTTCAGGACTTTTGATTTCAATAGAAATGCCATCTCATGTAGCACAAAAAACTGCTAAGATTTTTACCGAATTTGCTGAGATCACGTCGTACAACCTAGACAACTTTTCCTATTATACGATGACAAATAATATTGGATTGAACTTCGCGGTTACGTTGTGCGATATTCACAAGTTTATTACCTTCCTGTCATCAAGTGCGGTGTGCTTTAAAAACAGAATGCGCAATAGAGGTACAGTATGCGTGGTTACGGATAGAAAATAAACAGCGCTGAGAGCAACTCTATATTTAGTTCTGGAACGCAAAAAAAACGGCAGGAAGTGGAAGATGGAAGCTTGCGATGGAAAAACCCGTAAAAAGGGGGTGGGTGATCGAGCCGACGTTTGGACAAGTGGACTTGTCTTCTTCAAGGCTGGAACTAATTTCCTTTGCTTTCGTGCGTATATGCTTCGTGCCCTCTCCACCACAAGAGAGAAGGAGAGGGCAACCTGCCAGAGTGGGGGTGGGAGAGGGAGAGGCCGCCGTGACGAACTTGAGTGAGTCGTAATGGATGGCGAAAGAAAAAGGAACAAAAAGTGATAGGAGGGGGAAGAGGGGAGGGTATGACGAGTAATGTCGTGGTGGGTGCTTCCCAACAGCGCAAAAATTATGATTTTTTGCGTAGTGGATACGTTGCTAGTGTACTTGTGTTAGTAGCCACAATAGAGTTTATAACGGGCTCTAGAAACTGCCGCTCTTCGAGCTTTCGCTGTGACTGCTGCTGCGCTTTCCGCGCAGGCCTGCCGAAAACTAATTTTCGCGTTTGGATAGGCATCTAAAGATTTCTTACTTATACAAAATATGGGAGCTTCTTTCCAAGTAATTAGTTATGCCAGAGAACGAAATTGCATCAAGCTGTCCTAAACAATATCAGACCTTAAATGGATGCATGCTTTTAGTTTAGTGTTTCTTACATCTTAGAAGCGTCTCGATTTTCCTGCTGTAAATTTCGGACACACTAACAGCGTGTTGACTTTTATACTAAAACAAAAAAATGTCCCCTTTATTTTCAGTCAATTTTCCTTTTCGGTATACCCTCTAGAAATACCCGACTTCGTTCACGAAATGGAATTGGTACGTACTTTATTGCACTTCCTACTACCACTTCACACCATAATGCGCCGTAAGAAAGCCGGTTTTGTTGGATGTATTACGCTGGTAGGAGCATAAAGTAGTCAATGTCCTCTCAGAAGTGACGTATCTTTTCTCATGATAGGCTACAGTTATTGTGGTCGAGTATATAAAATGGCTCGTGTTATCTAGAATAACACGAAACCAATGTGAAATACGTCTGTGCAAATGTGCAGCGGCAGGGGTACAGCATTGCCTGTCTAATTCATTTTGTTACATGACACAACACAAAGCCAAACATCCCAGTTACCATGCAGCACACGCCGCCGCAACATACATCACCAAGTGTCCGCACTTTTTCATCGCGCCGTTACGTACCAAGAACACACAATCACTCCCGTCATTTCATACCAAGGCCACCACATCCCACACCACATCCCACGCCAAGTCATGGCGCGTGTTGATGCACTACTGCAAACAAATATCCTCACCGCGGGCCAAAATACCCTACTTATAGGAGGTCAATTTATTTCTCGGCACACAAAATGGTGATTGAGGTACATCACAACATGATGTCGCAGAGTATTCATCACCACCTAAGAAGTCAGCACTAGCGTGACCGTAGTGACTAGTTCGGACCCTACACTCAGCCGTTTCCTGAAGGGGCCCTCAGGATGCCGTACGCTACACACATTTCGAATTGACCACTGCATTATCGCTATTGAACTATCTCGCACGCCACAGGGAGATCAACTCCTATCCTAAAACCTTACTCACTGGGAGGCTATCGAGTCAACTCGCCGAGAACTCGAAGCACCAAAATACAACACAGTGGCTATTAGGTCACATGTCTCCTGAATGGCATAACCGCAAACTCACAACACATTACTACGCCACCCGACACCACCGCACGGCACACTCGCCTAGCTTACCTCTGGGATGACCACCATGGCATCCTGGAGAGGTGGGAAAGACCGAAACATAACAGAACGTTAAGACACCGACTGGCCACGTTAGAGAAACGATTCGCCGCACAAGCAGGAGATATTGTGCGTTCTCACTGGGGTCACAAGTGCAGCAGCATAGCTGACATCACCACGCCTCCACCATAATCTCCAGCTCGTTGTATCACGCGGAATCCACTCAATATGTTTAACAGATTCGACCTCGCCCAAATGTCACTTCTTCCACCAAGTACACATGGCAACTTCTACGCTACCTTATTGGGGTGTCACACTTGCTCACAGCACCGCAACACCACATTATATGTCTGCTTCAAAACTTCAAGCTCTACCCTAACTTTCTTCTGGACCAAATCCGCACAGCACACACAGCACCCGGTACCTTCTCCGCTATGCGACCTTACAAAAGAACCACAAATGTGGCCCTAGAATTCGATATATCAAAGTAAAAGGTCGGTATGGCCCCTCAAAACATCCACACAAGTTCTGCCTCCGGAAATGACAGACTAACCAGCTATATGGTTCGTAACAGAGATGATCAGATAGAGTAGCGAATATTTCAACAAATGGTGAAAAGAGGGCCCCCTGCCATAATACTGGCGCCATACTAAGGTTGCCTTCATCCAGAGAGCAAACGAACGCCTCACAATGCCAATCCTGTGCACCATTTTACACGCATATTCTACAAGACAAAATTGCCATAATCGATGACATGATTCTTATAGCGTACAAGGTGGCGTTACACCTCCGTCTAATACCCTTGTCACACGGGTAGTCTAACCACAGTTAAGTACGACGGCCGTTAAGTCTAACGGCTGTTGTACCTTGTCACACGACAACCCTAACTGCAGAGTTTCCGCTAACGGCCGTTTTCGTAAACGGAGGTAGGCAACCCCTGTTAGCGCCGTAAACTGACAACATGGCTGCCTTTGTCGAACGCGAGCAGCTCGGCTCCCAGCGAAATATCAAGCCAAAAGCGTGTCAACTGGACCGTTGCGACGATGGAGGCGTTGATACGCATTTGGGAAGAT
This sequence comes from Rhipicephalus sanguineus, assembly GCF_013339695.2. Taxonomy (NCBI): domain Eukaryota; kingdom Metazoa; phylum Arthropoda; class Arachnida; order Ixodida; family Ixodidae; genus Rhipicephalus; species Rhipicephalus sanguineus. The sequence goes on along the minus strand of NC_051183.1, from coordinate 83,669,087 downwards.
AAATTACCGGCTTTGAGGTACCAGTTTGTCCGTGCTGCAAAAATCTCGTGTGCATTTCACGAGATTGATACACGGCTGCGTTCGTTCATTGAACAGGGCTTCACGCTACTTGATAGACGCGCATCAAAACACGCTGCTGAGGCGTCCATAATCGAGCGTGAAGCCCTGTACAAGGCTGTGTTATAGCGGTGTTGCACGAACGCAGCCATGTATCAAATTAAAGAACGCTTGGAAGCGCTGCAAACGTGTGACGTCGCCTCTGTCTGGTTTACGGTAACTGTGGCTACGTCCGTTAACTGCAGTTGGGGATAACAGCGGTTAAGCTTACCCGTGTGACAAGGGTATAACACACAAGCCACCAAACTACTCCAGCTTGGGTTCCATAACAACACACACAAAATTATACACGCCCATAGACGTGCACAATGCACCCACAGCACAATCCTCCCCACAGACACACAGTTTATCCTAAAATGTTTAGGGACACCCGCGCCTTGTGTTAGGGACACCCGTGTCATCTGTTAGGGACACCCGCCCCATCTAGCGGACACCGTTAGGGTGAATGCAGCTTCAGAGGGCAAAGACTGGCAGTTGCAGTCTTTGACCATACACTTAAATACGTCGCAAGTATTTATCTTCCTCATGCATCTAGCCCGGAATCCCCGAAAGAAGCGACGATTGCGTTTGCCCTCACGCACACCGATGCCCGGCGCGTCTTTGCTAACTCGAAAACCACACTCCTAAAATTGGCGCGAGGACTAGTCCACGACATGCGTTTGCTAATTTTCAACTCGCCTTCCCAAAACCAGCGCCGCCATGAGGAGCTGGTATGGGTCCCTGCGCACTCTGGCATTCTGGAAACGAAGCCGCTAATGACCACACCTGAAGCCTCATCAACCTGGAGATGGCAAAATCGGAGTCGAGCGTTCCTGGGAGCGCATGCACCCATTCAACGGAATAAACCAGGCATATAGCGCTAAACCACAGCCATACCTTCACTCCACCAATACCTTCATAGTTAGCGCGAAATATTACGGCTTCGCCCTCCGACCGGCACCCTTCCCTCCCCCTATTTTCCTCACCCTATCCACCTGGGAGCACACACCCCTTGATGTGCGCAATGCTCCCACTACCATGCTACCTTCGCCCTCATTTTCCATGAATGCCAGGTGGGCCCTCTCTTGCGGGGCCGAGATCCAGTGACCACCTGGGAGGAATGGGGCGCCCTGCTATGGTGAACGGACCCGCCCAAGCAGACGACCGCTATAGACCGGGCCGCATACGTCATGGAACTCCACCACATCACCCGAATCACGCGAACGCGCCAGAAACCTTAGGATGAAGTTGCGTCTTTATCTTTCCCTGGAGGGAGTCGTCGCCAAGCGTTCACTCCGGCTCGTTAATAAGATACTGTAATGAAGAATCGTGGCGAATCGTAACCAAGAAAGCACAAGCGATGGTGTGAGAATTTGGGAATTCTACCGCGGGGTACGATAGAAAGTGGACTTTGCTAGAAGTGTCCCGTCCTATATTCGAAACAAAACGTAAGACTGGTGCCCACGTATAGCTCAGAGAGCGAGTTATCCCGTGGGGTCCTTGTTTGAGGACAGCCAGCAGAGAGCGTGATGACTGGTGACTGCGCAGAACTATCGCCTGTGAATCTGAAGACGAGCTTTGCGAATGTGAAGGCGAAGAAATTGCTGGTTCGTGGGTAAGGTCAAGCGAAAATTTCTCGCAAAGATTTTCAAAGGAGCTCACTGTTCAGAAACTATACTGCTGCGTTCTCGATCAGGAGCCCTGCCAATTGATGTGAGAGCAAGCACGGTGTCACGGAGGTGATAAAAATGGGCGGCAGGATGGTGGCAATTACTGGGCGTGCGAGGTCTAGCCGGAGCTATCTCTAGAGAAGATCAGTTGGGCATAAAGGAAGTGGCATAGAAAGGACGAAGTACTCGTACCTTCAGCGTCGGCAAACAACAGCCTGTCGAAGAAGTCCAGCAGATGCGGCAGTGGCGAGCGATATGTCCGATGCGTCGACATTTGAAATTTATGGGCTTGTTGTCGCGCATGCGCCATTCGTACACTTTGCGCTGTCGAGAAGAGCAGTAAAAGGAGTGAGGCGCGAACGTGTTATGATATAGCGCTTCACGAAAGCGTGCGGTACGAATAGAAATAAGGCCAAAATTTGGTAATTCTTCTCGCACCAAGACCTGCAGCAATAAGCTCAGTATCATAGCATGATCAGATGCTAGGAACAAAGCTGCCGCAAATGAGGTAAATGAGGCTTTGGGTGACTGTTAGGCGGTCGAAAACTACTCTGTTCTTTGTCATGAAAGCAGCATAGCTCATAGGGTTGTTTTATTATTTATGACAAGCTTCTGATGAACGCCGCTCTGTAAAATACGTAGTGTAGGCACGCGCTTGATCGTCTTTCTACTGAATGATTGTTCTGCAAAGAAATTGCTCGCATTTTCTCACAGTTACGCTATGGACCCTCTATGCGCCTGTAAGCGACCATACAAATTGTTTTAAATGCAAAATGTTTAGGGTTCGTTCAAAAGGGGCAAGAAACTTAACGTGTGAACTTTCACACATTTTTCAAAAAGTCAGATGGCCAAACTACAAAACAGAACATTTCTAAATCCAACAATGAAACTGATGTTCAAACCACGATGTTCTTGAGAAATACATAAACAAAAGATGAAGGAAAGACGATGACTTTTAAGGGCTCGTTCCTTAGTTATACACAATATTCCTTCATTCATAGCGAAGGTCTCTTTCTGGCAGACTTGATGCCTTCAGGTAGTATGCGAGGGATTATTGGTCAGCTGCCAGCTCGTAAAAAGGTCACGTGCTACGTGACGCCAACAGGCATAAAAAAGAGTGTTCCACACTCGCCACCATGGCTTCGACTGGCGCTGACGAACACTCCTAGGTTTAAATGAACATATATACCCCATAAAGTGAACGGAACGATGACCGCCACCGTAGCACAGTGGTAGAGCATCGGATGCGTCATTCGAAGGTCGCAGGTTCAGTTCCTGCCGGCGGCAAGTTATCTTTCCGCCCACTTTACTTTCTTCACACTTTATCCTAATTACAACGAATAACATCCCCTATACTTTCTTTGACATTATTGCCTGTTAGTTCTCATCAATATTGTGCATAAACAAAAGATGTTTCCTTCCTATATATAATGTTCCTTTCCAAAAATAAATTTCTTTCCCCAGTATATTAAGGCAAGAAATTACGTTATATTTTCCAAGAATAAGGTCAACGTAAATTGATGAAGGTTTCGCATAAGTGATTCTTGTATCTTAAAACCCTCGGGGTTTAGTGCTGTACATTTCGGACTTTTTTACAGCTTGTGTACCTAGATACTGAAATTAAAAATATCCATCATTTGGTTTTCAGGAGCTGTTCCCTTCGGTAAGAGGACTACAAAAAGCCAACTTGATGAATATAAAAAGACAAGTACGTATTTTTTTCTACCATTACACTAAAGCATATAGCACTCTAAGGAAAAGCAATTTTTATTCAAACATTGCACTGGGAAAAGCAAACATTTGTAAATGTCCTCTTAAGAGTATTATATTTGCATGTACGTTTGCCATTTAAGGAGGTGGATTACAAGATAGCGTAGCTTGCACTAGAAGCGCAACCCTAAAACGACAGCGGAGCAGATGGTCTATGTAGTCCTGGATTTTGCTGTTTTGCTATGATTTGCACACTTTCTCTTTCTTTCCTCGTCTACTTCTTTCTTCTTCTGTCCTCACTCTGCTTTTTAACACGAAAGTGTTTTATGCCGGGGTCCACCACGGCTCCGCTGCCGTATTTCCGTCACGGAAATGACGTTGTAAAATATAATGACTAACAGTGGGCAAAGAAAAAAACCAGAAGAAAAACTTTTGTCACCGGGAATCGAACTTCGACCCTTCGCTCCGCAGCGCTAAACGATTCGGCCACGGACTTTAGTTCTTCACAATGCTGACGGCGAGCTATTTATATATACCATTTGTCGGTGGCGGTACTCAGAGATGGGCGTTACAGCGTGTTTTCGTTATCACTAGCGAGATGGCGCGAAGGGCTCGAAGAGCGTAGAGTCACTGGAAAATCAGAGTACCGCAAAGGTAGGCTGCACGCGGGCAACATTGGGTGGTGGCGGCCATGTCCCTTCCAGACAGTCCGGCGCGTTGCTAGCGTGTGTTGAGAAGTGACCGATCTTTTAGCCTCAGTGCCGTGTTACGCTCGGCAGAACGGCATTATGTGTGTGTGTTTCTTCAAGAGGATATTAGAAGTGATTTCGAGACATCGACAGGTATGAATAGACTGCGCGGTTAGCGGTGTAACTAATGAAACGTACGGCGAATGTTGCCATGTGCTCGCGAACTCTCTTCATGGCTTCATCGGTCTCTTTTCGTGTCACGCCCGGGCGTGTTCGCTAGGTCCGGATCTGTAAACATAGTTGCATTAGCGCAGTTACATCGTGCGAGATGCCATTTACTTTGACATTTGCTGAATCTTGACTGTTTGCGCTAGCTTTGCAGTCGGTGTTCAGGTTCACTACACTCGAGAACGTTATCGAACATCGAGAACATTCAACATTGCGTCCTTCGACTGATCGCTGACGCATAGCTTGCTTGCGCACCGTGCTTGCTGTTCAACTGGTTGTTATGTGTAATAGAAGTTGTGTGTGTACGGTAATTGGAAGCTGCGCGCGACGTCTTGATTCGGAACGCCAGCAGCCGAACGCACGGGCGAATCGGCGTGCGGTAGGTAAGGTGCATCTTATCTTACGATACGTAGAAAATAGGCCATCAAAATGATTGACATCACTACTTAATTGTTTCATTTCCTATTTCCTGTCTCCTCAATATTCCCAACGTTGCAATGACTTTGCAAATATTTTGCTGTGTTCTGACAAACAGTTCTTTTTTTGGCGTTGTCAGCGCGTAAACAGCTGGGGTTCGGTTTCTGCACTACTGCACTTATTTGTTTCATAATGCGCTCTTATTAAAACTTCCTCGGCACGGTGCTTTATGTTCTTTTGATCAGAAATAGCACATCCCGGAATTTTTAAAGCACATGCTACTGCAACACAGTATGTATATAGACCTAGGGCTCGTATAAAATCGACTCCCTCAATGCGTGGGATCTGCTTTTCTTTCTTTTTTTTTTTTGCTGTGACCATTTCTCACCAACTATACAGTATTTTAAGGGTACGCTCGATGCAATGCAGCATTAGCAGCATTTTTTTGCAACAAATTTAAGAATACCCTTGATAACGTTGACTTATACCAAGTTTATCAACAGCGTTCCACGCTTCTATTTTGTGCAATGCCAAAGATCATGCCATAATTGCCTTCAATGTATAACAGTAAACAGTTATTATTTTAATAAATCTTCGATTTCGCTCTAGTGTGTGACACGCTTATAACTCGGATAGCATGCGTAATCTGTTCAACAGATCGAGATATAAACAGCCGAGCAAATAGAAATTTATGTAGCTTTCAATATCGCTGACCATGGCGAACCGAAAAGGTGAAGTATCCTGTCGCATAAGATCTTTTCCAGCAAAGTTAGCGTAGTTCACTGCAGGAAGGAGTGTTATTCGAGGGGGGCGAATTCGATCAGGCCAACTATGCAGCCACGTAGAACGGCGCTCTTTGACATTAATTTTTCCCACACGGCAAACGAGATTCCCAGAGTAGCTCACCAGTAACGTTCGATTGATGGTGAGGAGGGGCGTAGCCAAGGGGGGGGGTTGCAACCCCCCCCCGAAATTTTTTAATTTTGCTTGCGTATATATACACACACACACATACGAACGCACGCACAAACATACATAAAGTATGGTTGAACCCCCCCCCCCCGAAAAAAAATTCTGGCTACGCCCCTGATGGTGAGCTACTCTCCTCTGGCATCTGCATGCAGTGGCGTAGCCAGGGGGTGGCAAACCAAGCCCGTGCCCCCCCCCCCCCCCCGAAAAAAATGTCTGCTTACGCCCCTGTCTGCATGACACGTTTAAAAAAGCGACGAAGTACTTCTGGGGACCGTGGTACTGTTAATGTCCGGCCACGCTCTGCATTGAACGCGCCTGCACCCAAAGCGCTTGGAAGGGATATGGCGGCGAGAGGTCACGTGATGCGAGTAAGCCAATCGCGGCGGCGGCGGCGCGCGGAAAACAGATGCGATACTCTGAAATTTTTCCAGTGACTCTAGAAGAGCGTAGAATAGCTCGCTTAAAAAGCCGTCGCCGTTGCGACGAGCGCCCGCTTTCTCAGGGCGTGGTCGCTCGTGCGTGCGCTTATCTCGTGATCGCGGTGGTTTGTAGCTTGCGTTGAGAGCACGAAGGTCACTTGGCTCACTGCAGCGGCCAATTTTGCGAAAGGAGCGCAGTGCCCACGCAGAAATAAGTTACAAATGTGATAGTTCGCTCTCATCGCGTGTATGTTCTTTCCGTGCGCCCTTTCTGCTTGAGGAGCGCGTTGCAAGTCTCGAGCTGCTTGCCGTTCTTAGCGTGACATCACAATTTGTTGCTGTAGCATTCGTGCCTTCGCCCTTGGGACGAAAGAATGCGCAACAAACGCTCAACTACGTCTGTGAAGGCACGTTTCACTTTCGTGTTATACCGATTCCTATGACAGAGGATCAGCTATCTTGTCAATGTTGTTTAGAGCGCTGCTATTAGGCGCCCCTGTTTGCGCTGAGCGGCGTCGGCATCGTGGTACGTGGCAAAGCGAATGAGGACGAAAACGAGAGGAAGGGAGATTGTCCTAAGCAGGTTTCTACTACGAGAGCGATCCGCTCTGTGCCAGACAGCCGCTGTGTTAGCGTGTGTGATACCTCGTGCCTACTAGCGTTTCTTGTGAAAGCTCAACGCAAGCCTTTCGCGCACGCGCACGAGAAAGTGGGTTGAACTGCGATGCTTGGGAGAATACGTGCGTTGGTCATAGGGACACTGTATGTGGAACGCCCCAGCTGATTATCAGATTTCGCATCTAGCTTTACGGGCATGAGCTCACTGATAATAAACATGCTCTAAAGCGCAGCTTTAGGCGCCCGTTACTGCCTTGAGCGGCGTCGGCGTCGTCGTAACCGGCAGAACGAACGAGGATGAAAATGTGCGAATGCGGAGGAGCACAGCGGAGTATGAAAGATGGCGATAGAGAGGAGAGGGCGAGGAGGAGGGAACGACAGTGGCGTGACGACTGGTTCAGCGGCGGCCACCCGCGGTGCCACAGTAGTGCACGCCTTCGTGCTGTCGCTGATGACGTCATCACTGAGGTATGTGGCGAGGGTGTCCACCGATACCATATACGGAAATAAAGCGCTGCACGAACGGAAGCCTGTCAACGGTGGTTGTTGTGCAACGCGCTCACGCGCTGCCTTCCGCGATCTCCCGTTACTAGAGCATTTTAGTTTGACGTTTTTACGCTCCGCTCAGCAGCTAAGCGGAGCGGGGGCGCGAGTGCGCATGCGTCCTCCGCTTAGCCGTAAGCGGACTAGCGGAGCAAGGCCCACGCTCCGCTTGGTGCGAGCCTAAGTGGAGCGCGGACCGTCGCTGCCGTTCCCGCTAGCGAGGGGCGGCGATGTGCGCGCCCTCCCTGACGCGTGCGTCGACTTCCCGCATATTCTAAGATGGCTGCCTCCAGTGCTCAACGTGCTTCCCACGTGCACGGCTGCTTCACGTTCGTCTGCGCAGCGGAAGCCGCGAAAGCGCTTGAGATTAGACGAACATTTGTACTTACATCGAGTCGCCGAATTAAGGAAAGTGACGCGAACTAGACAAGACGGCACAGATGACGAAAACATCGCTGCCGTGTTGGCGTCCAAACGGATTGCAGTGGATCTGGAATGCTACAGCGCTGAGTGTACGTGACTATATTGAAGTCGACGCTTTATTTTTTTCCCTGAAATGGGCCGGTAACGCATGCGCACGTGTGAATACTGCGTGAACAAGTGAGTAATACATATTTGTGTTACTTTGTAAAAGTGACAAAACTGTTTTTCATTTTTAACGAGGCTGAATTTGGCCAGAGGGCGTTGCAACTGCGAAAGATCCGCTCGGCAGCGGAGAACGGATAACTAAAACCAAAAAGTCGACCGCCGCTCCGCTACAGCTAAGCGGGCCAACTCGGAGCGGAGCGGACCGTAATAACGTCAAACTAAAATGCTCTACTGAGGCAGTCGCGCCTCAACTTATCGGAAAAATCTAAACTCTTAAACAGCTGCTCACAGAATTTCTCTTCTTTTAATTCTCTTTCTTTCTTGCTCATCCTATTTTTCTTCCTCTTTCATATCTATATCTTTCTCTCTCGCTTTTTCTGCATTTCTTGCTATTTCTCTCTTTCTGATCCTTTCGTTGCTGTGCTTTGCTTTTTCACCAACTCCTTTCCTTCATACTCACTCTCAGTTCCCTTATCCCCCCTTGCTACACTTCTACTATACAAGGCTATTCTAGGCTGTGCTAGCGGGCCTGCATATCCGAGTGGTTAGACGCACGCCTTCGGATCGGTGGTATTCGGGCCGAATTCCGCGTTGTGAAGATTTGTTTTCGCGGAGAAGTTATCTCTTTTTTTTTCTTTATATATCTCTCTTGCTCTCTCTCCTGCTCTTTCGTTCCCTCTCTGTACTCGTTCTCTCAACCGTAAGGCTGATAACAGGACACGCCGCAAAAATCGGCGCACGTGTTCTGGGAGCGACACGGAGGAGAACGAAGATGAAGAAGGGGACTTAGGGAGCACGTGCTGGTTGATGATGATAATGATGATTTCTGTTTCCTACAGGCGAATTAAGGCGACTTTAAACAGCTTCGCTTGTAAAAAACGCGTTCTTCCTAGAATATGACTAAGTCGCCTTTAAATGCTTATGAATGCACAACCCTACAGTGACTACACTTTTACAAACACATGCTGCCTAAATTTGAAGTAATTCGCTCTTTCTTCGAAGGAATTATGTCACCTACGATGTCAGTGATTGCGTCATGTCTTGCCTCATGCGCCGACGTCATGTAAAGTCACGTGTGGCCTTATATATTCCGTTCCGCGGGTGTCAATAAGGTGTTGAAAGTAATGCCCGTGCGTCATAAGTGTTCGTTTCTGCCCTCGTCTAGTTGTGTGCTTCAATCTTATTGACCACGCGACCGCAACATTCATTGAGTAGGTAAAATGAATAAGCTCAAATATTTCATATTCGACTCATGATCATGCAGGAGGAGTGCCGAAAGTGCCAGAAAAATTTAGAAAAGGAGAGGCTAGAATTTTGGACAGTAAGTATCTTCCTCACATACAATAACAAAGAGCTGAGCTAGTTGGTGAGTATTCATTCTAAAACGACAGGGCGTGCAAGCAGGGACATAAGAACTGCGGGCGCACACAAAGATGCTCTTGAAGGTGTACCAGTCATATGCGTAATTGCATGCGTAGCTTATCAATAATAGATGTTCTCTCGGCGGTCAGGCATTTATGACACTGGCACCCGACCTTGTATCAAAGTCAGTTGTCTTTTCGCATTCCTAGATTTCATTTTTGCCGGGATATGATCGCACGACTCTTGTTGCCTCAAGCAGCAAGTGTGTCGCGCTACTTAGCACTTGGCTGAAAATCTAATTCCCTACATGTATGAAACAACTTGGCATGGAGGATAGTGCAATCCCGTTGAAAGAAAGAAAAAAAAAAGCACAGCTGGTAAATCATTCATGGGAATCGGTATTACAAGAAAGCGAGCCGTGTCTTCTCCGGGGTATTGTGGATTGTTTACAGTGCATCGATGTATGAGAGCTTGCGCATTGTCTATTGGTCTTTGGCAGCTATAGCACGTTGATGCCTAGTGGCACATATGCTGAATCCCGCGCAAAAATAGCGTCAACAAGCACACAGCACTGGTACCCGATATGCACTAATTCAAAGCGTTGTCATTTTATGAGAGCAACGCCAACTTTGCGCTCCTCACCAACAGGGTGAGCGCCAAAAGCGGAATAAACAACATATGCTTCCCAGCGCTGCAGGAACGCGACAGGCAAAGCTGGTAGTTTGAGCCGTGAGCGCGGGAAGGCGCTACGCGGGCTGTTGGCGTGTCTCCCGTCGCCCCGAAAGCTGAAACTGAACCGCTTCCTGTCAGTGCGCCTTACCGTCATGACGCAGTATTTCACGGTTCCCGGATGGCGAGCCGCTTCAACCCCCCCACCCACCCCCCCAAACGCCAAACAAGGTCACTGTGAAAGAGATTAGGTGTGAGAAATATAAGGCGCATTTGTCGAATCTCATTAATGAGCGTCCGTAGATAATAAAGGAAAAGAGCGTATGTAGCGCGGCGGGTAGAGCGCCCGGTACGAATAGTCGCGGACCGAGGAATCGGGGATCGATTCTCAGGCTATCCAAATAAACTAAACTTTTTCGTTCGGTTTCTCTTTTTCATCTGTATTTTACTGACATATTTTGACGTAACAATGAAATGTGGCAAAGTGAAATTACATACCCCTATCATAAAGTATCAGATTGGCAAATGAGAAGCGCATTATCGGTCCCCTTACAGCAGAATATCACTGTGTCAAAGTGAGCTCCTACCCCTCTTCATGAGTGCATCGTTTGGCACAAATTAGCAATCGGCTAGTCTGCTTAGAGTAATAAAGGTCTTCAGTATCGAGCTGAGATTTTACAGTGACCAAAAGAGAACTAGCGATCTCAACAACAGAACTACAATAAAAAGAATAGAAGTGGAACGCTCACACGAAACAGCAAAGGCCCCTTATCTCTGAGAAATGCGCACAAATCTGTGCTTTGTTTGTCAATTTTAAAGAAGAAACTGCTGATGGAAAGCGACTTTCATTTCATGACATCACATGCAATTCCTTGTGCATTTAACCTCAACACAATCTCTGAATTGCGTTGCCTAACAATATGCGTTTTATTCTATCGCAGCAATTGTTTTTCTTGCATGCTAAGATTGTTCTCAAAATATCCAACTAGCTATATTTGGACACAAAATGTGATGATAGTAGATTTAAGTTTGAAATTAACTCCTGCTCACAAAACGATTATGGTAATGTAATACCGCATCAAAACTCAGCATATACGAAGTCGGAAGCAGAAGTCCGGTGCTATTCATGGTGACGCAGTGTGGCACCCAAATATTATACGGGTTTTAGTTCTAACATAAAACAACATATTATTGCGAATGTATTTACGAAAATAATTTCTCCACTTCTCACTCTCTTGCACTTTTCTTTTCGTTTAGGCAAATTGCCGTAGTGGTGGCGACAGCGCCACACTACCCAGCTGAGGAACTTAGAGTATGTTGGAAATCTGCTGAATGCAACGATGAAAGGATCTAACAATTCAGAATAATATGGCCACCAGTTCCCGATTTAAGCGGGCCGCTTGTGTTCAAGCAATAAGGAAAGCGAGGGACACCGATAAAACGAGGAAATGGCTTGATCGAACAGGCCACGATAAGATTCTTCCCGAATCCTGGCTCAATTCATAAGTGGCCCCTGCAATTATAGCGATTGATTCAAGTCTAGATAAGCGCCTGCGCATGCACAGTGCGCGACATCGTTGTTTCAGTACTCTACGAAAACTGCTCGTCTGTTCCTTACAGCGCATTTTGTAATAAAATATCGTAAAAAAGTATTGCGATGACTGCTGAATTTTCTTATTGTCACTCATGCAAACTTCCGTCCACGTCAACCACATTTGAACATTGGTTATCTTCCTTTGCCGACTTCCAAAGAATACAGTGCGGTGCAACGTCACGCAGTCCTATAGAAACGTGAGGGCTCCGATATCGCCAACATGAGATTAATAAATGAAAATAGTCTGTCAGGTATCAAACTGCAGAGTGTCACAATTCAGCAGCCCAATTTTTGAGATGCTTACTGACTGATACGCCCGGCGCGCGTCTAAAGGATAATTTTCAATAGTTGACTAGAACGTCAGATAAACACTAGAATAATTGATATGGTGGAATTATTCATAGGCCAAAACGATTCACTTGAAAGGAGAACACTGCTAGATAGCTTACCCATACGAGCCTCTATTAATTGACATCAATCAATCAAGTTTATTTTGTCCATTTCAAAAATAGACAGAGGAGCGGCGAATAAAAGCTGTCTTTCGGCAGCTTGACGAGCCCGCCGCCCCCATTACAAGGTTTCACGGCAGCACAGAGACAGTTGTGTTTAACACAATAATTGAATACATCATTTCAAAGCTAGATCACTTCGAAACATAAGTAGATAGAAGAGCAACAAGCGACAACAACAAAAACAACACAAGAACAACAAAAAAAATAATAATATATGCATATCAATAACTTAGTATTTCGTGTTTACAAATTTCAAGCGTAATTTGCTTGATCCACAAGAAAACAGATCAAAATTAGTTGATATATAATGGTTGAGAAGGCAAGGCAAGGTATGGCACAAGCGTTGCATTGAAGAGTTTAAACGCGCGGCCGGTACCATCCATGTCTCACCTCCTCGTATGTCATAACTCTGTTTTCTCTCTTCTAGACAAGCAATCTGTCTTAAACACTCTAAGTTTTCTTTAATTTCAAATTTAAAACGTACACTCAGTCTATAGCGATACAGCTGATGAATACTTACAATGTGAGAATTGCTAAACAAGTCAGCAGTTGGCGACCCATAAGGCACATTATAAGTAAACCGAATGAACTTTTTTTGCATTTTATGTATTTTTTGCAGGTTGGAAAAGGTCGTTGTACCCCAAACTAGTACACAGTAATTTAAATAAGAGCAAAACAAGGTATTATAAATAAGTGATTTCACCTGTGTGGAGAGAAGGTGTTTGAGGCGACCAACTATTCCTGTTATGCCAGCACACTTTTGGATCACTACATTTACATGGTTATCCCAGGACATATTTGCAGAAAATACCGCTCCTAAACTCTTAAAATGATCAACAATTTCAATGCTGCGACCGTTTAAAACTATATCTGCATGCGGGGATAATTGTTTGTTCTTTGTTGTGAAAATAACAGCCTTTGTTTTGCTTTCATTAATTTTCATGCCATTTGAAATTGACCATGCTGCTAGTTTTTGTAATGTGCTATTACAGATGCCTATTAGGTCATGTATGTTGTTGCCAGAATAGAAAATGCTGGTGTCATCGGCATATATAATAAACTTTGCACTATTATCAATACATACCACATCATTAATATATAAAATGAACAATAGAGGACCTAATATGCTCCCCTGCGGAACTCCGCAGGGTACCTTCATAGCCTTTGATCGTGACTTATCGATTTCGACTATTAAATGCGAAGCATTTCTTAGCGAACCTCTGGCACTTTGAGCGTTTCTATCTACGTATCTATCTATCTATCTATCTATCTGTCTATCTATCTATCTAGCCGCCTACGTCTGGGTGCTCTCATGATCGCCTCCTTAAGTTGGTGTAGACCAAAATTTGCATGGGAGGGTAAGAGGATTTGACGAATATGATTGCCCGGTCATGACATGAATAACGTTAAAATCCTGTCGCGTACGTCGTCAAACCCTTTCCACTAGACACGTGTGGCACATACCCGTTTACCACGGGCCGCGGTGTACGGGTATGCGCCACAGGTGATTGACAGTTTATATCTACCCAGGAATGGCGAGAACAGACGTTGGTAACTTAAATGCTAGAGCGTTAACGAAAACCAACATCGGCAGCGTTGACTCAGCGAATGGAAATGTTAAAAATTAGGATCCCAGCAGGAATCGAGCCCAAGCATTCTGCGTGGCAATCAGGTATTCTACCACTGAGCCACGCCAGGTCTATAAACTGGCTTGGAAAAACAGCCTACGCAGGCGTACTATCGGTGCAACGTCAATTGTGCTTGTGGTGCTGGCTATCTAATTTTACAAGACAGCAACAAACACTACATGATACTCCTACGATGTGTACTCCTACGATACAGGCGTCATATCAGATGAACGTCTGTAGTTCCAGTGTTGGCTCCTCTTTTATAGCAGTCTAATAAACATTAGATTTGTATTCCTATGATTCAAGAAGCTATATTGGAGCATTGCTCGACCCCGGAGGAATACATTAACGAATGTTACATATTATATCCACATCACAGCACTGTAAAGTGCACTTCGTCCACCAGAATGACGCAGTGTCCTCTTCATTTCTTACGAGGCTGGGCGATGGCCTCATGCTGACCGAGGATGATGCCAGATTATTTGACAGCCGCTTTGTAGACTAGGCTACGTAGGCCACATACGCCCAGGTAGTCTACGAATACGACAAACACCGCCCACTGATGGTCTACGTAGCACTATCCAGGCCTACCAGCCTCGACTGCCTATACTTCACCAACCCGAAGGGTGGCTTCAGGTTCCGACATGTCGCCGGCTCTGTCTACAGGCAATATGTCGACGAAATGACCGAGGCATCCACAAATTCCAACAGCTCTACTATACCACATACTTCACTACACATGGACCCCTCGTCACCACGATCACGACCGGATCCTATAACAAGTCATGACCAGCTGTTGGTGCTCACTGATCATGGTGATGATGCCCTTGCTCAAGAACTGTCAAGAACTTCTTGCACACATGCACACGGGTTCGTGAAACGTGCGTGCGTTTTCGGGACACGTATAAGCACTACATATCAGCTTACCGCTTCTGGTTTTGTAATACCCACGTTGCCATTGGCTGCGTTACCCAACCGTAAACAACTGGTTATATAACACATATGCGGCTCTTCAACATATATATGTGTGCGCCCAAAAAATATATACAAATCTTTAGCGTCATTTTGTCAGATGTCGCTCAGTAAAAAAAGTTACGCCACAGTACACCTACCCGCCACATGCTTCGCATACCATCGACTCCCACGGTACGTGGGATCTGCCGAATTTTTTTATTTCCGGTTGCTCAGGTATGATCTGATTAGTTCAAGTGTACAGCCCCGTATACCATAACAACTAAGCTTTTTTATTAACATTTCATGATTAACTAAGTCGAATGCCTTGGTGTAATCAACAAACACCCCAATCGTGATAAGTTGCTTTTCGAACTGCGTTAAAATGTATTCTTTTTGTTGAAGTAATGCTAGCTCTGTGGATTTATTTTTACGAAAGCCGAATTGACACTCGGTGAGCAGTTTGTGTTTTTCAATGAAATTTATAATCCTCTTATGTATTAACTTCCCAAAGGCTTTTGAAAAAATTGGCAAAATAGAAATAGGTCTGTAATTTCCTAATTCATTATGATCGCCCTTCTTATACAACATTACTACTTTTGCAATTTGCATTTTACTAGAAAACACAGAAGTAGCCATACAAAGATTGTATATGTGAACAAGAACAGGCGCTAAGATATCAGCAACAAATTTCACTGGTCGTATCTGGATTCCATCTGTATCGTTACTACTACTATTGTTCATGCTTTTAATTACAGTTTGGACCTCACTTGATGTCACAGGACAGAAGAACAGGGATTTCTCAGTTTGTTGTTCTAAGTAAACAGGTACATCAGATGATATTGGGTCAATGGCTACATTGGTTAGAAAATTATTGAATGCGTCGGCCAAATTAGCACCGGAAAGCTCCTTACTACCAACTTTCAGACTTAACGGGCCACACTGTGCTCGGTCTGGATTCAGTAAGGCATTCAACCTGTCCCAAAACACCTCGCGTTTTCCCGTTTTAATGTCTAAAACAGATGTGTAATGCTCTTTTCTTGCTGATCGAAGCTTCTTAGTTAATTTGTTTCTGTATTGTTTAAACACAACCAGATCTTCCGGACGCCGAGAAGCTATAAAGTTCCAATATAACTGTTCTTTCTTTTTAATCTCGTTGCGCAGCTCTAGTGTTATCCATGGTTTACGTGTTTTCCTATTTTTCTTGCGCACTTTCACAGAAAAGTGCATTTCATACATTTGCTTGAATGTTTGGAAGAATGAATCATATGCATGTTGGTTTCTAACAATCAGGCTGCTTAGTCAGAGGCTTGGCCGTATGTGTTTGGAGAAAAACCTCGCTGAGCGATGACGTCACCATGCGTTGCCTAGGAACGCATCGAATCCAAGAAAAGAGTAGGATAGGAGAAATGGAGAGGAATATGAGCAGGAATAAATAAAACAATATATAATGTCTTGCCTAGGCGGGATTGTAACCCGGTTACCTATGGTCCAAAGACGGGTGTCGTAACCACTCGGCTATCCCATGGAACCAGGAGAACAAGCATCTGTGGGAACCATATGATTACGTTGCTATGGGCGACAGAACACAAAGACGATAGGGAGAAAGATAAAGACATGGAGAGAGAGAAATAAACACAAAGGGTAAGAAGACATAGTATAGCCGCGTATAGAACAGCCAATCAAGGGTGTGGGAAATATAAGCAAATGTGAGGAGGAGACAGAAGGAGGATGGGTAAGGAGAACGCACAGAATAGCCATGTCTTCTACAGTATAGAAAGCGAATGGGAAAATTAAGGGAGAGTGAGAAGGCTATTATTAATATTATCTGAGGTTTTATGTTCCAAAACCATGCTATGATTATGTGGGATGACACAATGGATGGCTCCGGAAATTTTGACCATCTGGTTTTCCGTTTACGTATACTGACATCGCACAGTACACGGTACTCTATCATGTTCCATCCATCGAAATGCAACCGCCGTGGCCAGGATCGAATTCGCGACCTTCGGGTCAGCAGCCGATCAGCGTAATCCCTATACCACCGCGGCAGCCAGGTTGAGTAGGAAAAGGCCACCAACTTCGCACTTTCTCGATTTCGCGCCACTAGAGCGTCTCTGCCTCAATTTTTATGTAGTAAAACAGATTCCCTTCCAAACATTTCATCACTTTATTGTGAATTTGTTGATGCAAAAGCTGTACTGGAAGAAAGTGTTGTGGACAGGGTAGGCGGTAACGGTGGCTGTCTTGTCTATCCGGTCCTGTTCTCCCAGAAAGTTTCTTTCCGATGCAGCTTTTTTTTTTCGCTCCACGACTACGAAATAATGCACCACCTAGACAAACTGTCAGAGCTTGAGAATGTCTTTAATAAGTACTTCCAGGAATTCTTTTAAGGAAATAATTACTGCATAGGTAAAGCAAATACACGCAATTGAACCACGACGTTTGTATTCCTTTTCGTGAATGATCATTTCCACTATCCCTAAGCCGTGTAGAAGATGTACTTTGTGGCTATAAGTCCACGAAAGAGTGTTGCAGGCCTCTTCACAGACTCTGCTAATATTTAACGTGATGGCGTCAAACAGGCCGTCTCGCAGAAATTCTCGCGCGGTCGCCGTTGTCCATGAGTCAAAAATTGCGATGGACGGGAACTGTCAAAATCATAGGTACGATGCTGAATCGAACTGAGAAAACATCGTTCATAGCATCTGAGAAATCAGATGCTAGGAACAAAATGGCCTCTGACACTCCTGTGGGCTACTCTTGAGCGGTCGGAAAGCATGTTTTCCTCTTCATCTTGAAAGCCGTTATGCTTCCACGGCTGTTTTATATTATTGCTACAAGGTGAAAACAAATGGCGCGCTGCCAAAACCTGGTGTAGCTATATCTTTGGACGTTTTCCTACAGGTAGGGTGCAAAAAAAAAATGCTTTCCGCATTTCCTCAGCGTTACGCCATTGATTCTGGAGCCATATGTAAGCGACCACACGAATATTTGCTTAAGCAAATTTATCAGGGTTCGTGCAAAAGGGGCAAGAAAGATAACGTGCGAATTTTCACAGTAATTTGTAAAAGCGACATTGCTGACATACTCAAATAGTGCATCCGTATATAACACTGAGGAACCACTCATCAATAATTCTGCAATAAAAATTCACGCAGTATCCTTATGAATTCACCTACGACGACTCAGAAGCGACAGACATCATCATCTTTTTCGTTCCACTCGACTGTATTTATCGCTTCCCACTGCCCCGAAAGCTTTAACCACCTTACGTGGGTAGGCAATGCCTATGGAATTGCAGGCACTGCGAGCCTTCTTCACTTCACGAGATCTTGCACTGCCTCCGGGATCGGGCCACCTTCACCTTAGTAACAATATAGCTAGGTGAGCTAGTTGGTGTCTCATGAATAAGTAAATAACCGATGCAGGACCAAGAAAGATAAACTTGTTTATCATTTTTGGTCCTGCATCGGTTATTTGCGCTCCACTTTTTACAGCGAAAGCTGTTATGAGATCATTTCAACGGCCGCTTTTGGCGCCGTAGTTGTCCGCCACCGCCGCCGCCGCCGGTGTCCGTAACCACTATCACACGAAATAAGAAAAAAAGGAAATAAGAAAAAATTTCTAGGGAGGTACGAGGTTCGAACTTGGGCCCTTTGCATGGTAGCCCAGAGTTCTACCTCTGAGCCACGCCGGTGCTTGAAACTGCGTAGCGAAAGGACCCTACACATGCTTCATGTCGCGAAAGAACCTCATTAACATATGTAATGTAGTGTGGCAGAAGAGTAAGATGGCGACCAGGCGTCACACAAACGCGAATTCTCTAACCGGGCGTCAAACAATGCGAATTGCGCAACAGGTGGGTTATTTAATGCTTCCAACCCATTACAAAGGCCTCTGCGAGAATTCTTCACCGTCATCAGCCACATCACCACAAAGTCCCATAATGCCTTACAGGTGTTTAGCAGGTACCACGGTTCTCCGCAGAATGACGAAAAATTGCATAGTGGCTGCTTCCCTACTTCACAAAAATTATGATTATTTATAGCGTAGAGGGTTCCTCGCAAGTGCACTTCTATTGGTTGCCAATGAAGCCCATAAGGCACCCATGATCCATTTCCTCGGGGTCTCAATTAAGATATTTCCCTCTCTGTCTCTCTCGCTCTCCGTTTCTCCGGTTAACGTATGTTATAATGCGTGGTGGGACAGTTCATATAACGACGCGTCGCACAATATCAATTACGTAACTAGTGAGTCTTTTAAAGCTTCCAACCCATTACAAAGGGCTCAGCCATAAATCTTCGTCGTCATCAACCGTCGCATCAACAAAATGCACATAATGCCTTACAGATAGTACCTCGCTTCTCCGCAGAATAACGAATAATGTCGTGGTGGGTGCTTCCCAACTTCCCAAATAATTATGATTTGTGGCGTAGTGGGTACGTTCCTAATTTGCTTGTATTAGTAGCCACAGGAGAGTTTATAGTGGGCTCTAGAAATGCCGCTCTTCCAGCTTTCGCTGTGACTGTGCTGTGCTTTCCGCGCAGGCCTGGCGTTTTTTTACCCACCTTCACCTAACTGGCGGTTTCATTTGATCTCACAGAACATGACGACGTCACGAATTTGAGACCATAAGGACGGTGTCATAAGGACCATAAGGATGGCGTCATTACGTCATTGTTTTTGCATCGCTCGTGTTACGCACTGCCGAATACTAATTTTCGGGTTTGGTTAGGCATCTAAGGCTTTCGCCCTCGGGTGGATATTGAAGCTTCTTTATTAGTAATTAACATATGCCAGAGAAAGAAATTACATGTAGTATTTAGTGTTTCTTACATATTAAACGCATCACAATTTCCCAGCTGCAAACTTTGGACACACTAACAGCGTGCTTACTTTTAATACTAAAAAAATTGTATGTTTTATTTTCACTGCATTTTCCATTTGGTAAACCTCCTAAAGGTACCCCACTTCATCGACATACTGGGAATAGTGCGTACTTTCTTGCACTTCCTACTACCACTCTACACCATATATAATGCACCGTACACGTCGTGGAACTCCATTATCTCACCCCAATTACGCGAACTCGCCCATATCCTTAGGTTCAATGAAGTTGCGTCTATGTCTTTCCCAGGAGGGAGGAGTCGCCATGCGTTCACTCCAGCTCGTTAATAAGATCTTGTATTGAAGAATCGTGGAGAATCGTAACGAAGAAAGCACAAGGGATGGTGTGAGAATTTAGGAATTCTACCGCGGGGTACGATAGAAAGTAGACTTTACTAGAAGGCTTATATTCTAAACAAAACGTAGACTGGTGCCCATGTATAGCTCAGAGAGCGAGTTATACCATGGGTCTTTGTGTGAGGATAACCAGCAGAGAGCGTGATGATTGGTGATTGATAGCGCAGAACTGGCGCCCGTGAAAGTGAAGAGAACTTTGCGAATGTGAAGGCGAAGAAGCTTCTCGGTTCATCAGTAAGGTCAAGCGAGAATCTCTCGCAAGGACCGACAAAGGCGCTCACTTTTCAGAAACTATACTGCCCAGTTCTCGATCAGGAGTCCTGGTAATTGATGGAAGAGCAAGTACGGCATCACGGAGGTGATCGAAATGAACGGCAGGATGGTGGCAATTAGTGGGCGTAGCGAGGTCCAGCCGGAGCTATCTTTAGGAAGATCAGTTGGGCATAAAGAAGTGGCATAGAATGAACAAAGTAGACGTACATTCAGGGCCGGCAAAAAAATCAGGAGACCCTTAAGCTTCGCCTTTAAGTGTTGAACGCGATAACGAAATCCGGCCCCTAGTGCGCACTTCAACCACTAAGTGTATACATAATAATGTGTGTTGTTACTCACACAAGCACATGGACACAGACACACACGCGCGCGCGCTATGTATCTATTAGTAGTGGTACAGGTTTTCGATCTAAGGCACTTCCCTGTGTTACAGTCGAGACATGCTTCTCACAATACCTCACAGATGGCAGCACATTATTTAATTTTTGCTGTTTGCTAGATCAACGCCTCCTCTAAAAAGAATACGTTGGCTCGATATGTTTTCCGCTAGATGGACATAGTTGTCATTTTTTGAGCTGTTTGAAAGTTGGTGCGTGTTGCAGCAAGATGGTAAGTTGGGCCAGTTGGATTACGTTCATAATTGAAAATTTTGTTGAAGCGCACCAAAAAAACAGACGGACAGAAGAGGCTGACAAGGACAGCGCTTGCAAGCGCTGTCCTTGTCAGCCTCTTCTGTCCGTCTGTTTTTTTTGGTGCGCTTCAACAAAATTTTCAATTGGTGTGTGTTTTTAGCGGCGATGACTGCACTATCCCGGCTTTTTTCGAAGCTTGGCGACGCGCAAAAAACGTGGTTTGATGGCCTCGCCAATGCGCCTACAAATCGCCGAATGGGCTCATTTTCGTCCTGAGACCTGCCGAACGAAATGCGTTAAGGAGACTCCTTCCAACACATGACATTTATATAGTGTTTTTTTTTTTTCGAAGCTGTTGCAAGTAACGTGGTGGCTTTGTGGTTGGACACATGTTTGCCACGCAAACGGCCCGGGTTCGATCCTGAATGGGACCGAAGATTTTTGTTGTTTATTTTATTGACATACTTCTCGATTTTTCGTTCACGGACGATTTTTCGCTCACAAGCGACTTAGCGACACCGACACCGACGGCGGCATTTCTGCGAAACGAGCTCTCCAACGCTATTGCGTTAAAACAGCCTGTCAGAGAAGTCCAGCGGTTGAGGTAGTGGCGACCTATATGTCCGATGCATCTATATTTGAATCTTATGAGCTTGTCGTTGCGCGTGCGCTTTACGTGCACGTTGCGGTGTCGAGAATGACAGTAAAAGGAGTGAGGCACGAACGAGAATTGATATAGAGCTTCCGTAAAGCGAGCGGTATGAATAGAATTAAGGCCAAAATTTGGTAATTGTCGCGCCAAAGCATGCAGCAATGAACTGATGGTCATATCATCATCAGATGCTAGGATCAAAGCGGCCGCAAATGAGGCTGAGGGTGACTGTTAGGCGTTCGAAAACTTTTATGTTCTTCTCTGTCATGAAAGCTGCCTAGCTGCTACGGTTGTTTTGTTATTGAAGGCAGGCTTCTAACAAATACCACGCTGTAAAATACGTAGTGGAGGCATGCCCTTGGAAGTCTTTCCACTGATTGTTTGTTGTGCAAAGAGAATGCTTGCATTTTCTCACAGTTACGCTATGGACCCTCGATGCATCTGTACGCGACCATACAATTGATGTTAAATGCAACGTGATTAGGGTTAGTTCAAAACGGGCAAGAATTTCAGCATGTGGACTTTCACAAATGTTTCGAAAAGTAAGATGCTCATGCCCTAAAATAAAGCATTTCTAAATCACTGCGATCAAACTAAAGTTCAAACCACGAAGTTCTTGCGCAATGCAGAAACAAAAATTTTTTCTTTCCTATATATCGTATATTGTTTCTTTCTTAGAGTAAGTTTCTTTGCCATGTATATTACGGCAAGATATTACGTAATGCTTTCCTAGAATAAGGTCTCACCATGAGTTGACGTATGGTTTTGTATAAGTGGCTATTTTATGGCTATTGGCTATTTGGTGGCTGTTTGGTTCTATTATTGGCTATTTGGTGCTGTACACATCGGAATTTTTACAGCCTCTTTACAGAGACATTCAAATTAAAATTATGCATCAATCCAGCACTAAACACGAACGACGATCACCTAACCGAAACGTGGGAGGCCAAGCTCGCCCTCGAGGACCTGGAAGACCAGCGAAAACTTGTCATCAGGGCCAAGAGGGCAGTTGAAGCCAGAGGGTTCCTGGACTAGGGAGCCCTCCCACCTTAGGGTGATACCGAGCATCGCTCGGAACACTGTTTCACAAATAAACGTTTATTTCTCTCTCTCTCTCTCTCTCATTTCATTTTCAGTACGTGTTCCTCTCGATAAAGGGACTACAAAAAGCCCACGTGAAGAACGTGGGGAGACTAGCAGGTATTTTTTTTTTATTTTTCTACCATTACACTAAAGCATAGAAAAGTCTAGGAAAGAGGACTTTTTATTCGAAATATCGCACTAGGAAAACAAGTAATTTGTGAATATCCTCCACAATTTTCATGCACATTTGGCATTTAATTAGTTGGACAAAAAAAAAATAGAGTAGCTGGCCCTGGAGGCGCAATGATAAAGCGACAGAGGAGCAGATAGGCTATGTAGTCCTGCATTTGGTGTTTTGTAGTGATGTGCGAATATTCGAAAGTTTCGAATATTCGTCGAATATTACATTCGAAATAACCGTATTCGATTCGAAAATCGTGTATTCGAAAAATTTCGAATATTCGATAACTTCGAATATTCGAAAAATTCGAATATGCGATTCGATTATCATGCATAAAATAACTCGTCTTCCACATTTCTGCTGCGTTCGTACGAGAGGAGCGATAAACATCGTAAGTACCACGGAGGCACGATGTCTGTCTGCGACGAGCGCCCCAATACGTATGATTTATTGCTAGTACATCTCCTACGTGCAGCGCTGTTGGCGATAATGTAACCGTACATTTTCAGTATTATACGGCCGCAACGTGCCGCACTACCACTCGTCCACTATGCGGGACCACTTCTGAAGAAAGACAGTGACCCATGTGACTGGTGGCGGACTGAAGGCACCTTCAGATACCCAGTCTGGCAAAGCTTTGCGCCATGTACCTCCCTATACCAGCCACTTCTGTTCCAAGCGAGCGTGCCTTTTCAGTGGCAGGGTGGGGAGGGGGGGTTGTCTCTGTTAGAAGGGAGCGCCCGCTGCCTGATCATGTGGAGGAACTCATATGTCTTCAGGATAACATCTAGTCATTACTTTCATTGTGCCGTGATATTTGCTTGTGTTGTGATGTGCATTGTGCTAACCTGGACATTGTGTTCTTGAGAGAGCAGTGTTTGTTGTGTTGCCAGTCAGGCTGTTAATGTTCTTTTTTTCAAATAGCTACATGTTAAATAAGATATTGTTACTGTGGAAGCATTTTTCCTTTGATATTCGATATTCGATTCGATATTCGAAGGTGGATATTCGTATTCGATTCGTATTCGAAAAATTTGATATTCGCACACCCCTAGTGTTTTGCTAAGATTTGCACATTTTCTCTTTCTTTCTTCGTCTACTTATTTCTTCTTTTGTTTTCCCTCTGTTTTTTTATGTTGTTTTAAAGCGCATCTATTAGGCGCCCGTTTCTGCTCTGAGCGGCGTCGGCACCGTCGTAACCGGCAGAGCGAACGAGGACGAAAGCGAGCGAAATGGAGACTGTCCCAAGGAGGTTTCTACCACGACAGCGAGCCGCTGTGTAAGCGTCTGCGATACCTCGTCCCTGCTCGCGCTTGTGACAGCGCAACGCATGCGTTTCGTGCACGGGCACGAGAAAGGGTATCGACCTGCGCTGATTAGGAGGGGAAGACGTGTGTTGGTCCAAGGGGCACTGTGTGTGGAACGCTCGAGCTGACTCTCTTATTTCGCATCTAGCTTTCCGTAAATGAGTTCGCCCATACTAAACATGTTCTAGAGCGCAGCTTTTAAGCGCCCGTTCCTGCGTTGAGCGGCGTCGGCACCGTCGTAACCGGCAGAGCGAACGAGGACGAATGTGTGCGAACGCGGAGCCTAGCGGAAGATGAAAGATAGCGATAGCGAGGTGAGGGCGAGGAGGAGAGGATGACAGTGGCGAGACGGCAGCTTCTCCAGCAGCCCCCCGCGGCGCCACAGCAGTGCACGCCTTCGTGCGGTCGCCGATGACGTCATTACTAAGGTATGTGGCGAGGGTTTCCACCGATACCATATACGGAAATAAAGCGCTGCACGCACAGAAGCCTGTTCACGGCGGTTGTGTGGTAACGCGCTCACGCGCTCCCTTCCGCGGTCTCCCTGATACTAAAGCAGTCGCCCCTCAGCTTATCGCAAAAATCACAAATTCTAAACAGCTGCACACGTAATTTGCATAAGGCAGTATCGTAATTGCCGGTGATTTTTTGCTCTCTTTAGATCTATTCATTTATTTGTCTTTCTTTCTTGCCCTTCCTATCTTTCTTCCTCTCTCATATATTTACCTTTCTCTTTCGCTTTTAACACGAAAGTGTTTTATGCCTGGGTCGACCACAGCTCCACTGATGCATTTCCGTCACGGATATGACGTTGTAAAATATAAAGTCTAACTTATGGCAAAGAAAAAATTAGAAGAAAAAGCTCCGACACCGGGAGTCCGACACCGGGAGTCGAACAAGTTTGCTCTGAAGTTACAGAGAGCACGAATGTCACTTCGCTCACTGCAGCGGCCGCTTTTGCGACAGGAGCGCGCTGCTCACAAACAAATAAGTTACAAATGTGGCAGTTCGCGCTCATACTTGTGCGTTCGTTTCGCGCGCCCTCCTTTGTATTTGACCAGCGCGCTTTAACTGTCGAGCTGTGACAGTTGTTCGCGCTCATCCTATGTATGCTCCTTCCGTGCGCCCTTTCTGCTTGAGCAGCGCGTTGCAAGTTTCGAGCTGCTCGCCATTCTTCAAGTGACATTGCAACTTGTTGCTATATCATTCATTCCTTCGCCCTCGGGGCGAAACAGTCCACAACAAGCGCTCAACTACGTCTGTGAAGATACGTTTTACTTTCGTGTTATACCGATTCCTATGACAGAGGGATCAACCATAATTTTTTCTGCATTTCTTGCTATTTCTCACTGTCTCATTCTTTCTTTGCTGTGCTTTGCTCTTTCCCTATCTCCTTTCCTTTCTCCTCACTCTCACTTTCCTTATCCCCTCTTGCTACACTCTAGTACACAAGGCTATTCTAGGCTGTGCTAGAGTGCCTGGATATCCGAGTGGTTAGAGGCACACATTCGGATCGACGGCATGCGGGTTCGAATTCCGCGTCGTGAAGATATTTTTCGCCAAGAATTTATCTCTTTTTCTTTATATATCTATCTTGATCTTTCCTTCTCTTTTGTTCTCTCTCTGTAATCGTTCTCTCGCCCATAAGGGTTATAACAGGACACGCCGGAAGATCGGCGCACGTGTTCTGGGAGTTACACGGAAGAGGACGAAGATGAAGAAGGGGTCATAGGGAGCGCGTGCTGGTTGATGATGATGATGATGATGATTTCTGTTTCCTACAGGCGAATTACGGCAAACTTAAACAGCTTCGCTGTTAAAAAACGCGTTCTTCCTTGAATGTGAGTAAGTCGCCGTTAAATGCTTATGACTGCACAACCACACAGCGGCTACACTTTTACAAACAGAGGCTGCTTAAAATTGAAGTAATTACTTTAGATTAAATGCTAGGAGGAACGGGCAGAAAAAGGTAGGAGAATAGTGTTCGCCGCTATGGCTGCAGACGGCGCTGACTAACTCACCTAGGTTTAAATCTATATATGTACCCTATAAAGTGGACGAGGGGATGACCGCCGCCGTAGCACAGTGGTAGAGCATCGGACGCGGTATTCGATTGTCGCAGGTTCGGTCCCTGCTGCTGGCAAGTTATCTTGTCGTCGACTTCATTTTCTTCACATTTATATCCAAATTGACAAAGAGTGCTTAACAGCGCAAACGACCGGACGGGATAGAAGAGACGAGACAGAGCGCTGAACGACAACATGAGGATGGAGCGAAGAAGTCAGCAAAGGGCCCGTTGTATTAGAAATGAAACTTAAGAGACAGTAGGATTGGGCGTGTTGGTATAACATGACAAAGAGTGCTTAACAGCGCAAACGACCGGAGGGGATAGAAGAGACGAGACAGAGCGCTGAACGACAACATGAGGATGGAGCGAAGAAGTCAGGAAAGGGCACGTTGTATTAGAAATGAAACTTAAGAGACAGTAGGATTGGGCGTGTTGGTATAACATGACAAAGAGTGCTTAACAGCGCAAACGACCGGAGGGGATAGAAGAGACGAGACAGAGCGCTGAACGACAACATGAGGATGGAGCAAGAAGTCAGGAAAGGGCCCGTTGTTTGCGCTGTTAAGCACTCTTTGTCATGTTATACCAACACGCCCAATCCTACTGTCTCTTAAGTTTCATTTCTAATACAACGGGCCCTTTCCTGACTTCTTCGCTCCATCCTCATGTTGTCGTTCAGCGCTCTGTCTCGTCTCTTCTATCCCCTCCGGTCGTTTGCGCTGTTAAGCACTCTTTGTCATGTTATACCAACACGCCCAATCCTACTGTCCCTTAAGTTTCATTTCTAATACAACGGGCCCTTTCCTGACTTCTTCGCTCCATCCTCATGTTGTCGTTCAGCGCTCTGTCTCGTCTCTTCTATCCCCTCCGGTCGTTTGCGCTGTTACGCACTCTTTGTCATGTTATACCAACACGCCCAATCCTACTGTCTCTTAAGTTTCATTTCTAATACAACGGGCCCTTTCCTGACTTCTTCGCTCCATCCTCATGTTGTCGTTCAGCGCTCTGTCTCGTCTCTTCTATCCCCTCCGGTCGTTTGCGCTGTTAAGCACTCTTTGTCATGTTATACCAACACGCCCAATCCTACTGTCTCTTATATATCCAAATTATTACAAATACCATCCCCTATTCTTTCCTTGACATTATTGTCTGTTAATTCTCAATAATGTCAGGGAGAATTGGACACACCGAAAAACACGAACGCTTCTATCAAAAGGGATTTCCATTTTTTGACATCTGAAATAGTCTCATGTAGATTTCATCTCAACAGGATCTCTACATTGCGTTTCGTAAGAATGCACGGTTTTATTCTATTATAGCAATTATTTTTCTTGCGGACTATGTTCGGTCTCAAGCTATCCAACCACGTATAATTAGAAACAAGATACGATGATGTCCGAGCACGACTTCGGAAATGTTCTGATTGTATCAGATCCCATCATTTACACAGTGGGAAGTACTAGTTGGGCGGTATGTCAGGTTAAGTGCTACTCACTTATGGTGTAGCGTGGTCAGCTTATTACTGTAAAAGTTTAAGGCTTTACCTAAAAAATATGTTTCAGGTGTACTTACAGAATTTCTCCATTTATCACTCTATTTTGCTTTTTGTCTTTTAGGGAAATGGCGGCAGCCTTGACCATAATGCCACACTACCCAGCCGAGTAACTTAGAGTAATTGGAAATCTGCAGCGCGCAACGACCAGAGGGTAATCAGAATAATAGGACTTTCAGCTCCTGATATGAACGGGCCTATGGAGTGAAAGCAATGAAGAGCACCAGAAACTCCAAGAAAACCAGTAATTAACTCGATGGCACAGGCCACGACAGGATCAGCCCCAATGCTTGCTCAATTCGTTAACGTCTTCCAAATTTGTGGCGGCTGTTTGAAGTCTCAGTGAGTGCCTTGGCAGGTACGATGCGAGACGTCGTCGTTTTAGCACATTATGAAAACCACTCGAATTTTCCTTGCTACGCATTCCGTTATAAAATATCATAAGTAAATTTTTGCAAAGAATGCTGACTTCGGTTAATTTAGCTCATGAACATTTGACTTGCACGTCAACCACATTCGAACGCATTGACTACTTTCATTTGCTGTCTTCCAACAAATACAGGGCGGTGCGAGTTGACGCAGTGCCAAAGAACCAGGAAGTAACTGATCTTGTCAATATAAGGTTTCAATAGGAAGGTAGTTTATGAGGTATGCAATTTTAAAGTGTCGCATTTCTGCAGCACAATTTCGAAATTCTGAAATTCCTGTACTTCATTAAAGGGCAAAAATTGTCAAGCTCGTCAGAGTGATCGACAGACGCTCGTTACATCGTGACCAAGAAAAAGCCCTCTTTAATGTTTCGTCGTGAAATATATACAGTCAGAATGATCACATGACTCTCGTAATAACCGGATGAGGGAAACAAAGATAGCGCGTGTCTCGGCGCTTGTCTCTGGAACAGGCGGCCACGGAATGCAGCAGGATGACGTCACATCTTCCCCGTTTTATAAGCATCGTGGGCCTGCCAAGAAAGAAAAACATTTCACAAATTAGTCATCAATACCGAGTCTTTTCGGAGCTCGTATGACGCGCCCATATCGCGTCGTTCTTTGCTCTGGACTTGAAGTTTCGTTCGATGAACGAGGCTCTTGGATGTCAGACGACTTCGTAGCTACGATGTCTTTGTCCGTCGCGTCCGTTGGCTCGTTGTTTCGTGGATGCTGCTCCGAATTTACGGGGCTTGTTTCTCCTCCGTGTGGGAGAAGGAACAGATGACGCCTGTTTCTGCGTACGGTTTTTCCTTCAGTTTGGACCCAGTAGGATCTCGGTGTTTTGGAAGGACGAAGGACCGTGCCCTCGGCGCCTCTGTCTTTCAGCCATACTTGAATGCCTGCGGATAGACAGGGAAGAGGTCTCGCAGCATGACGTTTGTCAAAATACATCTTTTGTTTTTGTCTGTATTTTTCGTCTTGCTCTTTCCAAGAAGCCTTTACTACTTCTGGCCTTAGCGCGGATGGCATGCACGGTACTTTTGAGCGTAAGCGGCGGCTCATTAGCAGCTGCGCTGCACTATAGCCTGTTGGACCCGGCGTGTTTCTATAGTTCAGCAAGGCGATGTAGGGGTCCTCTGCCTTCTTCAAAAGTCTTTTAAGAGTCCCTATCATGCGCTCAGCTTCCCCGTTAGCTTGTGGGTAACGAGGACTTGTGACATGCCTAAAGCCGTAGTTTCTTGCAAAATCAGCAAACTGGAATGATATGAATTGTGGTCCGTTGTCCGATATTACCGTTTGCGGTATCCCATGCCTGGCGAAGCAACTTTTCAGATGCTGGATGACCGCCTTCGACGACGTTCCTTGATCCAACAGGGCCAGCTCAGGGTACCTGGAGTGATAATCGACAACGACAAGATAGACAGCTCCTTTCATCTCAAATAAATCAATTCCGATTTTCTGCCATGGCAGCTCGGTTGTTTCCGATGGAATCACTGGTTCGGAAAATTGGGTACGCTCTGTGGCGCATGCTTGGCAGTTGGCCATGGTTTGTGCAATGTCTTTGCTAATTCCTGGCCACCAGAGAGATTCTTTCGCGCTCGCGCGGCAGCGTGCAATTCCCTGGTGTCCCTCGTGAACCCTCCGAAGCATTTCTTTCCGCAGCGCTCGTGGAATCACCAGCCTTGAGTCCTTTAAAAGCAACTGCTTGCAGACCGAGATGTTACCGCGATGCGCCCAGAATGGCTTGAGAAGTTGTGGTGTGTGGTGCTTAGCGGGCCAACCTTGCATACAAGCTTCGAGCAACGACGCACATTCGGGGTCATTTGCTTGCTCTGAGCGTATGCGTTCGAGCATGTCGTCGGAGAACGCATACTGAACGACTCCGTCCACGTGAGCCGAAACGTCTGCTTCAGACAACTCTCCGACCGAAAGCGCCGTGTTCATCACTCTCGCCCGAGAAAGTGTGTCCGCCGTAGCAATGCTTTTCCCAGGGACGTGTGTAAGCGTGAACGAGTACCGCATAAGACGCATCCTGAACCTTTGAATTCTTGGAGGTAGAGAATCAAGAGGATCTCGACCCAGTAGCGGGAGGAGAGGCTTGTGATCCGTTTCAAATAGGAACGTGAGGCCTCTTAGGAATTCGTCGAAGCGTTCCGCAGCCCAATTTAAAGCTAACGCTTCTTTTTCGATCTGTGAATACCTCTGCTCTGTTTTTGTGAGCGCTCTGGAGGCATATGCTACTGGACGTCTCTCACCAGATGGCTGATCCTGGAGGAGTACTGCGCCAATTCCTAGTGAAGACGCGTCCGCCGATACAATTGTCGAGTACCGGGGGTTGTACCTCGCCAGACATCTGTCTGAGCTGACAGTGGTCTTGATCTTCTCAAAAGCTGCCTCTTGTTGAGGTCCCCAAGACCAGTCGCTGTCTTTGTTGAGGAGGCTGCGTAAAGGAGCAGACATTGAAGCTGCATCAGGTAAAAACCTTGCGAGGTGGTTCATCATGCCTAACAAGGATCGAACCTCAGCGACGTTTTGGGGTCTGGGCAATTGCTTGATTGCTCTAACTTTCTCGGGGTCTGGACGCACGCCGTTAGCATCGAAGATCATTCCCAAGAATGCAACCTGTTCAGCTGAGAAACAACACTTTTCCCTGTTGAGAGTTACGCCTGCTTGTTGAAGTCGTTCGAGGACGTTAAAAAGCCGCTTGTCGTGTTCCACTTGGTTCTTGCCGTACACCAGAATGTCATCCATGTAGTTCAGTACGCCGTCTAGGCCTTCTAGGACTTGCGAGAACTTTCTTTGAAAGATTTCTGGTGCGGATGTAATCCCGAACGGCAACCTGCGGTAGCAGTACCGCCCGTACGGCGTGATGAACGTCGTGAGCCTTTGACATTCCTCTGAAAGCTTTATCTGGTAGAAACCAGAATGCGCGTCCAGTTTAGAGAAGACTTGCTTCCCGGAAGCTCCCCATAACTTGCTCAATTGTTGGCAGTTGATGACGCTCCCGTCTGACGAACTGGTTCAGTTGAGTCAAGTCAACGCAGATCCTTACTGCTCCTGACGGCTTCATTACAGGAACGATAGGCGCGCACCATTCTGTCGGTTCTTCGACCTTCCGTATCATTCCTTCTCGTTCTAGCCTGTCCAGTTCTTCTTTGACCTTTTCTTTCATGGGAATAGGAACCCGTCGCGGTGTAGACAGACTGTACGGGGTTGCATGTGGCACAAGGCGTATAGTGTGTTCTCCCGCTATGGTACCCGTGCCTTGGAATATCTTGGGATACTTGCTTCCGATATCGTCAGCAGTGTCTAATCCATCTAGGAAACGAACAATTCCCAGAGCTTTGATGGCTGGCAGTCCCAACAAGGGCGTGCGCAAGTTCCGCACGACGTAAATGGTTTGTTGTGAACTGCTGTCTTTCCAAGATATTTTAGCGTCAAACTTTCCGATCGTACGGATGCTAGTATTGCTCGGTCCTTTAGGATCGGTTGAATTTTCCAGAGAAGGCGGAAGAAAAGGATAATTTTCACCGACGACCGTCACCTCGGCTCCCGTATCTACTTTCATGCGGAGCGTCTGGTTGTTTATCTTTACTGTGACGAAATGCTCAGATTGTGTGTTCGCACACTGCTCGACCGTGCCAATAAACTTGCTATCAGCTTCGGCGATGCCATCGAGATTTGTGCCTGTTTGCTTCTTTTTTCGGCATGCCTTTTCATAGTGGCCCAACTTCCGGCAAAATCTGCACCTTTCTTTTTGCGCTGGACATTTGTTTCGCGGGTGAAATGGTCCGGCACAATATCTGCAGTTATTGTGATGATAAGCGGGCTTCTGACAGCGAGTAAACGTGCTCTTTGCAGCAGCTTTCTTGGGCTTTACTGCGGCGACGCAAGCTTCTGGGACTGTGCCCTCGTGCTCTTTTAGCTCCGCTTGCTGTTGCTTTACGGTTTCGCTCGTACGCGCTCTTGCCAAAGCAGTGGCCATCGTTAGGTTAGGGTGCATCTGTAGTTCCTCCGAAAGAACCTGGTCCCGTAGTTCTACTACGAAGCGGTCTCTTATTAGGCGTTCCTTCATGCCTTCGTACTCGCATCTGTCTGCTAGCTTGCTAAGCTCGGTTGCGAACTGGTCTACTGTTTCTCCCAGTTGTTGGCGGCGTTGATTAAAGCGAGCACTTTCGTAGACTATGTTCTTGGTGTGGACAAAGTAGTCGTTAAATTTAGACTTTACGAGCTTGAAGTCCTCCATTTCTTCGTCTTTTACGTTTAGCGACCGAAGAATCTCCCTCGACTTTCTGCCCATAGAATAGAGAAGAGTCCTTACTTGAACTTCGTCTGTTTTCTCATGTAGCCCAGACGCGAATCTGTAGTCGTCAAATTCGTCTATCCAGGCGGGCCAGTCCGCTGCGTTCTGGAAGTCGAAGGGCTTAGGAGGCTTGATTCCCGCCATTCTGAAGCGTTGTCGCCGGTATGGCTTGTCCTCGTAGACGCAGCTGCCGGTCGTGCGCTTGTTGACGGGGCCGTTGAAGCGCTACTTGGCTACATCGGAACCACTTCTGACACTATGTCAAGCTCGTCAGAGTGATCGACAGACGCTCGTTACATCGTGACCAAGAAAAAGCCCTCTTTAATGTTTCGTCGTGAAATATATACAGTCAGAATGATCACATGACTCTCGTGATAACCGGATGATGGAAACCAACATAGCGCGTGTCTCGGCGCTTGTCTCTGGAACAGGCGGCCACGGAATGCAGCAGGATGACGTCACAAAAATATTAATTTGAAAGTATAAAAACGCTAGATAAACCTATATGTGGACCTCTGTCAGTGTAATTTTCAGTTTTTTTTTTTTTCATGTATTAAAGCTTCTATGCCAAAACATTTCTTTGTTATCATTCTGAAGCCGATGAGGTAAAACGTTACGCGAAGAAAACCTTCGGGACAACGCAGTTACTTATTGCGTCTGTCCTTGATCTCGTGTCCAGCCCAATACATTTTCTTCCGGTACCGCTTTTTTCGCTCAACGACTTCAAAACGAAATTTTCTCGATTGGCCCTTTCACAATTTTTTTTTTGCTTTCGATTTATTTACCTAGCAAACATTTGCTTGAGAATCGGAGCTATATATTACTCGCTGCGTTAATAGAGCACAACTTATATCAATATTGGTTGTACGTGTGTCATACGTGCAAAAGTGTCCAGCTTAACATATACCTTCAGGCTCATTCCGGGTACGCTATCAATAGGCAAGCGGCAACAACAACATGGCGCAGTTAACAAAGAAACCTGCTATTATACGTGCTGGAATGCCTGCTAAATATCCTGAAAAGCATTTTGTGAGATGCTCAAAGAAAAACAATCCACTTCCTGTAGACGGGTAGTGCAAATTCGAGCGATGCTTACCGAACACGCGTTGTATATATCATGCCGTGCAAGTGAGTAAGCAGCATCAATACATGACACGGAGAAACAAATATCGGCTCCGACGACATTGCCCTTGGGAGCCTTGGGATGCCTTCGTGATCCATTTTTGTTGCCCAGAAAGCAGTCGCGTTGGAATCGGTTTATTACAAACGATAATGTTGGACACTGGTGCTCCATGCTCCGTTCAGCATTTTCGCGACCGAAAAATGTAATGAGATGAGGTATTCCTGTGAGCTCTCGGTGAGGTGTAGTGCCCTAGCATGCAACATGGAGAAAACTATAGCAGACCAACCAGTCGGAGGATCTCTTCTGCGGTGGTCACGAAGTGCTTGCGCAAGACTGCTGCCTGATTGAGCATGCTTATGTTGACGCAGGGGCAATATTCTCCTGCAACCTTTGGAACCACATGGAAAGGTCCACGGCTCCTGGCATAATGCCGATATGGTACTCTTCAGGCATTGTACCTATTCCACCGAGCAGTGGCCTCAATGCTGGAAGTGTAGGTTGGAGGCTCGAGGCTGGCGACTGTCCAAATGCACTGACGTCCACCACTGCATACACAAAATGTTCTATACCAAGCTTGCCTGTCGCATTGTAGCCTCGAAGGGGCATGTCGATACCGATGACAGGATTCCGCGGCCTTGTTCACGACAACTGTCAAGAGAGCTTAGTCACGGAATGGCAACTCGATGCGAAATGGCGCTTTTTTCCGCAACAATGGGAAATGGCTCTTAGGGCATAGCACATGGAGCGTGCACGCTGTTCGTGGCCGCCACCGTAACTGCACAAGCATTTCTGTCCGCCTCTTGGTCGTTCGCCTTGCGGGTTCCCCCTATTTTCGGGAGGTTCACAGACTGCGCTTGTGCTGCATTGCTTGAGTGAGCGTGTCCTGAAGTGTCAGTTTGAATACCTACAAAGCTGGTTTGAGTTGGTAGTGCCTTGAATTCTCTCGTTGCGTCTGCACGCCCATTCTTTCTTGTAACAGAATACAAAACCACTATCTCGGATCTCTGTTATGGTGAATTCCCAGCGGGCCGACGATGCACCGATCGCGTGCGATGCATTCAAATGCTAATGATGCGCATTTGCAATTCCTCATTTCGGTTCGATGTGCGGTGTACAATGCGTCCATTGTTTCCTCGGTCATCTGTGTATGTCGCTGGAAGCGGCTGAGTTCATACACCATGCTGACTGTGTGAATAAAGCCGCCTGCCAGCGCAACATTGACGGTCTTGAAGGATTACTAAGTCTTGGCATCTTTATTGAGTAAAGAAGGAACTACCCCTGCTTGGAGGCGCAACATAGCTTGGTTTCCTTGGTGGTAGAGGTGAGACCACACGTCGACATGTAGTCTTCGAGTAGTCACGCTATTCACTGAGCCGGCGCGTCTAACGTGAAAGGCGGTAATGAATGTTATGCAATACCAAGTGTTGCCGACGGAGTTAGTGGCATCTGTTTTTATGCGCAATTCTAATGCCATGTAGATAACGCGGGAGGTGTTGATAAAGCATAGCTGAGCTAGCCGACGTGACTGGAGGTTGCCAGAATAAAAGCCAAGGCTGGCTTGTTGAATTCACAGATTCCACCGTGTACTAGAAGCAACCATGCACATGTTGCTTCGCGCAACACTGTTGCAAGTTGGAAAAATTGTGGTACTGAGCTGCGAAGGCACCCACTATATCTTGTCACCCACCAAAACAGTTTTCATGGTAAGAGGGTTCTGTAGATTTGCATGTCGTAGTGAGGTGTCCTATTCAAATTGCGTGATTTCTCCCTGTAAAATATAACGTGCGCTCTTTTCAATGTCCCATATGTACAGCAATGAAGTAAGGTGAAAACATTGCAGTTTGTGTCGCGGCATTGTTTACGGTCGCTACATATTGTCACGTGGTCGTGACGTCGACGAAGGCAGCAGTCAGCACGTCAGAGATGAAACTCTTTATTTGCCCGAACTTGTGGCCGGGAAACTGAAAGTCAAACTACAGCAATACACTGATAGCGGCGAACAGAGCGTCGACCGCCGATCAACTGACAAGCAGCCAAGCGCGCCGGCTTTTATACAGGCGCTATCGAACTTTCCAGCGATATCGCTGGTGGCGGCGTTACCTCTCGACAAAGCTGGAACATTCGCGAGCGGCCCGCAATCTTAACGGGACGTTCTAAAACAATCGCGAAGCTTCTTACACATCGCGGCGCGGCCTGCAGGGCGTTCCGCACAGGCTTTGTGGGTGAAGCTTCAACTCGTGAAAAATAAGATGCGCGGCAATGCCCCCCTCTGAAAAAGCATCGTCCCGATGCTTAAAAACGGAACATGAATGCATGCAATACTAAAGAAAACTAATCAAGCAAGCAAACATTATAGTCCTCAGGTGCTTTAACGAGCGTAGTACGGTTTAAGGCGCACCACATGCAGGACCTCTGGTCGAGCTCGGCGCCTTTGAGAGTTCGTGATGCCGTCGGGCATAACCTCGTAGTCGAGTGCGCCGAGACGTCGAAGTACCCTGTACGGTCCGTAGTATCGTCGAACGCTTCTCGCTCAGTCCGCGTCGTCGTATTTGCGTCCAGACCCAGACACGGTCGGCGAGCTGGTACTCATTGTAGCGACGGCTGTCTGTGTGCTGCTGGGTCGTGATGCGCAGGCGGGCGAGCTGTCGAGCTTCGGCACGTTGTAAGTAAGCGGCGGCGTCGAGATTTTCTTCGTCGGTGATGGTGGGTAGCATGGCGTCGAACGTCGTCGCCGGGCTCCTTCCGTAGACCAACTTGTACGGCGTCAACTTGTACGGCCGCGTTCTAAGCGAAGGTCACGTACGGAAGGACGGCATCTCACGTCTCGTGCTCAACGTCGACGTACATGACCAGCATGTCGGCGATTTATTTATTTATTTCAGAAGTACTGCCAGCCTCTCACATGAAGCCTTAGGCAGGGGTGGGTGATACAAAAAAGGAAACAGACATGGGAGTACAACAGGAAAAGGAAACATATCACGTAGAGCTATACCATCTAGAACTAGTGCATTAAACTGAAACACAACAACTGCAGTGAAACTTACACAATTGTAGTGATTTACGCGTACACGTACAGAAAAAAAGGAGAAAAAAAAACAACATAAAAAACAATGACAACAAACATCTGTTCATACACAACTGAACACAAACGTCATATAATTGATCAAAAATCAGCAACATTTCAATATACAACGCAATGATATGAAAAAAGTGCTAGAAAGTGGAACATCAATTGATGCCTGTTCCGGGTGCGTGGCGGAATAATAGAGGGCGAAGCGCAAAGAGAGATGAAAGTCAGGTAGGTTGCTAGTGTTTAAGGTTTCTCATGAACGATTGAACAGTTTCGCAGTTTATCAGATCCGCAGAAAGGACATTCCAACTAGTGACAGTGGGGGGAAAAATGAGTTTTTAAAGGCTTTTGTTCTACAGGAATACTCCTTCAGTTTTTTTTATGCTCGGAACGAGTTGATCGGCGGTGAACCGTTACTATGTACGCGACCTTGTTTATTCGCAGCTTGTCGTGGTAAAGTAGAAAGATGTATTTCAATCGATCGTGTTGCCGTGTTGCCTGCAATGTATCTAGGTCAGCTCTTTTTAACAGTTCATTGAGAGACGGAAGAACACTGTAGCGATTATAAACAAACATGATTGCTTTTCTTTGAAGCATTTCAAGTGTTTTAATATTTACTTCGCTGTGAGGGTCCCAAACCACAGATGAGTACTCGAGGATCGAAGGGATAAAAGTTTTATACGCAATTAATTTCAATTTTGGGGTAGATTTGCGCCAAGAACGTCATAGAAATGCTATTTTCTGTAAAACTTTCTTTTCAATGTAGGTAACATGCTCATTCCACTTGAAATCTGCACCTGATACAGCGCCCAAATATTTATAAGTGTTAACAAACGATAGTCTTTGACCATTGATGGAATATGGGTGTTGCAAATAATGTCGCTTGCACGTTACGGTCATAGCTACCGTTCTCTTATTTAGACGTTCGGAGAGGGCATTGGTATGCGGTGGTGCAGCGGTGGCTCGTTCCGCTGTATTTGAAGATCGCCTAAGTTAGGTCCGCAGTAAAGGCCGCACCTCTCTGTGATGAGGACCTCTGCGGCACCATGACGCAAGACGATGATCTCCACGAAGAACTTGGCTCGACGGCACTGCCTTTGGGCAAGGCATTTGTCTCTACGTAGCGGGTGAGGTAGTCAGTTGCTACGACGATCCACTTGTTGCCGGAAGTCGACGTCGGGAACGGCCCCAGTAGGTCCATCCCGATTGGCTGGAATGGCCGGTGAGGTGGTCCGACTGGCTTCAGAAGTCCGCTGGCCTAGTCGGCGGTCTCCCGTCGCTGGCAATCTAGGTAAGCCTTAACGTAGTAGGTGACGCCGGCAGCAAGGCGTGGCCAGTAGTATTTTTCCCGTATTCAGGCGAGCGTGCGGGAAACACCGAGGTGTCCAGCCATCGGGTCGCAATGATGAGGACACAACAAGAAGGTAGTCGGTTCGAATTGGCGAGAAGTTCTTCTTCAGGAGAACGCCGTTCCGTAAGAAAAACGACGGCAGTCCTCGCTTGAATACCCTCGGAACAACGGCGTTCTTGAACTCGAGGTGCACCATAAGGCCCCCCAGTTCCGCGTCGGCTCGTTGTCTTTCAGCGAAATCGTCGTCACTTATAGTTCCGAGGAAGCCGTTACCGTCGTCGTCTTGCGGCGGCGCTTCGACGGGGTCACGAGACAGGCAGTCGGCGTCAGTGTTTTTGTCCGGACTTATACATGACGGTAACGTCGAAATTGTTGAAGCCTCAAAATCCATCGTGCGAGACGACCTGAAGAGTCCTTCAATTTAGCTAGCCAACATAAGGCGTGATGGCCACTGACGACATTGAAGGGCCTGCCATAGAGGTAGGGGCGAAATGATTGACGTAGCCCAGATGATGGCAAGCCATTCCTTTTCTGTTGTGGAATAGTTGGCTTCTGCCTTGGATCGTGACTCTCGTACAGTGACACCTGTATACAGGACCCGTATGTTTGTGAAGCATGCAAGTCACTTTCAGTGCAGTTCCAAGCAGAGGCGTGGTTGTATGGTAGAACATCTGCTTGCCACGCAGGCGGCCTGGGTTTGATTCTCACTCGGACCGAAAGTTTTTGTTATTTTTTTAATGGCAACTTTCTCGATTTTTCGGTTACAGAGAAGATCATGATTTTTCGCTCACAACCAACGACGCGGACACCGACACGGATGCCAACACCGGAATTTCTGCTAAGCGAGCTATTCAACCCTTTCGCGTTAATACATTTATATGAATGAAAGAAGTGTTTGATACTTATTGCTGGATGACATGAGTTTAAATACTTCCTTCAAAATGTTATGCACGGTAGTTTAAACTGTGCGTGCCACATGTGAAGCGCCCTCACAAAGCCAACTTTTATTGCGATAGCAATTATATGGACAGTCTCGACAGGATTTTGCCGTCGCCGTTGCCGTCGCCGTCGCGCTTGCGGTCGCCGTCATGTCCTTCCGGTATGAAGTCCAAATCGATGCAATCCCCCCGCGCATCGTATGTTCTACCACGGCTAAAAGTGCGCGAGCGGGGACGATGAACGCGGCCAGAGCAGAGGTCAAACGAGCCGTCCCGTTTCCATCGCTCGAAGGGTGCATGCGATAACATCATCCCGCTCGAGAGGCTTGGTGTCGAAGCGGACAGGAAGCGCCACGCCCTTCTTTAACGAGCATGAAAGAAGACGCGAAGACGCGAGGGGGGGGGGGGGGCTTGTCGCACGAAGAACAACTTTGAACTTTGAATCTAAGGGCGCGGGCGCGATCGCTGGCGCGCGCTCTATCACGAAAGCCATCACGGCGGCCGGCTCGTTTACCCTTCTACGTGCTGCGCTGTCAGCGCGAAGTTGCTATGCGGATAGCAATCGCACATGGAGCCGCCGTATGCTCTTACACCAACGCTTTGTAGTTACGTGAGATCGAATACAAAACAGTTAGCAACCTGCCTCACTGCAATTTGTTGCTATCGCATTGATTGCTTCGCCTTTGCGGTGAAACTTCGACTTATTTTTGCAAAAATATGGCTGCCATAATCTGTCTTGACTTCATGTATAATACGTCAACCTTGTCCTGCATTGGCTCGCGAATGCATAGGCAACACCACGTTTTATCCCTTGGAATATAGGTATATAGAGATGTTTGCCATACCGTTCAAATGATTAATGTTGCAGTATGGGATATTTATTACGAAATATCTGCACGCTTTAGACTAATGTCTCATCCGTTTACATTTATTCGTGATGGCATGTATCATTTGTCACGTTCCCCATTGAGGCGACTCGTCTTCAGCACTACATAAGTAAGTAAAATGAATCAATTTAATGATTTTTTTCAATTATATATTTTACAGGAGGAACATTCCCACTTCCGGAAACATTTTCGTCGGTGCTTTCTAAACAAACATGAGTACGTATCTTGCTGACATACCAGCCATAAAAAAAGGCTACATCTTTTCAGCCTGCATAATGCCTTCAAAAATGACGCGGGCAAATGACAGATAATCTAAACTGGGTGAAGACTTCCTTATTTTCTTCCACATTTGTGGCATTTGGTAGAATACTGGCTTCATTAGTCACCTACGCCTTCCACTAGTCTGCAACTGAAATGCCGGCTTTAAAAATTACACATAAATTTAATACAAATTCCTGAAAAACACATGCCAGTGCTATTCCTTATAACCATGTTATTGACAGCTGGCCCTTGCAGGCAGTGAATGTGTGTTTAATTTAACATGTCCCCACTCCCTCTTACAAATAAACCGCACAATAGTTAATCACCATTCACGATTTACCAGCTTCCGTAATTCCTATCAAACTTCTAGCAAATGATGTGCAACATTGCGTTATTTTGCCATATATTTGAATAAATCACAGGGAGATACTGCTTTCATTCAAACACTTGCATTCAAACGAGCTATTATATTATATATTCACTCTTCATAAAAACACTTTTAAGCACATGATGCACTCATAATCCAAGAAGCATGCGGAGGTTTCCAATTTGCGCTTTTTTGGTCAGTACGACTATAAGCACGTGTAGACATAAGTGTGCAATAATTCATACTCAGTGAATCTACGGTGTAATTTATGTAAAGCCAGTTGTAAATATCAACCTAGAAATTAAGCTTGCGTGAGACATGACCGCTGGAATGCTTCATAACACTTCTGACGTCAATACAATAAGTGCAGTGAAGGTGACTGTA
Source organism: Rhipicephalus sanguineus (assembly GCF_013339695.2). Classification (NCBI taxonomy): domain Eukaryota; kingdom Metazoa; phylum Arthropoda; class Arachnida; order Ixodida; family Ixodidae; genus Rhipicephalus; species Rhipicephalus sanguineus. The sequence goes on along the minus strand of NC_051183.1, from coordinate 83,628,311 downwards.
ATTGTCAGCACGTGTCAGTAGTTTTGTTGGGAAAACAGCTCTCATGTGGCTGCCGATATGTGTCATTCAATTATTTTATTATTTCGCGAGCAGCCGTCATTACTCCTCTTCCCGAGATGCATTGTCCCACTAGATAATTGATGGCTAGGCGGTTAACAGTACAACCTATTGGGCTGAATCAATAAATTCCTTCCACGAACGTGTTTTAGCAATGGGTATCAGAGTTCCTATGCAACTAAAGAAGATGGAGCTACAACAAAAACAACCTTCAGCTAAGCTTACGTACGCATGCACATGCAGACACGCTCGAAGTTATTTGATGTGTCAGACATGATGTCCGACACACCAGTAGCAATTTTTATATAAAAAAACAATCCCCAATGTTTTGTGTTATTCCTTCTTTTGCTTCAAAAGAATCGAACTGAATAAAGAACACGCTTATTCCCGCATTAACGGGGTGTAGGGCATTGTGATAATATGCAGCACCATTAGGCAAACAAGATATTCATTTAGCAGTATGTTTTAACGATTACCCTTTGTTTAATGTACTGCATTGCATAGGCTGGATGATTGTTGTGGTCGCCCTCATTTGCTGCGAACGAACTCAGTCTAATGCATTGCAAGCAATCGTGTACGTCGTCGTAGTTTAGGATCCTTCGTGTGCTCTTGTTTCCCGTTGCCACTCGGCACGCTCTTAGTGCAACAGCTATTTTTTTTAACTATAGAATAGATCGTTTGAAGAGTTTATTCTGGCAATCGCTCTACCCTGCGCTGCCTAACAACGGTTTTATTGTTACAGTAAAAATGTATGGTTAACTTCAGACGAACTTTATTCCCACAATATGCGGCCTAACATAGACGTAAGTAAAAAAAAAAAACGTCACCATTCCACACTACGGGTTCACATTTACTGTTAACCAAACCCCCGCGAGGGTTCTGATGAGATCAGAAGCTATCTTTTATGCAGGCCAACCGCTTACGCATGCTACGCGGTGTGAATTACAGTTTCGGCTGTATTCGTCGCAAACCGATTTAGTGATATAGCTTGGCAGCTTGACAATTTTACAGGCTTCAGGTGAGGCACAAGGCAGTATACTGTTGTGGCATTTACGGGTACAATTTGTCAACTCAGTCCTGGCGGGAACTTTCTTTTTTCTTAGAGCAAGGTTAGTTGTGCTGGCCACAACCCGCCCAACCCAGCCGGGAACTGAGAGCAAGTTGGATGTCTGCTGAGCACAAAGTCCAGAGGACACATAAATATGGATGTAGCGCATCGTGCCGTTATATGACCTCCAGATCGCGATCCAAGAGGGCGACCGAGTTGAAGCCAATAAGCACGACAGAAATGCACGTTGCTTCTATGCTGACCAGGAGTGTCTGTTCTGGGGCTTCTTTCGGCTGGTAGGCCTGGTTGCATCAGGCAAGCATAAACCTCCTTCAAGGAAGGCCATCAGTTTGAGTAGCAAAAAGAGTCCAACAAATCGAGTAAGTGGCTCTTTGACACCAGACCAAGATTACTTAAATGAGTGCCAGTGAATGTAAACTCTGTGACGTTGTTGCTCCGGCACACCATGAAAACTGCTCGTTTTTTTTCCTTGCTGCGCATACAACAATAAAATAGCTTACTTACATTATTTCGACAACTGCTGCCTGGTTATTGGCTTGTACGCACGCTAGAATCCATGGCCACCGCAATTGAACACATTGGTTAATTTCATTTACAACTTTCAAGTAATACAAGGCGGTACAATTTGACGCAGTGCTATAAAAAGAGGAGCGCTCCGAACTCACCGATACGAGATTTCCAAAGGAAAATAGTACATCAAGTGCGAAATTATAGTGTTGCATTTCAGCAGCACAATGTCGAGATGTTGACTGACGGAGACGGCTGCTCTACGCGGGAACAATTAATCTGAACAGGAGTCCGAAACGTTAGAAAAACGTTGGAAGAATTTATAAGGTACAATGCCCTATTGAAAATTGTGGGCTGGTGGATGTTGAAATTCTTGGTGGATATGGTGGAAACAATAGTGGACAAAGTGGAAATAATTGTCGACGTGGTTGAAGCTGTGGTGCTTTTAATGGGCATTGATGGCGAGAGTGGAAATTGGTTGCAGATGGTGGATGATGGTGGCGTGATGGAAGTGCACGTGACATTATGTGAAATCACTGTCATTTCTAATGTTTTCCTATTCAATGTGCAGAAAAATATGTGTACAGTTCAAAGAAGCCAATGCCAGTCATTAAGCATTCTCGCACAATTTTTTTTAATCATGAGGCGTCATTACGACAATAACCGCTTCAAGTTTTGTCGAGTACAGCACCCGTGAATGTTTACATTTTGCGCACACATTTAAAAGGTTTACATCCACGATGTGCTGCTCTATTGTGATGTTTACTGTCGGTGTGAACAGCGACAGTAACTGTGTTACATCGCCATTCAGTTATCAAGAAGTAAATAAGCTCGGGCTGCGCATTTGCCCCTTCCAGCGGGTGGACCATAAGACAGCCGCCGCTTGATACGGCCATGCTAGAAATGCAACTCTGGCAATTGTTGCACACTCACTTAGCTCAGCGTTACTTTAAGGTAACAAGGAAAATGCATGCGAAGCTAAAGTGCACATACTTTTACCTTCTGCTTGCGTCGCGATAACCCCACCAAGTATGACTTCCAGCGTCATATTCTACCACCATGATTTCCACCAAAGCGAACCGACCGAGGCTGTCTACGTGTCATCGGCGCTTATGCTTTTACATGACTTTATCTGTTTACATGACTTTACAGCACAGGTGTGGCATCGGCTAACCTAAATGAAGCATTTTTAAAGACGATAGTCTCTCTTGGGGGACTTAAACGCAGAAATTTTGGTCTGTCTTTCTGTCGTTCTGTTTGTCGGCACGTCACTCGATTGAGTCACCCGGCCAAAGTTGAACCACTTGCCCAAGGGCCAGCCATCTTGAACGGCTGACTAGGTTCATACTTGTGTACATTGTTGATCAAAAAGCAAACATTACGCATATCTGAGGCGCAACATCAGTAGGTAAGTATTAGGTGGTGTGTTCCTTTAATAGAAAACACATAGATACGTAATTCTAGAGACGCTAGTTTCTTAAGCTGAACTGAAAATGCGAGTGCGCTGAAACTCGCCTTCCTCCGTGCCCTTTGCTCGAGCTCATTGTGGTATTTCGGTTTCGGTTCAGTATTGCACTTTACGAATGCCATGGGGCGCCGCTCTGGCATTCCTGTTTTATCCATGCGACGTGTAAATAAAAGAGTGTGTGGAGAGTACTCGTTTAGTGCGGACGTTCCTTCTCCTGCGGCGCTTCGCGCCAAACCGCGTGTTCGGGCTGGCTGGCGTCCCCGCCGGTCGCGTTGGTCACCGCCGGTCTTCGCCTGCCGCTGCGCCGGGACTACCAGCCCGCAACACAGCACTAATGTTTCCCGACGTATTGCCAGATGGCGTCCACATCTCACGCAGCGCCTCTTCTATCGTCTTTAGACGACATTTGCAGGGAAGCACGTAGATACGCGGCCATTTTTTTTTCTTGTGTACGGTGTCCGCACAAGAAGCGATGAGCATCGATGCAGCACGCTTCCGGCAAATGCCTCCGGTCACCAACTGCCGCCGGTCGCACTCGCCGGCACTTCTCCGACTCCTATGCTAGAACATGGACTTGTCAATTCGTGCGCCTTACTGAACCAATACGATGGCATATTTTTCCCACGCAGGTCACTCCTTTCTGGTTCAGCTGTTATGTAGTTGTAGCTAATGATACAGCGTCAGATCAATGCGCTGGCACGGCCGCGCTATACGTTGCACGAAAAAACATCAAAATTGTCAGTCAGTTGTACGTGCGTATTTATCGAATGAGATTAGAGTCGACATAAAACCTCTGCACATGTCGCCCTTTGGTAAAAGCGAGAAACGGATATTAAAATTGGCAGTACGAGGCAGTAAAATATACTCACTCCTCGGCCCAATTGATATTTTTTTTAGTTACGTTGTGAATTGTAAAAGCATGTCAGCTCTGGAGCCATTATCGACGTGCCATTCATTACCGGCAGCAGTTTGTTTGCGTTTAATAACTATGCAAATATTAGTAGGAGGTGAAGATGGCGTCATTCTCGAGTATGAGACATACAAAGCCGACGCCAAACGGTGTATCTAGTCATTCTACAGGTAGTAATTGATGTGTCAGTTTGGCGTAGTGGTAAAGTACTTGGCTGGGGATCTGAAGTTGGCACGTTCGACTCCTAATGGCGGAAGCTTTTCATTTCTGCATACGGCTTTTTTGTGTTCATGCTTTCTACATCGCCTTCTATACAATTATTTATGTGTGACAGCTAGGCACGATGGTCCTGACACTGTAGAGCCGTTTTACGTTCTGTGATTCTCCAGCATCCATCATACGCCAGCATCCAGCACGTACCATATGCCGCCATCTGAAAGCACCATAATCCACCATAATGATGGATGATGGAATCCACCATTCCACATGGTGGGTAAATTTTCAGTAGGGTAATGAATGAAATGACAAAAGACCCACCTGAAAGGATAAAAAGGCTACATAGCAAAACCCACACGAGCCTCTATCAATATAGTTGCATGTTGGTCTTGAAAGCGGTAAAATAGCTTCCACGCGAAAACCTTTCTTCGCTATTGTTTTGAAGTCCTTGAGGGAAAAACAATACGGGTAGAAATCACTGTGGGCAAGAGAGGCGCTCGCTGCCCCTGCCCATCCTGACCTGTCCTGCTGAGGTCTTTTTTTCCCGCTTGTCACATGCAAGAGGTGACTGGAGAAAAGCGATCAAATAAGAGGAACATGCCAAGTGCAGCATGACGTATGGCCGCACGACTAGAAGAAGAGGAAAACGAAGCGGGACATATAAAAAAGAAGGTGACGTGGCCAGAGGGGGTCCGGAGTGTTCGAACGGCAGCGCGTGAGCTTGGAAAGCTGGGGACGAGCGTCACCGGCCTGTGTTCCGGGCGCTCCGGCTCTTCCTCGTGCTACGGTATCGCACCGTAGCCACTGCCTGTTCGAGGACACGTCCACGGACCTGGGACTACCAGCAACGCCCAGGACGCGCCATCGGCTTGTGCACCGAGCGCACCGACCTACGGCACCGCTCCGTAGGCTTCGACCGAGCCAGATTCTCCTCCCGGGAGACGCTGGCCATCTGAAGGACCTGCGACGCCCAGGTCACTGAACCCGGTGCTGCCCACCCTCGTCTACAACGCCAGTCCGCATTCGGCCACGGTTAAAGCCGGGGACATCGACTGGGACGCCTACTTCAACGCTTGTGCCCCCCGCAACGCCTCGACTCTTCCAACGGGACAGAATGCCGTGAGTGGCGTAAGCGATGAACGCCTCGTAATTTGAGTTGTTTGATTCTCTCACTCAATTGTTCTTTGAGCAATAACTGTGTTTAGCGCTAGTTTATTCTTTGTGTGTTCCTTTTTAATGTTTGCAGTGGTTTGAGTTAACAATGTGTGTTTTTCTTGATGTGTAATTAAAATAGGTTTGTGTAACGCTCTCGCCTCGTCCGTTCATTCTAGCCGACTGTTGTCCGGAGATCCGTGACAAAAATAAGTGGCGAGCCTGCCAGGATCCTTTTTCTTATTTTTTGTTGTGGATCGCACGGATTTCAGTGAGGCGGAAGGAATGGACTTGACGAAGATATTAGAGTCGGCTGCGAAGCTTGGTATGTCGAGTGAGGAAGCGATGAGTCTATACGATCGCGAGGAAAAGAGGCTGAGGGAAGAGCGAGCGGAGAGGCGCGAGGAGAGGCGTGAAGAGGAGGAACGCGACAAGAGGAGAATTGAGCGCGAGAAAGAGTTCCTCTTGTGGAAACAGCGGACTTTGGAGGGAGGTAGCGAGATGAGCACAGGTGATAGAGGCTCCACAGTAGAAAGAGAACCTCAGAGAGCGACGCGAGTCTGCCCGAAAAAGTTAATGGCTCCATTTGACGACAGAAGAGACGACCTGGATGCATACTTGCACCGGTTTGAACGAATAGCCCTAGGTCAAGGCTGGGAGCGTAGTGAGTGGGCGACAGCGCTAAGCATGTGCTTAGTCGGGGAGGCCTTAAACGTCTTTGGTAGGATGACCGCCAGTGACTCAATGGACTACGAGAAGGTCAAGTGGGCTCTCCTGCAGAGATTTAGGCTCACTGCAGAGGGTTTTCGCGAGAAATTCCGCAGCGCTAAACCCGAGGACTCCGAGACGGCGAAACAGTTTTCTTGCCGCTTGGCAAACTATTTTGACCGGTGGTTGGACATGTCTAACACGGGAAAAAGTTTTGAGGAGGTACGTGACAAGATGGTCACCGAGCAGTTCTTGGCTTGTTGTGGCCAACAATTAGCAATCTTCCTGAAAGAAAGGAAGTTAAATGGCTTAGATGAATTTGCCGAGGCGGCAGATCAATTTGTAGAAGCGCAAGGGCTCAGTAACCTAAGTAAGGTTAGAGATGAGGAACCAAAGGTCAAGGAACTGAATCGAACTGTACAAAAGATGTACGGAAGGGCGCCTAAAGCTCCCATAAGATGCTTTCTTTGCGACAAGGTCGGGCACCGTGCAGCTGACTGCCGTACTAGTGGTGCAGCCCGCGAGACGCAGACCGTATGTCAAGGGTGCAAAAGGTAAGGCATACTTTGGAAGAATGTAGATATCGAGCGCAGGACAAGGTGGCGTGTGTTTCTGACTTGCATGCATCAGCTGCAGTTCTTCAATGCAAGAAAGAAGGGACGCTACAGCAGAGTAGCATGGTAGATGGAACGCCTGGTTTGAAAGCAGCAATGCCGGTGGTTGTAGGACGAATACGCGATCGTCATGCCTTGGTCTTAAGGGACAGCGGGGCCAACACAGTTCTGGTTCGGAGAAGCCTTGTGAAGGATGAGGACTTGACAGGAACGTTGTCCTCCGTAACTCTTGTAGACGGCACGGTCAGACACCTTCCCGAAGCCAAGATTTTTGTATCCACGCCATACTACACAGGGCAGCTATTAGCGAAATGTGTCGAACAACCGCTGTATGATATTATCTTGGGCAATGCACCAGGAGTAAGAGACGTGAATGAGCCTGATGTGGACTGGAGCAGGCGTGAGACAGCACAGGAAAGAATATGCGCGGTCAGTTTTGCAGCGGCCGTAGAGACGAGGGCTGAAGACAAGGCCAATGCACAGCCGCGTCTGCGTCACGCGTCAGCTACGTCGGTTTTAGGTGTACCACCGGCAGAGATTGCCAAGGAGCAGAAGCATGACCCTAGCCTGCAGAAATGCTTTGATAAGGTAGGGCAGCTACTAAAAGGGAGAGGCAGTCGCACATCGTGTCAGTTTCCAGTAGTCGATGGGCTTCTTGTTAGGAAACGCACATTAAGGTACGGACGGATGGTCCAGCAGTTAGTGGCACCAGAGCGTCTTCGAGAGACAGTGTTGAACTGGGGACACTATAGCATTATGTCCGGACACCATGGTGTGCAGCAGACGCTGTCGCGAATCGCAGATAAGTTCTTTTGGCCAGGTGTCCAGAGTGACATTAAATATTATGTGAGGTCGTGTGACGTATGTCGGCGCGCACATTCAAAACTAACGCTACAGCCGACTTAAACAGATAAGCCCCTGTACGCGTTCATATGCGTAACTCTGTGGTGTGGCGAGTCAGTGTCGTGTTGGTGGTATCATGCCGTCCAAGGACAGTAATAGTGATTGTAGGAATATGAACAAGTGTTTAGTGTGGACAATCACGGTTGTTTTGTGTCAGTGGCGTACGTTGGGTGCATTTAAGACAATAATGACACTGGAAGACGAGTGCGGTGGTGCGTCAGCGTGAGACTTATAGTGGTAAACGTCGGACCGGAGCTCGTCTGAAGAAAACGGAGGTTGGCAGCAGTTTTCTCCTGGAGAAAACTCTCGAAGATGGGGGGTCATTGTCACATGCAAGTGGTCACTGGAGAAAAGTGATCAAATAAGAGGAACATGCCAAGTGCAGCATGACGTATGGCCGCACGACTAGAAGAAGAGGAAAACGAAGCGGGACATATAAAAAAGAAGGTGACGTGGCCAGAGGGGGTCCGGAGTGTTCGAACGGCAGCGCGTGAGCTTGGAAAGCTGGGGACGAGCGTCACAGGCCTGTGTTCCGGGCGCTCCGGCTCTTCCTCGTGCTACGGCATCGCACCGTAGCCACTGCCTGTTCGAGGACACGTCCACGGACCTGGGACTACCAGCAACGCCCAGGACGCGCCATCGGCTTGTGCACCGAGCGCACCGACCTACGGCACCGCTCCGTAGGCTTCGACCGAGCCAGATTCTCCTCCCGGGAGACGCTGGCCATCTGAAGGACCTGCGACGCCCAGGTCACTGAACCCGGTGCTGCCCACCCTCGTCTACAACGCCAGTCCGCATTCGGCCACGGTTAAAGCCTGGGACATCGACTGGGACGCCTACTTCAACGCTTGTGCCCCCCGCAACGCCTCGACTCTTCCAACGGGACAGAACGCCGTGAGTGGCGTAAGCGATGAACGCCTCGTAATTTTAGTTGTTTGATTCTCTCACTCAATTGTTCTTTGAGCAATAACTGTGTTTAGCGCTAGTTTATTCTTTGTGTGTTCCTTTTTATTGTTTGCAGTGGTTTGAGTTAACAATGTGTGTTTTTCTTGTGTGTAATTAAAATAGGTTTGTGTAACGCTCTCGCCTCGTCCGTTCATTCTAGCCGACTGTTGTCCGGAGATCCGTGACACCGCTGTTTATTCACCCAACGACTTTAGAACGACGCACAAATTGTCCCAATCGTCAACGCATCTGAATTGTTTCAACAGGTTCTCCAAGAAATGATTACTTTGAATTTATTTGCCTACCGAAAATTTTGCTTGGGAAAGGGGGCTCTAAACTACTCACAGCGTTGACAAACTACGATTTATATCATTAATTGATTGTTGTAATTTTGTGATACTTGCAATAATGCCCGTCTTATACCACACCTTGAGTCTTTCAATGTGGGTTCGTGCTCAATAGGCAAGCGCTGCACATTTTTTGGGCTCAAGAATAACAATGCAGCGCAGTTAACAAAGAAACGCACCGTTATCCATGCTGGAATTGGTGCTAAAATCATCAGCGACTTTGTGTGGCATTGCAGAGAAAAATGTTATCCTTCTCCTCTGGAGGGTATTGCAAATTCGAGTAATGCTTACTGATCATGCGTTGTATATATCATGCAGTCAGTCTCAGAGAGTGTGAGCGCCTTAGAATGTGTGAGCGGGCTGCTGCTCGCTATGTTTGCGAGCTCTTAAGTCGCAGCGAGGCGGATCCTGGCGCCGACACCACAGGGGGTCGTCGGGAGAGATGCATGGCTCGAAAGCTGCGGCGGGTTTCCTGGAATTATTGCTTGGAGAGTTTGTGCCGGGGAAGCTAACCGCCGCAGCGGATTCTCGAAACGGTCAGGTGGGCGCCGAGGTCCGAGCCATGTGGCCACAGCGAGAGAGGAGGAGCAGCGAGGCCCGAAGCGGGATATCGGGTTACGTCCGTCGGCAGTAATGGCCAACGCGGGTGGTTCTGAGGAAGGAAAGTGTCGCGCGGATTCCTTTTCTCCTAGCTGAGAGCAAGGAGAGGGGAAACGTACAGTGATAGTATGTTTGTTTTTCAACGGAGGGAAATGCCCGTTGGAAGACGGGAGTCGAGAGAGTTCGCTGGGCGCGGCCCGTGCGGACGGTCGTGGTGAATAAACGCTGCCTTCAACCAGACTCTGGCTCTTCCTTCGCGTTGCCAGCGTGCACTCGGATCATTGAGGGGCTGTCGATACCAAACATCAAACTTAACTCATGCCATGCACTGAATAAGCAGCATCCATGCAATGCATATGGGATTGAATGTCGGCTCCAGCCCTTGGGAGGCTTGTAAGTTCCTTGTGATTTATTTTTGTTGCCGAAAGAGCAGTCGCTCTGGCATGAACTCATATTGTTCATTGACGGCGAGGACAGCAATCACAGAGAGTAAAGCTGAAACTATTAATTGGCGAACTAGTGCCGCGAAATAAAAATGACACTTGAAGTGCAAAGAAATCGGCGCACGCAGTCATCGATCGTTGAATATCCTGATCATTGATGCAACGCGACGTCTACGAGAACGTAGTTGGTGCGGTGTGTCGAGAAGTTCTTCGTCGCCAGTTCACCGTTTCGCAAGCAAAACAAAGACAAACCACGCCTCAGTGCTGACGAGACGACACTGGTCTCCCCTTCGAGGTACTGCACAAGGTTTTGTAATTGTTGCTCACTTTGTTGTTGCTCGGCGAAGTCGTCAACGGTTGCAGCTCCAAAAAGGTGCCTTCATCCTGCTTGTCTTGCGGCGGCGGGTCAAAAGAGTCGCGGGCAGGCAGTCGGCATCTGAGTTCTTCCATCCGGACTTGTACACAACGGTTTTTGTGAAATTCCTGGAGTCGAAGACTCCACCGTGCACGACGACCTGAAGGGTCCTTTAGGTTTGCCAGCCAACACAAGGCTTGATGATCGCTCACTACTGTGAAAGGCCTGCCGCATAGGTATGGGCGCAACTGTGACGTAGACCAGATAACTGCTTTATTCGGCCATCATCACGTCATTCTATTCTAAAACATATCATTATTGCCTGTCTTTTCTGCCTCGCTCATGTACCTTCCCGCTGATATAAATATTGCTAACAGCATTTTTAGTCAATATTTCGGTATAATTGCATAAACAGGATTTTTTTTTTTCAATTTTCTGTTTCTTTTTGATGACACAGGAGGTTACATTTTGCGAAAGAAACTATGTTGCAACTTCTCTTGTTCATATTACTGAATGTTTAAAATATTTTTTGTGCCACTCAGGTTTGCGTTTGACGCTGTGACTAAGACAAATAAATGAGAATTAGAGATCTTCGTGAATCAGTGCCTTCATTTGTTCCTTTTTTCTTACGTTCAAACAAGCGAGCACGTTCTCTGCTGCCTATGCTACGGAACTACATGTTCTCATGATTTCTCTATTGAAACGTGCAATCCTGGGTATGAAAATTCTACACGCAAGACATGTTCACTTTTATTGTTGTGGTACGCACAGAGCAAAACTGCATATTTTGTTAAACCATAATCAAGGTGCACAATGCATATCACGTATATTGGTCGCTTTCTGACAGGAAAACAACATGTTGGTGACTCTTAGAGACGTGTACAAGTGTAGTCTGACAACTTTATAGCTCGGCCGTTCTAACATCGTTAGTTTATGCATGCATGCGTTGATCGAGCGACATATCGAAGCGAATGTTTTAGTACGTGGACAATTTTTTATTAACCTAAGATCTCGCTTCGCAGAAAATCCGGTGTCGGCGTCATTGATTGTGAGCGAAAAACTTTACCAACGATGACGACACTGCCCAATGCGAATTCTGAGCGCAGCTGTTTAGGTCTTTAGATTTTGTTGAGGTGCCACTGCTTCGCTAACTGGGAGACCGCGAATGGCAGCGCGTGGGTGCGTTACACAACAGTCGCTGCAGACAGGCCTCCCTTCATGCAGCTCTTTATTTCCATATATGGTGTCACTGGACGCCCTCGCCGCATACATTAATGATGACGTCATCGGAGCTGCACGATGGCGCACACTACTGTACTGCCGCGATTGGCCGCCGTGAAACCTGTCGTCTCACCACTGTTGTTCCCCCCTTTTATTAATGTTTGCGCACAAAATCAATTCAGATCAATCCATGATCATTTTGAGATTTCAACTTTAGTCATTTTATTTCGCGGTATGACTAACACTGCGTGCAATGTAGTAGGCGCCCATAAGGGGGTAAGCGGCGCAGCGCGCACAATTACAACAGCATCGATTCCCGCTTTCCCTCTTTATGACTGATGCATACCATTTGGGATAAGCATAATGTCAAAGGCTCGAATACTTATACCGCATATATCACAATGTGACAATACATGTTTCGAATGAGCTGTAAGTCGAAATTTTCCGCCATATAGCATAGTTAAACATCGATCACTTTCTATAGGATATTTAATACACACGTTTTGCATGTACGGTCTGAATAATTTACACTACTGTAATTATATTACACTACCAACAAGATCATGGTTCTCATATAACAAAGCAAGACATACGTTTTTATTATGAGCTTATTAAAAAATCGGCGTACCATGGCTTCTGCAAAGCACGTCATCTGTTTTCTTTTAGAAACCAAGAAAACCAAAAGCGTCGTCATTTATTACATTCATACATTTCTGAACCGACAGACAGTCCTGCCCTTCTAGAAATAACACTATTATCTTATGCCGCTGCATGAATACCATACTTTTTGTTCTTACATCATACATAATAGTTCTTACCTGCTACAGCGATATTTGTTTTGCCTTAAAGATACACGAGGACATTGAACACTGCAACGGCTTCAGGCGCTTTCCGATGTTCTAGTGCCTGAAATTGTTTCTGGTGTTGCTGCTGCAAGATGGCGCGTCACATTTCAGCGCGATGTCTCGCTTGTCTGCTGAACGTGCACGAGACAAAGGCGAGGTTATAACCACTGTTTAGGAAATGCGAAATGCTCGTTATCATATTTTATCGACGAAGAAGTGAGGCAACGCACACGAGCTCCAATTCTCTAATCCGTATCTCATTATCATTATCTTCACGCCGCTTCGTGTCGAGCTCTTTACATTCGCTACATTAACGTTTGCTTCGTGTTATACTCCATGTATTCCATTTCATTGGATCTATACGCCTCGTTCTTTTCTGTAACAGCGTTTGTGCCCACACCGGCTTCCTTCAAGGTAACTTGCTGCACGGTACCTTCATCACTCTTTAAAAGCCTCTAAATTTGCATTTTTTGCTCTGTAGAAGGGATAAAACTTCCGAGGTCCTAAATAACTTCGACATGGGCTCAATCCTTAGCTTATCAATTTTAGGAAAGAAGCTGTGCTCCTTTTCTAGGCCGTCACTCACACCTCGAGCCACCCACTGAAGACATTACATGCTGTACATATTGTTTCAGTGTTCGATAAATACAAATGCGAATTACCACAACAAACGCATCAAAAACATGGCCAGAAAGCTCAATCTTAGTATGATTCATATTATAGCAGAACACTCTGGTATTATTTTCTCCCCGTGAAGTCTTTTACTGTCCTATTCATTACACATACGAAAATATTTGAGCAGTTTGTCAGTGAGAACACATTTGCCAGATCTTACTACCTAACCCAGGTTCTTCTTCCATGACTTTTTTCCACAGTTTAGTGCTCCTCCTAATAATATAGGAAAAGTTCGAAGAAGCCAATTTCAAACTATCAGATCAAGTGCACATGCTTCGCATAGCATATTGTAACCTGTACACCACAGCAATGATTGCTACAAAAATATATATATATATATATCTATATATATATATATATATATATATATATTGGCCATTGTCAGAAGGCGCTACGTTACATGACGCAAATATACGTTCAAATTTTCCTTGGAGAGTATTTACAGCGTTCCACGTAATGCAGGTGCAAATTTGACCTATAGGGCTTGAAACTGCAACAAATGCATATTTACTTTAGTAATATCTATCTAATTATACAATCAGGAGATATTAGAACAGCGTTCGTTTCAATTTGCAGGGCAAGGGCTTTTGGGTAACTTTTGCTTGTAGTTACCGGAGCCCTTCAATATAGCATGCTTCCTAACCATACCGTGCACGATAAACTGGAGAATTTACTATCTAATTGTAATATTAATATCTGGGATTTTACGTCCCACAACCACCATTTGAATATGATAGGCGCCGTAGTGGAGGGCTCCCGAATTTTAGACCACCAGGGGTTGTTTAACGTGCACATAAATCTATGTACATGACTTCTAGCATTTTCGTCTCCATCGGAAATGTGGCCAGCGCGGCCGCGATTCGATCCAGCGATCTGCGGGTCAGCATTCGAACACCTTAACCCCTAGACCACCGTGGCGGGTATTATCTAATTGTGTGGACCTTTAAAACAAAGCGCTAAAACGTATATCTTAAAGTTATTATGCGATGTGATGTTTTGCTGGCGCAGATGGTGCAGAAATAAATAATAAATAAAATTCACATTGATGTCACGCTGGCAGCAGGTCAAACAGCTTCTGGCTCAGGCACGACAATGGCTAGTGACTAAAATCACAACACCAGAGAAGCATATGCACGCGCGCAACTTCCTAACGACAAATACGTTCACCCGTTTTATATGTGAAGCGACGCACAAACCAATTCACGCTATATGGTTTCAAATACATATATTACGCCTGACGTTTTAACGCTAGCTTCGTAGAAGTAAGACCTTCAAGACAACCAGTTTGTATATCTAGATTGCCTAGGCTCCATTTCTCCAAATATGAACGTTCATCCGTGTCTCATGTATCGCGGACTGAGTCTGTTCTGAAGATAATGCAGTGACACAATTACAAGATGACATTAGAGAACACGAATACGTCACAAGGAGCTTCTCTTACGAGTAGTAGAATTACGGCAATAAATAGCTATATAAATAGATTTGATGCATGAAAAAGCCCGTACAATGCGTACTCACGACAATTTCCGATATCAAGTGCGAAAACATGTTCAAAGCACCCGCCTCTTTAGGTTTAAACTGCGGTTACATGGTGATGGTTGTTCTTCCCTGCCCTACTCAACCACATAATATCAACACCTCGTCTACAGCAATTGCTACCATCCTACGAGCACAAATTAGGCCTAGATAATTTTGGCTAGTGTAACCTGAATAAGGTATAGTTCCGGCTTTTTTTGTGCGCATAACTATAGGTGAGGGCTAATGCAGTCTCCTCTGCGACTGCGAAAGTATGCTGCGGATAACATGCCGATGCTTTTGGCTAGCGTTGACTAATGTTCTGTATATGACGAGTGTAACGCTTGTTAAGAAAACGCTTTGGATACTCATGGGTAGTGAGAGCTAAATGAAAGCTAAAATTTGCTTGTAACGGGTAACGTCGAGTACTGCTCGCATGCCTTGGTTAAGTGATCAATTCACAAGCAATGTACAAGCGATATGTTCCCGTGCCTTTGAAAGATGCTTTTGCCACATTGCAGTTGAGGACGCCATTTGGCGATAGAAGACTACCGCACATTCATACGGGATGATAATGAAATCAGTGAAATAAAATGCGAAGGAGAGATCATCAGTCATTAACTGAATTTTTTGAAAGTAAACATTTCAAGGCGAAAAAGTAAAGTTATATGTTCTTCTACAGATTGGTCGTCTCTTTTTCTTAATTTGATGGCTGCCATAATTTCTAATATTGTGCTTACAATGTTTTCTTTATGATTCACATGTGCCTCGCTGCCTGTGTAATATTAGCAATTGTTGGGGTGTCACGCCCCAAGACCACGATATGGTTATCTGATACGCCCCAATAGAGGCTCCCAAAGCTTCGACCTGTTGATGTTTTTTAACGTCACCTATTCTAAGCACATGGGCCTCTAGCATTTCGCATCCACCGAAAGCTGAACACCGCAACTGCGATTCTATCACGCGACATTTAGGCCGACAGTAGAGCACTCTCTCTCTGTGAGGTACCTAATGATCAATGCACCAATCACAGTACATTGCGAATAAATACTTAGTCACCAGATAGTCTTAACTCATAGCGTCTTCATCGCGTGATAAATGTAGTAGTTGACTAATAACATTCAAGCATTGAGACATAATATTTATTATGGTTGACAAAATGCAATCTTAGTACTAGCATCTCAACACAGCATCTCAACACTAGCATCTCAACACATCAATTGCAAGCGATATTGCCGATATCAAGGAGGCATTTAATTCGCGGTTCGAAGCCCTTGAGAATCGTGTATCTGCACTCGAATCTTCCGCAGCTATTACTAATTGTGGTGTGACAAATGACACGCTTAACTCTGAAATCGCGTCACTTAAAGAATCTGTCACCAAACTCAGTTTAAAATCAGATGATTTAGAAAACCGCTCGCGCCGAAACAATATTCTTTTACATGGATTATCGGAAACTCGTGATGGAAATACCGACTCTTTGCTGAATGCTGTAACACAGGTGCTATCTGTGCGCCTTCAGATACGATGCCCAGATATTGAGCGATGTCATCGCACAGGCAGATCGCGTCAAGGGAGAACACGACCAGTCATAATGAAAATCTTTGATTACAGGGAAAAAATGCGCGTCCTGAAATGTGTTTCGAAACTGAAAGGGTCCGGTCTGTACATAACTGAAGATCTATCCCCGAATGTGCGCACCTTACGAAAGAAACTGTGGGACGCAACTGCCAGTTATCGAGATAACGGATCCAGAGTAAAACTACGGTATGATCATGCCTATATTGATGACGTGCGCTACATCTGGGACAATAGTACAGATTCCTTAAAGCGTGATTCTACTGGTGCCACTAAAGAATCGTTTGCTTCAAAAACTAAAGCAACTTCTCGTTGACTGCCAGGGATTTCTAAAAATCTCATTATTTTGTATTTAAATGCCAGAAGTATTGTTAAAAAGCTCGTGCCTTTACTTGCTCTTGTTACGTCGTACTCTCCCCATGTAGTGGCCATAACGGAAACCTGGCTACATGATGGAGTGTTTGATAGTGAATTTACCCCACCCGGTTATGTAGCAGTACGCAATGACCGATCAAGTGGTAAAGGTGGTGGTGTAGCGCTACTGATTCGTTCTGACATCAATTTTTTTGTGCTCCCCGACACACCAGATGTTTTTAGAATAGCGTACGCAAAGCTTTGCGTTGGCTTTTCGCGCAACTGCGCATGCGTCATACGCCAACCGCTTGCGGGCGCCCGTTAAGTTACCAAAATAGCGGGCCGCAAACGCTAACGCTAACTTAGCGTACGCTATTCTAAAACTGCCTAAAAACTGGTTTGGTGTAAACTATGTTTAAATAAACTGTCAATAATTGTTGGTGTATTCTATCGTGCACCAGGTTCTTCCTTAGAATATTTACAAGGCTTCGCACATTTATGCACAAACATGACTTCGGTACCTCAAAATTTGTCTTGATGGGGGACTTTAATGCACCGGGTATTAACTGGCAAACGAAAAGTTGCACTGGGCAAGAAATTTCTATTTGTAGGGAAATTGTATCTATTTCCCTAACCCTGGGCCTCACTCAAATTGTACAATCTCCAACTCGCCACAACGCTCTCCTAGACCTCGTTTTCCTCAGTTCTCATTTAGTTCAAACAGCATTTCAGTGCGACGTAATTGATGGCATTTCCGACCACAAAGCTGTGCACATATCGCTTCCATCCCGTCTAATTAAACAGCAGCCTAGCATTACGCAGTGTCATGATTTCGTTCATGCTGATGATGCCTCTATCACAGATGTGCTAGCTTCCAACTTTGATTCTTTTCAGGCACTTTGTAGTCATGGTCACGTTGACACTTTAGTCAGCGCATTTGAGCATGTCGTGAAGTTATGCATTGATCAATTCGTTCCTCTCAAAACCAAAAAAAGAAATCCGCAGATTCCACGGATGAATCGCAGCTTGCTGCAAACTTCACGTCGCGTTCGTCGTCTGCGCCGTTTGAAAAAGACAGGTAATCCAGATGTTATCCGTCGCTTTAACACTGCTGTGATAGATCTGCGTAAAAAAATGGAATGTGCTAGGAACTTTTATTTCCAAATTGAACTTCCAGCATTATTAAAATCTAACCCACGCAAATTCTGGTCTTCTATTAACCCCGCTAGAACCGATACAGTTTCCTTTATATTAGATGGCACGGCAGTTTCAGACCCTATTAAGATAGCTAATGCGTTCAATATCTATTTTCAGTCAGTGTTCACGCACGACAATAATGCTCTCCCTTCGCTTAGAAGTTCTAATCCAGAGCTGTCCGTCGACGATCTGGTAATTAGCACAGAGGGTATCCTAAACTTGATTCTCAAGTTAGATACGAAGAAGTGCACTGGCCCCGATAATATTCCGAATAGCTTTCTGGTGCGATACGTTTTGTGGTGTTCACGTTATTTGACCATCATTTTTAACAAATCTTTGTCTTCAAGTACAGTCCCCGAGTCCTGGAAGTTAGCCAAGGTCCTGCCTCTGCATAAATCAGGAGACAGACAACTCCTCTCCAACTATAGACCCATATCACTTACTTCCAATTCAGGAAAGCTGCTCGAACACATCATTTATAAACACATAACTGAGTTTCTTGAATCGAATAATCTTCTGTCCTGCACACAACATGGATTTCGTCGCGGCTTCAGCACAATAACGCAACTGGTGGAATTTTTCCATGATATTATTAGTAACTTAGATATTGGTAATCAAATTGATGCATTATTTATAGATTTCTCGAAGGCTTTTGACACCGTTATACGCAGCAAGCTTACAGGTAAACTAGAGGTACTTTTAAATAATCCGCAATTAATTGACTGGTTAGCAAGCTTTCTAAACTCGCGCTCTCAATTCGTCTCATTCAATTCCAAGTCCTCGTCAGCAGTAGAAGTTACATCTGGTGTCCAACAGGGCTCCGTTCTCGGTCCCCTATTATTTCTGATTTTTATAAATGACCTTCCCAGCAATATTATGTCCCAAGTTCGCCTGTACGCCGACGACTGTGTACTTTACCAGGTAATTACTTCTCCTAATGATCATGCCATACTTCAAGATTCTTTCTCGCAGTTTTGTTCTTGGTGCTCGGATTGGCAGATGCAGATAAACTTCCAAAAAACAGTAGTTTTGTCTTTCACGAACAGCCATTCTTCATCACAATATGCATACTCCTTCAACAACATCGCAGTTCCCCGAGCACAGACATACAAATACCTTGGCGTTATGTTCACATACAACATGCAATGGTCGCATCACATAGATTACATTACATCTAAAGCATTAAAAAAGTTAGGTTACTTAAGACGTACATCATCTGCATCGCCAAAATCCACCAAATTACTAATGTACAAAACACTGATCCGCCCTATATTAGAATACGCTTCGTGTGTGTGGAATCCATACAAAGTGTGTGACGTGAATAAAATTGCATCTGTCCAAAGGAAATCTGTTCGCTTCATTTTTCATCGCTACGACCATGATTTTTCGCCCTCATCTGCAATGAAATCTTTGAAGTTATCTCCATTGTGCGCTAGGCGTGATATTGACTCTTTGAAACTTTTGCACTCTTATGTTCATTCATCATGCCGGCTATCTAATGATAATTACATCGTGTATGCTAATGCTCTTGCAACTAGACGTGGTCACAATCTTAACATAAGGCCATTCTTCGCACGTACTAATATGTTCAAATACAGTTTTTTTCCGAAAATTATTGTCTACTGGAACGATCTACCCGGTTCTATTTTATTTTTTTTTTCTTCTTTTCATTTATGTACCCGATTGTGCTCAAGAGGTGGCGATATTTGTTCTGAAGAAGAACTTGTTGTGATGTTACTGTTATTCTTTCCTATTGTATGTACCCCACTCCTGCAATAGCCCTGCATTGGGCTGCAGTATTTGAAAATAAATAAATAAATAAATTGCTGCCATCGCTTTACCCCGCCCATATTATTCAGTATATACCGGGTGTCCCAGCTATCTTTAGCCAAGGGTTTAAAATTACGATATTAGAGGCAGACGAGTGAAATCGCCTGCAAATTGCTGACAGTCACCTTGCGCACTACAGACAATTTTTTGTTTGGTAATTAACTAACTTGTTAATTACGATTATTTAATTAAATTGATAAACATTGATTGTAAGCAAGAAATGCGGCTTGCAAAGTTCGAGAGCCTCTTTATAAATCCCAATTCTATTATTTGCACCAAAGAAAGTCTCACGTATACCATTTTTCCAAGCTGCAAAGAAAGCCCGCGAAATACGAAAAGAACCACGTAACTAGCGCGTTTGCACGCCGCGAGAATGCTGCCCGCAGCCGCGGTTCGAGCGAACAAAATCAGCTGCGGCCGCGACTCGCCGGCTCCGTTGCAGCGGTTGGCCGATAACTCGACGGTGGTTTTTCTGGCCCGCGTCAGCCAGTTGGCGCGCGTGACCGTGCAAGTTGTAGCGAGCGCGGGCCAAGAAACCACCGTCAACTTATCGGCCTACCACCGCGACGGAGCCGCCTAGTCGCGGCCGCAGCTGATTTCGTTCGCTCTAACCATGGCTGAGGGTAGCATTCTCGCGGCGGGCGAATGCGCTAATCACGTGGTTCTTTTTGTATTTCGCGGGCTTTCTTTGCAGCTTGGAAAAAATGGTATACGTGAGACTTTCTTTGGTGCAAATAATAGAATTGGGGCTTCTGAAGACGCTCTCGAACATTGCAAGCCGCATTTCTTGCCTAAAGTCAATATTTAGCAATTTAATTAAATATACCTCATTAACAAATTAATTAATTACCCAACAAAAAAATGTCTGTAGTGCACAAGGTGGCTGTCAGTAATTTGCAAGTGATTTCACTCGCCTGCCTCTAATATTGTATTTTTAAGCCCTTGGCTAAAGATAGCTGGCACACCCTGTATAGTACGCTGTATATACCGCATCATTTTGTCTGTCTGTCTCTCACATGATTCACCCACCCGGTCAAAGTTTAAGCACTTGCTGAACGTCCAGACATCTTGAACTGAGAGTTCGTTCATACTTGTAGATCAAAAAGCAAATATTACGCATGTCTGATGCGCAACAATAACTCGTATTTATTAGGTGATGTATTCCTTTACTAGAAAATAAATAGATACGTAATTCTAAAAACCCTGGTGTTCCTTAGGCTACGCCAAAAGTTCTAGTGTTTCTTAGGCTGCGCTGAAACGGCGTATAAACGCCCGGCAGAAAAAGAACGGCGGGCAAAAGACTGTCGGCTTTCTATGACATTTGCCGCGAAGCACGCAGATACACGGCCAAATTTTATTGCGATAGCAATTATATGGACAGTCTCGACACCGGCCAGCCCGAACACGCTGTTTGGCGCGATGCGCCGAAGGAGAAGAAACGTCCGCACTCAACGAGTACTCTCCAAAACTCTCTTACTTCCACGTCGCCTGGGTAAAACAGGAATGCCAGAGCGGCGCCCCCTGTCATTCGTACAATGCAATACTGAACCGAAACCGAAACACAACATGAGCTTGTGCAGAGGGCACGGAGGAAGACAAGTTTCAGCGCAGTCGCATTTTCAGCGCACCTTAAGAAACTAGGGTTGTAACATTGTAGGGCGAGTAGGGCCAGAAGGACCGTCACGACGAAAACCTGCCTCCTCAGTCGTATTCGCCTGGAACGTTGGTGTGGCTTCGCGTTCCCTCCTCCGCTCCTGGCCTTTCCACAAAGCTACTGCCTAAGTACGAAGGCCCCTACCGCGTCCTACGTCAAGCATCCTCAGTTGACTATATGATTGAGCCTGTTCAATCATCTACGGACCGCCGTCGTCGCGGCCGCGAGACTGTTCACGTCGATCGACTGAAGCCGCATTATGACCCACCAGTTGTACCTGTTCCTTAGGTCGCCAGGATGGCTCCTTTTCCGCGGGGGAGTGATTTGTAACATGGTAGGGCGCAGACAAGAACGCCTGCGAAAGAAGGAGACGAAGACGATTGTTGTTGGCGCTCGCGCTTGCTCGGCTTGGACCGCTGATCGCTTCAGCCGTGGCAATCTTTTAATAAACGCGTTACTGTCTCAACGTTAAACGCATACCATCAAGGTCTTTAATATTGCGTATCTATGTATTTTCTGTTAAAGGAACACACCGCCTAATACTTACCTAGTGATGTTGCGCCTCAGATATGCGTAATGTTTGCTTTTTGATCAACAATGTACACAAGTATGAACCTAGTCAGCTGTTCACGATGGCTGGCCCTTTGGCAAGTGGTTCAACTTTGGCCGAGTGGCTGAATCGAGGGACGTGCGGACAAACAGAAAGACAGACAGAAGGACAGACAGAAAGACAGACCTAAATTTCTGCGTTTAAGTTCCCCAAGAAAGACTATCGTCTTTAAAAAATAACCCGTGATGCTCTTCTGTGGCGCAATCCACACCTCGAGCCACCAAATGAAGACGTTAAACGCTGTATATATTGTTGTGGTGAAAAGAACGATGATCAGGCTCGAACTAGAGGAAGACGACGCCTCTTACCGCCACTCGAGTGCCATTCGTATTTCTCGTAAATATACCAAGTTTTTGCTCGTGTGCCTCCTTTCTTTGTTCAGCAATATCATTTCAGTATTCTATATCAAATGAATTTGACTCATCACAGCAATCACAACATCACCTATACCAGAATGCTCTAGTGTTATTTACACATGCGCAAATATTAAGGCACAAATAATCCTTACACCTACAGAAATATCTGTGCAGTGTGTCAGTGGCAGCACATTTGCCATATTTCACAATATAACGCAGGGTTCTTCTCCAATGACTCGTTTTCCCATCGTTTGGGTCTCCTCGCAATAGCATATAAACAGTTATTTCGCCCTTACTTTTCAACCTTTCTACCAAGAGCTCTTGTTGAGTGAAGCAATGCCATAAACGGTACACCACTGGCATGAATGATACAATAATTAAAAAACATATCCGCCATTTTGAAAAAAGGGCAACGTTACATATTCATAAAATACCTACATCGTTTCCCTTGAAGAGTGTGTCTGAAATAGCACGCAATACAAGAATTATCCTCTATTGCTTAAAAGCGCTATGAATGCATAATTACGGTAACATTATCTAATTGTTATGCAATAAAGAGAAGTTACCACAGCCTTCGTTTCAGTTTGGATAGCAATTATTCTTGGTTAAATATTTCGTGTCCTTCCCCTGATATTTTCGATGTCCTTCAATATGGCGTGCTTCGTAACCATACCATGCGCGATTAGCAGCAAAAAATATCGAATGGCGTGGACATTTAAAGCGAAGCTCTCGAACCTCTTCTTTAATGTTACTGTGCGCTGCGATTTTTCTCACGCGCAGATGGTGTGGGAATACATAAAAGTGGCATTGACGCCATGTTTACCACAGGTAAAAGAGCGTGTGACGCAGGGAGATCGATAGCTAGTGTTTAAATGTACAACATTAAACACGCGTGAGCCCAAACAGAACGTCCTAACTGCAATGACGTGCACCCGTTTTATAAATTAAGCGATGCGCAAAGCACTTAACAATATCTGGTTTTCAAAACATGTACGTCCGATATTTGCATCATATTTTCGTAGAAGTAACACGTTCAAACCAACTTATCAGTATGTGCAAGTTTTGTTGGCTCTATTCAAAATGAGCCCTCATAAGTCTCTAATATATCGGTAATAGGTCGGTCCTGAATATATTACCGTAATGAAATTACAAGACGACAATAATAACAAAAAGTCGTCATAGTCAACTTCTCTTAGGGGTAGTACAATTACTGCAACAGTAAATATATAATTAAAGTTCATGTTTTAAGAATGCAGTAGAGCACGTTGTCACGACAAGTTGCTAGACGATCTCGACAAGTGCGAGGGCGTGCTACAAAGTACCCGCCTCCTCACACCTAAACAGAAGTTACATTGTAAGGCTTCATCGTTCGTGCCCTATTCGGCTGCATAATACAACACCTGGCCTACTGGGAATGCTAGCATACGAGCCGCGGTTAGACAAAGATAATTGTTGCTAGCTTACACAGAATAAATTATAACTTCGGCTATAGTGTCGCTAACGAATTGAAATGTAGGCTAATGCAGTCAACTGCCGTGTAGCGCCGGGGAAGGTAGGCTAATTGTTGATGAAATTCCATGCTCTTGGCTAGTGTTGAGTAAAGTTCGGTATATCATGAGTAACTCTGCTAAGCAAACGCTTTGGATAGTAATGGCTAGTGGGAACTAAAAAACAGCTAAAATGAGCATGTAATGGGTATTGTCGACTACTGTAGGGATATCTGGGTTAAATGATTGATTTACAAGCAATGCCTAAGCAATCTGTGGCTATGTCCCTGAAAGGTGCTTGTGCCACATTTTTGCTTGAGGACGCCATATGGCGTTACAAAGCCACAGTGTACTGGTATTGGTTCCAATAAAAGCAACAGAAATCAAATGCGAGGGAGATCATGCACCCCTATAAGGATATATTCTGAAATAGAAGCTGCAGGCGAAAAAATACAATGCAAGGCGCTAGTAGATCTTTGTCGCCTTATTTAATTTTATGGATGCTGTAAGTTTACACGTTGTGACAAGAATGCATAGTCTGTGAATCTTAGGCACTTCGCTATCTGGTGACAGTAATCATTGGAGTTTTACGTCCCAAAAGCTCGACATCATTCTGA
The DNA here is from genome assembly GCF_013339695.2 of Rhipicephalus sanguineus. Classification (NCBI taxonomy): domain Eukaryota; kingdom Metazoa; phylum Arthropoda; class Arachnida; order Ixodida; family Ixodidae; genus Rhipicephalus; species Rhipicephalus sanguineus. The sequence continues at coordinate 83,604,078 of NC_051183.1, read as the reverse complement.
GAAACGCCGTTGCGAAGGGGTCTGAAAATTTCGACCACATGGAGTTCTTTAACGTGCACCTAAATCTGAGCACATAGGCCTCTAGCATTTCGTCGCCATCAATATGTGGCCGCCGCGACCGTGATTCAATCCCACTACCTTCAGCTCAGCCGTAGAGCACTCGCTGTACATGAGATACCTAATGATAAATGCAGCAGTGCCGTTTACTAGGACTGACAATTGTCGGCGCTTGTGTTTCGTGTGCTCCATCATGTTTTCGTCTTACTTCGTGGCGCCGTTTCGTAAATATGCAGCAATGACACTGCAGTGCGCATATCTCGCCACCAGATGAGCTTATCTAATACCGATTTCTTCATGCGACAAATGCAGTACTTGACTCATATCGCTGGCGCGTCAAAACATAATGATTGATATAGTTAAGAAAATGTAGCATTATTATTAGCATCAGATCATATCCTCCCTTACTGCAATCGGATTGCCCCACCTACATTATTTAGTATATATTGCCGCTCTATGTAGATTATCTTCTTGTATCAAAGTCTCATTGCTTCTGACTTTAGAGCAGTTGCATAGGTCTTGGCTTCGTGGAATCCAGGGGTAAGTCTAAGGTTTTTCTGATTCGAAACGATAAAAGTTAATCCTTTTGTTCTTTATTTATTTTCTAATTGTGTTCAAGCGATTAAGTTGTGCGTAAGCGCGTGACTACTTTGAACACATTTGATTGAACCGTAACCTATGGCAACGTCATGTTTTTGTCCGAGAATTACTATGCATCTCAAAAATATGTACCTTAATGGCACAAAGTAGTTTATCGAGTCATTTGGCCTAAATAGATATAAAGGGGCAGACTGCGATTGAGGTACAATCAAAATGTATTATTCATAACGCGTAAAAGGCAATATTTGTGAGCGCAGCACTTTGGCAATCAAGGTGAAGTAAATACCATAAACGAAAAATGACCACATTGGGCCGTTATTGCATAATTTCGGTGACGTAACACGTTTGTTGTACTACAGTACAGTAAATATCGCTGTACCGCTCGTATCAAATGGTCTCTTCTAGGTCCTGTTCGACTGCAAAAATGCTTTATCTACACATTTCTCTTGGACTATTTGATGAAATAGCTTTCTTTATGTTTGCCTGTGCTCAAGCTAGCATCCCAACGGCAGTAATCAGTTGGTCAAGGCCTCCATTCACAGGTCATGCATTTTTTGTTGTGCAAGATATTCAATATAAGGACCTCGAAGCTTGACATGGCCAAAATGTTTATTGCTTCAAGGGCCGTGCAACGTACCACTAGTGCGTTATGCTAATGCCTTTATCACGGCGTCTATTTTACGTCAGCACCAAAAGAAGCGCGGTCGGAAAACAGAAACTTTTTAAGCAGCCAATCGACGAGTTTCCTGCTCACCGTGTATCTTTTTTTGACGCGATAGCATTAGAGAACCCGTGCCGCAGACGTTGTGGCGTCAGGGGCGTTTTCTGTGAACAACAAATATCGGAGAACGCAAAGAATAAAAATCAGGGCTCAAACCGGAATCCAGTGCAGTAATTCTGCTTTGTAGTCAAGTATACGAAGGAGCCAGACCATTGCTTAAATATCCCTCGATAAGGACCCTATACAATCATCATGTTGGTTAAGGAGTACCGTTAACGAATGTGATATTGCGTGGCAGAAGCGTAACTATGTGTATTGAGTAATTAGTGGGTAGCTGAAAGCCTAAATGTCAGTACAAATATGTGAGCTACAAACCATTATCTTCATCGTAAGCCACAGCATTCTCCAGTGGGCCGCCATGTAGGTGCGTGTACTGCCTTAGCGCGGTGCGTACTTCGCAACTCTAATCTCAATAGGTGCCCTAATAGAATTTACCACGGCCAATGTCACGCTCCAAGACTTCGGTGCCCTCGCAGCACGACTGCGGTGTTGAGAAGCTAAGCATCCAAAGCGAATAAGGAGACAATTCAAAGAGGACATGAAAAACCTATCCCGTTCCAACCTTAAAACGTATCATGTGCGCCCAAGTTGTCGTGGTCAAAAGCGAGGAACTTTCTTGTTCTTGCACAATTTTTTTAACTCCGCCGTAATCATCAGTATACGGGTGTGGAGAGAGACTTTGTTAAAAAGAGCTCTCTCAGCTAAAACGAAAAAAACATAGAATCAGCCTTCCGTCAATGTATCTGCTTTGTCTGCTGCCCCTTTTTATCAAGAAAGTGTAATGCCGCGAGTCTTATATTTCATGAGTGAAAGCTTCACCCACAAAGACTGTGGGCAATGCGCTGCGCAGGCCTCGCCGTGATGTGTAGGAAGCTTCGCGATTGTTTTGGAACAATCTGTTAAGTTTGCGCGCCGCACGAGAATGTTCCAGCTTTGTCGAGAGATAACGCCGCCACCAGCGATATCGCTGGAAAGTTGGATAGCACCTGTATAAAAACCGACGCACTTGACCGCTTGTCAGTTGATCGACGGACGACGCCCTGTTCGCCGCTATCATTGTACAGCGTGTATTGCTGTAGTTCTAGTTCTCATTTTCCCGGCCACAAGTTCGGCCAAATAAACAGTTTCATTCTGCAAACGCCGACTGCTGTCTTCGTGGACGTCACGACCACGTGACATCTGGTGGAGGTGCTGCTTTATGATCCGGACGCCACCGCGGAGCGCTGACCCAAGCCCAAGCCGCGAAGAAGAGGACTCTAAGGACAACCCGGAGCCTCGAACCAGCCGCCGGCAGAAAGGAGTACCCCCCGAATACGAACCCCTACTGGACAAGACCAGGATCACAGCGAAGACAACAGCCACAATGACAACCGCTGGGGCGCCTACAACGGTCGTCATGCACCAACCGAGGGAGCCGCCGACATTCCGCGGATCACCATGCGAGGATCCAGAAAGCTGGCTGGAGGCATACGACCGGGTCTCCACGTTCAACAACTGGGACTGTGACGAGAAGCTACGCCATGTCTACTTCGCCCTTGAAGATGGCGCAAGGACCTGGTTCGAGACTCGAGAGTCCACGCTAACATCATGGGACCTCTTCCGCACCGGATTTCTCAACACCTTCACGAGCGTCATCCGGAAAGAAAGGGCTGAAACCCTTCTCGAGACCCGTGTACAGCTCCCCAATGAGAACGTCGGACTGTACACCGAAGAAATGACTCGCCTATTCCACCATGCCGATCCAGCCATGTCCGAAGAAAAGAAAGTTCGCTTCCTGATGCGGGGAGTGAAGGAAGAACTCTTCGCCGGACTTGTGCGCAACCCGCCGAAGACGGTCTCGGAATTCCTTTCGGAGGCCACCACAATCAAAAAGGCACTAGAAATCCGCACTAGGCAGTACAACCGCCGCATTCCTACGACGACCTACGGGGAGGTTCAGGCGCTGCAGTCTGATGACCTGCGTGACACCATCAGAGCGATTGTGCGGGAGGAGCTGCGCAAACTGTTACCTTCGCCGCAGCATCAAGTGGATTCAATCGCCGACGTTGTCCGCGAGGAAGTCCGGCAATCGCTTGGAATTTCCGAAGCACCGCAGGCTCAGCCGGAAGCCATGAGCTATGCTGCTGCAGCCCGACGCAACGCCCCCCCCCTCCTCGCCCACGTCAATACGCCGCGCCGCCGCAGCAGTTCCGCCGCAGCAGTTCCGCCGCCACCACCACCGACGCCATACCGCCCGCCGACAGGACAACGCTGCGCCCACCGAAAGACCGACGTTTGGCGTGCCCCTGACAACCGACCGCTCTGCTATCAGTGCGGGGAAGCCGGCCACACATACCGCCGATGCCAGTATCGACAGATGGGGCTACGCGGATTCGCCGTCAACGCGCCGCGCCCGCAGCCAGGCGAACGGCCTCGCGACATCGACGACTACCTCACCGGAACACAGTGGGAAGAACGACGACCTTCCCGCTCGCCGTCGCCCGGCCGCTACATGTCACCGCACCGCCGGCAGTACACTGGCCCAAACCGGGGCCGGTCGCCTAGCCCGTACCGGGAAACTAAGGTCAGCAACCGATGGAGGTGCGGTTGCTGTACGACGAACTGCCGAAGATCCTCCGCGGCCGCCGACGACGACAACGCGACGAGACCTTCAGAACACGATGCAAACCGGACGGAGCCCTCACGACGAAACTTCGCAGCCCGAAGAAAACCTGACGACGCAACGTCGAAACAGCGGGACAAATCGACGAAGCCGTGATCGGACGCCACGACCTAACCGCAACGCAAGACGACGAACAAGCGACCTCGATGTTCTTATCGACGGCCACAGCGTCACAGCTCTCGTCGACACCGGTGCCGACTATTCCGTCGTCAGTGGGCCATTCGCCACCAAGCTGAAGAAAGTAAAGACCGCTTGGAGTGGACCAGAAATCCGGACAGCTGGAGGCCACTTGATAACGCCGATTGGTGTCTGCACGGCGAGAGTCACCATCAATAACCGCACTTATCCTGCGAGCTTTGTAATCCTACAAAACTGCTCCAGGGATGTGATCCTCGGAATGGACTTCCTAAGTGACCACGGCGCCGTAATCGACCTGAGGTCTGAGTCGATAACACTAACCTCAGACAAAGCGCTCCCGCCCCACGCGACGCCAGGGAACCATGCACTGAATGTGATAGAAGAGCAGGTGACCGTTCCGCCGCGCTCCAGCGTCATTATTTCCGTCGGCACCGAAAAACCTGCGAACCTTGAATGCGTAATCGACGGCGATCAGCAACTACTCCTGAATCGTCAAATTTGCGTCGCAAGAGGTATCGCCGAGCTGCATGACGGTAAAGCAAAGGTACTGCTGACAAACTTCAACCACGAATATAGGCACCTCAACATGGGTACGACGGTTGCCTACATCGACGAATGTGTAGCCGCCAGCGATGCTTTCGCCCTCTTCGATGCTGTCGAACCTGCTTCGACGAATAGGGGTCCCGTACGGAATTTTGACGTCAACCCGAGCCTTCCGAAGGTCAAGCAAGACAAGCTCAAAACCCTGCTCCTGAAATACAAGGACTGTTTCTCGTCGTCATCGCGGGTCCGACAAACGCCCCTTGCTAAGCACCACATTATAACAGAAGAAAATGCTCGACCACTCCGTCAGAGTCCCTACCGAGTTTCGACGCGGAGAACACGAGGCCGTGAAGAAACAGGTCGACGAAATGCTGCGCGACGACATTATCCAGCCGTCGAAGAGTCCGTGGGCATCCCCGGTGGTGCTAGTGAAGAAGAAGGATGGGACTCTACGTTTTTGCGTCGATTATCGTCGCCTGAACAAAGTCACGAAGAAGGACGTGTATCCCCTTCCCCGGATAGACGACACCCTGGATCGATTACACAACGCAAAGTACTTTTCGTCGATGGACCTCAAGACCGGTTACTGGCAAATAGAAGTCGACGAGAGAGACCGAGAAAAGACTGCCTTTATAACGCCAGACGGCCTCTTTGAGTTCAAGGTCATGCCTTTTGGTCTTTGCTCGGCACCTGCGACTTTTCAACTGGTTATGGATACAGTACTGGCCGGCTTGAAGTGGCAGACGTGCCTCGTGTACTTGGACGACGTCGTAGTGTTTTCCTCAAACTTCGACGAATACCTTCGGCGCCTTGAAGCTGTACTTCAAGCAATCAAGACCTCCGGACTCACTTTGAAGCCTGAAAAGTGCCGCTTCGCGTACGAGGAGCTCTTGTTCTTGGGTCATGTGATCAGCAAGGATGGTGTTCGCCCGGACCCGCGGAAAACAGCTGCCATCGCTGACTTCCCGACGCCCACCGACAAAAAGGCCGTACGCCGTTTTCTCGGCTTGTGCGCCTATTACAGACGTTTCGTCAAAGAATTTTCACGGATCGCCGAGCCCCTGACGCAACTCACGAAGGCTGACGTCGAATTCAGGTGGGAAACGTCGCAAGTTCAGGCACTTCAAGAATTGAAACGACGCCTGCAGACGCCTCCGATACTTGCGCATTTCGACGAGCACGCCGATACGGAAATCCACACCGACGCAAGCAGCGTAGGACTCGGCGCCGTCCTTGTGCAGAAGACCGACGGATTGGAAAGGGTCATCAGTTATGCTAGCCGGTCGCTATCAAAGGCAGAAATCAACTATTCCACAACAGAAAAGGAGTGTCTGGCCATCATCTGGGCTACATCGAAGTTTCGCCCCTACATCTACGGCCGGCCCTTCAAAGTTGTGAGCGACCACCACGCCTTGTGTTGCCTAGCCAACTTGAAGGACCCTTCAGGTCGCCTCGCACGGTGGAGCCTAAGACTCCAAGAATTCGACATTACCGTCGTTACAAGTCCGGAAGAAAACACTCCGACGCCGACTGCTTGTCTCGTGCCCCCGTTGACGCACCGCCGCAGGACGGCCACGATGATGACTGCTTTTTGGGAACCATAAGTGCCGACGACTTCACTGAACGACAGCAAGCCGACCCGGAACTCAGGGGCCTTGGGGAATACCTCAAGGGCAGGACCGCCGTTGTTCCAAAAGTATTCAGGAGGGGATTGGCGTCATTTCTCTTGAAAAACGACGTCCTCGTAAAAAAGAACTTCTCTCCGGCCCGGGCCGACTACCTCATCGTTGTACCTTCGGCACTGCGACAAGAGGTTCTGCAGGCCCTGCACGACGACCCGACGGCTGGCCACCTCGGCTTTTCCCGCACGCTCGCGAGGATACAAGAAAAATACTACTGGCCACGCCTTCCTGCCGACGTCGCCCACTACGTTAAGACTTGCCGAGATTGCCAGCGACGGAAGACACCGCCGACTAAGCCAGCGGGACTTCTGCAGCCAATCGAACCACCGCACCGGCCGTTCCAGCAAATCGGGATGGACCTACTGGGGCCGTTCCCGACGTCGACTTCCGGCAACAAGTGGATTGTCGTAGCGACTGACTACCTCACCCGCTACGCCGAGACAAAGGCCTTGCCCAAAGGCAGTGCCTCCGAGGTAGCCAAGTTTTTCGTGGAGAACATCGTCTTGCGTCATGGCGCCCCAGAGGTTCTAATCACAGACAGAGGTACCGCCTTTACTGCGGACCTAACTCAGGCGATCTTGAAGTACAGCGAGACGAGCCACCGCCGCACCACCGCCTACCACCCGCAGACCAATGGCCTCACCGAGCGTCTAAATAAGACCATCGCCGACATGCTCGCCATGTACGTCGACGTTGAGCACAAGACGTGGGACGCCGTCCTTCCGTACGTGACCTTCGCTTACAACACGGCCGTCCAAGAAACGACGCAGATGACGCCGTACAAGTTGGTCTACGGAAGGAGCCCGGCGACGACGCTCGACGCCATGTTACCCAACGTCACCGACGAAGAAAATGTCGACGCCGCCGCTTACTTACAACGTGCCGAAGAAGCTCGACAGCTGGCCCGCCTGCGCATCAAGACCCAGCGGCACACCGACAGCCGTCGCTACAATCTTCGACGACGCTTCGTCGAGTACCAGCCCGGCGACCGTGTCTGGGTCTGGACGCCAATACGACGACGCGGACTGAGCGAGAAGCTTCTTCGACGATACTTCGGACCGCACAGGGTACTTCGACGTCTCGGCGCACTCTACTACGAGGTTGTCCCCGACGGCATCACGAACTCCCAGAGGCGCCGAGCTCGACCCGAGGTCGTGCATGTGGTGCGCCTTAAACCGTACTATGCTCGTTAGCGCACCTGAGGACTCTAATGTTTGCTTTATTTATTTTTTTCTTTAGTATTGCACGTATTCATGTTCTGTTTTTAAGCATCGGGACGATGCTTTTTCAGAGGGGGGCATTGCCGCGAGTCTTATATTTCATGAGTGAAAGCTTCACCCACAAAGACTGTGGGCAATGCGCTGCGCAGGCCTCGCCGTGATGTGTAGGAAGCTTCGCGATTGTTTTGGAACAATCTGTTAAGTTTGCGCGCCGCACGAGAATATTCCAGCTTTGTCGAGAGATAACGCCGCCACCAGCGATATCGCTGGAAAGTTCGATAGCACCTGTATAAAAACCGACGCACTTGACCGCTTGTCAGTTGATCGACGGACGACGCCCTGTTCGCCGCTATCATTGTACAGCGTGTATTGCTGTAGTTCTAGTTCTCATTTTCCCGGCCACAAGTCGGGCAAATGAGAAACGCCGACTGCTGTCTTCGTCGACGTCACGACCACGTGACAGTATTAAGCCGGGGTCTATCAAGACTTCAGTGACGTCATTTCCGCCACGGAAATAACGTTAGTAAATGCACACGAAGAGATAACAGAAAAGTTACAAGAATAATCTTCGTTGACGAGCATGACCTGGGAGTCGAAATCGTGACCTCTCGGCCCGCGTCGATGGGTGTCGGGCGCTCTACCCGCTGAGCTACCAAGCCACATACATGAAGCTTCACAAATACGTTCCGCGAGCGAGACGCCCGCGGGAAGTAAAACGCCTTCGTGGATTCACGTCTGAAGTCACAAACATACCATCTCAGCGAGAGGCACACCAGTGGGAAGCGGATCGCCTTCGCGCGTTCACCGCTCAACCTACAATCCAGCTCTTTCTCTCTCGCCTTCGCCAAGCGCTGTCGCGTCGTATATGCAGGAGCAGAAGCATAGGTTGCCCTATTGGTGAAAACCGTAGACCTTGCAGTTTTTCTCCTCAAATGACGTCGCTTTGAATGAGTGCATATCGAGTACCAGTGTTTAAATGCTTATTGATGCCATCTTTGGGCGGCATACGGCATATGCTGTGTCCAGGTGTAGGGTAACTACTTCATCTACCAAAAAGGTTCATCCATTATCGCGGACATCATTCGTCAAGATGGAAAAGCGCCAATAGGCGTCAATCATCAGTGCATCCAAGTTAAACGGTGTTATAGCTGCACCAATATTGCTGCTGGCTGCCATACAACAATCTACCATAATCAACTACTTCTGTGACAATACATTTCGCTTTCGTCTTATACCGATTCCTTTGACGATCGTTTTGACTACGGCGGTCGGTTCAACCATCACGGTGGTGTGCCGAAACGCGCATAAATCTTAAATTGAATTTTCACACTGTTGGGTTCAATTTATATTTCGGCGACTAATAGCAAATAAGATTTCGCGGAGCGACTTGGTTATCGTCTGGAGATGGCTCGAAGGCATTATACAAACGCAAAATAATAGTTATGTGCCTGTAATTGCATATTCTTCAGCAGGTATGTGTTGCCGCAGCCAAAATGACCAATTCGAGCTCCGTAACTGCTAAACTACACGATTTGCTTAAAAATAGTACATGTTTACTTCAATAATTAGAACTTTCAGCATATATCTCTTCGCCAAATTCTAGCAATGCATGGTTAATTGAGAACTGTAGTGGTTAACTTGTGAAGAGGTCGTTCAAGGATGTTATGGTTGTCAGCGGCAATGCAGCGAGAAGAACTATCCATAGGCACAGCAGCGATCCGAAACACGAGCCGAGCGAGACAAGCGTTGGCGATGCTGCTGGATGGAGGCGCATCTTCTTCTTCACTATCGCCCCCGCTGAAAAAGGAGCCATCCTGGCGACCTAAGAAGTTTAAGGCAGACGCTCATAGTATGGCTTGAGGCAGGAAATATGGAGGATGTCACGTTCACACCGGTGCATGTCATCCAATCGAGAAACTGGCTCGATAAGAAAATTAACTAGAAAAGTTTTCTCCAAGACGGTGTTAGACCCCTTGTACCTTGCAACGAGCATCCAGGAAAGCCCAGAGGTTTTTCATGGGACAGATACCCTCTGTCACTAAGGAGCTCTCGAGGGCCGCCATGTCCAAGGATAAAGTGACGTAACCTGAAAGAGGCGACATCCCGAGCAGTAGCACTCGCCAAAGCGGCAGTTTCGGCGTAGCGGGTCCGGTGGTTGACAGTCACTATAATCCACCGATTGCCATCTGGGGTCATTGGAACGGGACATTAGAGGTCAACGCCCACGTCATCAAATGGCTTAGCAGGACATGGAATCGGCTCCAGTGTGCCAGTCGAACGTAAAGCTGTTGATTTGCGTCGTCGGCAGTCAGGGCATCACTGTACGAACTCGCGCTCGAAATTGCACATACCGCGCCAGTAATAGCGATTGCGAAGGCGTTCGTATGTCTTGAACACCCCGGCGTGGCCACATTGAGGATCGTCGTGAAGAGAGGCGCATACTTGTGATCGCAAGCTGCGTGCAAAGACCAATAGCCACCAACGGCCATCGGCAGCGTAGTAGCTGCGATCAAGCAGTTGATCGCGGATAGTGAAATGGAAAGCTTGACGTCGCAGGGATCGATGCACAGGAATGGTGGGTGTACCAGATAGGTAATCAAGAAGAGATGCGATCTACGAGCCACTACGTTGTTCGGTGGCAATGGAGTGAGATCTAGAGATGACGAGGGGTGGACGCAAGTAGTTCCGCACGCTGGATTTGGAGGAAAAGGTGAGCGGGAGAGGGCGCCAGTGTCAGCGTGATTGCGTCCGCAGCGGTAGAGGACGCGAATGTCGCGCTCCTGCATGCGGAGTGACCATCACGCTGGGTGGCCAAAAGAGTCTTTCAACGTGGCGGTCCAGCAAAGCACGTGGTGATCGGTTACTAGATCGACCGGGCGCCCGTATAAGCACGGCCGGAACTTTCCAAGCGCCCACACCAGAGCCAAACAATATTCTTTCAGTCACGCTCTAATTGGTTTCGGCTTTCGTCAGCGTGCGAGTAGCGTAGGCTACGACGTATTCTGAATAGCCAGGCTTTCGTTGAGCGAGGACAGCGCCAAGCCCGATCCGATGGCGTCTGTGTGTACTTCGGTAGGAGCCATCAGATCGAAGAATAGGTGGGGAGGTGAGCAGGCGGCGCAGTTTCAGCGAAGGCGACGTCACATGGAGGGGATAAGAAGGAGAGGCTCACGTGAAGAAGCTGAGTTAACGGTGAAATGATAGATATGGAACTTGCCAACAGGCAGGCAGCAAGTCCAGCGACGAGAAGAATTCTGCTCCGTGAAGTGTGTCAATGGCGTCATCAATGCGTGGCAAAGGAGAGATGTCGTTGCGGGTTATCTTCTTCAAACGACGGTAGTCCACACAAAACCGGATAGCTCCGTCTTTCTTACGCACCATGACGAGTGAAGACGCCCACGGATTGTGCGGTATAACGTCTCTACAAAGCGTATCTTCGACTTGGTGGTTAAAGAAGCGGCGCTCCTCAGCGGAGACACGGTATGGTCTTCGACCCAACGGCTGGTGTACACGGGTGTCAGCGTAATGTTGCACTTGCGACGCTCGACCCAGTTGATGTTGCGACACATCGAAAGAATTCTGGAACTCGTGCACAAGATCACGTAGGTCGGCGTGTTCCACAGGGGTGAGGGTATCGGTGATAGCACTGGAAAAATGTCCCTAGACGACTCCCGAGTGCCGACATGGCATATGGTTGGTCGCAGCAGTCATCCGGGACGTCAACGAGAGACGAAGAGTCTAGATCTTCCACACGGCCGAAACATTCGCCTGCAAGCAGCTTTACAATTGCGGAGAGCGGACTGAAGACGAATACATTGCAGCTGCCGGCGGCGATGCCAATTCTCGCGAAAGGTAGTGGCACAGCTCTACGACTCGCGAAAACATCTAACGGCCTGAAAAACACCATAGCGTCGGTTTGTGGCGTTGCAGGAAACGGGGAGAAATGCGAAAGTACCAGGCGAAATGCCGTTATTCTCACGAACGAGCAACATAGGAGGCTGATGAAGAGCGTCAAGTAATGGGGCGTCACACAATGATGAAAACTCAACTTGGGCGCGTGCGCAGTCGATGACGGCATTAGAGCGGGATAGGAAGTCCCACCCGAGGATGACGACATGCGAACAGGGAGAATGGACAATAAACTCTACGATGTACAGATTGCCTTCACTGAACACTCTTGCAGTGCAAGCTGCGAGATCCGTGACTGGCTGCGCGCTTGCGGTGTGGAGTGACAGTCCCGAAAGCGGCTTCGCTACCTTGCGTAATGAACGGCAGAGGTTAGCGGTTATGAGAGAAACGGCTGCAAGGTGTCCACAAGTGCAAAAGTACGAACATCTTCAACAGTTATGGCGACCACGTAAGCAAGAGAGGAGTGGGGGCTTGGATAGTTGGAAAAAGGTGCAGTTCGTGCCTCTTCAACTGCGGCGGTTACTCTTCCTGGTCGGAGAGTCCGGGCCGGCGACGCGTGGGGGAGGACGATCGCCGCCGAGGAGATTGTGAGCGCTGCTGCTGGAAGTAAGGGTGATGAGTAGGGGCATCGCGCTATGGTGTGCCAGGAACGTATTGGGAAAAGGGCTGGCTGCTGGATTGCGACGGCAGGACACGGTTGCAGGAAGTTTGGGGGCGACGGCGGCAAAAGCGGGCGACTTGTCCCGAAATGTAGGAGGCGTAGCAAATAGGTCGATTATCAGGCGTCCTCCCTAGACTGGTGATTGTCGGTCGTGCCCAATATGCAGTATGGGCTATGAGTGCGTGGTGTAAGGTGGTTGCGGAAGCCTACGCACAACATCCGCTTACGTGAGGGGCGCGACTACAGGCTGCACGGTTTGCGCATAGGCGACAGGAGCGGCCACAGGCTGTGCTGCACAACCGTAGTGAGCAGGGCTGCATGCAGGCGGCTCGTGGTGCGCATGTGGAACAGCGTGGGCAACCTCCTGCGAAATAACAGTGCGGATCGGGGCGGGCAGACGGATGGTGGGCTCGTGAGTAAATGGCAATAAGGAAAGCTGGCGGGAAACAAAAAAGCAACGTCGAATGGTCAGGCATGGTGTCGAGACTGGACAGCATCTCGCGGAGGCTCTCGATTCGGGACGCGTTCCTTCTTGAACTCGTCGTAGCTCTACACAACCTGACGACTTCTTAAACTGTGCCCGGATTCCCAGCCAAGAGCATTTAGAATGCGCCGTCGTCCATGCCTTTCAGGATTTACTTGATCTTGTCAGCTTCGGTCATGGTGTCGTTTACACGTCGACAATGGTCGACGACGTCCTCAATATAGCTTGTGAAGCTCTCTTCAGTCTGCTGTGAGCGGACGCCCAAGCGCTGCTCCGCATGCTTTAGCGGACAGTTGGTCGACCGAACATATTAGCGGAGGACGTCTTGAAGAAGATCCACGAAGGGATGTTGTGTTTGTGGCTGTTGTACCACAATTTGGCGGTGCCAGTCAGATAAAATATCAAGCGGCCTAGCTTGTCGGGGTCATTCCACTTATTATGCGCGCTCACCAGTTCCTAGTAGTCAAGCCAGTCTTCCATGTCGGTCTCATCTGCAACGCTGAAGACCTTTGAAACCCGTAGCTTTATTTGTCGTACAAAGGCGTAATGGTTGTCAGCGGCAAGGCATTGAGACCGTCCAGAGGCACAGCAGCGCTCCGAAACAAGAGCTGAGCGAGACGAGCGTTGGCGATGCTGCTGGATGGAGGCGCATCTTCTTCACAAACATTTCAATGCGCCACAATGTTTTATTGAAAACTGAGGTGTTCTTTTCCAGCCCTGCATAACGACATACACTGTTGAACTGGTGAACAACATTTGCAAGAATAAAGGAAAAGGAGAAAGGGAGGCAAAAATGTTCTGTATAATTGCATCGCATATTGTGTAGGGCTGAACGAATATAGAAAATGGGCATGGTGTCGTTTTTCGTTTTTAGACGCCACCTCGAGAACAATAAGTAACCATCGGTGTAGATTTACTTGTCGAAACCACGATATGATTATGGGAGACGCCATATAGGAGGGCTCTGAAAATTTCGGCCACCTGAGGCTCTTTAACACGCATATAATTCTAAGTGCACGGGCCTTATGCATTTTTGCCTCCATTGAAAATGCGGCTGCCGTGCACAGCCTCAAAACATCAACAGACAATGAAGCGAAGGAAGTTATAGGGAAAATTCTTTGTACTCGTTTAGATGTAGTGTAGCACTTACTATGTAGATTTTAGAAGTCGAAGTGGACAAAAATCCGCATAGCCAGGGACCCTAGCTCAATTGACAGAGCATCTGATGCGTTATGCGAAGATTGTAGGTTCCATCCTTACCAGAGGCAAGATCGCTTTTTGTGAACTTTATTTTCTTTTACATTCATGTTATAATTAAAGCACTCAAGTTCCAAGACCGAAAGCAATTCTCCCTGTACCTCATAGCGAAGTTGCGTTCGGGCACACTTGAAGTTGCTGCTTTCTGGTTGTATGCGATGGTTTGTTGGTCAGCTACCAACTGGTAAAAAGTACGTGCTATGTTACACCAGCCGACAAAAGTGTTCCGCGCTCGCTGTCATGACTACGAGTGCTGCTGGCTTACACTTTATGGTTTATAGGTAGATAAATACTCATTACAGTGGACGGCATGACGATCACTGCCACCGCTGAATTGTTAAGGCGTCGGACGCAATATTGTGAGAGCGAAGCTTCGGTCGCTACCGGTGTGTCTTTCCTCCGCTCTAATGAATTTACACTGATATCATAATCACTACACTACCCCAAAAGGGCACGATAAATATCCCTACATCTTCCTTGGCTTTATTGACTGTTGATTTAATATGATAGTCTCTAGGCATGGAAATAGCTTTCAGCTTGGAGTGCAAGAGGACGGTACAACAAATATTAAAGACAGGAGATCAGGACTTATTGCCTTTCTGGTTCACTCCGTAAGTTCGAACGTACGAAGTTGGCACCCTACGTTCGAACGAACTAATTAGCGTAGCTCAACACATTGCTTCAATTTATAGGAGATTGCAAATTTAACCATGTACTGTCTTCTTTTCAGGAAACAAAAGGATGAAGTCCTTTTATCAAGGCATTCTATTCTTGCTGGGGTTATTATTCCTCCTCTTCACGTCGGAACCTACCTGTGTACAGGCGATATCTTACCAACCAAGTAAGATATTCGTAGTTTTCATATGAATTTTGTAGTCCTAGATAAGGCAGAATGTACACGCCAAAACAGAAGTGGGGCACTCTGCATGAAGGCTCGACTGAAGTGAAGCTCGTACCCTTCACGAGCTCTGGAGATGGCTTAGGATAAAAGAACTAATGCTGTTGATGCACCATTGATACATTGGGATACCTCCGATTTCATTGGTTTGTCCATATCCACTCTGGAGTGGAGGTCACATGGGCACCGACTTATAGACAGTTGGCAAAATGTACTGACGGGGTTAAATCATCAATGTTTTTTTCTATTTCTATAAGCGTTACCTGGATGATCAATTTGCTATGCGCCGCTGCAAATCTTTTGTTGAACAATTAATAGCTTGGATTATGATAGTTTATCAGCTTTTCAGGGCGTGGAAAATGTACACTGAATGTGGTTAAGAATTATGGGCTGTTGAATGCATTACAGATAAAACGCGATGGAACGCTGTGGTCGCGTCATCGCATGGCTGACGTAGTGGGAAACTTGAAGAGCCCCCCCCCCCCCCCCCAAGAGAGTCTTTACGGCAGGGAACAAACAAGTCCGAACCAAAAGAAATTCCTTTTTAATTCACCAGGTGTTTTCGTTTCAATATGAATGCTAATCTTATGCACCAGAAAAAGCTGCGGAGATTCTTGGCGATTGTGCTCAGATCACATCATACAACTGCGACAATTTGTTGCGATTAGAAGAGTATTCGTTCAAACTTTATGGATACATCATGCGATATTCCGGAGTCTAGTGGCTTCTTATCATTAAATGCCACGAACTTTTAAAATAGATGTGCAAAATTGAAACAACATGTGTGCTTACGGAGAAGTTAGGAGTGCAGCAGTCAACCCTGTATATGGTGTTTTAAACCACAGCTGAAGTCTTAATGCACAATATGAGTTGCTGTAAACGTTAAAGCTACAGTTAGCCAAGCTGCTTTAATTTGTTTTGTATGACACTTCGAGAAACTCAATACGAATTTACATACATGATAATACAAATGTACGGAATTTTTCCTCGTCATGAACATTTGTTTCCAGTATCACTAACCGTAATAAAAAAATGTTGCAATGGCTTAGCTCGGCTATGTCAGAATATACATGGGGTTAGCAAAGGTTCAGCTGATTATTCTTAGGTGTTCGTGTTTCTGCAGCACGTTTAGCCTTCTTCTGTTTATTCTTCCTACGACCAGCAGCTAACTGCCAGGCAACTACTTCGGGATCCGATGAGTTAAGCTTCTCCGCTCTTCTGCACGTTGAGCAGCGTTTGCGCACTCCTCCTCCATGGCTACACTACACAGGCATACGCCAGTCAGAGGCGCTATCAATCCGCTCCAGCGCAGTGTCAGACGGCGACTGCATAGCTAAGGCGAATAGCTGCGCGCGCGCCGGCGCCAGTACGCCTGGCACGGCTACGACGTCACGGTCTCTGGAATGCCTAGACCGGCGGCGGCGGATTGCGCGGGAGATGCCGGCTGCGGTGCGCTAGTTGCGTGACATGACTGATCCACGCGCCCGCGCAGCACGGCTTTTGAGGAGCCGTGCAAAACCGGCTCGGCTAGGCCAGCGGGATAACGCAACGAAACGTCATTTGTTGCTTTTTTGCATGCAACAGTGCTGAGGCCGTCTCCCCACCATACTCATCTTAAGCGCAATTTCATCAAACGGCCCGTTTCGCAGAAATTCTCACAGAATAGGCATTGTAGGTGAGCGAGTAATCGCGACGGGCCCGTACAATGAAAGTGCGATGCGAATTCAAACTCAGGCAACTTTGTCCCTAGCCTCTTGCAAATAATATATATGAACAAATTGGCCGCTGGAGGTGTTGTGAGCGACTGTTGAGTGGTCGGAAACAACGCCATTCTCTTCGTCTTGAAAGTATCCATGCTTCCAAGGCTTCTCTACATTAATATGACAAGGCCATGACACATCGCACGCTGCCAATATGTGAGATCGCTATACGTTTCGGCGTTTCTCTGCTGAGTATTGTGCAAAGAAAATTCCCGTCTTTTCTCACCGTTATGCGATAGAATTTGGAGGTATCTGTAAAGTATTTTTTCAGTACAAACTTCTTAGGGTGTGTTCAAAAATGGCAAGAAGCTTAACAAGTCGCTTTTCACACACATTTGTAAAACCTAGGTGGCTGCACTAAAAAAAGTTACATCATCTCCCGCTAAAGGGGACCATGAGGCGATGCGAAGCCGGAGCACATGCATGATCGCGTTCCGTTGGCGTTCGCTGGGCATGCGACCGACCTCGCGTCGTGGAACGCGAAGGGGAACACTACGCGCGTTGTGTCTTTCCTCCGGCCTGGCCGTTAATTCTCACAGGGCGTGCGGGGAGCGTCGAAAGGCGCGCGAGAGAGAGGCAGCGTAAGAGAGGAGAGAGAGAGGGGGAGGGGACGCGCGTGCGCTGGCCTTCATCGCGGCGCTGCGCAGGAGAGAATTTTGGCATGTCGAGCCCGCATTTCAGAGAAGCCAACCGAGGCAAGCGCTGGACTGAACGCGCGCAGTGCTCTGCCATTTGAAGGAGAGGAGACTAGATGAGGAGAGTAGCGTATGCGCCGTGAGAGCAGAAGCGAGAACGCATGAGAAGCGCAAGCAGGTGCTGGTAGAGAAGTGGAGAGAGTAACGCGAAGCTGTTGGAGAGATGGAAGGAGCAGAGTCACGCATGTGTAGTGTGAGTGAGGATCACAACGCTGCGTGCGGATTACCACGCTGCGTTACATACCCCCCAGCAAGAGATAATTCGCAACTAAAAAGTTACAGTTTCGCCGCAACGGCGAAGCAATGAATGCGATAGCAACAGATTTGAATGTCACACGAAGAACGGCAAGCAGCTCGATACTTGCAACGCGCCACTCGAGCGCGAAGAACTGGCGAAAAAAACACACACCGGACGTCCGTGAAGTACCAACGGTCGCAGCTCGACATTAGCACAGCGCACTGCTCAAACACAAGGAAGGACACTCGAAAAGAACGCACAGGTACGCACGGGACGAGCGCGAACTGACTGTTACGGTTGTTGCTTCTTCGTGTTTGAGCAGCGCGCTACAACCGAACGCTCTTAGACTCCTTTTTCTTTAGAACTGCGGCGTGTGGAGTGATTCCTCAGCGTCTCCTGCCGCGCGGTCACGATACACGCATGATTTACTTAGCGTTCCACATCGTCAGTGGGTAGAGAGGTCGAAGGTTCGAATTCCAGTGGTGCGCTTCGGAAGTTTTTTTCTTCTAATTCATTTTTCTTTGTAGCTTTTATTTATATATACATACATATACATATCCGGGACATGACGACGACGGCAAAAACCAGCCTAGAGTGTCCGTATAACTGCTATCGCAATAAGAAATGGTAAATTCCTCTTCTTGAGCATTCGGTTCCTAATGAATTCGCTAAGGTGACTCGGAGGCTACAGACATCATCATCTTCTTCTTCTTCTCAGGTAATTCTTTTTGTCGCTTCCCCCTGCCACGAAAGCTTTAACTACTTTACGCGGTTTCGCACTGCCACCGAAATCGTACGTACTGGAACATTTCTTAACTTCACGGGGCTTCATAATGCATACAGGGTCGGCCCACCTCCGAACAAAGGCCGATGTCATGTGATATCCTATGGTCTCACATAACATGACGAGGTGACTTACACCGTATTTTGCTATATATTGGCGCGATCACTTGCCGTGCTTATCAGTTTGCTCGTGGCGTGCGTAAATAGACTTTATCTGCATTCCATCACGAACGCGTGATGCTTCAACTTATTTTCGTACCGCGTGTTACCGAAAACGTCCGTCGCCTTTTAAACTGAGCGCTGCCGTTGGACCGGAGTACTTCTCCGCGAGCCGCACTTTGGTTTACTTGTACTTTTCGGGCTCAGGTCAGTCCAGTAAAATAAATAATTATTGCGCTTTTCTCCTCATTCTGTCGTGCACGTCCCCTCGTCGTTACGGCTGTGTCACAATATTGAAACTGAAATGGCATTATTGATTTCCAGTGCAATGGCCCTCCCATACACGCTCTAACTCATTTCTTGGACCTACACGAGCTAGTACGTATTTTCTTGCTCTTTCTACTTTCGATCTGCATCATAATGCATCGCAAAAAAGCAATTTTTATTGGAAATATTTCGCTGGGAGAAACAACAATTTGCAATGTACTCTGTCGTGAACGCGATAGTGTCAAAGGGCTCGTTTTGCAGAAATTTCAGTGTCAGCGTTGTTGGTTGTGAGCGAAAAATCGTCGTTGTCCGAGAGCGAAAATTCGAGGTAGAAATAAATAAATATTGCGAAAACCAGAAGCAGCGCGAAAAAAATGACGACGAAAATAGGAACACACACGTGGTTTTTTTCGCGCTGCTTCTAGTTTTCGCATCATGAACCGACTCGCCCAAACCTACAAGTTGTTGCTAACACAAATAAATATTGTGACGCAACGATTAGCGCGACCTTTATTAGGTCCCGGAGGCACAATAAAGTGACCACACCCGAGGCACACATCACAATCAAGCCGAGTTCCTACTACAGATGAAGACGACGAACACCCATGATGATGAACATGTATGAGGAGGGTAGATGTGTCTAATGAATGCCCACACTAACCCCCCCCCCCCCCCCCCACGCGAGAGCGGTCATCCTGACTGCGGATTAAAGCGAAGAAGAACGCCTTGTGAGAGGCTTCATGCGTGATACGTGGACTATCTCTGCAGCCCGGCAGCGGCAGTCCGCTGGAAGAACAACGGGTGCCACGCGATAGTTGACGGGAGACGTTTGCTCTAAAACCGTGTAGGGGCCAAAAAAGTGTAGTTGAAATTTGTCGCACAAACCAGGAGCGCGAAAGGGTGTAAGAAGCAGCACTTCATCGCCAGGGCTGAAGGACACGGCGCGATGAGAGGCATCATAGTCAAGCTTGCGGCCCTGTTGCCTTGCTTCAGTGCTGACGCGAGCCAGCTGGCGGCAATGAAGCAGCCGGGACACGTGTTCTTCACTGGTGGATAGTTTAACAGGCGCAGAGAAGCATGTCACCATAATCGATCACGTCAGAGGCGATGGTAACTATTCGTTGATGACCAGGTGGTATCTCGGTATCCTCCACAGCGAGCAAGCGAAGTGACTTGTCATACACAAGAAGAGCATAGTCGGTTTCCGTCATGTGAAGAACACGTTCTCGACAGCAGATGGAAGCGTTTGCCGTAGACAAAAAATCCTACCCTAATATAAGCTGGTGGGCACACGAACTCAGTACGGCGAACTGTACGTAATGGAGAAGTCCATCAATGAAAACACGAGCGGTGCACATGGCGGAAGGTTGAATGGCGTCCCCTTGAGCCGCGAACAAATGAGGCCCATCATAAGGGGTGGTGACTTTCCGGAGACGGGAACACAAAGAGCGATCAATAACCGATGAACAAGCACCAGTGTCTATCAAAGCGTCCACGCATAAACCTTCTACTAAAACAGATGTCATAATACATGGACGCACTGGAGGAATTTCTGTCGTGTCGTTCAATGCAGCTTTTCCTCCAAAAACTGCATAGGTTAGTTTTCCGGGCGATGGTCGGTGAACTGCGATACAGGTCGCAGTGATGACGTAGAGCGCGAAAGGGCGACGGTGAGCGTCGTCGAGTGGGGCGGTAAGTTTGTGCCGTCTCGGATGTTGCACTTCGGGATGGAGACCGATGTGGCGGCGGAACGTAAGGACGGCGTTGAAACATGGTCCAGGCGGCACAATCATCCCGTTCTTAGGCGTCGAATCTACGGCGCTCGTCCTGCTGACGCTTACGACAAAATCGTGCAATGTGGCCACGATACCCGCAGTAATAGCACACCGGACGAGGCGATCGCCATGGCGGGTGAAAGGGCTGGCTAGGCGCACTCGGTGTCATCGAGGCCAGGTGGACCGGCGTTGAGTGTGCAGACATCGATAGCACGACGCCTGGTGAACCAGCGACGACTTGTGCGTACGTTGGCAGGAGTCGAGTGGTCAGAGAGTCCACATACGCTGGAGCGGCCATAGACGCCAGTTCCTCCTTGATCACGTCGCGCAAAAGAGTGCTGGAGGCGTGAGGTGGACTCGGGGTCGCTGATAGGCCTAGAGATTGCAGCTCTTCCCGTATAATCGCGCGGAGATTAGCACGCAACGGGAGATCAGCGGTGGCGGTGTTGTCAGGGCTGTCCGGCGGCAACCGCTGGGACTCGAGTTCCTCTAGGCGTTGGCATGTGGCAACAACCTCGGCGACTGTGGTGGGGTTCTGTATGGCCAACGCATTGAAGGCGATAGTGCCGATGCCTTTCAGTAGATCAAACCCTCTTCGATTCGGTCATGGAGGTGTTGAAACGGCGACAAAGAGCAAGCACATCCTCAATGTATGAGGTGTAGCATTCGCTAAGTTGTTGCTTGCGAGAATCCAAGGTCTTCTTTGCGAGGGCAGAACGAACTGCCGGAGTACCGAAAATTTGGCGAAGGTGTTGCTTGAAATGGGTCCAGTCCGTGAAATCAATTTCGTCATTGAAATACCACGTTTTCGCTACGTCCTGTGAGGTAGAAAGAAACACGGTGAAGCTTGGCCGGATCATCCCAGTTGTTTGTTGAACTCACTAGGTCGTAGTGGTCCAACCAATCCTCCACATCTTCACTTCGAAGTCCGGCGAACATGGGGGGATCCCGCTGGTGCCCACTGATAAGCCAGGGTGGATAATTAATATATGGGGTTTAACGTCCCAAAAAGCCAGGGTGGATAGGCCGCGGTAGTCGGGGCCGTGTAGGTAGATGCAGGTGCGCCGGTTGGCTCGTCCTGAGGCATGTTACCGGACACCTGGTACGGACGGCGACCTGAGTGGAGCTCCAGGATGTAGAGAAGGTTGGGAGAGGCAGGAAGATCGATGAGCAGCCTCCACCACTTGTGACGCAACGATTAGCGCCACCTTTATTAGGTCCCGAAGGCACGGTGAAGCGGCCACACCCGAGGCACAGATCACAATCAAGCCGAGTTCCCACTACAGATGAAGACGACGACCACCCATGATGATGAACATGTATGAGGAGGGTAGATGTGTCTAATGAATGCCCACAATATTAACATCTTCGGCCCGAACGAGAATTGAACCCAGGTGATCTGCGTGGCAAGCCGGTGTTCTTTCACAAGCCCACGCCAGTGCTTGAAGCTGCTTCGTAAAAAAACGCTATAAGGATTTCATGTAGTGGAAGGCGTCTCCTTAACGCATTTGATATTGAGAGGCAGAATCGTAGAATGGCACCAGGTGCCAATACAAGCGAATTGCGCAACGAGTGGGTGTTTTAAAGCTACCCCCCATTACTACATGCGCAGCGACGCAGGTGCTCGTAGCACCTACGGGCGCGTGGTGGGATGGTAGTAAAAGGAAGAATTATGGCGTAGTAGCGCAGCCAATTTAGCGTGCGAATTTTTACAAATATCTGCAAAAGTTAGATGACCAAACCACGCAAAATTGCCTAAATCCGTGCTATCACATTGACAATCCAGCCACCTAGTTTGGGTGGAATATACAAAAATTATATATCGTTCCTGGTAATGAATCAATGGACAGGACAGCAATAACGTAAAATTTGGCAAGAAGAAAGTCTCACAAACAATAATACATGAGTAACATTAGTGTATCTTATATGTTGTTACCCTCAGGATTCCGGCACTCATTTTCGGATATTTTTACAGCGTGCTTACGTTCAAATTGAAACTAAAGTTGTCGATCGTTTGATTTTCAGCTCGCATACCTTTCGTTAGAATGACTACAAAGGCCCCACGTAGTGAACCTGCAATGACTAGTACGTATTTTCTTGATTATTCTACCACCACACAACAGCATAAATTGCTATAAGAGAATTCCATTTTTATTATAAGTATTACACTCGTACAAATCTCGTTCTTGCTGCAATAGCACCAACTGACTCTCAAGTACTAATGACTGCGTGACTACGCAATGAGGCAAGATTTAGAAGGATAGACCTAATTCTTTTGAAGCAATTACTTTAGCTTGAGTGCTACGGAGGAAAAAGCACATTCTCTACCGTCGCGCTAGTTGATGTGCGTATCAAGACTGGCACGGTACCTTTTGTATTTGCCCACGACGACTCAGAGGTGAAATCCGTCTTCCTTTTGTTCACAGGCGATTTATTGGTCTTCCCCCTCTTCCTTCCGAAAACATTCTGCACATAGCATGCTTTTGCACTGCTTCCGCGATCGGATGTATGGCAATCTTTCTCTACATCACCAGTTTTTGTATTGCCTCTCTGGTCAGGCCACCATTGTCCAAGCGGCGAATTTATGCGGTGACGTCCACCATGTAAGATCACTTTATGCGGCGTGATATTGTGTCATGGTGACGTCGTATGGTGAGTCATCACATGATGGCTTTTGCATCACTCTTACTGACCCCGAGGCCGCGGCGCACCTGAATGCGCCAACGGTGAATTTTCGCGTTTGATGGGGCCCCCTAGACCTTACTTAAAGGGGTCCGGACCACTGAGCGCCGTAGAAAATGCTTACAGTCATAGGTATAAGGGTTCTCCGTAATGTAAATGCAACATTCGAGCTGTACCTCAGGCTGCTCTTATCTCAATTCGTGGGAACATAGAAGCCGATTTCTTTCCATGTACAACGCCAAGTGATACTTGAGCCTATTGTGACCTAATTATTCTGCCATTAAACTCGTTTCTCGGATGGGTTGGCACAATTTCACACTACTTTATTAGTCGTTATTAGAATTAGTCGTATGTATCACTAATTAGAACTTACTGAGCTTAATTAGGCTACACTCGGTCAGGAGTAATTAGCATCTTCCTGGGCTAGGTTTCTTTAGGCATATGGCGATTCGACTTGCATCACTTGCCCTAGATTACGTTTGGCTTATTTTGACCTTCTTATAATCGGCTTAATTAGCGATAACATTCTCAAACTATGCCTAATTAGATTTGGCTATATTTACCTTGACTCAACTGGGCTCATATGAGCTCAACTTGGCAACGGCAAGCTGGTTTAAGCTTAATTCTGATTAGCCATAACGAACTTATGCTTGCCTTTATTAGATGATACTACACTTAACTACCCTAATTACATTTGACCGTGCTTACCTTGACTTAACTAGGCTCGGCAAAGCTCAACTTGACTTAACGTGGCAAGGGCTAGCTGGGCTGTGTTTTGTGGTACCACCACACGGCGTAACCAGTAAACCTAAATATCCATGCTTGGCTTATTTATTAGGTTATGCGATGCCCGCTGTACTTAGTTGCCCGCTACGAAGAACAGCTGCAGCAGGTGCGATGGAGCAAGGAAAGCGACACCCTGTTGACGTTTTCTCTACGAGCGTAATAACTACGTCAGAAAAAGCGACATGAGAGGCCACCTGATATGGTGGGACGCCTATGCGCAACGCTGCTTCAGTGGTGCTCGCAACAGCAGGCGCCGCGTCGGCGGATGGCGTGTCAATGCATTCTGCCATGTGATCCCGTGGTCCATACACTCTTGTTCACACCTGTGAAATAAGGCTCATAAACCAAACAACGCAGATATGTTGCGTATATTGAACCTTCAATGTCATGTGTGGGCTTACACCGTACGTCATTGCACCTGCTTTGATGCGCCGTTTTTTTTTTTCGGGATGGTTACCGATTTCAGTCAAGCGCCTATAAACTCCCCCGTTACGCGGACTTGCCCAGAATAATATTCACTGGAAGAAAGATCGAAAAAATCAGTTAGTGTTTTACTATGATGTTTCATTGCGTGTTTCTATGCTGCGTTATGGCTTAGGTTCACTCACACAGTGCTCACAAACGCACTATAGGGCAATGCTCATTAACTGCCGTGGTGGTCTAGGGGTTACGGCGCTCGACGGTTGACCCGAAAGCTGTGAGATCTAATCTCGGTGGCGATGGCTTCATTTCGATGGAGCTGAAATTAGAGAGCCCGTGTTCTTAGATGCCTTACACAAAATTAATGGAATTTAAAGGAAAGCTGAGCGCACTTCCCCTCAAAGGAATGTTCACAGCAGTGGCTACACGCTCGCGATGAAATTCTTTATTGGCGGCTGCACGAAATTCTGCCAACTTGCAGACAGTATTAAATGTTATTGTACCTTCAGTTTGGGCTATTCCTTTGCGATATGAAATGGGCAGCTATTTTTGACTATTACCTTTGGTAGACAGCGTTCAAAAGTCACAAACTCCATCACAATGTGACCGCCGCCGCTTTGATCGAACCTGCTCCTTTCGGGGGAACCAGCGGAGTATCGTAACATCTAAGACAATTCGGCGGCAATGTTAACAGACTATGAACTGAAAGTTCAAAAACCAATGTGGTAGAAGGCGCCTGTAAAACTAGTCGGCGCATACTCTCGAATGGAATTGCCATCCGTCAATCAGCCAAGTGGGCTCTACAAAAGTGTTGGCTAACCAACAAATACCTGTCCACGAATACTGGTATGCTAAATGTACACCAAAAGACAGTTTTCTTCGGTCTTGTGCCGGCAATATGACATGTATTACATCGTTCTTTAGTTTGCACTTAAAATCGCGACAAAGCAACAAAGCATTAGGCGCTCTTCCTTCAGTGAGGTATCTTTTCTGCACTTAGAATCTCTGAAATAATACATCAAATTTTCTGCCGCAGGCACATGCAAAAGTAGCTAGATGAAACGTTTCAAATATGCTAGTAAATACCCCATGTGCCATACAAAACATGTCTGCCTATCATTTTGGTCTCATCTGCAAGTTGTTTTTTTGTGCGTTGACGAGTACATTGCATAGATTATTTTCAGTCGTAAACGCGGAGTTAGTACCGTATCTCCTCTCTGCTTTTTAGATGCTGTCACCTAGAAATAACTCTAGGCAGCATATAATAATTCTGTCTGGAACATTGATAGGGCTTGAAGAAATGGATATATATAAAGGTACAGAGACATTTGCTATAGAAGTAAGATACCAACCTTGGTATAGTAAGTGCGTCAATTCAGCATTAAAACTTACCTTCACTTTTCCCACACAATATTTTCTGCGAAAAAACTATAGGCATGATTTGACGAACGGTTGTTTGAAACTGGAATGAGAAGAGAGGTTACCGACGGTTTATATTATCTAAAGTAGAATTGATTTGGTGCCATTGAAATGCCACGAAAATGTATTGTACAGTGGTCAACTCTCATGTCTATAACGCCAGAGCGTCGTGCTCGGAACTGCATGAGCGACATCTACAGCGTGAAACGGGCCACATCAGAGCATGCGCAGTGTCACTGATGCGCTCGCCATGTAATTTCCGTCCTTCTTATCGCCGCGGCCGCGACAACTGATTACCCCGTCAGAAGCGCTTGTCAACCGTATAGCGCCTAAAAAAAGAGAGAGTGCAATCACCGAATCGGCGTGTTTTATACTGCGCACTTATTCTCGGTTCGTAGTATCATATGATACCGACAATGCGCCGGACAACGGATAAACTTATAAGTGGACGGAAATCTGCTGATGGGACAATGTGACCGCGAACGGCAAATCAACACGCAGCATAGCTTTCATCGCGCGCTGACAACGGTTCGCTTCGCTTCGTTTCCTTTTTTTCTTTTTTTTTCTTTTTTGTTTTTGTGATAAACTGTTGACAGCGCTTCCAACGGCCAAAGCAGTTATTGCATTCGCGGTGATAACCAACGATCGAAAATGCAAGGTAGGCGCATCAGTGGGGCTGCGCATGCTCAGAGGTGCCCCGTTTTCAACTGTAGATGTCGCTCGTGCAGTTCGGAGCACGACGCTCCGTCGTTACAGATATGAGAGTTGACCACTGTACTTGTATTCCATCATTCTGGGGCAGCTTTCAGTAGCGTTTAAGACTACCACATATTGTCACGTGGTCGTGACGTCGACGAAGACAACAGCCGGCGTGTTCCAGATGAAACTTTATTTGGCCGAACTTTTGGACTGGGAAAGAAAACTGAAACTACAGCATACACGCTGTACACTGATATCGGCAAACTGGGCGTCGTTCGTAGATAAAAACTGACAATCGGTCAAGCGCATCGGCTTTTATACAGGCGTTATCGAACTTTCCAGCGCTATCGCCGGTTATTGCGCAATCTCTAGAATAAGCTCGAGTGTGCGCGTCTTGCGCGCAATTTTAGCAAAATGATCTACAATAATCGCGAAGCTTCTCGAAAAATGGGGCGCGGTTTGTGCTGAGTGTTGCTGACAGCCTTTGTGGGCGAAAACTGAATACCGCAAAAGTGATAATATGAAACGCACGTGGCATTGCCCCCCTCTGAAAAATCATCGCCCCGATGCTTAAAAACAGAACATGAATACATGCAATACTAAAGGAAGCTAAGCAAGCAAACATTAGAGTCTTCAGGTGCGTTAACGAGCATAGTACGGTATAAGGCGCACCACATGCACGACCTCGGGTCCTGCTCGGCGCCTCTGAGAGATCGTGATGCCGTCGTGGACAACCTCGTAGTCGAGTGCGCCGAGACGTCGAAGTACCCTGTACGGGCCGAAGTATCGTCGAAGAAGCTTCTCACTCAATCCGTGTCGTCGTATTGGCGTCCAGACCAAGACAAGGTCGCCGGGCTGGTACTCCACGAAGCTTCTTGATGCGCAGGTGGGCGAGCTGTCGAGCTTCTTGGGCACGTTGTAAGTAAGCGGCAGCGTCGAGCTTTCTTCGTCGGGGATGTTGGGTAGCATGGCGTTGAGCGTCGTCGCAGGGATCCTTCCGTAGACCAATTTGTACGGCGTCATCTGCGTCGTTTTTTGGACGGCCGTGTTGTAAGCAAAGGTCACGTACGGAAGAACGGCGTCCCACGCCTTGTGCTCAGCGTCGACGTACATGGCCAGCATGTCGGTGATGGTCTTATTTAGACGCTCTGTGAGGCCATTGGTCTGCGGGTGGTAGGCGGTGGTGCGGTGGTGGCTCGTCTCGCTGTATTTGAAGATCGCCTGAGTGAGGTCCGCAGTAAAGGCGGTACATGTGTCTGTGATGATGACCTCTGGGGCGCTATGACGCAAGACAATCTTCTCGACGAATAACTTGGCTACCTCGGCGGCACTGCCTTTGGGCAAGACCTTTGTCTCGGCGTAGCGGGTGAGGTAGTCATTTGCTACGACGATCCACTTGTTGCCGGAAGTCGACATCGGGAACGGCCCCAGTAGGTCCATCCCGATTTGCTGGAACAGTCGGTGAGGTAGTTCGATTGGCTGTAGAAGTCCCGCTGGCCTAGTCGTTGGTGTCTTCAGTCGCTGGCAATCTCGGCAAGTCCTAACGTAGTGGGCGACGTCGGCAGGAAGGCGTGACAAGTAGTATTTTTTCTGTATCCTTGCGAGTGTGCGGGAAAAGCCGAGGTGGCCAGCCGTCGGGTCGTCGTGCAGGGCCTGCAGAACTTCTGGTTGCAGTGCCGAAGGTATAACAATAAGGTAGTTAGCCCGGACCGGAGAGAAGGTCTTCTTTACGAGGACGTCGTATTTCAAGTTAAATGACGCCAATCCCCGCCTGAATACTTTCGGAACAACGGCGGTCCTACCCTTGAGGTAGTCCACAAGGCCCCTAAGTTCCGGGTAGGCTTGCTGTCGTTCAGCAAAGTCGTCGGCACTTATGGTTCCCAGGAAGCAGTCATCATTGTGGTCGTTCTGCGGTGGTGCGTCAACAAGGGCACGAGACAGGCAGTCGGCGTCGGAGTGTTTTCTTCCGGACTTGTAAGGGACGGTAATGTCGAATTCTTGAAGCCTTAGGCTCTACCGAGCGAGGCGACTTGAAGGGTCCTTCAAGTTGGCTAGACAACACAAGGTGTGGTGGTCGCTCACAACTTTGAAGGGACCTGCCGCACAGGTAGGGGCGAAACTTAGACGTAGCCCAGATGATGGCAAAACACTCCTTTTTCGATGTGGAATAGTTACCTTCTCCTCTGGATAGGGACCGGCTAGCATAATTAATGACCCTTTCAAGTCCGTCGGTCTTCTGCACAAGGTCGGCGCCGTGTCCTACGCTGCTTGCGTCGGTGTGGATTTCCGTATCGGCGTATTGGTCGAACTGCGCAAGTATCGGAGGCGTCTGCAGGCGTCGCTTCAGTTCTTGAAATGCTTCGATTCGCGCCGTTGCCCACTTGAACCCACATCGCTCTTCTTGAAGTGAGTTAGCGGCTCTACGATCCGTGAAAATTCCCTGATGAAGCGCCTGTAATAGGCGCACAAGCCGAGAAATCGGCGTGCGGCCTTCATGTCGGTAGGCGGCGGGAAGGAAATGATCGCAGCTGTTTTCCGCGGGTGGGGGCGAACTCCAGGTCTGCTAATGACGTGGCCCAAGAACAGGAGCTCCTCGTGCGCGAAACGGCACTGTTCAGGCTTGAAGGTGAGCCCGGAGGTCTTGATCGCATGAAGTACAGCTGTAAGGCGCCGGAAGTAGTCGTCCAAGCTAGAGGAGAACACAACCACGTCGTCCAAGTACACGAGGCACATCTACCACTTCACGCCAGCCAGCCCTGTGTCCATAACACGTTGAAAAGTCGTGGGTGCCGAGCAAAGACCGAAGGACATGACCTTGAACTCGAACAGGCCTTCCGGTTTTATAAAGGTAGTCTTTTCTCCGTCTCTCTAGTCGACTTCGATTTGCCAGTAGCCGGTCGTGAGGTCCATCGACTAAAAGTACTTCGCGTTGTGGAGTCGATCCAGGACGTCGTCTATCCGCGGAAGAAGGTACACGCCCTGCTTCGTGATTTTGTTCAGGCGACAATAATTGACGCAGAAATGTAAGGTCCATCCTTCTTCACTAACACTACGGGAGACGCCCAGGGACTCTTGGACGTTTGGATGATGTCGTCGCGTAGCATTTCGTCGACTTGTTTCTCGACGGCCTCCCGCTCCCGCGTCAAAGCCCGGTAGGGACTCTGACGGAGTGGTCGAGCATTTATTTTTCATTATGACCCAGTGTTTATCAAGGGGCGTTTTCCGGATCCGCGATGACGACGAGAAACCGTCCTAGTATTCCTTCAAAAGACATTGGAGCTGTTGCTGTTAGCGAGCGGGAAGGCTTGGGTTTGCGTCAAAGGATGGCTCAGGCATTGGGGCCGACGTTGTAGCTTCGTGAGAATCTGAAATGGCAAATGCATGGCTGGCAGCCAAGATTTATTCAATGTACACAATCGTCGGGCGCCTGCTCAGGTCAAATGTTATTGCGCGAGCTCAGGACGAGAACAAAAGACGAGCGTATTCGTGTACCTTTTGTCCTCGTCCTGAGTTCGCGCTATAACATTTGTCATAAGCTATCAACTAGCCCAAGCCGCCACCCTGCTCAGGGGTCTGTATTCTTGGCTGAATCTTCGTTACCATCACGATTCCTTTTCCTTCATGCAGCCGAGAAATGCCTATGGCGACGCAAATGTCACGGTCTAGCAGCAAACGCTGATCGCTCTCGATGACACCTTCGATATCTTCAGCCTTTACGGTGCCGACGGAAACTATGACGCTAGATATAGGCGGAATGGTGACTTGATCCTCGAGCACGTTCATGGCATGTTGACATGGGTTCGTGTCCGGCGGTGTCGCTTTCTCCAATGATAGTTATCGCCTTGGTTCTTGTTGCAAGATCACGAAGCTCGCAGGATAAGTTAGATTATTAATGGTGACTCTTGCTGTGCCGACTCCAGACAGCGTTATTAGATGGCCTCTAGCGGTATGGATTTCGGGCCTTTCCCAAGCAGTCCTAACTTTCTTCAATTTTGCGGCGAACGGCCCACTGATGTGGAGATATTCGGCTCCAGTATCGACGACAGCGGTCACGTTGTGGCCGTCAACCAGAACGGCGAGGTCACTAGCTCGTCGCTTGGCCTTGCCGTTAGGTCGTGGCGTCGGATTACGGCTGCGTCGGTTTGTTCTGCTGCTTCCATGTCGGGTCATCAGATCTTCGGTGCGCTAGGTTTCGTCGTCAGGAGTCTGTCTGGTTCGCGTCGTGTTCAGAAGGTTTCGCCGCGGCGTTGTCGTTGTTGGCGGATGATCTTCGGTAGTTCATCGTGCAGCAACTGCAGCTTCATCGGTTGCTGCCCTTAGTTTTCCGGCAATGGGCTCGCGGAACGGCCCCGGTTAGGGCCGCTGTAGGGCTGTCGTTGCTGAGGTGACCGGTAGTGCCCAGGCGACGGCGAAAGCGACGTACGACCAGTTGCCCATTCGGTGGTGGCCAAGTAAATGGCGATGTCGCGTGGCACCTCGCCACGCTTTGGAGGTGGTGCGTTGTTGGCGCAGCCACGTAGGCCCATCTGGCGTAGTGGCAGCGGCGGAAAATGTGGCCGACTTCCCCGCAGTGATAGCACAGCGGTCGGTTGTCAAGGGCACGCCAAACGTCGGTCTTTCGGGGGGTACAGCGTTGTCCTGTCGGCGAGCGGTATGGCGGCGGTGGTGGTGGCGGTGGTGTCTGGCGGCGGAACTGCTGCAGCTGGAGTGGCAGCTTGACGTGGGTGCGGAAGGGGGGCGTTGCGTCGGGCTGCAGCAGCATAGCTCATGCCTTCCGGCTCAGGTTTTGGCGGTGCAGCAACTCCCAGTGAATGCTGAAGTTGCTCACGAACGATCTCGCGAATCGAATCCATCTGAGGTTGCGATCTGGGGAACATCTTCTGCAGCTCCTCACGCATGACCGCCCTAATCGTCTCGCGCAGGTCGTTGGTTCCCATCGTTGCATATCCTCGTAGCTCGAAGTGGGCATGCGGTGGTTATATTTCTAGCGCCTTTTTAATTGTTGCGGCCTCCGAAAGAAATTCCGAGGCCGTCTTTGGCGGAATGCGCACATGTCCGGCAAAAAGTTTTTCCTTCACTCCCAGCATCAGGAAGCGAACATTTTTTTCTTCGGACATGGCGAGGTGAGCATGGCGAAATAAGCGAGTCATTTCTTCGGTGTACAGCCCGATGGTATCGTTGGGGAGCTGTACACGGGTCTCCAGAAGGGTTTCAGCCCTTTCTTTCCGTATGACGCGCGTGAAGGTGTTCAGAAATCCTCTGCGGGAGAGGTCCCATTATGTTAGCGTGGACTCTCGATTCTAGAACGAGGTCCTTGCGCCATCTTCAAGGGCGAAGTAGACGTGGCGTAGCTTCTTGACGCAGTCCCAGTTGTTAAACGTGGATATCCGGTCGTATGCCTCCAGCAAGCTTTCTGGATCCTCGGAATGTCGGCGGCTCCCTCGGTTGATGCATGACGACCGTTGTAGGCGCCACAGCAGCTGCCATTGTCGCTGTTGTCTTCATCGTTGTGATCCTGGTCTTCTCGGGCAGGGGTCCGTATTCTGGTGCAAGACCTTGCTGCCTGCAGCTGGCTCGCTGTTCAGGGTTGGTGTCGACGTTACCTTGACGGCGTGGACTTGACTCACGGCCAAGTTCGCTACTTGGACCGGGAAGCAGCTTCACCAGATGTCATGGGGTCGTGACGTCCACGAAGACATCAGTCGGCGCGTTCAATAAACTTTATTTGGCCGAACTTGTGGCCAGGAAATGAGAACCAAACTACAGCAATAAGCTGTACACTGAAAGCGGCGAACAGGGCGTCGGCCGTCGATAAACTGCTCATGGCTGCGACGAGTCGTCTTTTATACACCAAGTATCGAACTTTCCAGTCTTATCACTGGTGGTCGCGCAAGCTCTGGAATAATCTAGACTAACGGCGTCCTGCGCGCAACCTTAACAAAGCGATCTACTAGAATCGTGAAGCTTCTCGAAAACTACGGCAGGGTCAGCGTCGAGCGTCACTATCGGTTTTTGCTTGTCAAACCCGAATAGATAAAAATAAAAGAACAAGCGGGCGTGGCAAAATGAAAAATGAAACGTGACCACTAGCACGAAATTGCAAATCCACTTCTCTGAAAGAAATATGCTAAGATGTGTTATTTGTTTGTACACTTCAACAAAACAACCAGTTCTATGAAAAGTGAATACCAGTTTTCGACATCGAAATCAATCTCTTGTAGACGCCACCTCAACAAGCTCATTGTCTTTCGTAACAATACACGCTTTAATTTATGACAATTATTTTTCTTGCAGACTAAGTTTCCTTGTAAATATTCAACCAGGTGTAATAAGAAACAAAACGTGATTATCCCATATTGAAGGTTTACATTACACCCTTTTGACAAAACTATATTTTGATTGCATCACAACTCATCATTTTAGCAGTCGGAAGTACAAGTCGGGTGGTATTCGTCAGGCACCTGTGCAATGGTACCGCGTGGTTATCTTAATATTTTATAGGTTTCAGCTCTGACCTGAGGCAGTATAGGCCAATGTATTCACTGAAATAATTTATGTACTGCTCACCCTCTTGCACTTTTTTTCTCGTTTAGACAGCGTATAACTACGAGCAGAGGAACTGGGAGTAAGCTTGAAATCTGCGAAGAGCAACGACCAGATGACACAACTATTCCGAATAATACACCTGCAGTTTCCGGTCTAAGCGGGCAGCTAGTGTGAAAGCTTGAAGAACAGGACACTCTAACAGCGCATCAAGAGGCTGCAACAAAATGCGCAAAACGCTCGAATAGAAGGCCACGACAAGATTACCCCCTGACACTGGTTTTATCCAAGAATGCCTTCTACAATTATCGCGAATGATTCGAGTCTAAATGAGCGTCGGTGAATATACAGCGCGAGATGTCGTTGTTTCAGCAGACTATGAAAACTGCTCGCCCGTTCCTTGCTGCGTATTCTTTAATAAACTATCTTAATCAAACTATTGCAACGACTGCTGACTTTGGTTATTGCCACGCATGCACACTTCACTACCTCGTCTACCGTATTCGAACACATTAGCTGCTTTTACGTACTGACTTCCAAGGACTACAGGCTGGTGCAACTTGATGCCGTGCTATATAAACAGGAGGTCGCCAATTTCTTCGATGTCAAATGACAAAAGGAAAATAGTATGACAGGTATGAAATTGTAGAGTGTCGCATATCAGCGACAAGATTTCTAGATGTTCACTAACTCAGACGGCTGGCCGACGCCTACAAGATAACTCCTAATAGTATCATGAAACCTATGATTATCATTGCAAGGATCGATAAGGTACAATCATTTATTAAAGGGTAAACAGATCCACCTGAAATGGGAAAATCTCTAGATAGCAAATCCATGCAGGCCTCAATGAAGGCACTGGCCAGTTGTTCACTCTTTTTTTTTATTTGATAATATAGCTTCCATATTTCGTTGCTATCACTTTAAAGCTTTAGACGAAAATGTAGTACGGTAAGAAAACGTTCGTACACGACAGGCGCTCGCTGCGCCTGTCCATCCTGCCAGGTTTCCAAATGATCTCCCAACAGTCAATGCTTCTTAATTTTTTCGATGAATTTTTACAGGAATTGTCTTTTACTTTCGGTGTGTTTGCCTAGGTAGAAATTTGCTGGAGAGAGGGGGATCTACGCTGCTCGTTGCGTTAACCGACCACGATATATATTATTATTAGTACTACATTTGTCATACGTCCATAACTGCCCAGCTCTTGAGTCTTTTAATGCGGATACACGTACAATAGGCAAGCGGAACCTTATTTTTGCACTGTACAAATCAATGTGGGTGCCTACATCAAGGCAAAAAGAAGTATGACTATAGGCGCTAGAGTTGGAGCTGAAGATCGCCAAGAACATTTTGTAAAATGTTCAAAGAAAAATGATCCTGTTCTTTTAGAGGTGTAGTGCAAATTCGAGCAAAGCTTAGTGAACACCCGTTTATGCATTGTGCCGTTAACGGAATAAGCAGTATCAATGCAAGACACGGGAAATGAATATTGGCTCCAACGACATTGGCCATGAGAGGCTTGTGAGGCCTTTGTGATCAATTCTTGTTTCCCAGAGAGCAGTCGCGGTAGTATGGGCTCATCATACATAATAATGTTGGACCCTGATGCTCCATGCTTCCTTCAGTCATTTAATGACCGAAGAGTGTAGTAAAGGTGATGTATACCTGTAATCTTTCGGTGAGGCGTACGACATGAAACGCGGCCCTAGAATCCAACTTAGAGAAAACTACAACATACACAACAGTCCGAGCCTATGCTCCCCGGTGTGCAGGAGATGCTTGCGCAAGACAACCTGATTGGGCTTGGTTACGTTGACGCAGGGGCGGTATCGTCTTGCAACTTTTAGGACCACTACGACGCCTCTACACCAAGGTGTGGGCTTGTCAACTCAACAAATCCCCTTCTTTCTCCAGTTTATCATTCCCCACACTCTTGCGTGGAATGGCTATGCGTCTTGCCGCGTTGGAGAAATCGCTATCGCTACTAACATACTGCCGAGATGTTGCTCCTCAGGCATTGTACCGAATCCACTCAACAGCGGCCTAAATGCTACAAGTGTCGGTTAGAGGCTCGAAGTTGGCGACGGCAAAATTGCCCCGACGACCGCCACTGCATACACGAAACGTTCTGCACCTTGCGTGACTATCGCAGTGTATCCTAGGAGGGGCATCTCGGCACTGATGTTCACGACACTAGTTCGCAGCCCCGTTCATGAGAACTGTCAAGAGAGCTTACCCACGGAATGACAAACCGATGCGAATTACTACTTTTTCCGCTACTGTGGGAAATCGCACTTTGGCCGTGGCATGCAGAGCTTACATGCTGTTCGTTGTCTCCCTAACTGCCCAAATTTTTCAGTCCGCTTCGATGTGATTCGCCTTGCGGGTTCGCCATGCTTTCGCGAGGATACACGTTGTTAAAATTCAAATAACGGCCAGTGTGGGTGGCTTTTCTATACACGCAAAATGATAATGCACGATTGTTGCGCTTGACCAGTACCTCAAGGAACGGAAGTTGGCCATGCTGTTCTTCCTCAACAGTGAAGCTGATAGCTGGATTCATGTTATTCAGATGATTTGTGAAGGCTGGGAGAGTGCCCCTCCTAATTATGCTGAATAAATCGTCGACGTAACAAAGAAAAACTTTTGGCTTCGGGGTAAAGGAGTTCAGGGTGCGTTTTTCACTCAAATCCATCGTTAAATTGGCGGCTGGAACTGATACAGCGGCCTCAATCGTTGTTCCATGCACCTGTCTGTAGAACGTACCCTCGCAGACGAAGTACGTATTGTCAAAACAAATCTTCAAAGGACTTCGAAGGTATGGTATATCAACAGGGCACCTCTCGACAAGAGGTGCGTCCGCTTCTGGAGCCGAGGTACATGCTTCCAAAGCTGGGACGTCGAAGGAGACTAACATTTCGTCGCCGTCCAGTGTGCAGTTCCGCACTTTTTTGACGAAACCTAAAGAGTGACGAACATGCGTAGAAATTTTTCTTACGATGGAAGAGAGCACTTTGTGCAGTAAACCGGACAATTTGTGAAGAGGTGAACGTGTATAGTCAACGATGGGGCACTAGGGTACGTTAGGTTCATAAATTTTGAGCAGTCCGTACAAGGCAGGGGAAGATTCATTATGACACAAGAGCGCGTAGTATTACCCTTTGCTGATTTGTGATACGAAACAGAAAACACCTGATAAAAGTTTTTGAAAGTCGCGTTGGAACTTGTATGTAGGGTATTTTTTTCAGCAGAACATAGGTGTGCGTGTCCGCTAGTAGGGACAACATTTCGCTTGTGTAGTCCGACATGTTCAGCAACACGGTGGCGTTCCCTTTGTCTGCCAGCAGCAATACTATGTTTGTGTTGCTTTGAATGTGTTTTATTGCCAATTTTGCAGCAGGAGAAAGCGGTGAGACAGAAGACCTTGGCTGCAGCTTCGAAATAATGGTAATGGCGCGAGAACGTTCCTCGTCACGTTTGGCAGACTCAACGTGGCTCACAGCGGCTTCCATGGCGCAGACGACTTTCTTTGTATCCGCTGCGGCTGCCGCGTTGAACTTCAATATCAGGCTTCAAACTGAAGGTTGTGCATTGTCCAGGGTGTGCGAGGATAAGTAGCACACTGCAGATTTGACAGCGTTA
Source organism: Rhipicephalus sanguineus (assembly GCF_013339695.2). NCBI lineage: Eukaryota > Metazoa > Arthropoda > Arachnida > Ixodida > Ixodidae > Rhipicephalus > Rhipicephalus sanguineus. The sequence goes on along the minus strand of NC_051183.1, from coordinate 83,567,315 downwards.
CGCTGAACACCAGTGTCCTGTGGTAATAGTTATTCCAGCTTGATTTGGTGAACAGCTTCACATCGACGGTATTCTAGCTTTGCCTTGAAGTTAGCATGCAGCTGAATGCTTGGAAACTGAACGCGATATTGGTGCTCGGGTGGGCGACGTGCAAAAAGGGCTTCGTTCTCCAACGTGCGGGTCATTTCTCGGCAGTTCATTATTCTTGCCTGTAACAGAAGACTTTCGTCTTTGTTGACCACGCTGTTGCCAGAACTGGTAGGTACTGACCAATTGAGAAGGGAGCGTGGTATGAGTTTTCGGGCTTTGCACGCTATATTGAAGTTCAAGTGTCCTCGAATGGCGGTCACTTTGCTTGTAAGGGAAACGTACTGGCGAATTTGAGTGATAGGTGCTTGACCGTACGCCCGGCGTAAACTAATGAAATCCAGGGTTTGTCGAATCCCGCCTGGTCGGGAGGAGACATTTTAGAAAAGGAATAATTGCCGACCACAATAACACAATTTAAGAAAAAAACAAGACGTTTCGGCTCCCAGCACCGGAGCCTAATTCAGAATGAAATCCAAAGGTCACGTACGTTTCAATAGGTGCCTGAAGCATCGCGCATACACGTGAGGAAAATTTGCTTCGTTGCCGTTGAGTGTGCGCTCTCCCGTCTGTATTATCAATGATTCCATGTTTGACGCGAAGACAATTTTCCGGTTTTTTTTTCAATGAAGCTGATGTTGTCCCAATCGATTACGTGGCCAGTCGATTTTGCGCGTTCCGCCAATGCATTAGATGCAGCGTTCTCTTTCTTGACGTCGTAACGGGAACGGTACCATATGTACCCGTATGGTACCATATGTACCCGAGCGCTGTGCGTGGTTGATGTCTGGGTTGTGGGTGTGTGGGTGTGTGAATGTGTCGTGTGGTTGCGCTCTAATTAACATTTGAATATGTACCCGTAATCAGCGAATCTTTAGCCGAGGTATTCAGCAGATGCAACGTGCAAATGTGCAAGTTCCAGCATACAAGCTACATCAATGGCTGGTGAAAGTGAAGGAAAAATCGCAAAAGAAGAGTATGGCGTAGTGGTATACAGCATCATATGCGCCGGAAGCGATCATGTATACGTGAGCGAGACGGGAAATTTCGAGCAGAGAGTGAAACAACAACGATACGGCGTCAAGAAAAAGAACGCTGCATCTAATGATTTGGCGGAACACGCAGAATCGATTGGGAGAACGCCGGCATCATTGAAAAAGAAGGAAAATTGTCTTCGCGTCTTTACCTGGAATCATAGATAATACAGACGACAGAGCGCGCACTCAACCGCAACGACGGAAACTCTCATCACGTGCCTGCGCGATGCCTGCGGCACCTAATGAAACGTACAGTCGAGCGCGTTGTTGAAGGCGATCGCGCGAGCGTCGACAATGAACGACAACAGCGTCGCGATCCACAGTCCTCTTTCCAAGAGAGGAAGGTATCAGGCAAGCTTCACTCATTTATTTTGCTGTTCCCTAAGCAGCGATCACTCCCGACTGAGGAAGGCATATTTTCATTTTTTTTTCTTCTTTTTAGGAGCTTGCTCGCCAAGCTTCTTATGCTCGCGCCTTGTCCTCACCTCTGTGACCGTCGGCGCGGCGGCACACACCGCGCTCGGCACAGCTGCGCTCTCTCCTGTTATTTCAAGCATGCTCACTAGATGGCGCCGCCGCTCAAGGCGGCACACGCCACGCTCGGCACAAGTGCTATAGTTAGGTGACTGCTCGAAGGCCGCACCTCTCGTTTGGCTCGCTTCCTTTCTCTTCGCCGGGAGCTCACTAAGTGAACTCTCTTCGTTGCCGCTCCGCAGCATGAACGGCAGCAGCGCGACGGGCTCGCAACGCAGCAGCAGCTCGGGAAGATCTCGCCTTGCCAATTACCAGCCAACACATGATGTCACGTTACGCTCTCCGATGCGTATCGTACGACTGCAAACGTCCCACCACCGTCAGGGGCATTTGTATCGATGTTGCCTTCTCGAACTTTTCATTGCGTCCCATCATCGATGACCCCTTGGCAACATACTTTACTGACCATAAAGCAATCTTTAAAGTTAAACGACTCCCCAAGCTCATCGAGGGACGCCCTTCTACTTTTTAAAAGAACATCTCTTGTGTATATGTAATGCGTATAGTTCAATCATCATAAAGCAATCATCTTTCAAGGGAAATCAGTCCCCGAACTCATGGAGGGATGCCCTTCTTGAACTTGGTAAGACAAGATCTCCTGTGTATATATAATGTTTATAGTTCATCCAAATGTATATATGCTTCATCAAAATGTATATAGTGCATCCAACCGTAAATTAAAAAAAAAACATTGTGGATCTAATGTATGTATAACAACGTTGTCACGTCTATATTGATAGTAGAGGAACGTGCACGGAGCATTCGCGGGTTACCCGATCATCTCCGAGCAAGCTCCTCTAACATCATTCACTTCGTGGATATGGCGGTGAAGTTTTTTATGAGAACGCGATATATCCTGTTCAACTGAGCAAACCGTTCAAGCGAAGCAGTGCCAAGCAGCAGCTTTACCAGATCTTTCCCAGCAATATTGTTATCGTCCGCGGATATAAGAGCCAACGAACTGTACGTTTGAGCGCAACGAATGGAAAGCTTAACTTAAAGAAAAATAGTGTAGAGACCATCCTAGGGGTGATTGTTGTAGCATAGAACAGCCAACGAGGGCGAAAAGATTGAGTATTCTTCATTTTCACTGTTCAAAAACGTGCCGCTAGGCTCCTGGAACGCTACACCGGTCGCCGCTCGCGCAATAACCTTCATATCGTGCTCGAGTGTAGCTGACTTTTGCACTTCATTGCAAACAAGGATCCCGTGCGTGACCCGAAACATCTTGTTTATTTTCAATGCGTTTTTATTGTGGTTGGCGTTTTTTCCTTTCCTACAATGCCTCCTCCCAACCAGACGGGATTCCGTCAATCCCTGGATTTCATATTGAAAATGAAAAGAGCTCTATGATAAGCAGTTTTCAGTGTACGTAATTGGGTGCTTTCTTATGTAGATTTTAACTGATCCTCAGCTCGACATCGCATTGCCTAACAATAGGCAGCGTTATTATTATTATTCTGAAATATTATTTTATTTGCATTTAAATATTATTTGCAAATTATGACGCAAATAGTCGTCCTCAGATATTGCGGTTTCTCGTTTACTCCTCGCATAACGACTGCAATATATTCGAATACCGTCAGAAGCCGTGCTTTAATTAGGACGGCCACTAATGCTTGTTACTTAACCTGAAGTGCAACGAACCTATGGCTGCAGTGCTCCAACCTTAACAATTTGTAGGTTTCAGCTCTGGCATAAACAGCCCACTCCAAATGTATTCACGGCACCAATTTCTATGCTGATAACTGTTCTGCAATTTCTTTTTTCTAGAGCAAAGGTAGCAGCGCTGGCCACAACACCCCACAACCCAGACGAAGAACTGAAAATAGGTTGGAAGTCTCCTTTGCGCAAAAACTAGAGGACACAATTATTAGGGGTACGTTCATGGTGCTATTATATGACCTCACGATTCAAGAAGGTTACAAAAGAGAAACCAAAGCATGACAACAATGTGTGCTGCTTGTTGGTTGGTGAGGAGTTCGTGCCCTGAGGTTTAATCAGATGATGGGCCTGGTTGCATCAGACAAGCATAAACGTCCTCCAAGGAAGGCCATCATTTACCGCAGAACAAAACTACAACAAAACGGGCAAATGGCTCGATCAAACAGGCCACGACAGGATTACCCTGTATGTTGGCACCATTCATTAGCGGCTTCTATAATTGTCGCGAAAACTTAAGTCGAAATGAGCGCCCGTGCATGTACCGTACGCGAAGTTGTCGTTTCACCGCACCATGAAAATTCATAATAAAATACCGTAAGCAAATTGGTGCAAATATTACTGCCTCCGGTTATTCGCATGCAGAGGTGGCATAAGTGAGGCCATTTAAATACAACTAGAAGAAAGCAAAGTATACTTGCTCCTTTACAGCATGAACTTTCAAGCACAGGTATTTTTTTTTCTGCACTTACCACAGATGCCGAGGCTTAGCAATTGTTCGAGGCCATCAAAGCTGCTCTCCCAGGCCACATCGGGCACCCAGTCTACAAAGTGTATGAATCCAGCTGCTTCCACCAATATACACTGATGCTCGATAAAACGGTGGACGCCTTCTACACCACGATCCGAAGCATGGGGCATAGTTTAAAATCTTTGAGAGATTGACCGAAACATGCTGAGTAGGGCTTCTACTTTCGAGGGTATTCCGCTCCCACTTCGCAGGCCTCACCTTCACCTGGAAGCTAGCTGTTGATGGAAGTACAAGTGTTTTTGACATAAAATTCTGCTTCAACTGCGACCACATCGGTTTTTCCTGTGCACTCTCGAAAAACCTTCTTCTGCCATTTTAAGCTAATGGCTCGAAGAATGTTAGGCGGGCTATTGCAAGTGGTGCCTTGAGAAAGGCCCTAGTTCACTCTTGTCACCACCTTGTCTCAAGGAACTGCGGGTCTCAATTTCAGCGACTGAAGGAGAACCGCGACGCTGAGTGTCTGCTGTCTTCGCTCAGACCTGCTCTTTTTCGAGTTCAGTCGACGAGGGAACGCTTCCCGCCGAGCCTTCAAATGCCTAAAATTGCGGTCTTTCATGATTTTCATTCCTTATGTGCATTGCTGTTATGCATGTGACACTCTACAGTTTGATACTTGATACACTGTCGTTTTCTTGTTCAATTTCATATTGACGAGCTCAGAGACCTTCCGCCGGTATAACACTACGTCATGTTACACCACACTGTATTCTTTGGAAGTGAATAAATGAAAGCAGCCAATGTGTTTTTCCACGTATAATCAGCCAATGCGATTTTTCCACGTAGAAATAAATACAACTAGTGGCACTGACTGCACAAATTTTAAGTTCTTAGAAATATCTATTTCTGTTCTGTTGATATTTTGCTGCCTTGACTTAAGCGGTCATTACCGCATCAACAGCCACGGGTAGATTTCGACATTCCTCAGGCAATATTGGCATTTCAAAGCGAGCGCCTGCATGAAAATTCACGATGCCTTCCTCTCTCGCTCACCTGGATCTTCTGGAAACATTTCCAACAGACTGTTTAATCACACTTTTATAGATACACTGACTATCAAATTTTTGTGTAACCGGCATGAATTTCGAAAAACCCTCCAAGTACACTTTCAACGGCTCTAGTTCAAAATGGTCACATGCTATGGCCAAGATTATTGACCAACAATATGATGCCATAAATAAATGCTTTTATTATTCATGGCCTTTATTTCTCGCAGGAATCAGCACCTTCGAACTGATGATATCTTCAGTATTGCAAAGAATTTGAACGCGCCCCGCACTCATATCTTTTCGCAAAAGAAACGATAGCATCTTTCATGATTGCGTGATTTTTTTTCGTGTTAACAGAAATGCAACGTCGTTGATGATGTATCGCCAGGCTCCTTTATGCGCTATTCCAGATTAGTACGTGAAGATCCTTATCATTTTACTTGCTTTTAATATTATTATCACTAACACAACTTCTACTACAATTCATAGACCGACAGCTGCATTCTCTATTACGCCGATGAAAGTGCTAAAGACTATAATAACTGTCAGTGCGCTCCTAATGTTGTTACATGTTGCTGCCATACATCGCTGATGATGCATAACGTAGATAAATGTAAGGAAGACTCGTACAGTCGAGAGCCTGCCGCATCAAACATTATTCTTTTTATATCTATCAGAGTGCGAATTTGTGCTCAATCATAGACATATTGAGCGATCATGTAGCTCCTAACCACTCCTAGAACAAGCACAACAGCGTTTTTGTTCGTAATATATAAAGCACTTCGTAATCTACGTGATGACTTGTGCCAACATAATCTTAAGCTGTTTTATTTGAGTGTTTGAATTTGTTATACCCACAATGAGAACTTTCCTTGAATTCTGGTCCTTTCACTTGGAGAAGTTCCTAGTTTTAAAAAATGTACTTATTTATTTAGATGAGAATTGGTATTGTCACGTTCTACATTTTCTGCTACATAATCGGTGCAATTGGAATTGTGACTCCATGGGGCTCAAATTCTGGGTACGGATGAGTCATGTATAAACTTCGTGTTACAAAATGGAGCCCCAACTTTATTTCTTTTTTTTTCATTCAGATGGCTCTTCTTGCAGATTGCGTGAAAATGTATAATGAAGCTTCAGGTCTGCGACAAGAGGGAATAGCAAGAAATAAACCTAATTGCAAGGCACCTCCACTACTTATCTGGTGATCACTGGATATTAAAAAAACGAAAAAAAAACGACAGCAACGGTTATACATAGCTCCAAACCGGAAACGAGTGCAGCAATGAAAGTGCTCATAACCGATTCAGGATATTCTAATTTCGCATGCGTCACTGTTTTATAAAGCAATAATTTCCATAAACTGGGTGAACGAAAAATATCTCTGCGAAGAGACCTAAGCATGCCGCTGGTGCTATATATGGTACATTCAGTGTAAGTCTTCCAAGATTACATAGAAGAAACGTAAGAAGCAGGTGCATGCAAGCTAACATAGTCTGAACAGAAATGTTAATGTGGTAGGTAGAGAGTACACAGCTTGTTCTTTATGAAAGGGAACACGTGAGCGCGTGGCCTGTGCGACAGCGGAGCGGCGGCGTAATCGTGCAGAGCTTGTCCAACGGCCATGACTCCTAATTTTGTTTGTTAATAGATGACGCCAAACGCTGACAACCGTTCTTCAGTTGTCGGTTGATGGAGCTGTAGGCGGCCGCCGCGGAGCGCAGGCGACGCCCTCGCGGGTTCCTTTTCATAATGGACGACAACGTACTTTCTTTTACCACAATAACACTAACATCCACAGTCAACAGTGTACATTAGAATTATACGTATTACACGTATTCGTTCTGAAGTGAGATGTATGTAAAATAATAATTGAATAATATCAAAGAATACGCACTGGTGGAGTCTTCGTCGGTTCGCTCAGCTCTATATCCCAGTTCACCGCTTGTGATTTGTTCGACACTGTGGCAAGATCGCAGATAAAGCCGAAATGTTTTCATTTGCATGAGGTTAATCCTAGCAAGCTGATATTCTTACCCGCTATAAAAGGAGCCTACTTAAATGGATTGTCTTTTTTGTACCGCTGCAATAATGTGTCAGACCGTATGTTGCGTGCCTTTCTTTGCACTATCGCCAGCGATGGCGCCGAAAGCGGACATGCCTTCTTCAGGTGTCGGTTGATGGCGCTGTAGGCAGCCGCGGAGCGCGGGATGGTTTTTTTGCAGGTCATACCGTTTTGCCCACGTGCCTATTGCGACGACGTCACCGTCTACGTCACTGACGACGCGTCACGTTATTGTCGGGCGCGTTTTTCAGGCTTTCCGTGCCAAGCCAACCGATTGGCCCTAGTGACGCAGCGGTTAATGTATCACGCTCGAAACTGCGAGGACGTTGGTTCGAACCTCGCTGGTATGCCTTTTTTTTCTTTTTTTTCTTTTTTTTCCGGCAGGGTACTGTTTGGTGTTACATTAGTCTCTTACCAGAGAAGCGCGAAGCGGCTCGTGGGTTACGTGCGCCCCAGGGACACGGGAGCACCACGGACGCTGGCACGGACGGGCGCCTGCCAAGAAGGGGCAGGCGCGCGGGCTAACAGGCGCGTGGCCGCGACAGCGGCCAGTAGCGCGTGACGGAGACCCTGCCAACCGGCCATTGAGCGTTAGCTAAATGGCCGCACTCTCGAAGCGAGGGCAAAGCCACGATTAATTTTCCGTGCCCGAAGGGCGCAGAGGGACTTCACTCAGCAACAGGAAAACGGCCCTTTAAAGTGACGGTGACGGCGCCACGATGGAAAATCTCTAGACGACGCGTCCTCAGTGACGTAGACGGTGACGTCGTCGCAATAGTCACGTGGGCGAAACGGTTCGACCTGCAAAAAAAAACCATCCCGCGGAGCGCAGGCTGCGCAGGCTGTACTTCGAGGTCGCGAATGACATGCACACTAAGAGCGTGACATGGAATTTTTGATAATATAGTGTTCAAGCTTACAAGAAAGGAAGCGTAAGCTAGCCAGATGATGATTACAGTTGTGGCACAGAAGGACCCTTTTTTTCCGCGCGTCTTTTTTTAGAGTATACTTGTTGGCGTATCGAAGCTGTTGTTCACGTGACATAGGTGACATTTTTTGGAAAGCTAGTGTGTTGCACATATATAGATTGGGATGTTTACTCGACATGCAGTAAAAAACTGCTGCCTGGCGGAGTAATGAACGGCTTTTGACACTGTGTTTCGTAGTGTGAAAAAGTGCCCCGCCTAATGAGCAGGAGGTTCACATGTTCTGTTGCGGAGTGCGATGAAAACGATAACGACAACAGTATCGGTTCCCGTTGTTCATTGTTATGACTCATACATGCCTTTTCGGTTAGGCTCAATGTCATATGCGCAAATGATTATGTCCTGTATGTCGCCATGCAGAAATATACAGTCAGAATGAGCCATCATACATCAGTTAGGGGACATAAAGGAACATCAGCACTGCAAAGACTTTCCATCATATAATTTTGGCACATGCGTTTAGTAACGACATAGTCTGAAACAGTGGCTAAATGTTATGCAACATTATAGTAACAGTAATTTTAATGTCACGTGGCACTATGCGGCACAGATGGAGAAAGACTCTACTTCCTAACTGGCATTAGAACTAAAGAACATAACATTTTATTATCAGGTGATTAAAAGAAATTCACCATGCCGTGCTGCAGGCAAGCGCGATAAGTCAGTTTATATTGCTGTAGAAACCAGAAGCATCTTCCTCATACTTCAGTTTCCTCCGTAGACACTGCTGTCCTTCTACAGATGTCATTATTCCCTAATGCCGCCGCAAGGAAATATAATTTTCTTGAATGCGCTTGCTACACTAGTGCTGCTGTGGTGATTGCTATGGCCACGGCTCGGCGGCGGCTGCTTCTCGAAGAGGTGGCGGCTTCGCTATTTTTAGCACAGGCACGGCAGAGCAGGAGTTTCTTGTTAACGGACGTCTTACTATCAGCTTTAACAGGGTCGCTGTTTAAAAAAACGAGTACTTACATTGCCCTTCTTTTCATCATGTTTCCTCGGCAGAGATGTATGTCTCAGTTTGAAGTGCGGATGCACGGTATGAGAAAGATAAAAAAACGAGCTCCATGCTGCTTATCTTTCTGCACTAAGGCATAATACCTATCTCATGCCGTTCTTGACTAGGTCATATAATGCCAAAATGTACGAAAGAGCCTAGTTTGACAATCTTAATGACATACGAGCTTATGACCGTAATTATATGCTGGCTTGCTTTTCAGGTAAGGAATTAGGGTGAAAGTCTTTCTTCGAGTCACTCTACTGATGCTGGGCCTAATATTTCTCCTCTTCACTTTGGAGCCTACCTGTGTGCTTGCGGTAAAAGTTCCACCAGGTACGCATTTTCTTGCTTTACTGTTAATACGTAACGCTACAGAAGAACTCATATTTCGACGAGTTGGATTCCGTTAAATATATTCAGTAGATTCAGGACGACACAACGAAGACAGAGGTAAAGAAGGTGCCAACGTCATATGCCACCACCTTACAAATAAACTTCAGCCTTTAATGCTATGGTATTCTCTGCTAGCCTGCCTGGATAGCCGAGTGGTTAAGGCGCTCACCTTCAGATCCCGAGGATGCAGGCTCGAATCTCGCCTCGCCAAGACATTTTTCTCTCGAAAAATTTCTATTTCATTATATTTCTTCCTCTTTCCTTATCTCTCTCTCTGCGCACGTTATCTCTCATCAGAGTTCTTGCATACCTCACCGGACCCATCGGCACACATCTTCTGGGAGCGAGGCAGAAGAGGAAGAAGATGATGACGATGAAGACGAGGGCGAATAGATCGAGAGCTGGTTCATAAAGATGAGAATTTTCTATCTGCGACACAGGGCAACGCTTGATTAGCGCTGCTATTAAAGTAAGGTTTTTCTGCCGCTAATGAAGCTGTGGTTGGGAAAGAAATCACTAGTGATGTAGAAGAATAATTTCGGATCTTTAAATGGTCCCGTTCTGGTACTAATAGGCACTGATTTGTCGCGTTTTCATTTTTTAACCTTTACATGTCAGAACGCCCAGTGTTGTGCCATAAGTTTCGGTCACTTTGACAATACATATGAATAACGTTGCTAAGAAAATAAAAGTGTCCGTGATCTGGTTTTTAGTCCTTCGTGACTTGCCTCAAAATGCACGAGGCACACTTCCTCCTCCAAATGATGGTATGCATTGTCTTGCTGTTTCTATCATCTCATTGCAGCAGCAAAAGTCGTTATGACGAAAAGTGAAGTTTATATTGGAAGTATGTGTAACAGACTTCACAACGAAACTGAAAGTGTTCATAATTTCATTTTTAGTACTTCATCACCTGACTAGAAACCTACGAGACGCATTTCCCCGTCCAAATCGTGGTACGTAGTTTCTTCATCATTCTACCGTCTCAATGCAACAATACGCGTCATAACAAAAATGAATTTACAAAAAGTGAAATTGGGGTGACCTGGTAGGAATAGCGCTAATTTTGCACTACTTCAACATTCAAATGAAATTTATATTAAAGTATATTGAAACCACTTCATAGGACAAGTGATAGTGCGCATACTTTTATTTTCAGTGCATCCCGACCGTCCAATAAGTGGTCCAAGCAACACACATCATTCGAATGCTGGTACGTATTTTGTTGCTATTCTTGCTGCCATCGCACAGCAGCAACAAATGTCATAACAAAGAGGCAGTTTCATTGCATGTATTCCGCTTACAGAAACAACAGATTAAAGAAGCAACAGTGATAAATATTTAAGTATGTTGGGCCACCGTTACTGCGGTTGACTGAATATAATTCGCGTGATTCTTGCAACAATACAATGCCACTGTGATGATGAAAACCAAAAGAAAATGAAGCCGGTGGAGATATAGGATACGTTATTATTACCCTACACTGTGCTGTACAAATTATAGTGTAAATGTGAAGAATGTAAAGTAGACGGAGAGGCAATTTGCCGCCGGCATGGAGAGTAAATGCAGCTTTCAGATAACGAGCCCGGTGATTTACCAATTGAGGTGCAGCGATTGTCCTCCCGTCCAATTTATCGGACATTTTTGTGCATGCAAACCGAGTAGTGTTTGTCAGCGCTGCTCGCAGCCATGACAGCGAGTGTTGAACACTTTTCTTGGGCAAGCAGGCGTCACGCAGCGCGTGATTAATCAAAGAGCTGGTAGCTCACCAATAAGCCCTCGCGTACTACCTGAAGGCATCAATTCTGCCGGATACAAAACCCTCGCTTTGAATGAACAAAAGAAAATATAAGAGCCCTTGAATTCCCTTCTTTCGTGGAGTCACTCTGAAACACTTATGATTCCGCCACTACACGTTAAATAGAAATGGACAACCGCACTCCGCATGTACATTTCAAACAACAACTTCATCTTAGTGTTGCGTAAGGGCAATCGCATTCTACACCGAGGCGAAAGTTGTTATTTATCACGAAGCAGTGTCGTGTATCAGCCCTCATCGAAAGATGCAGACAAAATGTATATCATTGAATAAACTGACCAGTAAGAAGTGTAAAGTTTATAGAACATGTAAATGCCACTCTATCATAGGTTTTACAGCGCAGACGAATGCAAAGATGATGAGAAAGAGAGAGACAAGAACAACACATGTCATTGCCTTTGCCATCGCCCATGTTTTCGCTTGTGTTTTAAGCCTGGAATAAAAATTACCAACCAGTGGAATCAGCCATTCAGTTAGGTTACATTTCTACTCAGGGGCGTAGCCAGAATATTTTTCGGGGGGGGGGGGGGGGTTCAACCATACTTTATGTATGTTCGTGCGTGCGTTTGTATGTGTGCGTGTATATATGCTCAAGCAAAATTGAAAAATTTCGGGGGGGGGGGGGGGTTGAACCCCCCCCCCCTTGGCTACGCCCTTGTTTCTACTGGATCTTCGAGTGGGTCCTTGTCTATAAGTGTTCATCCTTTCCTTATAACAACCGTCGTCGCCGTAGTTAAGTGCCGTGTCCATGCGTTTGCATTCTGCATCCGAGGGAGACACCTGCAAGTACACATCAAAGGCTTGTTCGGCGGATTCAACCCCTAGAGCAGCTCCGAATCCTTATTTGTAAAATACTCAGGTCTGAGTAGAATTAAACAGGAGCTCGCATTGGAGAAGTTCTGCATCTTCAGCTTCGACAGCATATCAGCTTTATATAAAATCTCAAAGAGAACAAAAAGAAGACTGATTTGCCACTAAATTTATTGCCGTCCTTGTTTTTTTCTGCCCCGTAAATTTAAGATCATGAATGACGAACTAACTTAATCGACCATTCTGGTAAGTAAGTGTAACCCTGAAGCTTCAGTTCAGGCACTCATCCGAATTGAGAGTTATTAACGTCAATTTAATTTTCAAACACAACTTTGGACATGAAGTTTCAGGCAATTCAAACAAAGCGCTCATATATCTATAACTGTATCAAACAGATGTATAATACAAACGTGCGCCTATAGATTGCAAAATTCCTGCCTTTTGCCCTATTTCGGAAACCATAGTGTGGTGTGGTTAGCTCACAAACTCAGCAGTAGGAAACAGTACGTCAATTCCTAAATCTGCACAAATTAAAAATACAGAAAATATAATTTTGTATATACTCTAAATTATATACATTCCTGATAGAGAATTTAGCAGAACCCGCATTAGGATTGCCATCAAATCACGTAACCTGCATATTTGTGGTTTGCCGACATGAGGTCCTCTACAGATATAGTTTATATAAGTTTTATATTTGCCCTTGGTAACAAATTTAGTATTCACTAAGTCTGATCAGCACAAATGCTGCTACACTTTACTTTCTGTCAAAGTGCGGAAAAAAATTCATACCGGTATGGCAATCACCTTTAAAAAAACTGTATTTTGCATGCACTGCAGTAGTAGGTTGCATTCAAGCTATCCCTGACAGAAAGGCTTTTCTTAACACTCTATGAAAGTTCTCGATTTCAGCTGTGAAGCATTCGAAGGGGTAGATAAGGACTGGGAAAGGGCACTTTGAGAATTGCTCATTTTATGCACATTCCGTCTGTGAAAACACTTTGGTGATCTAGTCTGGCGCTCATGCCATTTGGTAAAACTCACTTCATTGTTATTGTCATTAGTGGCAATACCTATTAACGGAGTCCGACTACTAGCGACACCTGTTTTAGTGGAACCGTTAGGTCCCAATTTTACCAAAATCTAAAATGTGCACCGCTCCCTCATCAACGGCCTCTGGGGACTTCATTTCTTTCTGTGATGCTTGAAGACGTTCGAAAATGTGCGTGTGCATACCCTCACATTTGAAACGCCCCGGCATGTGAGTGCCACTCCGGCATTTCATAGAGAGGGTAGGCTGGACCAACGAACTACTCTAGAAAGTTGTTGACGGTTGCATGAACTGCATAGAGAATACACCGATCACACATCCATGTGCTGCTTTTGTGCTAATATAGCAGCAGTATGGAGAAGTTTGGGCGCCTCCTCGACACCGAACTATCCAGTAGCTGGTAGGAAGTGCCTATCGGAAAAAAATATTTGAGGAATGGCCAAAGAGACCGCACAGAGTGGCAAAAATGGGCCGAATGTGCACATACGGCAAAATAGCGATAATGAGTGCAGAGCAATACTGATTATACAGTTAGAAAAATATAATTCTATCCCTTATATCAAATGAATATGTCATGCTAATATTCATTATTGGCAATCCGCTTTAATCACACCGAGCTAGTCTTCATGAATTGAAAAGGCATTTTAGCTGGAAAAACCATACACTACAATAGTATTACAAAATATTGCAACCTCAGAAAGCGAACATCTATGTCCCACAATACCGTGCCAAGGCATAAGCTAGCAATATACACTTCCTTACCCAAATTTCTATGAATAGGCTATGAATCATTACAATAGGAAGCCTATTTTCTGCCTCAATTCATGTTACCATGTACAGACGGGTCCACTCTTAAATGGAACACTTTCGTGCAGGGAATCTGGATTTCGCTCTCTTGCAAAAACATAGTGGCTTAGATTCGCATAAAGCAGGTGGTGGTTGACAGTTCTGCCTCATTTTGACAGACTCGTGTCGTGCATGAATGTGGTTTTCTTATCTACTTGCTGTTAGAGGGCCATCAAAATGAAAGGTGCTTATTCGAGTGTTCCCTTTAACAGTGGACCGTACTGTACATTGCCAACAAGCTTCACTCATGGGCCGTAGCTACCAGGCTCAAGTGTGTATGCTTTTGAAATGTGAGAAATATTACAAAAAGATCTTACGGCACGCCAGACATATGTTTCCATCGCTTCCATATCTTTGTGATTGCATGTACCAGTTGTCACCTGCCTGTTTAATATCGTGTCCACTGCACCTCCAGATCGTTGGTATAAACTCTACCAAGTACTGAAAATGTTGCGCAGTACGTATCTTGCTCACAGCAGCCTTCTCAACGGCTGTAATTTATTCGTAAGAGGACCCGGGAAAACTACACAGGAGCGAAACTCTGTTAAGCCATTCTTATTCGATGAGTCTCAAGCATATAATTGCGAGAAATAGACAACGGGTGCTTCCTGTACCTTCACAACGCATACTTCTGAGAGCCGCTGCACTTCACACGAAATGAATCTTTTGCTGAAAAAATTTCCGTACTTGCCCCTCCAAGCTGCCTCCACCACGGTGACTCCGCACTCACGATCAAGTATTTTAGTGCCAGTTGCCACAGCCGTACTAAACTTTCGCCCCATTCACTCTGGTTATCAAATGCAGAGACATGAGTAACACTGTTTTTAGGATCAAGAGAGCTAAACAAGGACAAAAAAATATCAATTGTTCTGTCATTTTGATTCTGTTGCAGCTTTAGAGAAATTTTTAGCTGCTTGCTTAAACGTAGACTTCGAAAACACCAAGAGAAGGCTTCGAACGTGCACCTATACACAGCGTAATAGTATAAACATCATTCTAGAAAGATGACCTGCAGAGACACGTGCCCTTCCAGCAGCTTTCGAATTTGCGGAGCCATAATAATCAGTCCGCTAAGAACGAAGGACGTGCGTGCACTTTTAGCAACATTCACAGCTAGCCAATTTTGTTCATTTTTATTGAAAAAAAAAGTTTTGTGCAGAACATAGCGCCTCATTTTCGTTTTCGCTATAGATATTCGTGTTGACGTAATAAATTTATCCACTTGCCACGGCGTTCCTATACTGAAAAATCCATGGCTACACCAATAGCGGTGCAGCTATTTGGTTGACAGAAGGAACAGCTTCAAAATTAGTCCGAAGTCATATTATTAAAGTCGGACTAAAATGCGATACCAATAGTGCAAAAAAGGACCGTCAAGTTCACGTAAATGTGCAGGCATTTGAGCATACGCTAGAAATTCATCGGTGCCTCACCTGATTTCAGCAGATTTTATTCGCTTTCGATAAGAGTGAGCTACAAATTAAGTCACAAACATGTGGCCTTTCTGTTCTTTAGTATGAAAACGTGTACAATATCCTGTGCTATCTTGTTATCGTGCCGAATAACGGTCTAGGTATCCGATAGAACACGTTAACACTCACGTTTAAGGCAACGTAGTGCAAGGTGAGAATACGCTGCTCCTGTCATTCGGCTATTACGCTCTTGAAGGCGAATATTTACTTAATGGCAACCCCTTTGTCTGACGTGCAACTTTCCGCAGACAAGAGGACCCATTTACAATGAACCTGGAAACATGTAAATATAGAGAACTTGCGCTAAACGCACAGTTGGTGAAAAAAATCTGCGGAAGATGTGTGGGACAGCCATCTTATTCTCAAATAGCGTGAAACCACTTGCACATAAAAATAAGCGTCGGATACCCGTTTTTTTGTGTGGTCATTTAGTTGCTTCTTTATACTTTTAGCCCTTAACTTTTCCAGCGCATTTGTTTTGCCGGAAGCAATACCGGCTTCGGTATAATCTGCCTTACGCCAATTGGCAACTCGAGTTTCAGTCCTTTACGGGAAGGGGTGTGCTCAGGTCTTGGTTAAAGGCGAGCGCCAACAAAAGGAACCAGTAATATACTTTACGAGCTTGAAATGTCTGCACTTGAAGTGCGAGTATGATGAACTTTATGGGCAGGGTGGATACATCCTACACATTGCAGTCTATGTGAACAATATATGAAGGTCTAGGTGCTACATTTGTAAGGAAATGTTTTAAGGAACATTGCAGCCTATCATTTGTTCTGTAAATGGCTTAGTCACGGTACGTTAGAATTATCACAGTTAAGAAATATTAGACAGTTCGCCAAGTACCGCAAAATTTTGTTGGCGAACTAGCACAGGTGAAGACCCTCATGGTACCATGTAAAAATACTACAGCAAAAAAAGGTGCCACTCGACAGCATATGCACGGAAGTAAGCTGCCAGCAATTCCATGAAACCTCAGACACTGCCGTCCAGCGAGTCTTGAAGGGCAGTGCCATGTTGCGTTAAAGAATTGTCAGCCATTACAATATGTGAAGGTTGATGGCTAGCAAAGTTCTTTAGCACACGAAACTGAGGGGACATGGCGGAAGTGAGTTTGATAGGACACGCTGGTTATAAACATGCCCATCGGTGTTCAAACCACTACGCAGGATCTATCGCGGAATATAGCCTACGATACTGCCATTGAAGTGCGCATTAATTGTAAGCGCACCTGCAGAACAGCAATCACCGCTTCGCGGCATGAATGGATGACTTTTTTCTTCATGAGTAGGCTTGAATGAAACACACAGTGTGGGCAAGCCAGCTTACAATGTCCGAGCTAACAGCAAAATATTTCAAAGTTGGCTTCACTTCTAAACAAAAGTGCATCGCTCATAAGATATTTTTACGGACACAACATAAGCGATCTTATATCAATATATGACGAAGCTAAGTCCTTGTTGTTATTATTGTATTATTTGTGTTCTGATGCCTAAAGGCTTGCTCATGTCAGGGAAAAGCACAGACACGGTACTGTCATTTCATCGTGCTACAGCGGGCATAGGTACCATCTCAAGAAACCAGCGGAAACATAACTTTTTCCTCGCGGACAACAGGAAGTCCCGGAACGTAACTGTCGAGCTTCAGCGTATCGTACATTAATTTACCAATCATAGTAAAACGATTAACAGGATCACACAATACAAGCCTTCAGCAATTATGTGAAAACCTGACAAAACTAGACTGATGTTTCCCAAGGAAGCAAAATTACCTTTGGATAAACGCACTGTCAAACTGTTGTATAAATGTGAAGTTTGATGAAAAGCCCGAAGAAAAGCATTCTACTTCTCTAGCTGTTTACTTATACTTGTTTCTAAAACAGTAATCAAGAACTATAATATTTCTGTTTTTTCGCAAAAAGGAATAAAAGAGACGTCCGGGCCTACCAAACTTAATTAAGGTATGATTCGTGAGCCATTCCGCAGTACCACATCGCGCCTTTTTTTTTCGCCTGCTCACTTAGTATTGCAATGATCTAAAGCACCGCAGAATCGCCATTCTCATAGAAAGTTCCTTCGCTCCCGTTTATCAAAACGCACTGCCTAATTGCACAAATCAGCGTTTGCAGATGGCTAAGCAATTTTCACAATATTTACAACATGTCTGTTGCTTATGGAACGATAGATACTTTTGGAAAAGTGATTTGGCATCATAACCGTACGTTGCTCCTTGATGGAAAGGGTTCGCCATCCTCCTTGACATCGTCAAGAGCTCGGAGGGAGAGCACCCTACCAGACAACAGTGTGGGACATTACAAAGCACCGCATTATGATATCAGGGCTCTATGACAGGTTTCTTAATGCACATGCGCTTCTGTGGAAGCAGTAACATCTGGAAACGAGACTAAATTAACATTGAGCTCAGAGAGCACCGTAGCTCACTAATGGATGCCGCATATTATTAGCATGCAGTGCACTGCCGTGAATAAATCTGTGAACTCGCTCATATTCAACTTGCACAGCGCTCCCGTAAAATTAATTTTTACTGCAGCACATGCGTTCGTGAATTCTTGTCATCTAGATCAGTTTTTCATCCTGAAGCAATATGAATGCATGGTCGGGAATTCCTGGCTTTTACCCAGGCATGACGACAATATCACGCGGGATATTGTGAACCTTTTTTTTATGGTGATGAGAGGCAGCATGTGTATAGGTCACTGTCTATTTCTGCAAGATTGTGGTTGTAAACTCAAGAAAAGTAAAAAAATGCCAGGCCTGCATGGGGCGCGCAGCACTGTCACATCGAATGCTGGAAGAGCGACCTTTCTAGAACCCGTTCTAACCTCTCTTGGACAAACTAATACAAGTACACATGCAAGGTATCCACCGCGCAACAAGTCATAATTATTGTGAAGTAGGGAAGCACCCACTATGAATTATTCGTCCTTCTGCGGATAAGCGAGGTACTTGCTACACACATGTGCACTTTGTTGATGCTGCATGTGGCTGATGACCACGAAGAATTATGGCTGAGCACTTTACACTGAGTGTGAAGATTTGAACCACACACTCGTCGCGCAGTTAGCATTGTGTGATGCTTAGTTGTTATCTTAATCTTTTTCCACGCTACATCATACTTGTTAACACGATTCCTTGCCCGGTATAACACCTGTATGTGGTCTTTTTGCAAAAGAGTGTCAAGCGCCGGCGTGGCTTTGTGGTAGAATACTTGACTGCCACGCAGAGCCGGGGGTTGAAATCCCATCCGATCCTCGATATTTTTATTTATTTCATATCTTTGTTATTTGACGCGATAGTGGTTGCGGACAGCGGCGACGACGGCGGCGGACAACTATCCCACTGCCGTTGAGACCTGATAACAGCTTTGACTGTAAAATTTCATGGCGTGTCTTTGCGAAGCTTGAGCGTCTGCGCATGCGCGCGAAGCTCTTTTCTTGTTCTAATTTTTCCATATAAGCCCCAGTTTGAAGTCAGCTTTTGTACTGCCTTTTCAATTTGTCGTTCCGAGACCGACCGTGGTAGTTCAACAGGTAGAGTATCGCTACCATAGTATCGCACTGCAAAGCTCGAGGACCGGCAATGACGGCCGCATTTGAATGGTGGAAAATTGCAATAACACTTGAATATTGCGACTAAGGTACCCTTAAAAGACCCGAGATGAACAACAATATTTTGGAATGAACATTGGCGTGCTTCCTAATTAAACCGCTGCTTTCGCACGTAAAAGACGAAAGTGGAATCGAAGCTGTCACCTGTGCACGTTCTTCAGCTTTGAAACACTTATTTTGTAGTTACTTACACTCTTACCTAGGCTTCCGTTGTTCTTGAAGTAATCTATTTTTCATGATCATGTATGCTATCAGTTGCTGCTATAACAAAACAAAGGTGAATGAATCGATACGATGTGCGGATTTATTTGCTCGTTTTACTTGAAGCGTGGTAACCATGACATAAAGAAAACGTGAAGTAAAGCAGTTGATGTGACAAATGTAGCTGCGACAAGAATTTCACGAAGGATCCGTTGATGGGCGAGTTGGTACATGTCTTGAAATATACTGAGTATGTGCAGCGCAATGGTACGAAGACAAGAGAAGACACACAAACGACATAGACTGGCGCTGACTTCCAACTGATTTATTGAAAAGCACGAAGCCCGCTTTTATGCATGCGCACCTGTTAGCAACAACTCAAACGCATCATCAGGGACCATACAAAACCTGCATCTCTTTGTCACTTAGATAAACACTTGGCGTACTTACACACCTGATACCAGATTTCTTAATGTGAGCTGCCTCGATTATTTCTCTTTCTGTTTTCGTTTTTGCATGCTTTAAAAACGTCGCGCGATCAAAGTGCGGGGTGCATTTACACTTGTTGCAGTGATCTGCCAGATGTCCGCCTGATTCGTGGCAGATCACTGCAACAAGTGTAAATGCACCCCGCACTTTGATCGCGCGACGTTTTTAAAGCATGCAAAAACGAAAACAGAAAGAGAAATAATCGAGGCAGCTCACATTAAGAAATCTGGTATCAGGTGTGTAAGTACGCCAAGTGTTTATCTAAGTGACAAAGAGATGCAGGTTTTGTATGGTCCCTGATGATGCGTTTGAGTTGTTGCTAACAGGTGCGCATGCATAAAAGCGGGCTTCGTGCTTTTCAATAAATCAGTTGGAAGTCAGCGCCAGTCTATGTCGTTTGTGTGTCTTCTCTTGTCTTCGTACCATTGCGCTGCACATACTCAGTATATTTCAAGAATTTCACAACTGTGTACTCACATGCAATTGTTTCTTTTATCCACAGGATAAACGTGCTGGCCCTTGCGGTTCACTACTACACCAAGGAACTGACTATGATCATCAATTTGCTAAGCGCAAGGACCAGAGGGCACAGCAATTAAGAAGACACCCAACGTCTATTTGTATCACCTGCAGTTTATTTTCAAAAAGTGCCACGCAAGTGAAATGCATAAAAACTGCAGCCATGAGCGCCACGTTTGGGTTCATTAGGGGTCCTCGTTCTGAGACATTATCGGCTGGGGCACCTGCTTGAATCAGACAAGCATATAACCATGCTTCAGAAAGATGATGACTGAAAAATGAACAGGATATTCTCACAAAACGAGTAAATGACTCCATCAAACATGGCTCCACAGTATTGCCCTCGAAATCTAGCTACATTCACTAACGATTGAGTTAGCGCCTATGTATGCAGACTGCGCGACCTTGTTGCTTCCGCACACTGAAAACTGCTCGTTGGTTCCTTGTTTTGCTTGCCTTAATAAAATGTATCAAGGACTTATTTGACAACTGCTGACTTTAATAATTTACATGAAAACACACTTCACCTCCACGTAAGCTGCATTGACACACGTTGAATGACAAGGCTTACCACCAAATGATTCCAATATACAATTAGGCAATTGATGTATTTAAGTGTAGTAAGCAATCGTGACCTAAATCGAGATGAATTGAAGTGGGTGAAAAATCACCCTTTGCTTCGGTGGGATCCACACCTGCACCTTTCGAATGGCGCACCCCAGGCATTACAATTTGAGTTACGATTTCCTCTGGTTGAATCTGAACCCACCAACTTCGCATTACGCGCCTTGTTTTTGGGATATCCTTATTGCCTGGGGCATTTTTAACACTAGTTGTTTCCGGCATTTTTTTTTGGAGGGGGGGGGGTGCCGTCAAGGAATCGCCTTCTCCCACTTTATAAGGAAAGGCCATGGAGAGGTCAAGCAGCAATCGCCGCAGGAGCATTCGGGCCAAGAAAATGCGGCTGTCTTCTTCGACACCTAGAGCCGAACGGTCCGAGGTTCTCACTGTGATGCCATACATCGGCGAGAACACAATATCGGATTTCTGCGCGCTAAACACAACGCGTTGGTAGTCTAGCCACTTTCCTGTCTCTTTCACTGTTTCCTGTGTTCGGCCGTTTATGGCTAGATATATTTCCTTGATACACGCGTGATAAACGCTCGTCAGATATCGACACCAAGTTGTTTCTGTGTGACCTTTGCAAAGCTGTGCTGCTTTCCTAGGCTCATTTCTTCAGCCACAGGTATCTCCACATCCTTCACAATAACATGTGTCACAGTCTTCGAAATAAGCAAGGCATGGACGTGTGCACGAGAGGTGCACCGCAAACGTAACATAAATACTGATTGCGCGCTTCAGCTGTATGCAAAGAGAGCGTCCCGAGCAATGCTATTTTACTGCACACTGGTTCTTTATAACGTCTTGTCGTAATCTATTGTCTGGGTTCAGTATTGTCGTTCTCTTTTTTAACTCTATATACACATATAGGTGTGCGTTCATTGACATATCTTCATAAAATATTAAGGTTCTTGCTTTCGGATCCCACGGTGGCGTAGCGGCATACGAAGGCGCGCGATCAGAGGTAAGATGAGCGCGATTATCTACCGAACAAACTGCTCGACCTACTGGACGGCTACGTTAGTCTGAGATACATGTTCATAGCGCACGCTGACCGATGAAAGCCATAGAAAAATAAACGGGATGAGATAGGGGGTGCAAAGCGAAACGCTAACGTGGCATTCGGACTGTGTACTTCGGCGCACACTGCCTTGCAAAGCTTGCAAAGAGATGCCTGTTCGGGATCTTTGCGCCGATCGAGTCTCGTGCAGCGGCAATGATTCCGTGTAGCGTCTGCGGCACTGCTTGCAGATTTTTATATACATAAATCATAGCTTTCATCGATCTACAATGCTGACAAACTAATCTTGATCAAGCAAACTCTCTCATACGTGTGCGACGTCGGCCATCTGATTTAAAATGCATATATTGTAATGTCGTCCTGCAAGTCTAGGTGCAGGCGAGCAACTAAACTGCACGGAGAATTGAGAACTAAGGTTGCAAAACGCTTTTTCGCGCGCCTCTTAATCCTGTACCAATGCGCAGCGCCGACCTTGTTGACGAAACAAGCTCGCGTTGGTGCTTTCTTTTCATCGTTCAGGTAACTGATCAATTCGATTTAAATAGTGTTACCTTGTTCACGGCATTGACAGGGCTCCCTCGTTGCCTGAACAGCGCACGAAGCATTAGGAAGTCATCGCAGTACGAAAAGACAAGCATCTAGCATCTGAAAGGCTGCGATAAGCGACTGGTTTCGTTTTCGCGCCCAACAAAACATGGAGGATCGAGCCTATGGCCTCTTGAACAGATGGCGCTGTACATTTTGAATATTCCCCATTCATAGAGCACCAGACGCCCTCATGTTATAAAGGCCCGTGTAGAGCAGTTGTGCACGGTCGCAGAAAAGAAATCGTTGGAACTGCCTGCATTAGACAGTCTTTATGTGTAGTGGGCAGCCGCACCGTGATACGCACCTAGCAGGGCATGCTTCCACTAATGTTCGAGACGTGACATCCCTGAGAGGGGTTGCCTCATGTGACCTGCAGTACCGGTCGAACAACATGAAGATGTACATTAATTGCTGGGAAGAAGGCGCAGCTTGAAAGAAGTGTAGGCTCGGGTGCCCAATACGGCGTTCTTGTGGTCGTAACGGCCGCACCTCTGCGCGCGTGTTTTGCGTCAGTTTCCGGCCTGACATGACTTATAGATTTTCACAGCGGGGCTATTTAAGGTGGGTGTAATGGGTCTGCTGAATCCGAAAACTATCCTCGGCTTGAACCGGCACGTGCTCTCTTCTGGAGCGCAGTAGACGTTTCAGAAGTAAGCTGATCGTGAAGTGCGTGCTGAATTTGAAAACTATCATCATCATGAACCAGCACGCGCTCTCTTCGAGAGCGCGGTAGGCGTTTTAGAGGTAATCAAGCCAGAGACTGGCTGCTACAACGCTCATCAACGGTACCATAGACGTTCGAGAATGTGGTAGGTGTTCTAGATGTAAGCTAGCCACAGGCGGCGCGCTAGGACGCTCAACAACGCTTCCACAGATGTTCCAGAGCGTGGCAGGGGTTACAGAGATAAACTAGCCAGAAACAGAGCGCTACGACGCTTGCCAACCTGAGCCAGAGTTGAAGCCAAATGCATGGCCAAATAATGAAATTAGGCTTGTATAACGAGAGTTCATGAGGCATAAACATTGTCTTGCTTTATATAGCATCACCATTGTAATATGAACGGTAAAGCTTGATATTACTTGCCGATCTTAGGAAAATTTCATATCGCATAACGTAGAAAAATTACAGCAAAAGCTTAGCGAAACTACCGAGCAACAGAAATTACAGCTCCGCTGTACTTTAGCCTTGGAAGAGCAATGCCATGCATAGCTAGCCGCGGCCTTTTTTCCACATTCTTGAATGTCTTCTTGATTGCCTCGACCAATAAAGTGTTCGGTAATGATTTTCTGCGACGCTCTGATGTCAAGTTGTCTTAGACAGTGCAGGAAGTAACATATTGGCAACTGGGATTAACGGTGCACTCTCTGAATATAGCAGCTGCACAACGGTGTTCTGTACGCTGGAACTTTAGGGTTTCGCTAAGTTGGTGCAGGATACAGTTGATTTGATGCGTGATGGCTATGGCGTAGTCTTGGAGTGTCGTAAGGACCACCAGACATAGCGATAATCGGCGACAATGTGCCAGCTGTGTGTCATTAAATAGTATGTATTGAAATGCTGTACCAAAGGTGTTCACTGTCGAACTGTGCTATTATGACGTTAAACGTGACAGTGATAAATCGTTCTTAAAAATATATTTGCATAAATATGCGTGTTCTCTTTTCTTGCGTCTGTGAGTATGTACTCAGCCTCATGAACATAAAAGGATTGAGCACGAAAACCGATCCTATTTTCGTATGGCTCCGCGTCAGCTTTATCAACCCCTTATGTGCGTCAACTGCTTTACGCGATTCCTCATTCCAACTAAGGGTAGCGCAGATGGACGGTGCAAGTCCTACACTGAGATTTCGAAATCTAAATGCAGAGCGGATGAAACTAAGCCCCGTCATGTGTCTGATTGACTGATTAGAATTGCCTCTTCATGTTGACTTGCACAAATGGGTTTCCAATCTGCCACCATGTTCAGGAGAGCTTTTTCTGTCAGTCTTTTGTTCATTTGTATTTCTTGACGCACAATAGTGTTTTCCCTATGAACATTCGTCTCGTTGCACAACAATTCTCATCTTACACAAAAATGAACCTCAGTGAATTAGACGATCATGAAATACGGAAATAAGCGTTACTGCGGTAAAGAATAAGGAAAAAAAGTTATACGTCTATGTCGCAGCTTATGTAAGAGATAATATTTCTAGCTGCTATGCTAACTTTAGAGGTTGACAAAACAATGAAGCTTTATTGCGGTTTCTTGACGTAATAAGGAGCTTCTGCTAAAGCTGAGGGTTTAACGCAGCCCTCGGCTTCCGTGTATTCTTTGAAATCTTAGTAAGCATCATATTTGTTAAATCCACTGCATTACTCCTCGCGAGCATGAAAGCCTCTTTGATGAAGTTAAGAAAATAGCGCGCTGTCTTGATCTCCCTGAACTATGTGAGGATGACATTGACGGGCTACACCGCCTCCCGACCAAAGAAGGCAAGCCTCCAGTGGCTATTCTCAGATTCGCATCGAGAGCAGTAAGGGCGAAATGGTTCGCGAAACGAAAGCAACTAATGAACAAGCTTCCGGGAGTGAAATTCTTTGACAACTTGACTGCAGCCAACAAAGAACTACTCTGGATGGCGAAGCAAAAAGCAAGAGAAAAGATTACCAGTTCGTATGGCCTTCAGAGGGCAGAATCTTTGTGCGCAAGCAGCCTGACATGCGCGCAATCGAAATCTCAATCGAGAATGACCTGGCCAAAATTACGTAACACCCCCTGACAGGAAATTCCCTTGATTCTAGTAAACAATGGCTACTCATTTAACTTCTGAGCATTTCAATAGCTTAGTACAAGTTGAGGATTGCTTCCGTAAGAAACACGCTTCACTTTTTCACATGAACGCAAGAAGCCACAGATATAAACATATAGAAACCGAGGCATATATACTTATCTCAGTTAGATTGTTGTTTTCATTTTTTAGCTTTCTCTGAAACTTGGTACTCAGACGACGCAGAAGTGCACAATTTTGTCGATTATAAGCATGTTTCTGTTTACCGTTCCGGGAGGCGGGGTGGGGGCGTGTCCCTTTATGTTCACCAACGTAATCACTTTTACACTCTGAGGGAGTTTACTTGCATGTCCGATGATTTTGAAACGGTTGCTATTGTGTGCCGCAACTTTCTTATAGCTGTTGTTTACCGCCCGCCTCAGGCGGCACTCTCAAATTTTCTTGACTATGTCGAGACGCTACTACATTATGCCAATGCTAATAAATGGAACGTTATTATGGTTGGTGATTTTAATGTAAATCAGTTTACCGATAATCAAGCAAAATTTCAGTTACTTGAAGTTATGCTTGCGAATAACTGCGATAACCTAATTCATCAGGCCACCAGGATTACTTCACAGTGCGATACGCTTATTTACTTATGCTTTACAAATGTACCAAAGGCTGAAACTTGCTCTAGTGTCCTAGGTTCAGATATTAGTGACCATTTATCAATATTTGCAAATTTTCCAACACACAATTATTCCAGTGCAGAAAAGTTCACTACGAGACGCATAAATCAGCGCAACATCACTTTATTTCAGTCTCTAGTCGTCCGCACAAACTGGGAAGACGTATACTACGAGCAAAATCCGTCTAGATCATATGAAATATTTGTATCAAAATTACAGCACAGTTATAATGCTGCTTTTCCTTTAACAAAAGTAGTGAAGCCCAGAAAGGCCCGGAAGGCATGGATCACGAGCGAACTTTATTATCGTATTAAACAAAAAGAAAAATTATTTCCTAATTTTCTAAAAACACGTGGTCTTCAAATATTACAGGAATTTAAGAAGCTTAGAAATAGGGTAAATGTTGACCTAAGGAAGGCCAAACTTGCCTTTTTTTGAACGCAAGTTTGAAAGCGTCGCCCATAACAGTTGTGAGACATGGAAGGTCTTTCGTGAATTGACAAGTACCCCTTCATCAGGAGTACCACCGGAATTAGAAGTTGATGGCGTGAGGTATTCTGGAGATTCTTTAGCAAACTTGTTAAACAATTATTTTATCAATGTTGGAGCTGCCGAACCCCTCCATACTGTACAACCAGAACGAAGTTATATGACGTATGTGCATAGAGCTGTGAAAGACGCTCTATTTCTTAGTCCTACTTCAGAAGATGAAATCATTTCTATTCTAGGTTCTCTTGAAAACAAATCAGCTGCCGGAGAAGACGGCATAAAAGCTTCACCAGTTAAGGCCGTGGCACATGACATTGCAAAGCCATTAACGCACATCTTAATGAAATGATATCATCTGGTATTTATCCTGATAGGCTAAAAATTGCTCGTGTGACTTTACTTCATAAAGGCGGAAAGTGTAACGAGTTGGGTAATTATAGACCAATATCTGCACTATCAATATTTTCTAAAGTTGCAGAGAAAGTCTTGTGCACGCGATTTAATAAATTTTTATCAGCGAAAAATGTTACTGTAGAGCAGCAGTTCGGATTTCAAAAGGGAAAGTCTACAGAAAAGGCACTTGTACGAATAAAAGATAAAATCATCCAAAATATTGAAAACAGGTTATTCACAGTTGGTATATATCTAGATTTCCAAAAAGCATTCGACTCCATCAAACACGAAATTTTATTCCGTAAACTTGAAGCATACGGCTTTAGAGGTAAAGCACAAAATCTTATCCGTAGTTATTTGCACAATCGACTACAGTACATTTCTCTCCAGGATGCTCAATCTGAAAAAACTGCAATTAAATATGGTGTGCCCCAAGGCTCTGTCCTGGGCCCTCTACTATTTATAACATGCGTAACCGATATTGTTAATATCCCTTTCACTGGGGAGGTATTAATGTATGCTGACGATAGAAGTGTTTTCTTTTCTGGGAATGATTTGAAGGAGCTAGAGGCGATGTCAAACAACTGGTTGAATGAGCTTAATCTCTGGATATCTTCTAATAAACTAAAAATAAATGTTAAAAAGACAAAGTTTATGCTTTTCTATCCTACGAATAAAGAAGTAGATTACATTATGAAATTATACTACGGCGATTCGCAACTAGATCTAGTACATAATCATTCATTTCTAGGCGTTTCTATTCAATCAAACTTAAGTTGGTCAATATACGTAAACAATGTAAGGATGAAGGTAGCGAAGTCTATGGGCATGTTGAACCGTTTACGTAACTTTTTAACAACTAACTTAAAGAAGGAATTGTATTTTTCCATAGTCCATTCTCATTTTAGTTACTGTTCGTTAGTGTGGGGAACAGGAATTAAGACCGATAATGAAAAGCTTTCTTCTTTACAAAGGAAAGCAGTTAGACTACTTCATTCGGGGTATAATGTAGATGCATCAGCTCTCATGTTAAAGTATAGAATTCCACAATGCTGCCTTGCTTACAAAATAAAATTGTCGATGTACATATATTGCGAAGTATCGGGAGACTGGGGTTCATTTAGCCGTCGCTACTTAAGCAGGAACACCGGTCACGACCTTCGTAAAACCCACATAGTTGTGGAAAGAACACGCACAAACTATGGAATGCAAGCAATAGACTTCCAAATTATGAAATTATGTATTGAGCACCCTGCATTAATTGAACTGGCACGATCGTGCACAAACTCTAAAACTTTTACAATAAAAATTCGGTCCCTCTTCAACACTTCGGATAAATGCACTTTCTGCACGGTAGGGTGAGCTACAGTCTCTCATACTATTTGTATGTATATATTTTTGTGTATGTATATATGCTTTTTGTGTCCGCATTGCCATGATTTCTATTGTTACTACAATGATTTCTCTTGTTGCTTTTTTATTTATATGTATATATTTTTGTTTATGTATATATGTCTATATGCGCGCATTGCAATGATTTCTATTGTTACTGTAATGATTTCTATTGTCTCTATTGCTACTGTTACGCCCAGCGCGAGCAGGACCTCGTCAGGGGACTAACCACCTCATTTTGTCCTGACCGCGGGCAATGCTTTTGTATTGTTCGAGAAATCAATAAATTCATTCATTCATTCATCTAATTAAGGCAGTTATAAACAGAAAATATCAGATGTACGGCTGATGTTTCATAGAAGGAGCTTAAGAACGGCTGCTCAATAACATAACGTGCCACGTTACAACGTAAAAGAGTAAAAAGTAAAAAAAAAAATGCTTAGGCTTGTTTTCTAAATACGTTGCACAGCAAAAAACAAACAATATTCGCTCACACCTTAATCGCAGTAGCTATTCTGCAATGTTGAATTTTTCTTCCGCTTAACACAAATAATAGTGAGTGCCAGATTTTGTAAAAAAGAGACTTTATCTTGACAAATGCTGCATTCAGTCTAAACTTTATTAGTCTTAAAGCGCGTACGAAGTAGAGCGAGTCGTCGATTCAGTGCAGCCAACGCCACCGCCATCCACTGTTGTGAACGTCGTAATACTGAAATTGTATGTGCCGTCCACCTCAGTACTTTCGTTAGAAGCGCCGTGTCGGCGCTTTTACGCCGCGGGGTAGTGTCACAAGGCAGTAATGGGTTAGTAGCACAAGCCGATAGTGGGATCCTCTCTGGAAGAGGGACAACGACGAAGTTCTAGAGCTCCAGTCCGCCATTGTCTCAACAATGGTTGATGGCTGCACATATCTGCAATTGTACGTTTTCTTGTAACATTATAATGCGGAAAAGGTTGTAGGGGACATAGAAGAATACACACGGCACAGGGGAAGCGCTCACGCGCAACTATCTTTATTATGAAAAAAAAAAATTTCACCGCCATATCCACGAAATGAATGATGTTAGAGGAGCTTGCTCGGAGATGATCGGGTAACCCGCGAATACTCCGTGCACATTCCTCTATCATGATGTATAGACGTGACAACGTTGTTATACATACATTACATCCACAATGTTTATTAATTTACGGTTGGATGCACTATATACATTTTGATGAAGTATATATACATTTGGATGAACTATAAACATTATATATACACAAAAGATGTTGTTTTGCCAAGTTGAAACACATTCCTCTACCATCGTAT
This sequence comes from Rhipicephalus sanguineus, assembly GCF_013339695.2. Taxonomy (NCBI): domain Eukaryota; kingdom Metazoa; phylum Arthropoda; class Arachnida; order Ixodida; family Ixodidae; genus Rhipicephalus; species Rhipicephalus sanguineus. The sequence continues at coordinate 83,537,666 of NC_051183.1, read as the reverse complement.
ATAAACGTGACAACGTTGTTATATATGTATTACATACACAATGTTTATTAATGTAAGGCTGGATGTTCTATATACATTTTGATGAAGTATATATACATTTCGATGAACTATAAACATTATATATACACTAGAGATGTTGTTTTACCAAGTTCAAGAAGGGCGTCCCTCGATGAGTTCGGGGACTGGTTTCCCTCTAAAGATGATAGCTTTATGATGGATGAACTAGATGCATTACATATGTTCTTTTACAAAGTACAAGAAGGGCGTCCCTCGATGAGCTTGGGGACTCGTTTCCCTTTAAAGATGATTGCTTTATGATCAGTAAAGTATGTTGCCAAGGGATCATCGATGATGGGACGCAATGGAAAGTTCGAGAAGGCAACATCGATACAGGTGCCCCTAATGGTGGTGGGACGTTTGCAGTCGTACGATACGCATCGGAGAGCGTAACGTGAGATCATGTGTTGGCTGGTTATTGGCAAGGCGAGATCTTCCCGAGCTGCTGGTGCGTTGCGAGCCCGTCGCGCTGGTGCCGTTCATGCTGCGGAGCGGCAACGAAGAGTGCTCGCTTAGTGAGCTCCCGGCGAAGAGAAAGGAAGCCAGCGAAACGAGAGGTGCGGCCCTCGAGTAGTCACCTAACTAGCGCTTGCGCCGAGCGTGGTGTGTGCCGCCTTCAGCGGCGGCGCCATCTAGTGAGCAATCTTGAAAACACCGGAGAGAGCGCAGCTGCGCCGAGCGTGGTGTACCGACAGTCACGCAGGTGAGGACAAGGCGCGAGCATAAGAAGCTTGGCGAGCAAGCTCCTAAAAAAATGTCCTACATATATGTACCGTACAGCCTGCATGCGCAGTCGCACTGTCCATCACAGCCACAAAGAAGAGACACATCGGCAGAATACAGTATAGAAAGTCAAATATAATAATGAACTTTCCGTCTTGCGCGACCCACAGAAGTATCAGTGACACAAACACTTCCTTTCTTTCTATAACATTTTGCCTCCCAGAAACACGATGATTACGAGAGACGCTGTCGAACAGGGCTTCGGAAATTATGACCATCCGGTGTTTTTAACGTGTACGCAAATCTAAGTACATTGGCCGCTAGCATTTTGCCTCCGTCGAAAGGCGGCGTCGAGGCAGGGATTAAATCCCGTGACCTTTGGCTGGGCAGGTGAGCACCATAGCCACTAGACCACCACGGAGCGTTTCCTTCCTTTCTGATATAATACGCTTCCTTAAGTTCTCTGGCAACCGAATCGCCCCTCTCCTAATACGATTCTGTTGCCCGTACCGAGTTACGAACTAAGTAGCTCAACAACAAACTCTATTTGGAGTAACAGGTAATAATTTGAAGAGTGTATACAAGCATTTTAACACACTTTGTTTAGTGCCTTTACGGTTCATGTTCAAAATTGCACCATGCAGGAGTCACACGTGCGAAAATATTAATGCACCCAGATTGCGCGAAGTACGCTTTATCAAGCACGTGAAGTTAACTTCTTGCTGCGCTAGTTTGTTTTGTATCGCGAATACAGAAGCTTTCAAGCGTAATCAAATTACAACAGAAAACTTGCAGAATCGCGCAAGATCTGAAGCGTCAATGCACTCTACTACAGACAAAAATGTAATTTTGCCTGCCCCATACAAGCCACTCAATAATTTATTAATAATAAACCTTCAAAACACGATGTCATCTACGCACAGTAAAACACAATCATATTTCAATCGATGGCTGCGTTACTGTAGACGTACTTATGCTGGCGTGTTTATTTTGTGGACATATAATTATTCAAACGCGTGGTTGAAGTAAGCGAATGATTGCCTATTTTAGGTAACAAATAACCATGCCTGTTTTTCACCAAGAAATACGTCCATCATGCATTTATTTGGTCTACTGTTCGCATTATAGTGCCCCCAGGCGTGAAAGTGAATCTCACACGTGGAAGGAATGCCCTCCCTCCCTCGAGTACGTATAGTTCTGTGTTCAATACTAATACCGCAATCATGATGCATCGAGTACATGCCAAGTAAGAGGCCTTGTACTATTAGGTACGACACACCGCAGCCCAATCAAGGAACTCATCAAACTGCTGCGTAATAATTTAGTTCCTTTGCATTTATGTTGTGCATGCACAACCAAGACTACATACATAACTACATGCAGTTTTGTGATCAGATACCCGAAACGATGAAATGAAGAATATGTGTAAATGTTTCGAATTCCAGGATATCACACCAGCATTTCAACAGAGTGCTATTGTTGGTAACTTTTCACAGGAGAGTACAAAGATGATGTGTTTGAACACCCCCCCCCCCCCGTCCAAAAAATATCGCTGAAAGAGATACTGTGACTAAGGGAAGATCGAAGTTCATGGCTACAGTGAAAGGCTGCTCGCATAGGAGTGCCTTTATTGGCAGCAGTTGATGATACATTCGAAAGCTTCCATAACCAAGCTGATTCACAAGGCTATACATTCACAAGTTTCCTAACCAATCTGATTATCGGAGTTTCTTTAATGCACATAATTCAATACAGCCTTTTGCTTAGTCGGGTCATGGGTAAAAAGAGAGCCTTACTCTCTATCAGGGGTAGTCAGGAAGAAAAATATAATCGCATAAAATCACAGCGATTTGTACGCGTATCGCTGCTAGTAGTAGGAGCTGAATATTAGTGTGCCCAAAACGTGTTTTCGCACAATTTCTTATACATATGCTAGGCAGATGTATACACTAAAGCATTTCATTAAAATCGGCCATCTACGAATAAGGCACTTTACATAATGGTGGCAAATTTCATTACTTATATAAAAGTGCGCAGAAGGAAATGCATCAGATTTCGCAGAGCATGAAATATTGTTACGTGCAAGTCACATTTTTTGGGTGTTCGCTCAGTGTTTACCCTACATTTACATCGCTCGTCCTGTTTGTCTCACCTTTCTTTCCCGTTTATTGCGCTTCATTTTGCCAAGTATGCATCGCTAACTGGTCCCAATATCCACTCTCCTAAAGTTCGTGCGTCTGTTCTTCACAGATAAGTGAAACTGGCTGGACGGGTGTCTTATATGCCAAAAATATCAGATAGACGGCGCAATTTATGATACAGTGCAAAACTGCCGCGCATTGTACGTGTAAAAACAGGTAACTTCAAACGGCATACGAAGCAGCACCAAAATCATGTAGCTAAGGGAAACACTGCCGCCAACGCACTAGCTTAACATCACCATAACGCAAGGCCATGACTACTGGCAATTCTGCAACTGTCATCGACACCGAAAAATCATTGACATACGGTCTTCTTTTGCAATATTTATTATTGCAATCGACCCCATATAGAGTTGAACGGACACGTGGAAATCTTCCACACACAAACACTTGATCGTTGCGCCATCTGCTTTGTATCCTAGGCGAGCCTCAGGCAGCATCGCTTGTATGAGAACCAGAGACCCGTAATGGTATGAAACGTTATAAATTTCATTTAAATTGAGTTTCCCAGCTTCCCGAAAGATATGATGGCTAAACCATTGGACCATTGGCTAAACAAATTTTTCATGGGAGTATTTTCCAATCTAGGACGTGCCACGTATAAACCATCGTGGAAGTTATGAATCAGGTAAGCATATCGCTTTTTTATTGTCCAACAATGTAAACCACAAAAAAGTGAGATGTATATTCAGGGCAACAAGCTCTTGCAAAGTTGAGCACAAAATATTACATTTCAAATAATGTTGCAAGAGATGGTGTAACTCTTGATATGAGTTTCGATAACTGTCCATAAGTGCAAGGCGGACTAAACATACAAGATATAGTGCTGATATCCGTTCGCCGGCTGAAAAGCACGAACAGTGCCGGCAAAGGCATCGCGTTGTCTCGACGTTTGAAAAAAAGCCTCTGAGTGCAAGGAAATATTGCCACGTTTTTAAAGTACCGATGTAGAATGCATGATAATATTCTAAACAAAAAGTAATTTTAAATGGTTCTGTTTCCGTTTCTTTTCGCATTACACAATGAAAAGTATCCGAGGTAACTAATCACAGAAAGCAGGCACGTATTGTATTTAGTTGTTTTTCATGCCTTCTATTGTAGAAAATGAGGTATGCGCATGATAATTACCGACTTCATGGAGTATAAAGCAAAAAAACGACGTCTTCAGCTCACGGCTCCAAGAAATCAGGGATATCACGGCTCAAGAAACAAGGGATAGCACCGGCTACTCTTCTTGAATAGTCCCGACTTGCCACACAAATACCCCCCCCATAACGCACAGGTTAACTGTCTTGGGAGATTCATGCCTCCCAAGGCCTTACGTAGACAGTGCAGTGATCTCGAAAGGGATAACGTGTATCGTTAAAGACATTTATATATGTTGTAAGTTAGGAGTCCCACAAAACATTAAAAAACTCTTTTGTTTTAATATATACGAGATGGCTCTTCAGAGCTTCCCTAAGGCATGATAAAGAATAAGAACATATTGTAAAGGTAGAATATTCTGGTGACGACAATGCAGGGTGAGCACATCTACACAACGTTGCCAGTGGTACATTAACGAATGCGACGAGCAAGCTGTGTTTGGAGCGTCTAAGTTGATGCGAACACAATACATACATATCAACAGTCACTTAACTACCAATGGGAGCAGCACAGAGGAAGTGAAGCTGTGTGCAGGTGTCCACTTCCGTCGGCGCCAATCAATCGCAAGGAGCATCGTCACAAAGTCGGATTCATTTCATGCAATACCATTTTTTCCATCAATCATTTTTACAGCAGAGCTGCTATGCTCGAGGTCGGCCGTTTGTCGTGCACAAAAAATTGTCAGTATCATCAACCGGCGTGGAATGCTGTAAGTCCGCAGGGCGAGAGAACAAGTACAGAGTAAGAGAGAAAGAAAGAGGAATAAAAAACATGGCTGATTCTTGTCTCATAGGAATCGGTATAACACGAAATTAACGTGTCTTCACAGACGTAATAGAGCGTTTGTCATGCATTGTGTCGCCCCGAGGGCGAAGGAATGAATGCTATAGCAACAAGTTGTAATGTCACGCGAAGAACGGCTACCAGCTCGAAACTTGCAATGCGCTGCTCAAGAAGAAAGGACGCACGGAACGAACATACACAAGCGCGCGAACTAACAACTGTCACAGCTCGACAGTAAAAGCACGCTGGTCAAATACAAAGGGGGACGCACGAAACGAACGCACAAGTACACACAGGATGACCGCGAACTGCCACAGTTGTAAATTATTTGTTTTTTAACAGTGCGCTCCTTTCACAAAAGCGGCCGCTGCAATGAGCGAAGTGACCTTCGAGTTCTCTGCAACTTCTCCGCGCGCGCGCAGGAGCGTCACGCCCTGCGTAAGCGCGCGCAGGAGCGACCACGCCCTGTAGAGGCACACGCTCATCTCAACGCATGGGGCTACGACCTTTAAAGCGCGGCCTTTGAGCCCTTCGCGCCATCTCACTAGTGACAACGAAAACACACTGATGTACATTGATCTCTGAGCACCGCCACGGACAAATGGTGTACATAAATGTCACGCCGTTAGAATGGCGAAGAACGTGCCGTCTGTGGCGGAGTCGTTTCGCGCTATGCGCTGGGGATCGAAGGGTCCTAAGTTGGACTCCCGGTGACGGAACTTTTTCTTCAGGTTTTTTCGTTGCCATATGTTAGTCTATATTTCACAACGTCATATACGTGTCGTGTTAAAAATATGTAAAGAAAAATCGTTCGTGAAAAAAATTCGTGGCGAGAGCAAGCACAGCCACGTATTGTACAGTACAGCAAGATGTGGGAAAACGAAAGCTGTGAGTGGGTAAAAGCCTAGCAAAGCTAGGAGGAGCTAGGTGCTTACCAGCTCTGTTGTGGACCAGCCCAGCGAGACTTAATGCGAACTGGGCTAATTTTGTCACGTACCTCACGCGGCTCCAATAGCCTTCCCGCAGACATTGTAGACTATAATGATATTCGCAGTTCCGCAATGCAAAAGCTACAATTGCACACTCAGGTTCTAGCTAATTTACCGTCTGTGTGGATTTTTTCTTGTTCTATTTATCTTCTTTTTCTGTTTTGACTTCTTCCCCTATTTAATGTATCTGGCCCGGATGGGCATAAGGAATTGAACTAAATCAAATTAATATGGTGGGTAAGTGTGCAGGCTCGTGCCGTTCTGTGTTGGGCTACCAACAGTAAGGTACAACCGCCGAGATAGGGCCAAATTTCTTTATTGGTAATTATGATGGATTCCTAAGCCACGCTTGCGTGCAACCTTATCATGCATATGCAACAGAAAATGTTAGAATCTTTATCTGATTTCAGATGCTGCCATCCCTACCGACTTATCTTAATTCACCCTTTTCCTTGCATACCGAGGGGAGATGGTACACTGACTGAAGACCATAATATATTTGGCGAATATCTTTACCTCTCACTTAACAAATATATTAAAATTTGCAAACTGATGAAAATATTGTTGTACTTCTGCATGAACATTCCTGCAAAAGTCTGATGATGTGAAACTTACAAAAACATAAATAAAGCTAGCGGATTACCTCCGTGACGTAACAATAAAGGAACTTTTTCTTCTAGTGCAACGAAAGGGATCCGACGCGTTCTGCTGAAATAAAGGAAAGCTTTCTTGAACGCATTAATTTTTCTTTACATGTTACGTCCTAACTCGAGGGTTTTCGGGAAGAACTCCTGAAAAGGAAGCTTTCATTTGAAGACTATGTTTTCAGATGAGTCTGTGCTGCAGTCACTAGGCAATTATCGGTCAAAAATGCAAAGAACGTTATTTCTTGAACGCAAAATGTGTCTTCTAAAATTCAGAAGGGGTTTCTACGAAAGCTCGTTTTAACTGTAACGGTCCCACCATACCGCCGCCCCCCTCCCAGTTGAACCAGGTACGTGGCGTGGAAGATTATCTGACTGATGCTGGCCTTATCGAGAAATGTCTCTCTCTCTCTACATATATATATATATATATACAAATATGTATGCAAAAGTTATACGCTTCTAGAAAACTGTATTTGAAGACGTGTTGATCGAAGACCGGTCTTAATCTTCCATGCGCTTTCATATCGTCGTCCTCCAAGCCGAGAGTGAGAGAGAAAAAGTAAAAAAGTAAAAATAAAGTTAAAAAAGAGTAAGTAAAAAAGGTAAAGAGCACAAATTGAGGAAAAAGATAACAGAGTCGCAAATAGACCGCGTGTAGATACTTGTACATGCTAACAACACGTGTTTACTTGGGAAAAAAGAAAAAAAAAGAAGAAAAAGGCCAACAAAAGAAAAAATATGTAGATATACAGAGTTCGTCCAGGTGGACACATGAAGTACATTCATGTCGTCCATTGTCGAGCTCCACTTCTCCAGCTCCTCCCTCCTCACTTTTTCCTGAAGCTTTGACACAATAAGTGAGTACATTCCTTTAGTCCATTGTCACGCCTCACGTCTTCGGCTTCCCGCTACACAGCTTCCCATGAAACCCAGTGAGGGGATGAAGCTTCACAAGACGTGATAAGCGCTTAAAAAGGGGGGTCAACTCAAAACGCTTAGTGCAAGTCCGCGAAAAGAGGATAGAGGATAGTACATTCATTGACAAACAGGCAGCTATGATCTCCGGCATGTGGCTCAAGACAATTGTGCCGAAGGTAATGGAGAATTCTCTAGCGAGTTTTGCCGGGGGTCGAATCTTTCAGTCGTTCGAGTGTGGGAGTGGTTTCTTTGTAGGGAGGATACTTCGAAAGCTGCTCCCTTTCTTTTCTTCTCCACTCCCCTCAGATGCGCGTGAGGATGTTGCATGCCCGACAACGTGCTCTTGGAGATATGTTCAGAAAAAACGAAAAGAAGGAAGATAGAGCTACGGTTAAGATTATTATTCTCTTGAATCTTCGAGAGCACGAATTGAAGACAATATGCCCGGAATGACGTTTAGTCCAGCTTTCAATGTATTAAGTTTATAAATCATATATGATTCGCGCTGTTCACGCTCCCTTGTACTTGAGAAGCCGCTTTGTAAGAGTGTAACCTTGATGGTGGATGGTGGTGCATGGCCGTTCTTAGTTGGTGGAGCGATTTGTCTGGTTGATGGAATCAAATGGGTGGTTTTCAGAGTTTATATGCTGACACATAGGCAGACGCGGAAGCAAATTAACAGGCGAACGATGGTTAATAAGGTGGGTGGGGAAGGCCGTGTCTGTTTTACCTATGTATTGAATATTGTTTACTCCGCAATCGAGAAGGTACACTACATTAGAGCTGTCGCAGTGAAAGTTTGAGTGAATAGAGTATTCGAAAGTAGAGTGTGTGCTTTAAGCAACGTTGGTTGCTTGTATGTGTTGGCGCACCTTACAGCGAGCCTTCCCGCATGACTGACATCCAGTTATAGGCGTCTTATCGGTTTTCGAACGCAGAAGATAATCTTTAATGCTTTTGGGACGTCTAAAAACGACTCGTGGAGAGGAAGGGAAAATTCTTGATAGTCGTTTACTCTGTTCTAAGATGTTATAGTGTCTCTAGAATTTTAGTTGAGTTAGGGGCGGTTGCTTCCAAATCGTAGCGCCAAGTTTTTTTCGTCCCTCTTGTTTGAATTCTTTCTGTTGGTAAAGTAGCTGCTGGCGATCTAGGTTTGCCCCTTTACGTATGGCATCGTTGACTATGGAAGGAGGATAGCGTTGCTTTGCAAGTACGTTGCGCAAGTTATCTGCGTTGCCCTCAAAGTCTTCTGGGCGGGAGCAAACTCTTCTGAATCGGTGGGCCTGCGAGTACGGGATGCTCGTCTAGCAGTGACGAGGGTGACAACTATCGAAGTGAAGGTATTGCTGCCTGTCTGTAGGCTGTTTGTAAACGTTAGTAGTTAATCACCGTCTTTTACTTTTACGTGGCCGTCGAGGAAATTGATTTCAGTTGTTATGTATAATGAATGCTATGTCTGGATGAGCTTTGTTGAAAGATTTTATAAAATTAATTGAGCGATCTCGTGTATCCATACAAATGATAAAAATGTCATCTAAAAAGCGTTTGTAAAGAAGTGGCTTCATTTTATGGGTTGAGAGAAACTTAGTTTCAAGATCATTCATAAAAATGGTAGCGTAGGTAGGTGCCCTTCGCGTCCCCACAACAGTGCCATTTATTTGTAAATAGTGTTGGTTATGCAACTCGAAGCTGTGGATTTGAAGTGTCAGCTTCGCAAGCGTTTCAAGGACTATTGGACTTGGCGAGTTATCACATTAGTGCGCGCAAATGTGTTATATATATATATATATATATATATATATATATATATATATATAAAGCTTCCTCAAAAGATTGCCGAAAAATGAAAAGAGAGATAGCTGTGCTGAGACAAATGGCAAGAGTCTATACATCGCATCGCGAGGCCGCCGCAACCGTCAGAAAGCGGCGCCGTGGGCGCCGATGTTCACCAGAGAAAATCAATGCCTGTGCATCCGCAGTGCCCATTGGACGCCCTGCTTCACCATCTTCTTTGCCACCCGGACTCTGCACAGCTGATAGGAAACAGAGTGCAATGAAAGACATGGTTGATGTGGATTCCCCTTGGCCTTCATTGCCGAAGCCGCAGCCACACGGATCGGTGACGGCCTTTACAAACCAGAAAACCAAGGAATGCATGGACACAACGGATGCAGCTTGACTTCCGATGCCGAAGTCGCAATGACATGAAGATTCACAATGCCACATCGGCAAGAGTAAACCCTGAATCTCCGACTGACAAGATGCTAGAATCGTCATAGTGCTTCAATCCCTGTTAGAACAACTTCGCGTGTTCGTCGGCAGGCTGAAACCGCCATACGTAGAGTCCGTACAACAGGTACTGGATGGTCTATGTCCAGTACTTGCATGCATTCAGTAGGCACCATGACTCAGCGATTTATAGTGGAACTTGATACGCCTGAGGTCTTGCGTCTAGTACTATCGCACGCAGCAGTGTAGTTTAAGCTGATATGTATCTTTTTTGTATGCTTCTTTTATTCTATCTCCCTATCTTTTCATCCCACAATCCCCTTCCCCCAGCGTAGGATAGCAAACCGGACGCGCGTCTGGTTCACCTTCCTGCCTTTCCTTCCTCTCAACCCTCCTCCTCATCTATTACTCATGCCTGCAGCTTTATTTTTTTGCAATCTATGGTTCAGCCTTGGATTTCCTAGTTTCTGAGTTTTCCATGACAATCGGCTGTGTTATCTACGTGAGTTTTGATAATCTGTTGCGATACCCAATGCCCTATTGGGCCCTGTAAGGTATCATGAATAAAAATAATTAAATAAAAAAGCCTAGCGCAGATTTTGGTCACGTTGGTGTCCACTATATACGTTTGGTTCTTGCAATAAACTTCCGTTGATAGTCAGCGCCGTGTTGCGTGTCTTGCTTTGCCTTGCTACTGTATCAGTCGCGCTGTAGTCACAATGAAGCTTTGCCAACTGGTCCAGTGTTCCATCCTATTGAATTTTCTTCTGCTTCTTAATCATCCTGCCTGTTCTCATGGACCACTCTTAACTGATGTGTTTTTATTCGGCCTACATCTAGGTTGTTCAGTTTAATGAGTAATGTTTGCGCTTCTTTTCATCAGGGCGGGCGCCATTCCTTCCTTCACTAATCCATGATCGCTGAATTTTACATTTCCTATCACGTGCATGTCCTGTACTCACAGAACTCCGCACAACATAAAATCTATTTAGTTTTTTTTTATTGCGATAGCAATTATATAGACACTCTCGGCTGGTTCTTGCCGTCGCCTTCACCGTCCATCGATGCCGTCGCCGTCTGGCGGCGTTACGGCTAGACCACAAGAAATAGGTCTTTCAGCCTGCTAACGGAGATCTATTTATATACACCATTTACTTCACGATGCCTTCTTGGTCGCAAGTAGATGGCGCAAAGTGCGCGCGGAGCGCGTTTTAAAGGTTGTCGCCCCGCTCTTTCGAACGCCGATGCTCTTCGCCCTGCAGGGCGTGGTCGCCTGCGCGCGCCTATCTCGAGGAATGAGGGGAGGGTGGGGGGGGGGTTGTATGTTTTGTGCTTTCCCCGCGATCTCCGCGCTGAAGTCACAGAGTGTACGAAGGTAACTTCGCTCGCTGCAGTGGCCGAAAGGAGCGCGCTGTTCAAACAGAATGAAATAAATGGGACAGTTAATTCGCCCTCGTCCTGTATGTACCTGTTCGTTTGTTTCGTGCGTCCTGCTTTATGTCTGAGCAGCGCACTTTAAGTGTCGAGCTGTGACGCATGACAGTTCGCGCTCGTACTGTGTGCGTTCTTGTAGTGCGTCCTTTAGGATTAAGCGACGCGCTGGCAATTTCGAGCTGCTTTCAATTCTTCGCGTTAGATTCCAATTTGTTGCTATCGCATTCATTGCTTCGCCGTTGCGCAAAACTGTGACTTTTTTCCGTGCTAAAATTTCTATGGCACAACAATGAAATAATTACATAGTACCAAATAATTTCCACATTTTTCATACGGCATGTGCCGAGGACACCCTCCTGAATTATGTGCTCTCAAGCTGTACCATTGTGACGCTAACGGAGGCAGTAATAGCTCATTCTGACATATATATTCTGATAAAAAGGCACGTGCTATATCCGTATGCATCTGTGACTACGTACCTCGCCTCAAGGGCATTCATGCTTCAAAAACATCGATCATGTAAACCGATCCTATTGTTGCCTCACTCCACATCAAAATTCTCTCCAACTTTGTTGCGCTCTTCGTTATAGCGCTCAGGGCAACGCATATTCACGGTGTTAACACTTGATGGAGACTTGGTATTCATAAATAAAACAAAATGAATAGTATCATCAAGCTTTCATGCGTGTGAATACTTGCTTTTGATTCCCTGCTGCTACTTCCGTGTGCATAGTGGCCGAGACTCAGTAGAGCTGTTCATGACTTTTTTTTTCTGCAGTTACCCTGTCCTTGCCTTTTTTGATGAAAAAAGTCAAATACTATATCGTTGTCATCATTGCTCACATGGGTTTGACTCGCTCACAAAAGCAGTGATTTCAGGGAAAAGTCAACTGGAGGAAGTTCTCGACTTGGCTATGATCTTTCTCCGGGAATACGGCGAACAAACGAAGGAAACATGTCAGACTTTTGTAAGGCGGGTTATCTAAATGGCCTGACAGCCCGATGAAGAAATCAAGCTTTATTTCGCTTTGTTGGAAACAGAGGGAGCCTGCTCCAAATGGGAGGGATTGGCGCAGCCTCCTGCTTTGAGGACGCCTTGATACCATACTGCCACAAAGGAGCAATGCGAAGGCAGAAGGATCATGCACGCAATACACCGTACATTCTGCTTGCATGGTAGAATTTGACATACATTGAGTACAAAAGAGACGGCAGAAAAGCGGCAGTGGAACTGATTGGAAAAATTAGCCCACGTTGGACTCCTGTAAACATAGTTGTAACGAGCGAAAAGCTTGTTTGCCTTGGTTTTGCAAAGACCACCAAGAGGTAAAAAACTAAGTTGTGGTGTTAGAGTTGTGGCGTAAAGTTGTGGTGAACAGAACACTATCGGAGTTATACGCGTTTCTTCATCGAAGCGTGGTTCTTGCTTGTTTTGCCAGTTCACCGCTCCTCTCTCTACCTGTACGAGAGCTCCTCCGCGCCGTGCAAGGGCAAAGAGAAGGGAGCGCGCGCACCTGCTAGCGAAAAAACGTGTTCTTGTCCACCTACTCGACCGAAGCTGTTGCCCTTGATATCACCTAATCGAACAGGCGACGTTACGACAGCAGGACAGCACAAAAAAAAACGAAGAGGATCACGCAAGGTTCTGTTGGTGGTTCACCTTTCCCTAGTCACGTGGTACCGCAGCGCTAAGGATGCCAGCGAGCACAGCTGCGATGCATCTCCGCAGCGGATCACGTGGCATGACGTCACTCATACTGCACTTGCGCTACGGCGGCACAAGGGGAAGGCGACGCAATGAATGACCTTGGCAGACTTGGCAAAAAGAGCTTTCACTCTAAATATTGAGAGCTTACTCGCTTTTTCCTATGTTTTGTGATGTCAAAATACAGGATGAGATTTAGAGCCTATGCAAAACGGCAATATGATATGGAATAGAAAGACCAAGCTAATGAACAAAGTGAAATGATTCATAGGGGTGTGCGAATATTCAAGCTTCGAATTCGAATCGAATGATACCTAATCGAATAATGCGATTCGACTTTCAAATAGCTACTATTCGAAGTTTCGAATATTTCGACAGGACAAATGCGTAAAACGCGACAAAAGCCAATGGTGCAACTTGGTTAGAGTGGGGTGGCTAAAACTAACGCTAACGTCGTTACGGTAGGCCTCTCGTTAAAGCTTTCACCGATATCCGGGTTCAAAAGCGAGCGCATCTTTATTCTAAAGAAGATTATGCAATTTCTATACGTAAAGGAACACACAAGAGAACACCATCTAGCCCTTCACGACAAGGCTTCCGAAACGAGGCACGAACTTGCGTAGTTCGGTCGATTATGCCGCAAGCGGCGTAAAACGTCCCGACTTTGGCCCGCGAGACCATCGGTGATTGATTTCCATGTGAAAACTTTTTTCATGCTGTGCAGCCGCCACTGCCGCACCGCAGAGCATGGAGCGGCCCTTTATCCAGGTATCACCAAAATTGTTTTGCGATACCTGCCCAGCCCTGCCACTGCGGTGTCCAGTGAGCGCATGCTTTCAACTGCAGGAAACACCGTACCATCACGGTGAGAGCTTGAAGCCGGGTCATGTGGAATAGCTTGTGTTTCTGCATTGCAATATGTAGTCTTTCGATCGCAGTCACTCGCCGCGTTATGCGGTCGAGGACATGAGCAGAGTTCGTTACTTTGTTCTTTCTTTCAATTTTCAATAAAATCTTTTGTATTCGATATTCTATTTAATATTCAATATTTTTGGCCACTATTCGGCACTATTCGATTTGAATTCGATCCTAGATGTTTTCACCCTGCTGACAGGTTGTTGGACTGACACAGTGCAATGGGCAAAATGTGCTTTTTACAATATGCTAGAAAAGTGAAAGCTGACTTTCACTTTTTTAGGGTCAGCCGATATTTCCTTATCGGCTGTCATCAATCCAATAAAGCTTCATTTCTTGTCTTTTTGCTTTTTCACGAGAGATACAACGCTTCTTTGCCCCAATAGTGTTCCAAGAAGTCGTACAAGGCTGCTGACGTCGGACTATAGACTCGCGGTATTAGCATGTGCTGCCCTTGATGCTATAATGACACACGTAAAGCTGGTGGCGCAAAATAGGCGGTAATATTTATATATATATATATATATATATATATATATATATATATATATATATATATATATATATATATATATATATATATATATATATATATATATATATATGGATCAAGATTTGTCTCCGATCGAAACGTCGACAAAATAAACCGTTGTTTTATATGAAGGCGCATTAGTGTTATACTTTTAACCTTGCCGCAACTGAAGTTACTCTTCCGCATTTAAGCCCTATATATATATATATATATATATAGGGCTTAAATGCGGAAGAGTAACTTCAGTTGCGGCAAGGTTATAAGTATAACACTAATGTGCCTTCATATAAAACAACGGTTTAATTTGTCGCCGTTTCGATTGGAGACCAATCCTATATATATATATATATATATATATATATATATATATATATATATATATATATATATATATATAATATATATATATATATATGGCTTTGAGGTTAATCTCTAGAAAAAGACCAGTGGTTTCGACATTTAAGGTTGACTCGTGTGCTGTCATCATTTGATTTGCTCGTGTAGATATTTTGTTTGTCCTGGTATATTGAATATGTTTATTGTAGGAGACTGGCTCAATAAAGAAAGTGAACACGATACCAATTCACAAGCTGCAGCAAAAGCACTGTATCAATTGAAATCTGCTTCGTCATATTACCTGATTGCAAAATGTGTACATGCCGTAGCGTCGCTTGATGAGTGAAAACGCATTTAACAAATGAACGTTGAAGTTTCTGCCGCAAGTAAAACCTACTCATCCTTTACAGTGAGGCTGTATAATGCAAGGGCGCCACTATAAAAAGATGAACGTAAGCCGATCCATGAGATGGTGCAATACAGGGCCTATTTGTGGTCGAGGTGAAGTATCAGTCATGTACTGCGTGCTTGATAATAGTAATAATAATAGTGTAATAGTGATTGCCATAAAGTTACTATAGTGTAATAAATAAATAGTGGCGCACATTCTTCAGAATACACCCCGACACCCATGCATAGTGGAAAATTGCACACAATATGCGGAATGCACTACCAATGTTCTGCACAGCACTGCACTCTGAGGCGACCCATGCTGCGTAGGCCACAGAGAAAATAGTTTAAATGACCATCTGCGAAAACACAACAGCGATGTACGTACTGGTAAAGAAGGGCGTCTAGCTCTTCCCTGTCGTACCTGCGGGCGCACGCCGCCGTGTGAATAAACTAAGATCTTCGGCAGACATCAACATCAATGGACTCGCAAAATCATTGAAGCCGCCCAGACAACGATGCTCACCACGTATCTGGCCTTTCTAGAAAGAAAGAGCCCTTTCTAAGGCAGCACGTCCAATAATGTCAGTAATTCAGGTGAAGGAAAAATATTTTCCCACGGTAACACCTTTTTCCGCGACTTTTACACTTTTAGTGCGCAATAAACTATCACTATCCAGCCAGCGCTTGTCCATGTCGTTTCATTTGGTTTTGTCCAGCTGAATAATGCGCGCTGTTTCCTTATTACGTTACATTTCAAACTAGCCCAAAAATATTACTAAGCTATTGTGGCGTTCATAATCGTAGAAAGAACTTGACTGTCAATTGGTCGATATTCGTCCTTCTATATAACTATCATATTCTATGCATATAATATGCATATATATATATATATATATATATATATATATATTCAAAAGAAAAGAATTCAAAAGTCCCGCCATGCCGTATGCAGTGACGCGGCATTAAATAAAAGAGAATCAAAATAAACAGTACACACGCCCCGAGACTGTCGCTTCGCCTCGGTGCGCAGAAAATAGAGCGCTGTTTGTCGGCGTTATCTCGACGGCGACGACTGGCAATGAATTGGCAGTTTTTCTAGACGTGCCATCCCAAATGTCTGGCCGTTATAGACGCGCCCACGATGCATGAAGAGAATCGTGTTTTTATTTGTTTCTTTGTTTGTTTGTTTATTTTCTTGCGCTGCCGTACCGGTGGGATTTTGGAGCAGCATGCTGCTTTCCGAGTTTCTTTTTTCAGCTAGCGGGAACCATTATGTTTGGGTACGAACAGGATATTGTGGTTGCATAATCAACCGAATTTCCTTTGGTGTACCACTTGGGTGACGCTCGTTTGCTCCTTGCGTTACCTCAGGTTAGAACTGGATAAGTTTGAGTACGCTAGGAATGGGGGTAAAAAAAAAGGAAGTTAAAGATAGTTTTTATTTGTTTTCATTTAGTTCTTATTTAAATGTGGCTGCCACCGCAAGATTGGCGCCGTCTAAGCGGGTGTGCAAAAATGATACAGTCGTTGAAAGAAGATCTTGTACACCGGAAAAATGTGAACTTGGTTAGTTTTTTTGTTAGGAATGAACGTATAGTAGAACATATACGACTGACGTGTTGTGTAATAATCTCTAGATCTGCGGTCTATCCTGCTAAAAAAAAGCACTTATCTATCCTAATTGCATTTCTTCTTTTTCTTTCTTTTTTTTCGTTCTTTTGCTGGAGGTGATTGTCTTGAATCCTGTTGGCGCAGATAGACCAATAGGTTACTCTAATGGGCTGGAAGTTCTCCTGAAGCTCTCCTTTCATGTTCTGTAGGCGCAGTCTCTTTCAAATTTGCACTACAGCAAGCACAAAGTCGATCATGAATCACCTAATGGCCCAATCGTCCACTTTGATCAGCACAAAGAAATTCAGAAGAGCGAATTTTGGCGTTTTTACGCTGACAACAAGGATTGTTAATGCAACATAATATAGTAACTATTCCTACAACATCCCAAAATCACTTCTTTATTCTGTATCACTCCTGATGTAGAATACAAAATGCATTTGACTTGGTCAACAACGGGTCACAAGACACATCAGAGAAAAGCGAACCCTTTAATTCCCCCTTCTTTCGTACACTCAGCATATGAAAATTTCTTCAGTTCTGAGTGGAGCTCCTTCTGTTGCCAGGAAGATGTGCAGGCGTTCCAAAGGAAATATTAAGCCTTTCTTTCCAGGAGGTTCCCTTAAAAGAACGATGGTGTTTATGCACACAGGAATTTTGATCAGTAGTTTTTCGCTCGTAGCAATGACTGAAAAATACCAGCCTCCAGCCAGATGAAGCCTAGTGAAATCTGCTTTTTCCCTTAATATCTACTGCTTTTCAAGCAGTAGTCTTCTTCCTCTGAAAGCCCAATGGAAAATGACCCATGTCGAATAGAATGATTACAGCTCCGCTCGAGGGTCTTCAAAACCGGAGCTTTTTTTTGCACTTCATGATGCAAAATATCAGCAGCGTATTGAATCCTGGAATCTTCTGGCTTGATAGGAATGTCAAAGCTGCGAAGACATTCCTGGTTGGGATTCTTTTTTGGCTCAAACGTGTAGGCCCACCTTGAAAGTCCCTTCCACTGTATCGGGTAGGTTTGTCTCTATTGTAGACAAGGAAATCATAGTAAAATAGAAGTAAGAAATATATAATTCAATATTAAATTTTACTGCAACATAAAACTTGCAATAGAAATACGCGCGAAAGCGACTAATAAAAATTAATAATATTTCAGAAGACACGATAACTGGCATGTAGCCTCGACTTTAATAATAGGGATATCTGCACACAGGTGTGAAGTCTGGTTAATGCGCATCGATAGCACAGTGCTATCATAGATGCACGCGTTTTAGAAAACACCATCTAGACATGGTATTCCCTCTCAGCTTTGTCTGAGTGGAAATAGCTCAAAGAATTGAATTCCTGTCAATCCGATAACATGTTATCTTTTTTCTTAGATTAGGCCCTAAATCTGCCCTAAATAGTGGCTCTGCGCTGTACAGCACACACGTGTGCTGTACAGCGCAGAGCCACCATTTAGGGCACATTTTGTAGTGACGCAGAAATTACCTCCTTGATAGTGAGAAAGTTCAAATATGTATACACAATAACCTTCTCAATATTTACTTATGGACAAATATTTGGGATCGTAGAACATGAGGTGATCATGAGTGAGGTCACGCCTTTTAGAGTAAATACTTACTCTATCACTATATATATTCGCGATGTGCTTTCTTAAAGGGACTGACAACCGACCGAAATGTGTCACAAGACCCTGGCTGTGAATTACAGTGACATAAACGAGCTTTTTTAAAGACGATAGCCTTTCTTGGGGAACTTAAACGCCGAAATTTTGGTCTGTCTTTCTGTTTGTCGGCACGTCACCCGATTCAGTCACCCGGCCAAAGTTGAACCACTTGCTTACCGCCCACCCATCTTGAACTGGTACGGCTGCTCATACTTGTGGACGTTGTCGATCAAAAAGTAAATATTAGGCCTATCTGAGGCGCAACATCATTAGCTAAGTATTAGGTGGTGTGTTCCTTTAATAGAAAATACATAGATACGCAATTTTAAATACCCTAGTTTCTTAAGCTGCGCTGAAAATGCGACTGTGCTGAAACTTGTCTTCATCCGTGCCCTCTGCGCAAGCTCATGTTGTGTTTCGGTTTCGGTTCAGTATTGCATTGTACGAATGACAGGGGGCGCCGCTCTGGCATTCCAGTTTTATCCAGGCGACGTGTAAATAAGAGAGTTTGTGGAGAGTACTCGTTGAGTGCGGACGTTTCTTCTCCTTCGGCGCATCGCGCCAAACAGCGTGTTCGGGCTGGCCGGCGTCCCCACCGGTCACGTTGGTCACCGCCGGTCTTCGCCTGCCGCTGCACCGGGACTACCAGCCCGCAACACAGCACTCATGTTTCCCGACGTATTGCCAGATGGCGTCCATATCTTACGCAGTGCCTCTTCTATCGTCTTTAGACGACATTTGCAGCGAAGCACGCAGATACGCGGCCATTTTTTTTTTCACCATATGATTAGGATTTTTATTGTTGAATTGCGCTTTGAAAGTCACAACGGCGTGTCGCTTTGCCTGACGGGCAAGCCTTCATAGTGCACGAATGAGATGTGCAGAATGCTGTACGCAGTCCGCTGCTATTTACTAAAGAAAAAAATGCGTTTAAAAAAAATTCGGCAGATCCCACGTATCGTGGGAGTCGATGTTATGCGAAGCATGCGGGGGCAAGGTGACTGTGGCGTAGTGTTTTACGGAGCGACACGTTACAAAAAGACGCTAGAGATTTGTATAACTTTTTTACGCTCACATATATGTTGGAAAGCTACATATTTGTTATATAACCAGTTGCTTACGGTTGGGTAACGCTGCCAATCGCAACGCGGGTATTTCGAACACCAGAAGCGATAAGCTGATATGTAGTGCTTAGACGTGTCCCGAGAACGCACGCACGTTTCCCGAACCCGTGTGCATGTGTGGAAGAGGTTCTTGGCAGCTCTTGAACATGTCATCATCGTCGTGATCAGTGAGCACCAGCAGCTGGTCATGACTCCTTATATCATCCGGTCGTGATCGTAGTGACGAGGGGACCTTGTGTAGTGAAGTATGTGGTATTGTAGAGCTGCTGAAATTTGTGGATGCCTCGGTCATTTCGTCGACAAAATGTCTGTCGATAGAGCCGGAGACATGTCGGAACCTGAAGCCACCCTTCGCGTTGGTGAGGTATAGGTCGTCGAGGCTGGTCGGCCTGGATATCGCTACGTAGACCAACATCAGTGGATGGTGCTTGTCGTATTCGTCGACTACCTGGGCGTATGTGGCCTACGTACGCTAGTCTACAAATCGGCTGTCAATAAATATGGCGTCGTCCTCGGTCAGCGTGATGCCATCGACCAGCCTCGTAAGAAATGAAAAGGACACTGCGTCGTTACGCTGCACCGCCATTACGCCTGCATAGGCTGTTTTTCCAAGCCAGTTTAAAGACCTGGCGTGGCTCTGTGGTAGAATACCTGATTGCCACGCAGAATGCTTGGGTTCGATTCCTGCTGGGATACCACTTTTTATCCTTTCCATTCGTCGGGTCAGCGCTGCCGATGATGGTTTTTCTTAACGCTCTCGCATTTCAGTTACCAATGTCTGTTCTCGCCGTTCCTGGGTAGATATAAGCTGTCAATCACCTGTGGCGCATACCCGTACACCACGGCCCGGGGTAAACGGGTATGTGCCACACGTGTCTGGAGGAACGGGTTTGACGACGTACGCGGCAGGATTTTCGCGTTATTCATATCATGACCCGACAGGCATATTCGCCACATCCTCCTACCCTCCCATGCCAATTTTGGCCGACACCAAGTTAAGTAGGCGACCATGAGAGCACCCAGACGTAGGCGGCTAGATAGATAGATAGATAGATACGTAGATAGAAACGCTCAAAGTGCCAAAGGTTCGCTAAGAAATGCGTCGCATTTAAAAACCGCATTGGGATTCGAATCAAGGCCCCAGAGATTGCGCGCAAACAGCCAGCACGGATGATCAACCCATTCAGCCGCAGCGCGCGGCGGCTAGCCCGTGATACGATAGCTATTATAAAGATACTACGGTCAAACTCTCCTTGCAACGCTCCTTGCAAGATTCCCCACCTTCCAAAGAGCAGGAACGGAACGGAAAAGTGAAAACAGCTGCTTTCTCTTTCCAAAAATGCCCTGTAGACCATAATTCGATGTTTCACAGCGCAAGGAACGAGGACGACATTGGAAAACACACACAGCGCTGAACTTACAACTGACTATATTTTCAAACTTACAGCAATATATATGCGCTCTTCACCAGGAAAGAAAAAAGAATAGAGCAAATGAAGCATACAAAAAATTCCAGAAAAAATCGTAGCAGCCCAAACAATTTTGTAACGCGATAAAAAGTGCACCAGTGCAGCTTCGCTTGCTCTTTCGAGCAACGAAAGTGAATTTCTCGTGATCGTAAAATACATGTGATATCGATGATGGGTTGTTGTTTACTGCAACTACAATTTCTTGTACACCAGGCCTGCAATTGTCGCGTGACCAAAATCACGTCACATCGCACATCTACTTATGTGACTACAATCACGTAACAACTAGGCACGTGACTAAAAATCACGTAAAATCAAGTAATTAGTCTCGCCACTAAAATCCCGTAACGTCACGTAACTATTGACGTGACGTGTTGGCGCCAAAAACTTCGGAACAACCGGGTGGTGCGGGGCAACCTCAGCGTCTGCACTGGACTCTAATAAACATGTACTTTCTCTCTCACGTGACTAAAATCCCATCACGTAACTACTAGTGACGCGACATTTCCCCTTCAAAACCACGCAACAAGTGCGTAGTCTGGGGAACCGACCGAAACCTGAGAAGAATAGATTATCCAAGCCTAGCCATATCCTATAATACTATACTAGCAAAAACATTGCACCTCTAGCAATAGTTTGGCATTACTAGCAAAACTTAAGAAGAAGCTAGGTCGAACGCTAGCTCCGCTTTCGGTTCCAGCCTTGCACAACCAGTACATGCTGCGCACATTTTCATTTACAGATGTTTAAAATGGCATCTTATTGCGGTACGTTGAGGTGGGCTGCAAGTGCGTGCGAAAAGCTGCTGAATCACAGGATTTTCGTTTTATAAGTGGGAGCACCACTCCCTGGACTTCCCGAAAGCTTTGATCCACACACGTCTTATCACACGGACCTATCCGTTGCCGCGCACAGTGCTTTGTGATGTTAAAGGAGAAGGCATGCTGGTTTTTTTCTGTTCACGTAGGGGGATAGATATGACAACAGATGAATAAAAATCCAAGTTTCACCGCAAGGATAATGCAACGAGTGCGATAGCATACCTAGTAGCATACCTCCAATGAACCCAATTGAGTTCAGCGTAAGTGGCATTGAAAAGCTATTAAAGGAAACAGACGAAACGAAAGCAATTGGCCCAGATGCGATTTCTCCGCGTATTCTGAGACGGTGCGCCGAACCAATCTCTCTTTACTTGCACATAATTTATAAACAATCTTTGAAATCAGGCCTCCTACCTGTTGATTGGAAAACTGCCCATGTTGTTCCAATCCACAAGGGGGGATCGAAAAAGCATGCTGGGAATTACAGACCAATCTCTCTAACATCAATAGTGTGCAAGATAATGGAACACATTCTCTACTCTGGAATAATGAAACACCTCACTGAAAACAATATATTAACTAATGTTCAACATGGGTTCCGAAAGGGGTTGTCGTGCACCACACAACTAGTTGAATTTTATCATGATCTGGTATCCACCATTGATTCAGGGGGGCAAACTGACTGCATCTTCTTAGATTTCCGCAAGGCATTCGACACGGTAACACATTCACTCCTTTGCAACAAACTTAAATTACTAAATATAGATTCTGCTGTCCTAAATTGGATTGAAAATTATTTGTGTCAGCGCCGGCAATGCGTCATCTTAAACGGCAAAAGCTCTGATTATGTTGATGTGACATCGGGAGTTCCACAGCAGGGGCGTAGCCAGAAATTTTTTTCGGGGGGGGGGGGTTCAACCATACTTTATGTGTGTTCGTGTGTGCGTTTGTATGTGCGCGTGTATATATACGCAAGCAAAACTGAAAAATTTCGGGGGGGGGGGGTTGAACCCCCCCAACCCCCCCCCCCCTGGCTACGCCCCTGTTCCACAGGGTTCAGTTTTAGGGCCACTTTTATTTTTAGTTTACATAAATGATATTTCAGCAGGTATTTCATCACATATTAGATTGTTCGCAGACGATTGTGTTGTGTATAGACAAGTAAAGAATGACAGAGACCTTACCCAACTGCAAACTGATTTGGAACGTGTTCAAGATTGGTGCTCTACGTGGAAAATGAACCTAAATAATAAAAAGTGTGTCCATGTCTCTTTTACAAGGAAGCGGAAACCAATGGAAACAGAGTATACTTTAAACAATGAACGTCTAAAAAGAGCAGATAGTTATAAATACCTAGGGGTAGCCTTGTCATCCGACTGCTCCTGGAATGCGCATGTAGATGATGTGGTTTGTAAAGCTGGAAAGGCCCTAAACATTATCCAACGTAATTTAAAAACTTCGGAACTGAACTTAAAAAAGACAGCCTATTTAACATGTATACGACCTATACAGGAATACGCTTGTGCCGTGTGGGATCCTTCGCAAGCCACATTGATTGATAAAATTGAAAAAATTCAAAACCGGGCGCCCAGGTTCGTCTTGGGACGGTACAAGAGAGGGGAGAGCTGCACTCAGATGAAAAATGAACTTGGGTGGGAACTGCTTTCCTCGCGTCGGCAAAAGCTGCGACTGAAGTTCTTTTTTCAGATATATAATAATAAAACAGGAATTAATAAAGAAAAATACTTTAAGGAACCTCATTACCGTTCATCTAGAACTGACCATGTTTTTAAAATAAGAGAATTACGCGCCAGGACGAACCTGTTCGCGAATTCATTTTTTGTTAGAACTGTTAAAAAGTGGAATGGATTGTCTGCCATGCAAGTGTGCTGTAAGAACGAAGAATTGTTTATGTCGCTTCTGTAGCCCCCCCTGCTGTAACGCCTTTGGGCAATGCGGGGTAACCTTTGAATAAAAAAAATAAAATGAAGTAAAGCTGGCAGCTAACTCTTCTAGATCCAGCCTCGCGTAACTCTACAAAATGGTGCTGTAAAAGAACACAGCCACTCCAGGTAGGAAAGGGGATTTCGCACAGTCTCTTCGAGTTGAGAGCGCAGCATATAGAAGGTATATGAGCCGTCCGCGGATGTTTGTCGAGATAGCGATCGTGATTTCTTTTAAGTTAGGCCGAAATCATTGCACTGCTGTTTGAAAAAGAACAAATAATTTTTCCTATTCTTTGATTGGCT
The DNA here is from genome assembly GCF_013339695.2 of Rhipicephalus sanguineus. Lineage (NCBI taxonomy): Eukaryota > Metazoa > Arthropoda > Arachnida > Ixodida > Ixodidae > Rhipicephalus > Rhipicephalus sanguineus. Next base: position 83,513,712 of record NC_051183.1, on the reverse strand, counting down.
TAATTATCTCTTGGTTTCATTAGTAGTGTCTAACAAAAAAAAAAGAACCCCTCGAAAAATTCCCCTTCGTTCGTTAAGATTACGACAGACACTTGCGTTAGCCCTAAAGTAAAAAGCAACTGCAAAAACGTCTAACTTTGTCATTTATTTACTATGCCTCGCTTGTCTAAGCTTAGTTCGCTTCCTTTACGTTGCTGAATTGTAGGTACCTGAGAAGATCGTAACGACATCATTGAGAAGGGAGAACTAAGTTTCCACCACAATACGCGTACAAAAGTTCGAAAGAGCTTTGTTCACCATAACTTGATCGGGCGTCCTGTTCCTTAGGATGTTTATAAAATAATAAAGTAAGAATTACGAGTGTAGATATGAACGATGTGATACGCGTGGAGTGTTTAAACATACACTAAAAAAGTCATATAATAAAGAGAAAAAGAAACGGCAGCTCAAGATTACAGTCAAGAATCGAAACCGAAACGAAAGCTCTTTTTTGTTTCGGCGGCGACATCCTGTGCGAAGCTGTGGAACTAAGTCACGGGCTGAAAAAAAAACTGCTGATCCGTCGCCAGGAATCGAACCGGTGACGGCGCGGTCATGCCGTGCTCTGAACTTGAGCGATTTAGCTCGCTCGGCCACGGTGGACGCCTTGTCGCCTGTGGTAAGCAAGGGTTTATCAATTTACCACAAACATTTGAACGACCGCGCTCCAAAAAACGCGTTAGGGAACAATGTTATACCAATTGCGGCAAGTTGAGAATGGCTTCAAACGAATGCTGAGTGTCAGGACTATATGTGATTTCCTGACCATTCACATAACTTGCTTAGTTTTACGACAGTGACCGTTTTTATCTCGAAAAACAGGCCACATTTTTCGCCGTTTCCATAGACTCCCATTGTATAATCTTTAACTGCTCTGGGAACAAAATTGAAGCTTACTGCAACATGATCGCTGCAGTCCTCTCGTGCGTTTAGGTTCCCAGAAGCGCTCTGTGGTCTGCCTTTTTCAACATTCACCTTGTACACTTAATTATTCGGGAAAAACTCGCCAGTTCCATTGAAAACGCGCTAGCTTCGCGCCGGAGCCGCCAGGGGCGCTGGCTGTGATGTGTCCACAAAAGCTGGAATATGATATATATATATATATATATATATATGTATATATATATGAAGCGGTATGAGCCTTTGGACAGAAGATGAAGAAGCACGAGAGCCGGGGCAGGAAAGAAAAGGAGGATGAAGTTGAAAATAAAGCGGATTAAGATGGACGCCAGTTCCATACTGAAGCTTTAATGCTGTTCCGTTATTTTAAGTAGGAACACTACATTATTTTGGCGCAGCCGGCCATCGAAGCCATCATGTGGGTGACGTTCTTCATAGACGAGACCTCCGAGGAGAAGATCATCTTTTCGAAGTACCAAGTTCAAGACGAAGCAGCGGTAGACCTACCTCGTGAGCTCAGCTCGGAAGAACTCGTGAACCTGGTTGTGGAAAAGGCAGCCGTGGACACTACTGAACTACGACGGAAAGGTGCTGTGAAAGTGAACTTGCGTGTGGCGACCTTCAACGACCTAGTTCTTGAACCAGCGCGTCGAAAAGACTCAGGATCACGATCTTCGACGGAAGAGGTGAGCCTCGTTTTGAAAGCTCTTCAGCTGCAACAGGAACAGATGGTTCAACAAAACCAAATAATGACATCTCTTATAAGCTCTCTGAATGCTGAGAAACCGACGCCTAAATTCGTAGAACCTGATGCCTTCGACGGTGTGTCTTCAAGTCCAGAAAGTTGGCTTGATTTCTACGAATATGCCGCTGGAAAAAACAAGTGGCTCTCTGATGAGGCTAAAATCACCAACATGCGCGTTTACTTGAGAGGTGTTGCGCGAAAGTGGTATGAAACATGCATTCTGGAAGACAGTGACGACTCTTGGAGCCAGTGGAGGAAAAAGTTTTTGACTGCATTCCGAAGCAATCCAGTAGAAAGATGGAACACAGCGCTTAATTTCAAGTCTGAGCAAAGCTGCCTTATCGAGTACTTCTTTGAGAAACGCCGTCTTTTAAAGCTGGCTGAGCCTTTGCTTCCATCTACGGCCGTAGTTGCCTTAATAATGCATGGATTGCACACTAACGTGTTGAAGCAAGTGCAAATACTGTCACTAAAAACTCTAGATGACCTCCTCGCGTGTCTTCAGAACATACCATCAGCTTCGGAAACAAGCATAACCGCCGAGTCAAGCAGCTGTTTCAGTCGGAGTAAAGCGGACTGGTCAAGCCGCGCTCAGCGAGAACCGAGCCACCTCGCAAGTAGCACAGATAACTTGCCCTGGCGTGTTCCAAGAGGTCGAGTGAATAATATCGACACTGAAGCTCAGGAGTATTCGACAGAAAAAAACTAATAAACGAGGGTGATCAGTCCCACCCGATGACTCCAAATGAGACTGTTTATTTAAGTTGCTCTAGCCTACTTCACATTCCCGTCAAAGTAGGAAACAAACATATGATGGCTCTGGTAGACAGCGGTGCTTCTGTGTCCATTATAAATGCCAAGCTGGTGGATGCAAGTCGCTTGCATAGTGGAAGAATCCTACGAGTACAAGGCTATGATGGAAAAGTAACGTTGCATGATCAGTGGGCCTTTGTAAACATCGAGTTCCAGGGTCAGGAAATAGAGAGCGAAGTGTTGGTGATAGAGGGGGTGACGTACGACTTTTTGCTATCAAGACCAGATATAAAGAAACTAAAGATCAACGTGTACTGGGACGATGTGGTTCTAGTCGAAGGAGTAGCAAGGAACGAGACAAATCAGGGTAGACAAGATAATCTACGAGTTGTCAAGTGCGCGGAGGATATCGCAACGACCTACCCTGAACTTGTATGCATAGGAAGCTATCCTCAAGCGATGAAGTCACACAAGGTTCCTTTCGAACTCGCTGACAAGACCGTCATCGGAAAAGCACCTTACAATATGTCAAGGGAGCGAAAGATGTGGCTCAAGAAAGAGTTGCAGGAGATGCTAGATGCTGATATCATACGACCTTCGGTATCACCCTTCGCTTCTCCCATAACGATCGCACCGAAAGAAGACGGAACCTTCAGATTATGCACCGACTACAGGGTTCTCAATCGTCAGACAGAACTCATACCATTTCCTATGCCGAAGATCGACACAATTATAGATGAGACCGGGGGTTGCCGACATTTTTCCCGCATCGATTTATGCAAAGGTTTCTGGCAGATCCCACTAACCGAAGAAACAAAAATGTACACCGCTTTTATCACGCCATTCGATCTCTACGAATACAACCGGCTTCCTTTCGGTTGGAAAAACTCGCCAGCGTGGTTCCAGAAGATCATGAACGACGTCCTAAAGCCATTCCTTGGTGTTTTTTGTAATGTGTACATAGACGACATTATAGTCTTCTCCAAAACAGAGGCTGAGCATCAGGACCATCTGTCTCAGGTGTTAAACGCCTTGAGCTTGGCACATCTCAAGGTTAATTTTAAGAAGAGTGCATTCTTTCAACAAAAAGTTGTGTTTCTTGGAAGAGTCTTCGATGGGAACACCAAAAGCACAAAACAAGAGTCCGTCGAGAAGATCTCCCAGTTGAAGAAACCATATGACGTCCATTCACTGCATGTGTTTTTGGGATTGGCAGGACATTTCCGATCTTTCATAAAGGACTTTGCTGTCAAAACTAGATGCCTCACGCGCTTAACGCAGAAAGAAGTTCCCTTTGAATGGAGTGACGAATGTGAGAGAGTCTACCGTGACTTGGTGCACAGAATTTCTTCTGACCCAGTTCTGCGCATACCAGACTTCACTTTACCCTTTGAATTGAACACTGACGCCTCACATTATGGGACTGGTGCAGTGTTGTATCAAAAATGTATTGAAGCATCTGGCCGAGAAAAGCGACACGTAGTAGGTTACTACAGTTACACTTTCAAGCCGTCTGAAACAAACTACACTACTACGGAAAAGGAAGCACTGGCTGTTCTGAAGGCCGTTGACTACTTCCGCACGTACCTGGAAGGTACGAAGTTCACTTTGTTCACCGATCACCAGGCACTCACTCATCTCTTGAATATGACCCAAACTAAAGGGCGTATCGCCAGATGGGTGAATTACTTGCAGCAATTTGACTTCACCATCTCGCACCGACCAGGACCGCTTTTAACCGATGCAGATGCTCTATCAAGATTGATGGTACAAAACAACACAGAACAAACTGAAGAAATCAATGAAGTGAAGCTGTGGGAAGGCTCAGAACAACTGGTTTTTACTGAAGGTCGGTATCAAGTCCCACCAATTCTTGTTTCCAAAGTGCTTTACTTGTACCACGATAGCCCAGAATCTGGAGGACACGACGGATTTTGGCGTACCTACAACAAGTTGGTCAAGAGGTTTACGTGGCCTCACATGAATAAAGACGTCAGTCAGTACGTTCGTTCATGCCATGTGTGTCAAGTACACAAAGTCAAGTATAAACAGCCTACGGACACCATGATACTACCTTGCCACTCGAACGTGCCTTTTGAAGTAGTTCACCTGGATTTCGCCGAACTTAACAAGAAACGGGAAGGAGTCAGAAAAACGCAAGCTTTTCTGCTGGCCATAGATGAATGGACCAGGATGGTCGCGGCACGAGCAGGAAAAGAAGATGCAAATAGCGTCATAACCCTTCTCGAAAGAGACATGTTTAGAACTACGCGGACAATCGTATGCGATAACGGCCCCGCGTTCAAGAGTGAAAAGCTAGCAAGATGGGCTCGAGATCACAATGTATCGATCAAGTTCTGTGCGCCATACCATCCTGCGGCGAATGGGCTTGCAGAACGTGCCATACGGGACGTGAAACAGTACATCAAGATGTACGATAGTTTTCCTGGTGGATGGAAATGTTCTTTAGAAGCAGCCGTAAAACATCATAACCGATCCTACACAAGTGGCTTGGGGTGCAGTCCACAGTACGCTTCTACAGGAGAAACCCCTATTCTGCAGGCAGACCGTGAGTTGGGACTCTTGGAAAACCTCAAGATTGTCGAGGAGAGGCAACAAAAATCACAGGAGGAGAGGTACCGAAAACGAATGAAAAAGAATTTCGACAAGAGGCATCGAGCAGACATGCCAGACATTCAAGTCACCGACCTCGTACTAGTGAGAAAAGGAATAAGAGATTCCAGTGCAAAATTTTACGGGCCTTACTCTGTGACCAAGACAGCCACCCAGAACGGAATTTTGAAGACTGTCTGGTACACTGGTGAACGTGGATCAGTTGAATGTGCTTCAATTGGGAATGTCTTCAAGTATTACCCCAGGAGGAGTAATTAAAAGAAAGCGGGAAGGGTGAAGCGGTATGAGCCTTTGGACAGAAGATGAAGAAGCACGAGAGCCGGGGCAGGAAAGAAAAGGAGGATGAAGTTGAAAATAAAGCGGATTAAGATGGACGCCAGTTCCATACTGAAGCTTTAATGCTGTTCCGTTATTTTAGGTAGGAACACTACAATATATATATATATATATATATATATATATATATATATATATATATATATATATATACTGCACAGTTTTATCGCTCACGTATTCGCGCCAGTGCAGCTCACCTGTACGTCTGCATCACAGCTTGTACATGAAACGCGCTTTTGGAAAAACCGAAGCATTTCGTTCATGGGTAGGCACGCGTGCCATTGCACATATGAATATTTTACTGGAGATCTATTTCCAACTGAGCGTAACCGTATTCGCGGTGAATCGAACATGCATTCTAACAGTAATTGTCATGCATTTTAAATGCGAAGCATTTCTTATCGAACCAAAGACCATTTGACCGTTTTTATCTATCTATCTATCTATCTATCTATCTATCTATCTATCTATCTATCTATCTATCTATCTATCTATCTATCTATCTATCTATCTATCTATCTATCTATCTATCTATCTATCTATCTATCTATCTATCTATCTATCTATCTATCTATCTATCTATCTATCTATCTATCTATCTATCTAGCCGCCTACGTCTGGGTGCTCTCATGATCTATGTCCGGGTGCTTTTGTGGTCGTTTCGTTCGCTTAGCATATACACAAATTGTCCGAGGAGGACACGAGTACACGATGAACTCAATTCAAAGCTGATGACATGAATAAAGCTGTGACCTGCCGCGTACGCCGTGAAAGATTTTCCACCGGTAGCGTCTGGCGCACACCCGCATGCCACGGCCCAGGTAAGTGGGTATGCGCCAGATGTGATTCACAATCTATACCATGGACAGCGAGAACGGACTTTGGAATCATTACACGATAGCGTTAACGAGCCCGTGTCGCACAAAATTCCGTACCGGCATCGGTGGCATTGTTGATGAGCGAGACATTACGATGAAAGGAAGCTATAAAATTGACGGCTCGAGGAGAAATAAGTCGCAAATATTTTGTATGACAATCAAGTATTCTACCTCAGAGTCACACCAGTGGTTTGCAAGAAGACCTTATAGAAGCATCATGTCGGGGCGACGCCGATTGTGATCAGTATTTGCTATCCGCTTTATAACAGTATGATAGGCGTTACATATGTACTCCCATAAATCAGCAATATATAGTCAAGGGTTGCTGGTTCACGCCAACAACAGCTGCTTAATAATACGAAGATTATCGCAATGTAACGCGCACTTCGTTGCGACTAAAGTGACGTATGTGCTATAACGTGAGTGACAATGTAACGCTGGACCATGAGACCATGAGCTACCTTTTGCACGCCGGTGTATTCGACGTGCCTGGTAATCGCACGATGTGCAAACAACAACGTCGAACCACCTCGTAACGCTTGGCACCAAAAAAAAAAAAGAAATGCAGTGTAGGCTGCTACTCGCTGATTGCTTCGCATGAAATCGATTTCCGAAATGCGTGGGATCTGCTGGATTTTTTTGTTTATATTGGCTGTCGAAAAAGAACATTGCATGGTAGTGATTCCTCTTGTGCGTATCGTTTGCTCATGTAGGAGCGCTCCTCTTAGTTCCACGCTCTCGCTCAACACGTCTTCGGAACTGCTTTGGTATTACACAAATATATAAAGAAATCAAACACACGCGCAAGCGCATGCCGGCACAAGACCATTACAGAGTCAACGACACGAATATTTTCAGCTGTCGTTCTTTTGCTTAAGTTGAAATGCCAAGCCCTCAAGAGCTAAGGTATTGTACTGGTAAGTGTGAGTGCGCCCTCGAAAGTTAATTATAACATGTTTGTGAAAGCTACTTTCGGTTCCTACTGTACCCTGACGTCACGACATGGTGTGAGCTCTTCGTCACATGCTCCCGCAAGACATCGTGACGGTTTCCACGACCGCTCTGTTTCGTGGCTCCGTTCGTGACGAAGATGCGACCATTTGTTAAATTGTGATACCTGGTGTCATCGCAAGTGGTGCGTAAAGCTACTAGAAGTGATAAAGCAGCCTGACGTCGTGCTACTGTCGATGCCAGTAGGTGCGCCATGCGAAAATTAACTGCAATGACAAATAAAACACCAGGCATTTCAGGGCTTAACACTGGATATGGGTCTTGCCTGAATACAGATTTGTATGGCGGAGAAATATCAGCTTCTAAGATTGGTATCAGTGGGCCTTTAATCAGGAGCCTGCGCTGCCTGTCTTGGCAATGAAGCGAATTCAAATGTGATTGCTTCTACAGGCTGCCCGACAGACTGGCTGGTGAATTCCAAATATTTTCCTTCACGTACGGCCCTAGATAAGAGCTGACATTTTACGCCCATTTGCGTAGTAATAGTTACTGACGTGTCAACATCATTGCTCGCTGTAGTTAGGCTGATTTTTACAGCGCTTTTGCAGACAATCTAAGCGGAGCCTTTGTCAACGTAAGGCTAACAAATCTTCCGAGTAATAGTCGAAGCCCGCTGACGTTACAGTCTAGACTTTACAGATTGAGCAAGTGTTGCCCTTCGTGCAATTAGGACGCACGTGAAGCAGGCAGCCTGTATAATAAGTTAAGCAGACTATCTCAAACCATGACGACAACGAATCAGTTCTGGAGATCCATCTTTATGACGCACGTGTACCCTTTAGGCTAGGCGCTTAATCAATGACACATAGGGTTATAACGCATGTAGAAATATGTGTCAGAATGAGATATTATAGACGAACTCTTAGTCACAATAGTAATACTGACTAGCGAAAACCTTAAGCATGATAATCTTGGGAGATGCGTTTGCCAGGTTTTTGCCAAATATTTACACCGTCGTTTTAATTGTACTATCAAATCAGTCTGACTGGTGAAACATAGAAGCATGCTCTATTTTGTGCTTCTAATTAGAACGGGCAAATTTGTAATCTTGCTAATTATGCGATTACTAAAAAAAAATCACCACACCTGTCATGCGTCAAGCCGAATACCATCTATGTTGGGTAGAGAAACGGGAAACATGCTACTCAGGTCACATTATGTTCAAACTCTAGAGACCGCTATGCGTTTAGCTATGCTAAAGTAATATGCTATAGTAATAATTCTACTCTGCATCGAGGAAAAGTACAATTTCCTGAACCATTCGTGTCGAGTGTGCAGTTACGAATACAAGTTAGCTTGACGTTAACAAAGCAGTATCGTCACATATAAGAAAAATTGTATACCAATGCAAACTCTTATCAAGAGCTTAAGTTCATTTCTTATCACGTTTATCTTCTAGAGTAATACCTGTGTCACACGAGCACTTCTTGAAGGCCATCCAGTCGAAGACCACTGAAACTCCACCACTCTTTTGACTCGATGGAGTTGTCGCGCTGCTACACGGCAGTTTTGAGCGGCCGTTGATTGGTTCAGGCGTTTCTCACCTAAATTGTGTGGCGCTGCCCATATTTACTCTCGTATTCATGTCACAGAATTTTGAATAAGATGAATCAACTTAAAAGCCCGAATATGACTTTTCTTTTTGTTCAAACATTTTATTAATTGTGTATACGTAATTATGAATTAATGTTTAGTATTTAAGCTGTTGAGTAGCGAAACTGTGGCGAGTATAGACACGGCAAGACGGCGCGATGAAGACAAGCACGTTGCTGTTGTCGAGAGTATGCGTATTTCTCACATTTTAAGTGGGAGAAATACCTTAAGAAACAGTTCATAACGCTCGTAAAATTTACTCGTTGACCCTTTCTTTTTATAATCGTGAGTACAAGCACACTGAACGAGAGGGCACATTCGCGCTGTTGCCGCTTCCGCCGCTCAATGACCACGGAAGTTTTGACAGAGTGAGTAATACCCGTGGTACAATGACACTAAAAAGTATTTCAATCAAGAAGACTTTTTCCGAAAAAGAGTTACACGCGTTGTCACACGACAGAGAGCGATCACTTTTTCAGAAGCGGTCGTTTCTGGAAACAGCGTTCGACGAACTCTTTCACTGCGGTAAAAGAGTAGCCTCGAAACCAGTGGGCGCCAGCATTTATAAAGTGGTGAAAAAAATCGGCAACTCTTTTCTTTATTCGGTGTCACTTGGGCACATCATAAAAATAAATTTCATTTGTCGTAAGCACCGTAAGAAAAGCATTTAAGCTTTATTTTTTTGTGTACTCTCGTAAACAGGGCGAACGGGTTGGGGTTATGGCCGCCCGCACAGACGTGAGCATGGACACGAGTGAGCGCGGAAAGGCGAACGCCGATGTGCAATCAGCCCAAGAAAAAAAGAAGCCCCGGGTACAGTTGTCTGAGAGGGACACCTGGACATTAATTAGGCTATGGGAGGATAACCTGCACGCTCTGCGCTCGCAGAAACACAACGGGGAATGCCGCGTCTGCCTCGTTTACCACAGAGAGATGGTACGCTACAAGTCTTGCAATTGTGGGATAGGTTTCAAACAGGAGAAAGTGCCTCAGAACAGGCTGGCCGACGTTTCGATAGGTCGACCTATCTTTGTCAAAGGCGCCTTGACATCCTTGGCATGTTAGTTTAAAGGGTTAGTGTTGACGTCATGTCCAGCGGTGGCGCTTGTCGCTGTTGGTGATTCCAGCCTGGAACGAGAAAACTCGAGAGAGGAGTGTAGACCTTGCCACATCATTTCAAGAAAGCTTGCAACGGCGCTCAAAGGTCAGGGGAGCTGCAAAGAGTAAAAAGAAAAAAAAGAAGGAAAAGGGAGAGCAAAAAAAAAAGGAAAAAGAAAAAACAAAAAAGGGGGGTCTACCAAAGGGAGAGCCGTCAAAAGGGACTACAAAAAAAATCGCAGTATGAAAGCGACTTGGGAAGGCCGCAGGGCGGCGCGCCTGGGAAAGTAACTTAGGAGGGTGGATGACTGGGCTAGTTGTGGTTTCTTGTGGTTATTAGTGCGCTATACCGTTTTATGTCTAGGAAAGAGCGGAGTATGCAAGCTACCTGGAAAAGCTGCAGAAGGGCGGCGCGTCTAGCCATCACAAAAGGCTGCAGAAGATGGTGGGGAAGGAACTACAGGCGGGGAAAGCGGGCGGCGTACTTTTAAAAGCCCACATGTCGAGTTTAAGTGATATAAGAAGGGTGTCTGAAAACCACGTGCCATCAGGCCATCAATGACACTGGATGCGTATGTCTGCCAATGACTTCATCCATTAAGCATCGGCAACGCAGGCCATCGTGGTGCCCTGTGGAAGGAGGATTTGCTCCGATGTAGCGTTCATGATCATGACGGGCGCGGAGCCGTTGCGAAAGCGAACCACACCTGACGCAAGAGCTATGCATTTGGTATAACGCAATGTGATGAAGGGGACACCAAGACGTCACCGTGGTCGATGTCCTTAGACGTAAGGGTCACAATTTGCTCTTAACGTGGCGGTAGTTCGAGATCTTGCGTGGCGAACAGAAGAACTAGCTTGTATATGTCGTCGTCTAACATGGATTATCGGTAGTAAGGTGTGTAACACGTTGCCCACAAGTGATTGCGGCCGAATCAGAAGATAGAAAGTCCCGCCCTAAAGTTAGTTGGTGAGAGCACCGGTTTAGTACAGTAAGCTAGATGTGATGAAGGATGTCATCGATAAAAACACGGTCAGTACAAAGAGCGGAAGGGCGAATGGTGTTCCCGTGGGCTGCGACTAGCGTGGGTCCATTACGAGGCGTCGTGACTTTCTTGAGGCGTTTGAACAAATCAGCATGAATCACAGAAAATGTCGCACCGGTGTCCACCAAAGCATCGACGAGGAGTCCTTCTACTATGAAAAAAAGCATATTGAACGGGCGTGCTGGAGTAATTTCAGTCCTACTTTTAAATGCAGTTTTTTCCTCTAACAACTGCATCATCTAGGAGGAGGAGGAAGGAAATGAAGGAAAGGCAGGGAGGTTAACCAGACGCGCGCCCGGTTTGCTACCCTACGCTGGGGGGAAGGGATGAAGGGATTAAAAGAAAGAAAGAAGAGGGAAGAAGGCACTGTCAGGGTACATCATCTAGTTTTCCGAACGGTCGGCAGTGGTGAACGATGCAGGGCGAAGCGGAGAGGAGGAGCGACGAAATGGTGAAGGTGATCGGCGTCTTGCAGACCAGTAGGTACCCTGTGCTGCAGTCGATGCGGGTGGAGATGAAGACCACTGCGGAAGGGACGAATAACGCCAGCCGTAAGAATCCCCAGTGGAGAAATCACGTTCGCGCATGCCGTAAACACGACGCCCGTCCTGCTGGCGCTTGGGGCAGAAACGTTAGATATGGCCGCGATATCCACAATAATAGCATGTTGGGCGGTATGATCGCCAAGGCGGACAGTAGAGCGAGTTCGGTGTACCGGAAGATAGTGCAGTCAGGTGGGCGGATGGCGATTCAGGTGGCATCGACCGGAAGTGGACTAGAGGCGCAGCAGTAACCGATGGGTACGATGGTAGTGGCAACGTCAAATTTACGTTGCTCAAAGGCGCGGCAGCAACGTGAGCGTACGTGGGTGGGCGAGGAGCATCTGGATGGACGTGAGCTGCACAGGTCAAGGATGTTAGTTCCTTCCTGATGTCTCGCAAGGCCGTTGCTGAAGGCTGTGTAGGGCACTGTGAAGGTGGCGAGAAGGCCATTGACCGCAGTTCTTCGCGTATGATTTTCCTGATGATGTCGCGTAGGCCACGGTCGGCCGTAGGACGGCGTTCGACAGTGCCTGGTTGTAGGCGGACGGAGTCAGCCACAGCCAGCCACAGTCGACGCATGCTGAACAGCGATGGCATTGAAGGCTACAGGCCCTATACCCATCAAAATCTGGCGTAGTCTGTCTGACTCCGTCATCGATGAGTTGACACGCCGGCGAAGCGCAAGAACATCCTCGATGTACGATGAGCCCAGAGAGAGCGAGAAATGAAGCGGAAGGCCGGGAGGTTAACCAGATATTGGTATCCGGTTTTCTACCCAGCACTGGGGTGGGGGAATAAGGGCAAGAAAAAAGGTGTAAAGAGAGAGAGATAAAAGGAGAGAGAGAGAAACGCTCATACACACACAGAGGATGAAAAATAACACACGTCGGAAAAGCGTTCTGGTTAAAGTCGTGCAGAAAGTCCGGTCGATCGCAAGAAGCGCAGTAGCGCTTGCAGGGCCTACGTCTGCGCCGTTGCGTCCTGTGGATGGCGTAAAATTCTTTCGTCCTACAAAGGTCGCACTCATTTGGCCCTACCTTAAAGGGGTACTGACTCCAAATTTTGCGGCCGAAATAGCCCGCGTAATTGATTCCCGTGAACATGCGTGTATCAATAGCGAGAGCGAACATAGCTTGAAAGGTATTTTACATAAATTTTGAAGTTTGCCTGTTCGATCGACCACCGCCTACTCAAAAGTGACCCACGGTGAACCCCCCCCCCCCTACTTCAATACAAGTTATGATGACGTCATAGTCAATACAAGTAATGATGACGTCATAGCCGCCATTTTTCGTTTTGCCGCGTTTGTTCCAGCAGACTACAAAAAAAAGAAAAAAAAGAGGGTGACCTTATTTCTAGGTCTGGCGGTCCCATGCCGCCAATTTTCCGCCAATCTCCCAAGCGACTATGAACTTCGTTCTGCCGAGCACCAGGCCGGAAGTGCGCTTGTCCCTATTTTACCGGTAGGTACCCGGCGGCAGCAATTCTCTGCCTCCAACAGCAGAGGCGGATGCTCAACTATTTCACCAAGGCTGTGGTGGGTTAAGGTGCGCCCAGGGGTCTTTGCAGAACCTTATGGCGCCACCTTTCGAGATGAGTACCCATTAACAACTGAGCGCCAGGTAGGTGTACTCCTCTACCCCTTTGGAAAAACCGGTGGGTTCCCGGTCGGCACTGGGAATCGAACCCGGTACCTCCAGCATTGGAAGCGGACGCTCAACCATGAAGCCACCGCTGCGGTGTCCATCGCCTCGCGAGTCCGTGGCCGCAGCGCATGCGTTAGAAGTATTGTGTTAGGCGACACTGCTGTCTGGTTTCCTCTTAGAAAGGACTTCTTGATGCGTACCGTGCGGAATTGCGACACAGTTCTGTGGGCTCACGTGGTCGAGCGTTGCACACGCTAAGTGGTGATAGTTGCACCTGGCGGCTTGTCGTTTTTGGAGCTCTCCTAAACCAAAACTGAGATTCTGTAATTAATTATCTGTCGCGCGCGGCAGCAAACGATGTGCCGTGTTATGACTAACAGGCCCCAAGTAATACATTGCAGCAAAAAACGCTAGGCCAACATTTTGTGTCAGTGCCCCTTTAGGTCTCCAAGTCTCATCAAGGCTTCGCCGAGCAGACGCGACTGCTGTGTGTAGGCTGTGGTTACCAACGCATATGCTTTCCGCACTGGGATGGCTGACACCACAGCATGTGACCACTGTGGTAATGAAGAAACAATGCCATACCTCTTGCGACTGCCCACAGTATAGTGCACAAAGCCTATCCCTTTGAAATGCGCTCAACAAGTTAGTGCTAGCCTATATCGGCTGTATATTTACTCATGTGGAGTAATATTTAGGTTTGACACCACACGGACTGTTTTTTATAAATCACGGCTAATATCGGCTTAGTATCGCCTGATGTAGACTGTTGTCATATGTTGCTAAATAATTTGAATTACAAGTAACGCTTAAGCACTGTGATAATGCCTCATGATGATGCTTATGAGAAATTTTTTATTAGAACAGAGCGAAGCAGTAAAACTTGTTGTGAAATTATATCAGTTGCACATATCTATTTATTTCAAATTTAAAGGACATCACTGAGCTTGACAGATGCTCACGTCAAATTAAGAAATGTAAAAGAAACGAAAAGTCGCGGAAGAAAATGATGTGGATAGGTTGTGTTTAGTGATGTTTTTTAACTTATATCGCGGCTTGTTCACGAAAGTATCTCTATACATCACAAATGTCTCTTTACTTGTGAAACACCACATAGCAAATGCAGCAATCATGATGCAAGGGCAGCGATCACTTATACGCAAGTTGATTTTAGGCAAACATACTTCGGCATGGAATAAAAAAAAAAGATATGTCTTTGACGTTGTGTTGAAGCATAGAAAGGAAATCAATCTTCTAGGAAAGAAAACATCGTGCCGTTCTTATCGGTACATCATATCCCACATCTCACTGATAGAATTACTCCACCCACAAATATTAGTATAAATTGTCACTCTGTCTACAGCATTCTACAGTTACCGTGAAGTCGGTACGCGTACTGCTCCTAAATACTTCAGAACATTTCCTGGCTCTTGGGCTTTAGGAAACAAGAAGTAAGTATAATGATGTTTTGGTAATGAAGACTTATGCTATTTGTTTAGGCAGTTTATAATATTATGGAATCGATTTCACATTCTCAGTTTTTACTCTTTCTTGATCTACGCCGCATTACACGTACGCGATTTAACAGCATATATGTGCATATCACAACACTGGTAAACGTGCAATGGGGGAAGCAGTATCAGAAATACTTCATTCTCTATTCTAGATCATCGTACGTACATTGCAAATACACGACAGTGCCCTCTCAGCGGCTTTACTTGGATCGCTAGAAACTAATAATATCTGTGGTTTAACGTCTCAAAACCACGATATGATTATGAGAGACGCTGTAGTGGAGGGCTGCGGAAATTTCCACCACCTGGGGTTCTTTAACGTGCACCTAAATCTAAGTGCACGGCCCTCAAACATTTTCACCTCCATCGAAAATGCAGCCGCCGCGGCCGGGATTCGATCCTGCGACCTTCGGGTCCGCAGTCGAGTGCCATAACCACTAGACCACCGTGGCGGGGCAACCGCTAGAAACACAAGTGCTTGGGCCTGGCTTAGAAGATTGTGACTAATTATGAGCTTTACCGGGGGATGCGGTATACGTAGACATAGTGCAGAATAGATCTACGTTGCACCGGGGAATGATTTTGGCTTGATGCATGCTGTCTCCTCATCGCAATGTAGTTAGGCGCAGGTGACCTAGCTTAGGACGGTCTAAGTTAGGGTCCTCGTCTACATAGTGTCACAACTGTGACCCCGAGTATTAGCTGTCATCCAATTAAAGCCCTAGATATTTTCCTGTGGTCGCGAAACTGAGTGCCGCCTCACTTAACTAGTATCGCTATGCTTACAGACTTACTACAGCTAATACAACTGTGATCCTTCGTTTATGCACACATAAGAAACGCAAATACATCTACAAAAAAAAAATGAAAACGCATGCTTTGCAATTCATCTACATTGCACAGAAATTAAACACTAACAGCTGAATAGGCCGTGCTTGTTTTAGAAAACCCGATTTCAGGCTGGCCAGTGTGTACGATATGTCGTAGTCGTCATATATATACTGCGTTAAAGTGGAAAGTTTGGCAAGTTGGTACTGCTTTATGACGTTGAACAGCGCAACGAACAAGGGACGGGAGAGAAGAGAAGACAGGCGTTGACTCAAAACTAAGTTTAACCACATACGATCGGAAAATATAAACAGTGGCGAAGAAAACAGTGAAAGAAAAAAAGAAAGAAAAAGACAAGAATGCGATACACAATACGCATGTTTACTTCGCTCACACCATCCCAATCTGCCTCTGGATATGATACATTTCTCTCAGATAACACAATCAGAGGCTGGCTAATACATACCGTGCTGTTCTGTGCAAATCTTGCTGCCTCGACAACAAACATCGTGTTCATATCTCTATGCTTAAACAAAATCTATGCGTTCATATATCTATGCTTAAACAAAATTTATGTGTGAGTGAAATTAGGCTAGCACTTGCACTGACGGCAATGCGAAGACACAAGAGCGTGATCACTCTTGTTCTGAATTAAGGCATGATCCCTAATCCTAATATTAACGCACTGCCCCGTTTTTCCTAGTATACCCGCCAGCAAGAAAGCGCCGAAGATTATACAGCATTCGTCCAGCAACTTCCCTAAATAGGAACATGGTTCACATTGTATCTATTAGCTGAATCATGAATACGACCTTGAGCCCGCCTTTCCGCCGGCGGCCAAATCCCCACCGTTGACCACGAGCCGATAAAACGACTTGTACTGCAACGTTCTTTGCACCATTGAAAATTTTGCGCGCAGGAGGCATACCAACCAAATTCGTGCTCTTACATCTATTTATTAGTACCTCACTCCACGGGACCTTTGCCCATATGATCAGTTTCTCGGAACAACTAAGTGAAATCAGGCTAGGTGAAATCAAAAAATCAAGTACCCGGCTTTTTCAAGCCTAGTCACTTTACGTCGAAATGAACTACTAACTGTGTGTACACATGACTTCGCGAGAGAGGAACGTAGGCCGGACACACAAATGGCATTCTTTACCACATTGGAATGGTCAGAACAAAAGCTGCTCAGCAGCTCTTTGGCTGAATGTGCAAAATACTCCCAAAACAAATGATGAACCAAAATATGCAGCCTTAAGTACGTTTAGTGCAATTCAGCCTCACTTCGTAGCTCTGAGGTGAACCTCAAGTCTTGGTCGACATCACTGAACAGCTTCCAAAGGTCGACCACTTTCCTAGTGAAGTCAGATTTTTCAATAATAACGAGAAAATGATCGACATATCCGAAGGTCTTGAGGGCTAACTCTGAAAGGGCCCCCTCCAGAACTGCATCTACCTGTGCGAAGAAAATGCTCCTTAGCACTGGAGGCACCCGAGAACAGATACACCTTTAGGGTGAACCACCTGTCATTCCAGCCGACAGTCGCCGCCTGCAAGTAAAACATCAAC
Organism: Rhipicephalus sanguineus; assembly: GCF_013339695.2. NCBI lineage: Eukaryota > Metazoa > Arthropoda > Arachnida > Ixodida > Ixodidae > Rhipicephalus > Rhipicephalus sanguineus. The sequence continues at coordinate 83,496,577 of NC_051183.1, read as the reverse complement.
AATTCAAGGAAACTTTCATCCGTCATAAAACAATTATTAAAGAACTGTGCCTCATTATTCTGTAACTCTTAAATGACAAGGCACAAAAAGATCGACGACGTCCACACTAAATGCAACACCTTTTTCTGGGTTAATCTACATTAGGTACTTCATGACGCTCTTAGAGTATGGAATCATCTAGGGGCCTTCAACATTCATTTTGGCAAGGTGGGCCTGAAAGAAAGTGCAAACGTCACATTGCCAGGTGTTCCTGTCCGGAACAATGGCCCTGAACTGCATATCCAGCTTATGGGTCTTCACTGGGAAGAAAACCCTCAACTGGGCTGCTTTCGCTTCTTAAGTGCTTTGAAAGGCTTTCTAAACGTAGGTCTTCGAGGAGAGCTAGCGCCGCTGCCTTCACTTTCCCTACTTTAGCTTTCACTTTCTTCAAGTTCCTCTTAATCACCTCACCTGCTTTTTAATAGAAAATGCCCTTGGGAACCAATAAAAAAGAGCCCTCTTTGTATTGCAGCCACTATTGAAGCAGCCACATTAACCTTTCGCTTGCTAAATAGTCAGTTGTCTTATTCACCGACAGGGCTTTAGCGTCCTTAATTTTTGTCTTAGCCAGGACATCAATGCGCTCAGCTACACACATTTGCAGGACGCCTTCCTCAGTCCTCTTGGCGATGGACCTGGCGACCTCCACTTTTTCAGCGGGCACTAACGGGAGTTCGAAACAATGTTTGGGACCCAACTCAGCCGAAATGTGCGTCTCCGATGCATAGCAAGATGTTTTTAGTTTGTAATCAGTGAAACCAATGCGCGTTGCGACAATATGGTGCCATCTAGGAGGTGACAGAATGCTCATTACCTAATGGTATTTTGCTGTCAACTCTCCCTACGTGCGCAGCGTTGGAGCATGATTAGAAATATATAATACCAATGCACGTATCTTCTGTCAGTTTGGTTTTTGCAAATAATTTCCTAACGATTACTGAACCTGAAGGCGTGTTACATCAAAATACGATCACACTAGGTATGCAGTGTTACATTCAGGCGTCAGTAGAGATATCAAATGAAGACATTTTATGATAGCGTAAATAAAGCAGAAAGAAAGTTTCGACATAAGAAGGACGACAACTCCTAAAGGTAGTCCTTGCTTGCGAATATTCCTAGAAGATTTCATGGAGAAACTCGGTCTGCAATTGCCACTCCTTTGATCGGGTCGTGGCCAGAGAAATCCGCTATAAATAAATGGCTTACAATTGAACATTGCGTTACACCACACATGAAGCGTACGTTATAGGTTCCCGTGAACAGATGAATAGTTCCGGTTGACAGAAGAAATTTATTTGCGAAGGGAGTTCCGCGAGGTAAATATTATATATTCGGCAGTTTTAAGTTCTACCATATCACTCAACGGACTTTTAGAGACTCTTCCAGCAGACACAATATTTTCCTCGGTTGAGTCTCCGTTACAGCGCTGCTTTTCACTTAGATATAGGGCACCATTCCCAGATCAAAATAACAACTGAAAATGTTTCTCTGATGACAGTTGGTGCATATAGCAATAAAGATAGAAAAAAAAGATTTATTTGGTAATTTAGCACCGCGAACTATTGGCGACAACAGAAACACATACAGTGATTATGATTCCGTGGAATGCACCGTTCTCGTTTCCATGGATCTATCTCTCGACAATGGATCCCGGTTGAGTGTGACAGCCTATGCATCTACGATGGCTGAGTTGTAGTTGGCAACACTCACAGCAATTTCTGAAGGCTTTTATTAGGCGGCTCTTTGATATTATTTTACCTGTTAAGTGTGCGGTGTCTCAATTTATTGCAAATACACCTATCTTAAAGTACCAGAGGAGCTGGCGGTGCTTGAAAAACGGCGATCGCGTGAGTGGAACTTCATTGACTCGGTATTTTCCAAGCACTGGTCATGAATATTGATGAAACTTTATTGATCACGATAGCTAATAGGTATATAGATAATTATAGGGGACAACTGCATAAAAAAACTTGCACTTTTGTCCGAATAAATACGGTAAAACGCGAGACAGAGAAGGCCACGGTGTAACAAGGACATCAGTTGTATGGTTTCATATGACTTTCATACAAGCATATGGGAACTTGCGAACGAAATCTTATTTGCTTGCATTTCAGATACTGAAGTATGAAGCGGCTCTTACTCTTACTGGCCTCAGTTTGTCTCATATCCTTGTTACAACAAGGACCAACGCATGTGGATGCGGTGCTTGAACCACCAAATGGTACGTGTTACCCCTATGTCATGTTGATTCACTAATTCAAAGGTCAAGCAATAAGTATGCGCCAGATTCCAAAACTTGTAGGTGCACGTGCATTATACAAAATAATGAGTAAACAGCTTTAACTTGAGATAACTTCAACATAGGGCTTTACTTTTAATGTGGGGCCGACATCGCATGGACAATTTTACGGGCGGGCTTTGGTTTCGCCATATTTGGCTTACCATACATTTCGCCATATATAACCTTACCGTCTTGCATCATTAACAAGTAAACTAACAACGCTTATGGACGTATACGCACGACAACGGTTGGGTTAGTGAGCTCGACCGTTCCTGACCTTATCAATTCACGTCACGAAATACAAAAATAGGCAAGCATTCGCTTAACTGCCCAAGGTTTTGGCGCCCACATGTCTTACGTAAACTCGCCGATATACAGAGCGTTCTAGCCATCAAGTGCTTAAATTTTAATTGAGAGGAGGAGGAGAATTGAGTTTCGCAAAAAAAAACCTTGGCGAGATTCTTCCCACACAGTCTACTAGCATAGCCGCGAATTATTTTCGTTGGTGCCGTTTGTTGAGGCAAAAGCAATAAGCTTTAAAACTTGGCAAGTAGTGCCCTAGTATTGAAGCTGCGATGAGGCATATGTAGCTTTGGTAACTAAATGCCATCAATCAGCGTTTATGTCTAAACATTCATTTCTATAGGCATCATCCTGAGCTCATTCAAAGTGGATTTCAGAAGGAATACCTCCTCGAACGATTTGAAATTTAGCTGGCATTGGAGGAACAGATTCGATTTGGTGCCTGCAAACCTCACTGGCTGGAACCCTCCAAGTCGTGTTCCACCTTTTGAAATTCGTCCACTTGCTCTGATTACCCACCAGTTGTCTTTCCTACGCATTGAGCGGCCAGTTAAAGTACATTGATTCATTAAATTTAATCAACGCTATCGATCACCGGATAGTATGGCTGCGCAGCATATGAAGATGATGTGGTGCTTGTTGCTGGGCACTTGCCTTCCTACCTCCATTTTCGTGTATTGTATATAGACTCCTGTTTAATGAGTGTAGACGCCCAAATCTGCCAAGACGTAGAAAAACCTCCATGTGACGACATAAATTGGCACTATGTGAGAGCAACATGACGTGCATTACGAAAAAGGTAACGGTAGCAAGCCGATGTGCCATCTGCTACATTTCGCACGTGCGTCTCTACTTAGTCTTTGAGGTACCACTTCTACAGGAAAGTACAGCTTCGCGTCTCCCGGCAGTGAGACCATCTCGTTCAAGAGAACATACTTTTGGGCTAGTTGGTTTGTTAGATTCATTGAAGCCATAGCGCTGATAAGACAGGGACCACAGAAAGCGCACGTCCTGTCCTCTTTCCGTGGTCCCTGTCTTATGAGCGCTATGGCTTCAATGAACCTTCTCGTCGTCACTATCGTCATCGGAGGAATCCGACCACGAGCTTCCGTCTGGGCGCGAGCAGGTGGAGGTTGAAAGCCACTTCCTCATAGGTGAAGCTTTCATAACCTATAGATTTCAGTGTTGATTTGCTTGAAAAAAAAACCTGGCGCCTGCGAGCGTACAGGAATGCGTCTCTCGAATGTAGGCCGGTCACATGCGCATTTTTATACGCCGTTTTCCAATCACAGAGGCACTCTCAATTGTCTGCTTGTCGGCGATCAGCCATTTCAGTTATAACAATCACATCTTTTATCGAGGTGACTGGTCATTTCTCGTTGCGACATTTCATTGTTGCCTGTATATGCTTGCATGGGTGTCGTTGTTGCTTCTAAGAACTGAAGTGTTACGCTGCAAAGCATGTGGGGGAGATCCAATTCTCGGCAAGGAGGAACACTTAAAAGGAAGCATTGATCCATGAATGAAAGGAAGACAGAAAAGTAGTACGCCAGACACGCAGACGCAAAGCTCCGCTTGCCCCAATTTTGCCGGTAGGGCATGGGCACCTGAATTTTTTTTTTATCGCCTCGCCTCGGACGCTTAAGTCTTTTCACACTACACGTGGTCGCAGTCATAATATTCGTCGTACACATTGGCAAAGTTGCACCTTTTGCAGCTCTCTTTTGACGTTTTCGCTAACCGGTATCGAATTAATTCTGCAAAAGGACCCACGCTTCGTTCCTAGACTTCAATATTGAAATGTCCAAGTTTTAATTCGTCGGTTGTCTGTCTAAATTCGTCACACCATTCCTTGAAAGCACGCCAAACTCGGACTGTAGTTAGTTTTCTGCCAGGCTACCTCCTGATTTTGGTGACTACACTCACTTAAGCTACACGTTACATTATTAGCAGCAATGACTTCTGCCACAACAGGAAGGTAAGTTAATGTATTTATTGGCCCCGCACGCAGTAGTTAACAATTTCTTACTAATTAAACTACCGCGCATAAAGTCAGGTCTGTTGATCAGACTGGTCTGATAAGACCAGAACTGGTCAGACCAGACGCGTCTTTTGATAGCCGGAAGCAGAAGTGAAGGAACGCGCCATTTTGTGCAACAGCCGGACGCAATTATGCTAGCAAGAATAACAAGCGCAAAATATTTGCGAGATCACCCACCTACACTGGGCTAAGCTGATGCAGTCCTCAGTCCAATATATTGCTTCCACATTTAGCTCAGCCCTGCTATCTCAAACATCGTAAACAGGAATACCTGACAGAAAAATAATTGCGATATATATACAAATGTATTTGCATCTACAAATGTAAGTGAATAATGACGTGTACTTCAGAGAATAAATAAGAATAGTAGCTTTATTTTAGCCATGTTATGAGTGTTCTCTCTTCTGTCTATGTGATAGATGATCCGATATACGCATCGGCGAGTTACAGACCTGGACATGCACCGCCGCGGAATCCGCGTACGTATAATTTCGCTTTCATTGCTATGTACAACGTACAGCAATGTATAGATTCAATATAACAGGTACGACGCACCGCAGACCAAACGAGGTCGTAATAGAAAATATCTAACCATAAAACATTGCTGGCTGTACGTGCATGAGGCAGGCACACTAATATACCATAATAGCGTGCACATTTTTCCAAGCAAGAACACATACTGTGAACTGAAAATTGAGGAAGAAGCAGCCTCAGATCAGAAATCATAGAAGCATTTTATCTCAGTGGTATTGCAGATAAATTTTTCAAAAGTGATGATAAAATTGATGTGTTTGTACACTGTTTTGTCCTAGATGAGAATGATTTTCTCTAGGAGGGCGATTTTGGCTAGCGAAGGATAGCGTTATATGGGTGCGTCACATAGCTCCGGGCTGGCGAATGCCTTTGTCTTTCGGCTGTTGTTCAATAAGATGACAAGGAAGTAGCTAGACTGGAGGCTGCATTTTCTGGTACTGTGGCCATTGCACTGCAATCATATAACCCCAATGAAGTTACTCATTAGCCCCTTAAGTGCAGATTAAAATACAAAAAATTGTTCCGAAATTGCCAAAGTTTTAATTTCTTTCGAGGGGGGGGGGGGGGCACATGCTGAAGGCCTTGAAAAACACCAATTTTCGTTCTTTATTTTCAGTAAAATACCCCCCTCAATCAGAATTTCGGAAGGGGGCGGGCCCTATAACCCCCACCCCCCGGCTGCGGGCCTGGTAATACCCCATACCTGGGGCATTTCACGGGTATTGCGAAAGAAATTTCTGCAACTCCAGAAAGTATGGGTTCCATTTGAATTCCCGTGGACAAAATGCAGTATTCCTCGATAGCTCAATACAAAGATATGGCTGGCATCCTTGTGGTAGCGTTCAAAGCACGGCACGGGGCCATGTTCGTTTATAACACGCGGGAGAAGCAAGGCGCGTATTTCGCCGTTTAGTGTGCATAATCTCATTCAAGAAAAGCGTCAGTTACGGAACCCGGGCTGCCGTCTATGTTTTAAATAGGAAAACACCATCTGACGAGCTCGGCTCGTGAAAAGCCTCTTGAAACATTGCTGAAGAGCCATGACGAGTACAGCTCGTCATAAGCAAAAAAAAGTGACAATTTCTCATCACGAGCTCAGCTCGTCATAAGCAGTTAAGGAGTGAACAGTCGCGATGGCTTTCTAAAGCTATACATCATCATCATATCGAATTTTGTGTAGCACTCAGGAATAAAAAGTTATTATGTTTCACTTCAGGATGCGCCTGCTTTCGGCACATCTCTGAAACAACATTTCCCGTTAGATGTTATACGAAGAGGTTGTAGAGACAAGGGAAGGGCCAATATAGGATTTCATACGGGCATCCCAAGCGCGTTTTAATGCTGGGTACAACGGTAGAGTTGTTCGTTGGGCGCACTTAGCGATCACTTTAGCCAGGTAAAACGAAATGCACTCACAAAGGTACACTGACGACTATTATTTATTTATTTCATTTATTTATTTATTTATTTATTTATTTATTTATTTATTTATTTATTTATTTACAGATTACCTAGATATCAATAGAGGCTTTATGTAGGGGGGGGAGGGACAACATCATAACCAGTAAAAAAAAGAACGCGTGAAAATCATATGGCCAAGACGTTTGTTTCACGATACACAGTCCTGAGCATTAGGTGTTTCATCACGGTAATGTTATAAAAAAATGAGTATCGTTGAACAACAGCATGACATTTACCATAAATTGCATGTTTTGCTTGAAACGTAGAAATAATAAAATACATGCAATGGTGGTTAGGTCACCTTGACTTCTTCAGCTTCGCTATAGCTAAGGGCCACAAGAAAAGAGCCTTTCCTCACAAGGATCTAAAACATTTTTTTCCGCACGCTGCTTTTGCGACACGTGTACATTATTTCCGCTCAGTAAACAGTGGGCAGTCGCGTAATATTCCTTCTCTGTAAAAAAAAAATTACGCACATATAATATGTGAAAACTGATCACCTAAAAACACGACCCTGTCGATCTCTCTAACGCGTCTCAGAAAGTCTGTGTAAACTCAGAGGGGGATCCGGAGTATACATATAAATGCTGCACGCGGTCCTTGTATAAGAGCAGGGGTCTGAAACACACGGCCCGCGGACCATTCGGTAGAGGTCCGCCTCGCACCCACTGTCTTCGTCGCCTATATTTTTTCTTTCAATGATAAATATGTTTATGAGTCTTCATTCCGCAATTGTCCGGAGGCACCTGAGAATTGGTAGACAAGGCCGACGGACGAGATGATCTGTGGTGTTTCACGGCACAAGGCCCATTTGATGCTCGTAATGGCCGAAGGCCTCCGGCTCCGAAATACCGGAGAAGTCGGCGAGAAGAGGAGGACTTCTAGTATCCAATCCTGATGGAAAACTCCCTTAGATATTCAGAACAAAACCATATTTGAGATATGGGAAAGGCCTGCTTGGATTAGCTGAGGTTTTGTTCAAACTCACCCCTCCACCCCTCTCCGCTCTTGTACCGGCTGTCGTGTGACTAAATTTAGTGACGGCGGCCCGCTAAATGTGGTGAGCTTGAGAATCCTGCACTAAAAAAAAAAACAAAAAAAAACGTCGAATTCCGTTGTACGCTCGTATAATTCGCCAGGTAGCTTACAGCATTGTGCCGATATTTCTCGCGGCACTGAAACCTACGATTGCCCAGAGTTCCTGTTTGCAAGGGTTGATATAAAATGGCTCTGCTAAATATGGAAGCAAAAACGTACACTTAGTACTACATCAGCTTAGGTAGGGGCATAAACATGGGGCTATGATAAACGTGGTTATAGGCTAGTATAAACAGGCTAGCATAAATATGGGGCGGTATGGTTGGGGCTGCAAATTGTACATTTTTTAGAGCGAAGCTGTATATATACATCTACCCCGCAATGGTTTCGGCTCCGTAGGCAGAAACGCCAGGCCACTAAACCAACAGGCGCTCGCGCTCGCGTGCTCCTCTGCTAGCAGGTTCGCGCGCTCCATGCGTTTTCACCTCGGACGCTGAGGAAGGGCATTCGGAGAGGTGGACAGACTAGCCGACGAACGCGTTCGCTGTATACTCGTGCACATTTGACAACTAAATTTTGACCTCTTACTGGTTCAGGGGCCCTTTAACAATTGTAGGCAAACGGCATATCTTTATTTGCAGCCAGAGATACAGCATAAAGCTCTATATTCGAGCCTCTAAAGAAAACCACGAAAGAAGCAAAAACACTGCAAAAGCAAAAACACTTCCCACGAGGGCTTCGAATGACGTCAAAAGGCGCTTCCTTCTCTCCGCTCTTCTTCATTCTCCTCTAAAGGGGAAACCCGTCTGGCTACTCATTCAGTTTATTCTTAGAATTTCATGGGTAGACCACAGAAATGAAATACACCAGAAAAACAGCGTGAATGCAATGCTCGACAAAAGGAACAAATTCGTCGTGCTGAAAATGGTCGCGGAACCAATCGCCGTCTACCATAGAAACCAAAAAGCAATTATCACTATCATTACTCTAAAGTAATGTTAAAATATAGCCCCCCCCCCCCCAATAGGCATGTGTGGTGTTTGACAGAGCTTTGCTCTCCAACCACCTTCACAGTGTGGATTGAAGCCATAATGTTTTTGCTAGTTACATGAAGATATCTGCAAGCAAATCAATTTTAGTCCACTAGAATATAACAGAGGACGAAGAATCATCCACACTAAAAGAAATAGGTACTGAGAATGAAGCAGCGCCCTGCGTTCCTCCTTCTGGGCAGCGAATTCTTTCTTTGTGCACACTTAAGGCAAGGCTTATGTAAACACTAGCGAAGCTTCCATTGAAGCCCTCGTCTCAAGACGGTGGCAGCTCGCTGACACATTTGCCATGTACGTATCGTAGCGACAACTAGCAGCAAGCGAAATATAATAAATGAAAATGATGTCTCAAATGCAAGAGGTAATCACCTTTACTGTGTACGAGTTAAATTATGCACTCGGTAGGCCTAATCGGGTTCGTCCCTTCGCTGGCTTGCTCTCAGGCGCGCGTACACAAAAAAAAAGGAACATATCGCATAAGATGAATGTGAGTGCTGACATTCATAGCGCTTGCCTGGCTGAAAAAAAAAAATGTCTGCAAACAGATTGCGTGGTCCACGTGAAGGTATAAAGGCTTCAAAATGAAAGGAAATGCTGACATGCTTTATCGTGATTGTGTTAAAGAGCTCGTTTTTGCAGAAATTCAGGTGTCGGCGTCGTTGGCTGTGAGCGGAAAAGCGGCGTTGTCCGTGAGCAAAAATTCGAGAAATAAGCAAATAACTCTATAATAAAAATCTTCGGTGTGGTGAGAATCGAACCCAGGCCTTCTGCCTGGCAAGCCGGTGCTCTACCACGGAGCGACGGCAGTGCTTACACCCGCTTCGTAGAAAAATGCTTTAAGAATGACACGTAGTGGGTGTAGTCTCCTATGCGCTTGTAATATTGCGTGGCAGAAAGAAGAACCCCACTTGCGTCAAAACACGTGAATTGTGCAATTTGTGGGTAGTTGAAAGCTTCCCACCACTACAAACTGTGCTATCGGCGTCAAACGAAACACGAACAGCGGCAAGCCTTCGCAACGGTAGAGTGCGTGCCGTCCAGTTATGACCATTGACAGGCGCTCATATGCGCAGTGCGGCCAAACCGGATGCGCGCGCCTCTCAATAAACGGCGCGCACTATACCATTTGAAAGGCTTGCCGCTGTTCGGGTTCGGCTCATCAACCCCTCATCATCCAAATACGTTCGCCCTGGCAGAGTTCCCGCCCCGGGTTACAGAGCGGGATCTTTTTGTTTTGAGCGAACGGTCCTCCCCGGACAAGGGTGCCGCGCCCACTCAGCGCGAAGCGCCGAACAGACGCGACAACTCCCGCGGCCCCACGCCGACGAGAGGATCGGTACCTTACACAGGCAAGGGGGTCACTCTTATGCACAGCGGACGAAGTCAGTGCGCACGGAGATGTGGCCATTCCATACCACCGGGCGGTTGAAAGCCCCCTCGGTTACCGCTCTACGCGAACGGGTACGCTACGGTCCGTAGCGACGAAAAAGATCGTCGCGCACGAGACAAACGTAGCAGAGTTGTGCCTGCTGGTTTCCGGCCAGCGAGCGGCTTGAATTGCTCGCGCAAGAAAGTTTCGTGCGCAGACGACCGACCAATGCACCCACGCCGAAAGCGCGGCGAGCGAAGGAAACGAGTTCGGGGCGGAGGCGGAAAGAATGCGAGCGCCTCCTCTCTCCGCCGAGCGAGCTTCGCGATGCGAGCGCCCTCACCGGGTACACTCCTCCTCTCCCTTACCCTCCGCTGCTCCGCGATGCGAGCGCCATCACACGCCCGCGCGCTCCTCCTCTCCCTTACCCTCCGCCGCTCACCACCTGCTCCGGTTGCTAGGCGCGGCGCAGCTGTTGCTAGGGGCGAGGAGGAGCGCGCGCGGAGAGATCTGTGCGCACGCCGACCAGGGACGCACGACAACCCCCGGCGAAGAAATGCATTCGCATATAAAAAAGAAAAGAAGGAAGAAAGAGAAACCATGTGTGGCTGACACTCGCATTTGATATGTGGTTATGGGCCAGGGAAGTGAACCAGATGCACGGGGCTAGCGTCAGTAAAAGACACTTGAATGGAACATAAATGTCACCTAAATGTTTTATGAGATTCCTGTGGTTCTCACCTTTCTGCGCCCATTCTTTGAGAACATCCTCAGCACTGATAAAGTGTTTTTACTACCCGAAACTTGACGTCCAACTCATTATTCCGCAGGTGTACGTGGACGTCCACGTGTGCCGCAGCACGGTCGTCCGCTACCTCCAAGTACGTATGACTGTGCACCTTTGATCATAAATGTGGCAGCTTCACTCATAAAACACATTATGCTGCGGAATGTCATCGCAAAATGCCTTCGCGTTATTTCAACCATAAAGTGATTATAGAGATCAGTAGAGAATAACCCGACACCTACTACGGTAGTTCTTGTTTCAGACATTGTTCATGGCTGCTTCAACATTTCGGCTTTTCTGTGTAATCGTATGCCAGACAAGAATGCTTCTGCGACGCGGCTCTAAGCGTCTGGCCAGTTGTAGTGTCCGCATATTTTATTGTTTATGTAAAGTATCTATGCCTTAATAAACAGAGCTATGCGCACGAGCTGAATCGCCGGTAGACACAGGACGTGGTGCGTGCATGTCCCGCATGCAGCGGCCAGCTATATAAAAAATGTGCTTAGCGCCATGCAACAACTACGGGGAATGGGCTTGTTTTAGGGTTCTAATGTGCCAAAGTGTGCAAAAGCGTAATGTTTGCTTTTACATAAAAGTACGTGGTTCCCCACGTAAACAACAGCGCATAATTAAAGTTATGTGAATTTTAAGAATTGTAGAGGCATTCTGTTTGATTCATGTATATCCACTCACTATTTCTGCACTGGATATCGGTTTCATGGCTCCATGGAAAATCCTGGAATACGGCTGAGCCGAGAAAGACGAAAAGACGACACTACCTCTATTGGTTACGTAGGTCGCGGCTGCGACGTGAAACGACAGGAAATGAAGGTCGCGTTGCAACGAGAGTGGTGAAGATATATATATATATATATATATATATATATATATATATATATATATTATATATATATATATATATATATATATATATATATAGTACTTTGGGTATGAAGATCGATGGGTCCGGTACGATAGATGAGCGAGAAGGACTCACGTACGAAATGTAGTTTTATTAACGTTTCGGCTGGTGGGCCAGCCTTATATTTCGTACGTGAGTCCTTCTTCTCACTCATCTATATATATATATATATATATAATGTTGCCTTGTTGTCGCGTGAAGCCATAAACAAGGTACCTCCGATGTCTCGCAGCAATATAAAGGCTTGAACCACAGATGCCTCATAAAACGCAAAAAGTGACCAGTGTTCTGCGTCGTCGGCATCGGCACCAGCACGAGTGATGCAAAAAATCATGATGACGTGGTGACCTCATCATGTCATCACAGATCGCCAAAATTTGTGACGTCATCATGACGTCATCATGTGGCATCACATGAGGATGTCATTGCATGACATCATCACTTGGTCATAGGTGGGCCAATCATGAAGGCAGTTGATCACGGACGCCATGTGAGGTGCCGCTGATCCTTTAGGCACCGCAAAACCCCGTTAGGTGCGGAGAAATTTTGGGGGGTGGGGGGTAGTGGTCAATACATCGACTTCCAAGAAAAAATAAGATGGCTTGTGCATTCGAGTGGTCTTAGGTGAATGCGTAGGGACCTTGTGTTTTTTTTTTTCTTTTTAGCTCCCGAATATGATATTGTCATAACAACTCGCTTCTACTCTGCCATATCAAGTATAAACGTGTGTACTATCATTAAGACTCGCTAATATGTGTGGCCTCTCACTAGCAGGCTTCTATGCATGTGATTTTTGCATACCTCCTGTGTTATTTGAGATATATCTACATCTTTTTTGTATAATGTTTGCTGCTCACTTATTTATCTTACAGGGACGGTTTCACTTGGAAAGCACGGTAAGAGAACGTACCGTTCCCACATTCTAACGTGCATGCAGGCTATATATTTGCAGTTGACCTTTTCACGCACCATGATATGTAAGAGTTACGGATTAGCGCATCTACATTAACAAATTGTATTTTGATGTGCACGCAGTTTCATGGGTGAGCTAAACAATGCATTGAACAAAGCCTACCGTATTGTATTTTAGAACATAATAATCCAAAGTGAAAAAACGTTTAAACTGTCAAAAATTTAAAAGTTACCACGCATACTACTATGAGCTGCTGCAACTTACATGGCGAAAATGTATTGATACTGGTTAGTCAATTTTCCGCACTACCACTTATACAGCATCTACAGCACGACTACACGTTCCTGGTGAAATTCTCTATTAAGGATTCAATTAGTTCTATGAGGTATGAATGCGAAATTCTGCATCCGGAGGCGTGAACACAAATTGTACCAAAAGTGAGGTGGGATATTGTTGGAATTAGTGCTTCAATGTGTAATGTGTAAAACGCTTCAAGCAGAGAGGCGTTTAGAATAATAACGGTACAGTAAGTGTTTGTGAGCGATAGTCATTCAGGGGGATAAAATATGATTTCAGCTGAAACAAATGCAGTAACGAAGAATTCCATGTTACGTAAAATTTCGTTGTATATAAATCATATTAATATTTCAAATTATACTACAATGCGAATGCAAGTGATTAAAGCGTGTAATAACCGTCAATAAAAATTTAAAGCTAATAAAACGTTTATCAAATGTGAACTAACACTTTGGCGACAAAGTCTCGGCATGTAGAACCACTGCAGATATCTAGGCCAACAAAAGAAAACAACAGGAAATAACAATGTAATCGACTGTGAACATCATATTAAATTAATAAAGCCTTGACATTTGAGCTTCTTGGCACATTGCACTGATAAAACAGAGAAGGGCTAGCGGCGGGACAAGATTAATCACCTAGAGGGTCTTCTATTAACAGTGTAACTTACTGAGCGTCTCGTGATACGGTGCAATTTCGGCTCTGTGATCCGTATGCATCGGGACGTTGTGTATAAACGTGTTCATTATGGTACATGAAAGATAGGACATGCGTAAGGCTGTGTGTAACTCTAACCTAATCATTAAAATTTATATATATAGTAGTCTTTAATTTAGAGGAAGTTTATATTTAAAATTCCTAATTTTAGCGGCTTTCTGAAAAGGGACTTCCTGATGGCCCAGTAGAACAATTGGTTAATTGGTACATCCCTATTGTGTTTTTGTTAATGTGAAAACCTTCGACTATTTCAGCAGTCAGACAATTACTATGATGATAAATCGAAGTAATGCGCTTTGAACGATGGCTGTTAATGTGGGAGTGAAGCACCCTCCCCCTCAATGACGCCTTGTGTGAAGAAAGTGCTTTTCTCGCACATGGACCCAGCTTGATAGCGATTTACACTTTCCGAAACAGTAGGAGAACGTATTGCACGACTGCTTATAGAAATAATTATCACCAATGGTTAGGTTAGATCGGAAGTCATCAACTGCGTGTGGCAATATCTATGCAGTCTCAAATGGAACGCGGGCGGCCTCCACCACAAGCATATCAAGCGCTGCAGTGAGGCAGGCTTTAGATTTCCCATTGCTACTGGTTATTCTTAATACGATGTTCTGTGAATATATGTACACCAACAATCTCATGCTCAACTGATCTATGCTTTTTTTTAACGACAGGGAACTAGTGCTGGCCACTGCGCCACACTAGCCCACGGAGGAACTTGCAGTATGTTGGAACGTTGCTGACTGCAAGGACCAGTCGGCAAAGCAGTTTGCAAGACGCCCGTCGTGACAATATATGACCTCCATCTTAAGGGAAAAATGTGCCACAGAAGTAGACACAATCAAAACTGCCTGTCTTTTCCTCCCTTTGTTTGTTTGAATAAAACGTGTGAAGCCTATCAATTCAACGATAGTCGGCTCTTATCCGAAATATTACACGCGCTTTACGTTAGTTCTACAGTGACACCAGCGCTCCGAAGTCGGACGATCCTGGCTCTGATAAACTCTACATGGGCAGGGAACCACCATTCATGTTTACAATACGGTATGTTACCAATAAATCCCATGTTGAAATGAATTATTGGTCAGGCCGAAAACACTATCAGCAAAGTAGACGGCGAAGCAATACACAAGCAAGGTTCTACTGGAGCCGATATCTTTGCTTATTGGTTAAAGAATGTTTCGTTCAAGAAATGGTAAGCTGTCAATTTTTTAGCAATCTGGGGTGTTGGAATAACTGCCAGTTGGGCGTGTTGGTATACATTCATGATGGTGAAGCGCTAAAAGAAACGGGGACTTACGAAGAACACAGGACGCATTGATTCTTTGCGAGGAAGAATAGTCTACTCAAAGATACCCCAAGTAACATGGTGGTTGGTAGCAGTTTACTGGACAGTAACAATTACTGCGCTGGAATAGCTGATCCGCCCTCGAAAGCGCCACAAAGTTGAATAGAAATGTGGCACGTCTGATATGAGCAGGAAGTGGCAAAGCGTACCCCTGCAAGTTTACTCTACATACTTGTTTCTTGGCCATTGCAAGTAATAACAATGTTTCAATTTAAAATGTTTCTTCCCATGGCTTTTGCAAAGATTTGAACATTATCGCAACGCAGGAAGAACAGCACACAGGACCACGGTGCGACAAGGATAAACAAGGTCTGTATTGACAGATCAAAAGAGGAGACGCTTCAACGTCGTTTTCCTCAGAGAGAAACTGTGGTTGCTGCTCGTGCACCTCACTTCGTTGGCATCTGTCAACCTGCCGGCTTTGAGCCATGGCAGTAGGATTCCGCTTTCAAGCGAGAGCTGCCACGTAGACCATAGAGGAAGCAATTTAAAAAAACTGTCTGCGAAAACGCAGCAACGACGTGCGTAGTGTTTAGCAATAGTTAAAAGCTTTTCACTACCGTACCTGTAGGTGCACCCGCCTGTTATAACAAACCATGATCATCGATGGACATCAATATCGAGGTACTCGCGAAATCATTGAAGCCGCTCAGATAGGTCATAAACGCTCACCATGTATCAGCATTGCACCTCTCTGTTTGTAACGCACAAATATTTCTCCTTTTTAGAGCAGCGAGTACGGTGATGTCAGAAATTTAGTGGATGCAGAAATGTTTTCCTACGACAATAGTTTTTCTGCGGCATTTATACGTTTAGTGTGCAATAAAGTTTCTGTTTCAAGTCAGCGTTTGTCCATGTCGTTTCATTTCGTTTTGAAGATCTGTAGAACTCGCGCTGTATTCTGATTGCTAAGCATAACCAAATAGCCAAGCTATATATTACTAAGTCTTTGTGGCGCTCCTAACCATTAAAAGAAGTTGACCGTCAATTGGCCGATATTTGTCGCTATAATAACTCTCATGTTCGATGCGTATATATGATCTTATTGTAGATTTATTGCTTAACCATTCAGGCCACTGCAACTAGTATGTAAGTCTGCATAATAACTTGGACATGGAACGCTTTTTCGAAAAAAACTGAAGCTTTTCATTCAAATCCAGCACCGGGTGCCATTGCACATTTGAATGTTTTACGTAATATACCATTACAAGTCACCGTAACCGCATTCGGGAACAGTGAAAGTGACATTCTAGGCACAGTTATACTGCATTTTTGTATATATTTCTTGTCGAATAGCAGTATGTATCGATGACCTTGTAGTGATTCGTCGTATACGTATCGCTTTTTCATGTACCAGCCCTTCTATTAGTTTGATGTCTTCTCATTCGACCCGCCTTTTAATTGATGTGGTGTAGTGGAAATAATTTAAAAAATAAACTAATATACAAGTTCTCAAAGCAATCGCAAAAGCGCACGCCGGCGCAAGATTATTAAAAGGGTTCTGACCAGGGCTGGGCAAAGCTACTTTGAAATTTTATAGCGATACGATTCAAGGTACTCAGGTAAGATGTATTGGAGATACAGATACAAAATACTACCGCAATAATTGTATCCGATACAATACTTGCCAATTCTATCTTAAGACACTTCGATACATTCGCACATTTGTTATTATAGACCCCCATAACGTAGTAGCGACCGCCTGTGCACGAAAATGTTTGCTTGAAAATGTCTTTAATGTGACCAATTTCGTTTCATTTTAATGAAATGTCTGTTAGTATCTCAAAAGTTTTGTCCTTCTTGCTCAAAGTGCATCAGTTTACTTCCGACAGAACTTATTGGGGTTTGTTTTGGCTGCTTAACAGGACAGCTCTTCATTGACAGGGGCTCTTGTCATTTTTGTATTTCATGGGGAGACGCTGCTCAGCTTGCCGACCAGCTAGCTGGTCGCCATCTAATCACAAGAACTTCAATAAGAAGCCTTCGCACGATGACGCAAATACCTGTGTAGAGTTTTATCTTGTCTATTAAACACCGTTTACGCAACACCGAATCACCGTGGTGTACAGTAGCAACGACGCTGCTAGCGACATTTTTTGGGACGCATTGTGTATACTTAAAGCTTAAGAAACTGCAGTCAATTTTCATATTCTACTTATCTGCTGGCGTGAAGCGTTCGTTATCAATATACTCACTAACGTGCAATCTTTTAACAAATTTCTTCAATGAGAGAACATGCGCACCCCAGAAATGCCTAATACCTATTGTATTGTCACACGGTGGTGACGATGAAGAAGGCGGCAGTCACTCTGTTAGAGAGGAGACTGCGCACTGGGCAAGCATGTGCCCAGAAAACTAACTCGTGGCAATAAAAGTCGTGGGCCTTCGGTATTATGATCATCGGCGGAAAGCGTGGTTTTTATACACCAGTGATCAACCCTTCCAGCGTTAGCGCTGGTGCTTCCGTAAGCTCGCGAATGAACTAGAGTGCACGTGCCCTGCACATAATTTTAATAATAATTGTTGCGGTTTTGCATCACAAAACCACGATATGATTATGATGTACGCCGTAGTAGAGGCCTCCGGAAATCTCGACCACCTGGGGTTCTTTAACGTGCACCTAAACCTAAGTACACCGGCCTCTAGCATTTTGCCTCTATCGAAATATGGCCGCCGCGGCTGGGATTCGCGCGTAATCTTAACGGAACAATCTCAAACAATCGCGAAGATTTCGAAACATCGCGGGGCGGCTTGAGCCGAGCTTGAGCCTGCTAATATTTCTTTTGTGGTTTAAACCCGATCATATCAAAATAAAGAAATAAGAGTGCGTGGCAGTGAACTTGCACAAATCGTCGCAGGACACTGGTGCTATTCACGCTATTGCCACCTACCGCTCCAATTAACTGGCGATTAGTAATAGTAAAAAAAATACAGAAGCAGAGAGGCCTGAAAAAGAAAAAACAAATAGACGTAAATAACATAGAAAAGCCGTTCTGTCACAAACATTCACTGTGAATAAGTATTGAAACACGATACAGGCGGCACCCATAATAGCTATGAAAATTAAGCATGAAGTATTCTCAACTTCCCTCTTAATGTAAGGCAATAAAAAGACTTAGTGCCTTTGCAAAATTCACTGAAACGGCTCGTTGGGAGGCTCACGAGAAAAACGGATCATTTAGTATAGCAATTTTTCTCAAATCCCCTTCCTAACAGTTCGAAGTAAGAATAAAGCAGGGAGCTTATGTTGGCAGCACGTTACAAGAGACATATAGCTGTGACCAGACCGAAAAAAAAACAGCTCAGAGCGCTAGGTAATGTACGGGATGCAAGAGAAGGACAACTATGAAAGCACTTGTGCTAACAATCAAATTATTAGTTCAAAAAATCACAGCATATCCACGGAATGAATGATGATGAGTGGGCGAAGCTGCGGAGGTTCATCGGTAAGCCGTGAATCTTCCGTGAATTCTGCCCAGTACATCATCACCGACGTGAGATCGGGGGCGTTTATACTAAAGGTTCGATGAGAGTTATGACGACTTGCACCTCACTTTAATCTTACATGTGCGCTGTGAATTTTCATTGTTTAGAAAACCATTGCTTTAGAAAACATCTGGCGTCTTTCGTTAAGCAGCTGGCGTCTTTTTTGTTTTGCTTTAGAAACATCTGGCGTCTTTTCGTTTTGCTTTTAGAAAACATCTGGCGTCTTTCGTTGGTTTATTTTCATCAATCAACGGCGTTTTTGAACATTTTTTTTATTGTTTAATCACGCACAGGAGAAATCTCACCAGGCACTACCTTGGAGGTAAACAATGGCTGCTAATGGGAATGAGAGACAGAAGAAGTCGGCTTTTAGTTAACGCGCACGCTGCGAATTTTTTATTGTTCAACAACGCACAGGAGAAATCTCCCAACGGCACCACCTTGGAGGTCAACATCTCGTACTAGCGTTACGACTGGTTACGCACTACGAGGGACGAACGGGTGCCACTTTAAGGAGCTTCGCCCCTAAAAATCCTTCAAGGAAGATAGCAGGAAGATAACATAAATTGTTAGGGTTTAACTTCCCAAAACCACGATGCGATTATGAGGGACGTCGTTGTGGAAAGCTCCGGAAATTTCGGCCACCTGGGGTTCTTTAACGTGCGCCTAAATCGAATTACATGGGCCTCAAGTATTTTCGCCTCCATCGAAAATGCAACCGCCGCGGCCCGGACTCGATCGACAGCAGGAAGAAAAAGTTGTGGTGCACGAAGATATCCTCTGTTAGGTAAACGCTTGCTCTATTAGATCTAGCATCGGTACTAGTGGTGCTATAGTTAGGATCCTATTTGCACATAAGTCAATCGCATATAAGTGCAGGTTACATCCACAAAATCATTCAAATCGCTGATGTGTAAACGCCACGAGACGCAAAGCAACCCTATGCTTCAGATTTCGTAACGAAGCACCACGCAGGAGGCGGCATCAGAATATATGCGCGATAATCACCACATGCGTTGTGGTACGCGGCGCTGCACAGTGGACCAGGGTGTCATGGCACTGGCACAGGTAAAAAGAAAAAAAAACGAGAAAAAATCGAGGGCGTCAGCTCAGCATAGACGTTAGCGCGCTCGTTCTGTCGAGACTCCGCGCGAGCGCTGTCATGTTACTCTGCTCAACCAAAACGGACGCGCACGCCTCATTGCATGCCCTCACTGGTGGACTCTGCCAGAAAGATTGAATTATGTCACTGCCCTTAGTTTTATTCAGGCAGTTTAGTGGCACCAGTACTAACATAAGAAGCGGAATTGAGCGAGCGATTATTGTTCCGTACGGTGGTGTTCCTATAGGAGTATCTTGTATCTTAAGATACACGATACGTTATTGAATGTATCGGAAATACAGATACAGATATTCATCTTGCGAGACGTATCGCGATACAGATACGAGATACCCAAAGTGTATCTAAGATACATGTATCTTCGATACTGCCCAGCACTGGTTCTGACACAAAAAATTTCAGCTATTGTTTTTTATCAAAAGGCCAAAAAACGTACTGGAAAATGGGAGCGAACCCTGAAAATTGAATTACTTGTTTTCAAAGCAAGCTTCGGTTCCTACTGTAACCTGGTGTCACAACATAATGTAAGCCCGTGGTCAAGTGCTCACGCAAGATATCGTGACGTTTTCCACGGCCAATCCGCTCCATGGCTTCGTTGGTGACGCACACACGGCCATGTTTTTATGTTTCGGTACCTGGCATCGCCACAACTGATGCGTGAAGTCACCAGCAATGATACAATAGCCTGACATCGTACTAGTGTCTATGTCACTAGGTGCGCAGTGCTAAAATTTAAAGTCAGAATAATATATTTCATCTGCAATTTCAGAGCTTCGTAATTTTCCAGAGTGGTCTGTGTGTACAGGATATTTATGTGGTGGCGTAATGTAAAATTCGAACGCTGGTGCCAGTTCGCCTTTAAGCTTAAGCCCGGGCTCCCTCTCTTCGCATTAAAGCGAATTAGAAACTGATTGCTTCGATAGGCTGCCAGAAAGACCGGCAGACTAATTCCAATGTTTGCATTCACATACTGCCCTATATAAGAGCTCATATTTTTGCCCTTTGCGTAGTAATACTTATTGACGTATTAATATCATTGTTCGCTGTAGCACCTTTGTAGACAACGAAACCACATGCTTAGAACATGTAAGGTTAACTAATCTTCCGAGTAGTTTTCGAAGCCTCCTGACTTTGCAGTTTAAACATTGCAGATTGAGCAAGTGTTGCCCTTCGTTCATTAAGGACGAACGTAAAGAAGCATGCCGAGAACGGATCACTTCTTGAGATCAGTCTTTTCGTCACACGCGTGACCTTTCGGGAGGCGCTGAATCACACGCGCACATAGTTATAACGTGCGTCGCTATGTCAAAGCATGTGTCTGAATAAGCTATTATCGACGTACATTTAGTCACAATGGTAATACCGACTAGTGCACACTTTCGGCAGGATAATTTCAGTACATGCGTTTGCCAGCTTGTAGCGAATTTTCGATTCCGTCGTTTTAATTGAACTAGCAAATCAGTTGACTGGTGAAACGTTGAAGGATGCTGTGTTTTATGCTTTGAATTAGAACTGGGAAATATGTAATCTCGCTCTTAGAGGTTTATTCAAAACTTCACCACACATGTCATGTGTCAAGGCGAATAACATCCATATTACTTGGAGAAAGGGAGAACATGTTACTCAGCTCAATCTATGTTAAAACTCTAGGCTCAGCTATGCGTTTAGCTATGCTAAAATAGTAGGCTATAGTAATAATTCTAACCTGCATAGAGAAAGAGTATATTTTCTCGAACTATTTGTCTGGAGAGTGCAAGTACGAATACAAATTTACTTGACATTAACGATGATGTACAAGCATACATATGAAAAAAATGTACAGCGACACAAATTCTCCTTACCAAGAGCTCATGTGAATTGCTAAATATTTAATAAAAGGCAGGAAGACTAAGATGGAAGCTTGCGATGAGAAATTCGTTAGCACGAGGTGTGTGCTGAAGCCGACGTTTCGACGTGTGTCATTTTCAAGGCTGCAACTGGTAAAGCTGACTAGCGAATGGTTTGAGGAGGATAATTATAATACATTCGTTTTACATGCGACCTAATGTGTTACACCCATGAAAAAGACAAGTCCACTTGTCGAGCGTCGGCTCCAGCGGACAGCTCCAGTTTACGAATTTCTCACTGCTTAAAATTTCCTATACATTAATATTTGTTTCGCCATCAAACTACACGCGCGTGCGGCGTCGCAACGGTTTCACAGCATGCGTTGTGTGGCAACCCTATTAACCGCTGCTATTCCTACTGCGTGAAAGGACATGCTCGTTTTCTCTTTTTAATATTGTCACGTGGTCGTGACGTCGACGAAGACAGCAGTCGGCGTTTGCAGGATGAAACTGTTTATTTGGCCGAACTTGTGGCCGGAAAATGAGAACTAGAGCTACAGCAATACACGCTGTACAATGATAGCGGCGAACAGGGCGTCGTCCGTCGATCAACTGACAAGCGGTCAATCGCGTCGGCTTTTATACTGGCGGTATCGAACTTTCCAGCAATATCGCTGGTGGCGGCGTTATCTCTAGACAAAGCTGGAACATTCGCGTGCGGGGCGCAATCTTAACAGAACGATCTACTATAGACGTGAAGCTTCTCGAACAATGCTTCGCGGACAGCGTCGAGCGTTGATAACCGTCCCTGCCGGTCAAACCCGAATACATCAAAACAAGACAAGAAGTGGGCGTGGCAATATGTTTGGAGATTGTCGGGCGTATTTTTTCCAGCGCCCTCTATGTACACGGACGCACACACACACGCCTATATATATATATATATATATATATATATATATATATTGTGAGACGACGTCAGGTACGACGGAACGATTGTTGTATTTACAGCAAAGGCGCGCGAACCAAAAACCGAACACTGGCGATCCAACACGATGATGATGATCACGATGATTTGTATGCACAAGTGAAGATGATGACCGACACAGTCAGCGCTCACACTATTTTCCCCCTTCACGAAAGCGGTCAGCAAGACGTCCATTTAGTAAGGGTACGAACGCCGGATATAGGGCTTCAGGCGAGACACATGGGTGATCTCGGTACCGCGACGGCGGCGGTCCGAAGCCGAACTAACAGGAGCGACGCGATAATTCACCGCAGACGTTCGTTCAAGCACGGTGTAAGGGCCCAGGTATCTGTGAACGAATTTTTCACAGAGCCCCGGTGTGCGGACAGGTGTCCAGAGGAGCACTTCGTCGCCTGGGTGGAAAGACACAACTCTACGTGTCTCATCACAACGAACTTTCCTCTTGGCCTGAATGGCAGAGGTGTTGGCGCGGGCAATTTCACGGCAGCGGGCGACGCGGGCAGCGAACTCTTCTGGAAGGGACGCTGATGGGACAGAGGGCGCGGAGAAGAAGCTGGTGTCCAGAACAAAAGACGGTGCACGGCCATACACGAGGAAAAACGGGCTGTAGCTTGTAGTGCGTTGTATGGCCGTATTGTAGGCAAACGTGACGAAAGGCAGTATTGTGTCCCAGTTCTTGTGATCGGGCTGGACATACATAGAGATCATGTCGGACAAAGTTCGGTGAAAACGCTCGATGAGACCATTTGTCTGCGGGTGATATGCCGAGGTGGTCTTATGGATGGTGCCAGAGGCCTGTAGGACTTCAGCGAGGACATGAGAAAGAAACGTCTTGCCACGGTCACTAAGGAGAACTCGAGGGGCGCCGTGGCGTAAGATAATGGCACGCAGGACAAAGTCGGCGACTTCGGAGGCAGCACCAGAAGGAAGAGCTGCCGTCTCAGCGTAGCGAGTTAAGTGATCTACGGCAGTAACGATCCAGCGATGACCGGCGGGTGTAAGCGGAAGAGGTCCGTATAAGTCTATGCCCACGAACTCGAAGGGAGCGGACGGGCACGGTAGAGGTTGTAAAGGGCCGGCGGGAAGAGATGTCGAACGTTTTAGGTGCTGGCATGACGAACAGGACTCGACGTACTTGGAAACACTAGTGGAAAGGCCAGGCCAGAAGCAGCGAGCCTTGATGCGATCGTAGGTTTTGTGAAAACCTAAGTGGCCAGCCGTCGGGTCGTCGTGAAAGGCTTCTAAAACTTGGAGTCGAAGTGAGGGAGGGATGACTGGGACCCATCGGTTACCGAGAGGATGGTAAATGTACCGGAGGAGCGCTCCATCGTGAAGTTTGAAACGCGCGAGCTGTCGTCGTAAGCGGCTGTTGGGAGCACGGGACGAGCCAGTGAGCCGATCGATGATTGTACGGCAGTATGTGTCTGCACGTTGGAGCGCGGCGAGGTCTGCGGACTGAAGCAATTCAGCCGGCGCAGTGGACTTGATCGGACTAAGGCTGGTCATCGGCGTGGTCGCTTCGCTGAGAGGTGCCACAGAGGAGGTAGGTGCGTCATGGTTATTTTGCGACAGCGGACAACGCGACAAAGCGTCGGCATCTTGGTGTTTCTTACCCGACCTGTATGTGACAATGTAGTCATACTCCTGGAGTCGGAGCACCCAACGGCCGAGGCGTCCTGACAAGTTCTTCAGAGAGGACAACCAACAGAGCGCATGATGGTCTGTCACGATCGTAAAACGGCGGCCGTACAAATAAGGGCGAAACTTTTGCACAGACCACACGATGGCCAGACATTCTTGTTCCGTGATGGTGTAATTCCGTTCAGCTGGAGAAAGAGTGCGACTCGCGTAAGCCACTACTTGCTCTTGCGAAGTCTGGTCAAGCTGCAGCAGGACAGCGCCGATTCCATGCCCACTTGCGTCAGTGTGTAAGATAGTAGGTGCTGTGGGATCGAAATGGCGAAGAACTGGCCCTGACGTGAGGCATCGCTTGAGGGTCTGGAAAGCAGCTTCACAGTCATCCGTCCAAACGAAGGATGCACTTGTGGTCAGAAGTTTGTGAAGAGGTGCTGCGATAGTGGCGAAATCACGGACAAACCGGCGGAAGTACGACGCTAAGCCGAGGAAGCTGCGAAGGTCCTTTAGCGTAGTGGGTTTAGGAAAGTGCAAGACAGCGGCCACCTTGTCAGGATCAGGTTCAATACCAAGCTTGCTGACGACGTGACCCAACACTTTTATGCTGCGGCTCGCAAACCGACACTTCTTGGTATTTAGCTGGAGACCGGCTTTGGCTAGACACGTTAGTACCTCGTCTAGACGTTCTAGGTGTTGTGAGAAGCTGGACGAAAAGATGACGATGTCGTCCAGGTAACAAAGACAGGTCTTCCATTTTAAGCCCCGCAGTACCGTGTCGATCATTCGCTCAAATGTGGCTGGGGCATTGCAGAGCCCAAAAGGCATCACATTAAATTCGAAGAGGCCATCAGGTGTAGCAAATGCGGTCTTCTCTTTATCAGACTCGTGCATCGGGATCTGCCAATAGCCAGATCGCAAGTCGAGGCTTGAAAAGTATTCAGCGCCCTGTAAGGTGTCAAGGGCATCGTCAATCCGAGGCATAGGATATACATCCTTCCGGGTAATTTTGTTTAGTGCCCTGTAATCAACGCAAAATCGTACGGACCCGTCCTTTTTCTTAACTACGACAACAGGAGAAGACCAAGGGCTTGCTGAAGGCCTGATAACGTTGCGTGCGAGCATGTCATTGACTTGTTCCTCGATAACCTTGCGTTCTGAAGACGAGACACGGTAAGGGCGACGGCGAATGATACGAGACCCATCTGTGTCGATACGATGAGAGGCCGCTGTAGTTTGACCCAAGTCATCCGAACAAACGTCAAAACAAGCTTCGTGTTTCGTTAAAATGGCCAATAAGTCATGGGTTTGGGTTGGAGTCAGGTCGGTACTCAAAGTGGCCTTGAGAGCATTAGATGAACCTCCCGCGGGCGTACACTTTGCGATTGACGAGGAAGGCGATACAGTGACGACACATACCGGTGCTGTGTCGATAAGGCTGGCAACAGTGGACCCCTCAGACAGGAGTTGCGTCTCTGATGTCGTGTTGTAGGCGGTGAGACTGGCATGACCACGTGAAAACCGCACTAGACAACAGGCGAATGCGATTCCTCGAAAAATACACCGCTGATCAGGGACAACCACTGCGTCACCGTCTATAGTATCTCTTGATTTGATTGTGACAATACGTTCTTGGGCTGGAGGCAGTACAAAATCCGCAGCTGCGACAAGGTGAGGCGACGAGAAATCGTAAGCACCAGAATGCTCGGTGTCCGTAATGTGAATAACGGGCGGACCACACGAAATGACAGCGGAAGCAGCTGACAGGAAGTCCCAGCCTAATATAATCTGGTGAGCACACGAATATATATATATATATATATATATATATATATATATATATATATATAAATATATATATATATAGGCGTGTGTGTGGTTCGGCTCCGCGGTTACTACCTGTCCTAAGTAGACGTACTCCTTTACAACTTCCACTGTCTCGCCACCTATCGCAACGCGCTGTTCTCTGCCAAGATTGTTCCACATTAGTTTTATGCATATTAATTTTCAGACCTACTCTTCTACTTTCCGTATCCAGTTCAGTAATCATGAGCTGTAATTCGTCTCCCGCGTTACTCATAAATGCAATGTCATCAGCGAATCGCAAGTTACTGAGATAGGGACCAATCTAGGGCCCTGAAAACCTCCGGTAAACACGCAGTGAATAACATTGAAGAGATCGTGTCTCGCTGCCGTACGCCCTTCTTTATTGGGATTCTGTCGCTTTCTTCATTCGGCAAGCATTATCAAATCATGAATGGTAATCTACCACTATCCCTCAATCGGAAGGTGTACAGCTGCATCTTACCGGTACTTACCTACGGAGCAGAAACCTGGAGACTTACAAAGAGGGTTCAACTTAAATTGAGGACGACGCAGCGAGTGATGGAAAGGAAAATGATAGGTGCAACCTTAAGAGACAGGAATAGAGCAGAGTGGGTCAGGGAACAAACGGGGGTTAAGGACATCATAGTTGAAATCAAGAAGAAGAAATGGATATGGGCCGGGCACGTAGCACGTCGGCAGGATAACCGGTGGTCATTAAGGGTAACTGACTGGATTCCAAGAGATGGCAAACGCGTGAGGGGGAGACAGAAAATTAGGTAGGTAGATGAGATTAAGAAGTTTGTAGGTATAACCTGGCAGCAGAAAGCACAGGACCGGGTTGATTGGCGGAACATGGGAGAGGTCTTTGCCCTGCAGTGGGCGTAAACAGGCTGATGATATATACATATATATATATATATATATATATATATATATATATATATATATATATATATATATATATATAGGTACGATGTGTGCTGACATTCTATGTTGCATTAACGATCCCACTTATACCTTGTCGTCATATTAAAAATAGTAATCAAATTACGTTGCCTTTAACACTCGCCAAATTTTCCAATCTATACCAATACGCTAGAGTTACTATTTTTACTACCTTACACCAAGCTAACTTCTAGTTCTACAGCGATAACTCTTTATGAAGGGTGTGCAAGTAATCAATGACTGTGGTTACCTTCGAACATGGAGGCCGGCATATTGCTCATATATTTATTCAATCGGATAGTTCAATAAAGAACACATAATGTTCCCGCCGAATGTAATTCTTGAAAGAAATTGTATTTAAGTTCTTTTAAAGAGAATAGTTTTAGTGGGATACTTGAACGAAGAAATTTTGGCCTGTCTGTTTCTCAAACGATTCAGCCACCCGGCCAAAGTTTGAGTGCTTGCTGAACGCCCAGCCATCTTGAACTGGTCGCTGCATTCATGCTTGTGAACATTGTCAATCAAAAATCAAATATTAGGCATACATGAGTCGCGTCAATACGCAAGTATTAGGTAGTGTGATCCTTTACTAGAAAGTACATAGATACGTAATTCTAAAGACCCTAGTGCTTCTTAGGCTGCGCTGAAAATGTGACGCTATGCCCGAAAAAGCCCTCTGCCGACGGTATGGTGCTGCCACCTGGCGATGGCCCTGGGTTCTGCCCAAGCTGATGTCTCCCGCCGCCACTGCCCGATGGCAGTGGCTAGGCTCTCCCCAAATGCTACAAGAAGAGCATCACGGGTGGCCGCGGATGAGACCAGGATTCGTGTTGTACGGCCGGCGGAAGACTTTTGTCTTTCCAGCGAGGCACGCAGATACACAGCCAATTTTTTGTTTGTATAACAACTCACACCCTTCCGTTGTTTGCAGGATGAGGAGACGAGATCATGTTATATACAGCTATATTAGTGCGCTCATTTGTTTTCTGTCAAATGTTTGTTAAGGCGACTTCAAGGTATTCAAATTATTCTTCTAACAATAATGAGGACAGCTTGTTCACATTTTTTTAAACGCTAGGGATTTTACACTGCAAGACCATAAAGATGTGAGTCATGGGGTCAGCATTGATGTGGGTCCACCTTAACAATGGAGGGCGAGCCCATTGCGCTAAAGTTTCGCAAACCAACTCTATGAAAGTTATTTATTACCTGTAGTGAAAGCACATGGAGGTTCATTTTCCGGATAAAGATAGAATGTTCGCATGATCACTGCATCGTGAAATATGAGTTAGAGAAGAAGTTTTCGCCTTCCGAACAAGGATCCTGGCGTGCGAGACCAGCAAACATATGCACTTGTTTTCTTTGCGGAATGAGTGGCCTTTTCTCGTTGTACGTTGTTTTTCACGCACGGTGTTCATTTACGTAGACAGAGTTTGTGCCATGCAGGCAAATATCAGCTGTATTAGCAGTTACTTGATTTCTGCCTGGAGCGCCCACGCAGCAATTTGAAAATTCATCTCCAAATCGAAGATTTTCTCGTTTCTGAAGCCAAGTATTTCTTAAACTTCAAAACGAGTTTGTGATGAAGGAAAGGAAGTTTTGACGCAACTACTCCTGAGTATACATTTCTCGAAAAACAGTACGTCGCTGTGCACGTGACACAGAAGAAACTGCAGCGATCCCAGAAATTATGCAAATAACTTTTACTGTAAAACTACTCAGGTCTTGAAAGGCGCCGTAGTAGAGGGCTCAAATAGTTTCTACCACTTAGGGTTCTTTAAATTGAACTAACATCGCGCATTATACGGGCCTCTAGCATTCTCACTTAAACCAAATTCGACAGCCGTGGCAGGGATCAAAAGAGAATCTTTTGTGTCATCAGCTGAGCACCATATCCAATGAGCCGCTTCAGCAGCTAGCATGGCAAGGATATAGCAGCAGCGGCAACAAACGTGACACAAAGGTCTCCACTAATTCACAGTAAAGTTTCCACTACAAGGAGCTATATGCGAGTTGATGCTAAAAGACACTAGGACTAGTAGACCAGATCAATTAACTTTATTGATTGCCGTGCGAATTGGTGGGATGGGCCTGGATCCCGCCTAAGATTCGGCCAAGGGTTGCTGGCCTTTGGCGGCTTCCTCGGCTCGCTGGACCAACGTTTCTATAAAGTTCTATAAACCTTGCGCTGGACGGCCCAGAGTTGGTGCTCCAGGTCCTAGCTGAGCAACGCCGACTCCCAGCGCGCGCGGAGGCTGTCGCTGTTTAAGGCTGCATTACGGCTATTGTTCATTATATCTGGACATCCGCATAATATATGCTCTAGGGTGAGTCTAGAGTCAAAATGTCTGCACTTGTCTGTCGTGTATAAGTCTGGGTGTATTACATGCATGATAGCTGGACTCGGGTAGGATCGGGTTTGTAACTGCCGCCATTCGATAGATTGTTTCTTGCTTAATTTCGGGTGAGGCGGTGGGAATGTACGCCTCTGCAGTCCATGGTGCACTGTAATTTCGTGAAATGTGGTCGTTCTATCTTCCCACTCCCACTCGTCGGTCTTCCCTGAGGCGCCACTAATCGATAATTGGTCTGTAAGCCATCGAGACATGCGGTGCGCCACCTCATTACTAGCGTCTGAGAGTGTGTGAGGGGGCGTCCATATCAGATCGACACTTTTTTTTATTATTACCGAGATTTTGAATTCGGAGTATATCATGTGAAAGCTCATACGTGACATGACGTTATTTTTTTTCTAAAAGAGTCATGTCCACTTTAAGAGAAACTGAGAAAAAGCCAGTTTTTGGTAAGGGCGTTATGGTGGGGTCTGATCCAACCATTTTTTTGCCAGTGTCCTTCTGTCACGAAAATTGCTCAAACCTATATTGTGGCTAAAATCTATATAGCTCACTATCGCAGGTATTCAGGCGTAAAACTTTTACTTGCCGTTTATAGTATGAAACATTTCATTTGGGCTTGAGTTGGCTACGCAAAAGTAGTCTCAATGGTAGAGAATGAACGGTATAGCAATATTTTGCGACAATGTGAACGCCATCTTGTTCTTTCGTCGGTCACGCCCTTTGCGTTCAGCCGCCTCGTTCCTTCGGTCATCGGCCATGGCAAGACTTGAATTGCGAGTGATCCTTCTTGAAACAGGCGCACTGTCCTGAACTGTCGGCGGTGTTTTGTTGCTGCTGACATTATTTGCGGGCATCCAAAAATACCTTAGCTATTATTAAGGCGAAAACCTTATATTCCTCACTAAACACGAAATTTGACCGCTGGCGTTGGCTTCCTGCCTCATTGGCGACGTCTCGCGTCATGCGGAGTCGGGCACAAGCGGTGGAAAAATCATCACGTGACGATGTCATCATAAAACGACATCATGCCGTCAGAGATCACAAATGTTTGTGACGTCATCGTGGCGTCAAAATTTGGGCGTGACGTCATGTGACGTAACGTTACACAATGTCGTTGTATCACCCTCCTTTGGGTGGTGAACAAAAGCACAGAGCGCAACCTCAAGTAAAGAAAGACGGCGCTTCCCAGTGGCACGTGAAGCCACTGCTCGTGTTCCCTGCTGGCGTCGATTCTGGTTCAGCCGCCTCGTTCCTTTGGTCGTGTGACATACGCCTACGCCGTCATCACATGACATTGTAGCTTGGACAAAGCTAGGTTGATCACGGAGGCAGTGCAAAACCAGGTGAGGTGTCCCCGATCCTGTAAGAAGGGCGAATCCATGCTAGGTGCAGTAAGCTTTCGGAGGGTGGCGGGGCAGGATAAATACATCTATGGATCCTATATGACCGGTCATTCATGTAGCCTTCCTAGAGAAGAAAAATAAGGTGACTTTCGTGTTCGAGTCGCCTTAGCTGAATGCACAAGGGACCCTGTGATTATTTTGCTTCTTTTGCTAAATGATTTGCTAAACAGCGAAGCTGTTTAGCAAATCATTTCTTGTTCACCCCGTGCCAAAATCTATCATCATCATAAGCAGGCATTCGCCACAGAAGTTGGATAAATCCCATTACTCACCACTGGTCCACTAAAACTCAAGCAGAAAACTGTCATACGTGTATGTGGCCCTGTACGGCCCATCAGAAAACTATCATAGTCAAAAATTGGTATGTCACAAAAATTGGGTAAGTTCCTATACAGCACAAATATTATTTAGCGCTAATACAAACACAGCACATAAGGAAGGTACACGAGGGACAAGCGCTTGTCCTTTGTGTACCTTCGTGGTGTGCTGTGTATGTATTGCGCTAAGTACTTTTTGTCAGTACTATGCACCAACTAGGCCCCCAAAACGTCCTATTAAGTCATATACGCAAAACTTCCACTAGACGGAAGATAGCAAGAGTTATCTCAACAAATGACTTCAAAGCGATGGCAGCGGGCCGAAGAGCCCGAGTATGTGCAAGGAGAGTATACCAGGGAGCAGGAAATGCAACGGCGTCTGCGAGAAAAACCCGAAGCGATGGAAGGCCTGCTCCAACGGCGACATGCCCGACATGGTGCAAACGGCTGGTTACAGTGCGAGGTTCTGTCTCTGTCGCGTTTGCCACGCCCGCTTCTTCTTTTATTTTGTTGTATACCGGTTTGACCAGGAAGGGTTATCAACGCTCGACGCTCACCGCGCCGCAGTGTTCGAGAAGCTTCGCCAGTGTAGTAGATCGTTTTGTTAAGATTGCACGCAGGACGCGAATAGTCTAGATTATTCCAGTGCTTGCGCGACAACCAGTGATAAGACTGGAAAGATCGATGCGTGATGTATAAAAGACGGCGCATCCCAGCCATGAGCAGATTATCGACGGCCGACGCTCAGTTCGCCGCTATTAGTGTACAGCGTATATAGCTGTAGTTTCAGTTTTCATTTCCGGCGACAAGTTCGGCCAAATAAAGAGTTTCAGCCTAAACACGACGACTGCTGTCTAATCGACGTCACGACCACGTGACACGTTCATTCACTTTCCACTATCCCTCAAGAGGAAGGGATATTACAGCTGCACTTACCTACGAAGATGAAAATCTGGAGGCTTAGGAGGAAGGTCAAAGTTAAGTTTAGGACGACGCAGCGAGCCATGGAAAATAAACAGGTATGGGTAACCAAAACACAAAAGAAGAGAGCACAGTTGGCCAGGAAACAAATGGGTGTTAAGGATATAGCCGAAATCAGGCAGAATAAATGGGCATAGACAGGGCATGTAGCACGTGGACAAGGTAACCGCTGGTCATTAGGAGTAACACATTGGATTCCGACAGAAGGCAAGCCCGTGAGGGCGAAGCCAAAATTTAAGTGTGCAGCAGATAAGATTACGAAGTTTGCGGGTATAACGTTGCCGCAGCAAACACAGGATCGGCTTGATTGACGAAACATGGGAGAGGCCTTTGTCCTGCAGTGGGCGCAGTCATGCTGATAATGATAATGATGATGACGATGAATTGATGCAAGCGTGAGTCACATGTGAGTGAAACCTATTTGTATTGTGAGCCGTGTGAATTAAATACTAAGGTGTCGCAGGTAATTAAGATTGCGTTTGCAGGGATTAAAATCTAAATGTGAATTAAACGTGAATCATGCTGAGCTACCACCTCTACGACAGTATCGGAACGTAGTACCAGTGGCGAGGTCTATACGAAGAAATGGAAACAAGAACTACGAATGAAGCTGATAAGAACGTCAGTGATTTATGAAGTGTCTTGTGATAACGCCCGCTTTTATCGGTGTCCTCTTCAGTATTGTAGCATGTAGAGCTAGGTGGGGTAGTTAAAATCGCGTTTGCATACAAAACTTTGAGTGCAAATATACGACGCAGTACCAACATTGTACTACAAAGGTGTGGTGTGTTTTCCTTCTTTGTACTGCATCGTCTATTTGCACTCAAACCCATTAGTATTAAAGAAATTGACTAGTTGTTGCTCGTCGCGCGGACGCCTTGTGCTCTGGCATAGAAAATTTGGTTTATCTTTGTAATGTCTTCATTTGCAACTAATATTTGGCCAATTCATTTAGTATGCCGTGTGTGCCTAAGAAAATTCATTAATGCTACAGACACCTAATGTACTCTTAAACATACATTTTACCGTAGCTGAGGTTTAAACCACTAGAATAGGAGAACTTTTAAAAGCAATGCAAATTATTCATTTCTGTTTAAGGACACCTCTTCAACTAACCGGCATAGACATTACATTTGTCGGCGAAAATTAACACCGCTTGGTCATAAAGGGATTGTTAAGACAAATTAATGTATTTTTGGAGACTGACGCGGCAGTCATCGTAATCCTACCATAGTTATTTTAATAATCACCTATAATTCAACTTTCTCTATAACACAGTGACCTGTGACGAAGTACAACGTGTAGGTGATTAGTACATCCTTTTTTCTTTTTAGTGTGAAAGATTCTTACTAAACTTCTAGTCAGCTGATTCTTATGTTGATAAGTAGCTGTAGCATCGCGCTGAGAACATGTTGCTCCTCCCCCTCATCCCCTACACCCTCCCCCGCCCCCCATTGATGTCTCGTTTTCAGACAGTCTTGTTCCTCGCCCATCCACTCGCTAGATATCAATTTTTGCATTGCCGAGAAATATGAGTAAATATCACCCAATGGCATGTAGAAGAAATTATAACCAATGGTTAGGTCAGATCAGAACTAACTTTTTCCGCGTGACAATTGCTTTGGAGCCCGCAATAGAACGCCAAAGTTGTCCGCGTGAAATAAACCAAGTGCCGTAGCGTGGCAGGCTCAGAATTTTCGCATGTTACTGCTTACTCTTAAAACGGTATTCTGCGAATTTATTTACTCAAAGGAGGACTGATTGTTCAACTTATCGCCTTCGTTTTTAATGACAGGGAAGTATAACTGGTCATAGCGCCAGACAACCCCACTGAGGAACTGACAGTATGTTGTAATATTGCTGAGCGCAAGGAGCACATGGCACACCAGTTCGCAAGACGTACGTCGTGATGTTATATGACCTCCGATGCAAGGGCGAAAAGAGTTCCACCGAAGCGTACCCAACGCAATTTTCATCAATGTGCTTGCTTTCCAAATTAACCACCTGTGCATGTTCAGTTGTATATGACCTGGTTTCCCTGAGCGCATACGAAAAGAACTCATTTCAACGAAAGAAGTAAATGGCTGGATTGAGCTGACCAGGTCAACGAAGTGACCCACCTGAATCAACGCCTCTGAGTGAATATCGCGCGATGTCGTTGCCTCAGCACACTATGAAAACTACCTGTGTTTTCCTCATTTTGTTTGTTTGAATAAAACATTTGAAACCAATCAATTGAACAACTGTCGGCTTTCCTTATCTGAAAAACTGCGGGTGTTCTAACTTGGCGTTACAGAGACACCGGGATCAGAAGTCGGAGGTTTTCGGAACTGATAGACTTTACAAGAGTACGTAAGTACCACTGATATTTACAATATTGTTCGGTAGGAAGAAGTCCCTAGTAAACTCTGAATGACTGATCAGGCAAAAACTTCATCACAAAACTGCACCGCCAGACAATACATACGCACGGCTGAACTGGAGCGATATCCTAGCTTCCAGCCGAAAGAATATTTCACATAATGTGGCAACGTGTCAAGTTTTATTGCCGCAATTTGGGGCAATAAATAGTTCTTTTAGATGGCGAAGAGTCTGATCGAGGATATCGTTACTGACTTGATGGTTGATGGCCATCCAAAAGGTATAACTGAATATTACGCAGAAATGCCTGATCAGCTCTGCAAAATGCCACAAGTTCAGACATCGTTATGCAAGAGCAAAATTTTGTATACAGCAAGGTTGAAATGAGCAAGAAATTGTAGTAAATCGATCTTAAACCAGTTTTAGAGCATAATTCGCTCCCTTGATAATTCAGCTCCACAAACTGTTTCCGTGTAAAGTATCTCTTATCGGGGCTCTTGCAAGCAACGATAACATTACGCCCAACAGCCCAAAATTGTGCCTTTCATATTTTTCTGTGATGCCCACTGCCGTTAAGGTGGGGTTTTTGTAGTGGCCGCGACAACGGTATTGCCAGAGCGAAAGCCTACGAGATGACAAGACGTTTCGAGACTTTTTCGCTAGTGTCAACGACAAATATTTGCGCAGCTTTCACTGTGTCGCGCCAGGCTGCTTCGCAGCAGAGCTGGTGGGCACCGAGTTGGTACAGGCTTGTCCAGGCTTTCACCCTCTCACCTCTCTCTACCACCCCTTGCTATACTGTACTCTACTTGCTCTGTTTATTTTTGTGTGTGTCTGCTCCTTTCTATCTCTTTGTCTCTGTTTATTTTTGTATCTGTATTTCTCTGTATTTTGCTCTTTCTCCTTCTTTCTTCACTTTCTTTATATATATTTCAATCTCTCTCTCTGCACTCATTTTTACCTCCTTCGTTTCCTCCCTCACTTCCCTTTCCCGCCTCATTGCTGTACTATACTATACAAGACTATGCGCTGCTAGAGTGCCTGGATAGTCGAGTGGTTACGACGCTCGCATTTATGTCGTTGGTACGTGAGTTCGAATCTCACCTCGACAAAACTTTTTCCCTGAGTGTTTCTCTGTGTATCATTCGTTCTATCTCTACGTACTGGTTCTGTCGCCAATCGAAGATTGCGTACCCCACGCCGGAGAAATCAGCGCACGTTTTCTCGGAGGGAAGCAGAAGAAGAAGAGGCCGACGAGGAAGAATAGGACAAAGTGGCGCGTACAGCCTGATGGTGATGATAATTATCTGTCTACGACACACGGCAAAACCACGAGCATGACGACTCTGGTGTAAATGGCGTATGGAATTGCGTGGGCAAGGATCTGATCCTAAGAACAATTTATATACCCCACATAAGATCTTAATGGCATATTGGTTCAAGTGAAATAGCATAGACGTAATCTACGTACAGAGGCTGCTAACATATACACTTGAAAAATTAAATGTTATCACCTTATGTTTCAAATTAATTTAACAAAGTTGCACAACTAACAAAACTACTGCCAGTTCATGTGCTAGGCTGTATGGGTCATCACCGCGAGGTGCGTTTTGTAAAAGCGGAGGATCAACGCAATGTAATGTGCATTCTGCGTCACCGTAGAAAGCATCCTACTTGTCCGATCATGGCTACGTTGCCATATTAGGTACGAGCTCCACCACTAGAGCAGTTGACACCACCGTCTGGGTGACGTAACATGACGGATTACTTGGTCACAGGGGCCACATCGTCTGCGTCGGAAGCACCGCAGCAAGCTCAAACAATTCGGCAGATCCCATGCACCGTGGGAATGGATGTTATGCGAAGCATGCGGCGGGAATGGGACTGTGCCGTAATTTTTAAACGCGAAGCTTTTCTTGGCGAGCCTCAAGCACTTTGACCGTTTCTATCTATCTATCTATCTATCTATCTATCTATCTATCTATCTATCTATCTATCTATCTATCTATCTATCTATCTATCTATCTATCTATCTATCTATCTATCTATCTATCTATCTATCTATCTATCTACCTATCTATCTAGCCGCCTACGTCTGGGCGTTATCCTGGTCGTTTCCATAACTTGGATTATACAAACATTGGCATAGCAGGGAATCAGTGATTCAATGGTCATGACATGAATAATCCAAAATGCCTGTCGCGTACGTCACTAAATCCTTTCCCCTCGGTCACGTGTGGTACATACCCGCATACCACAGTTCATGTTATGCGGATATGTGCCACAGGTGATCCACATTCTCAATCACCACATTAACGGTGTACAAACATACTAAATGCAGGGCAAGTGAGTAATATTAATTGTCAAAAAACCACGACACGATTATGAGGGGCGCCGTAGTGGACGACTCCGGAAGTTTCGACCACCTGGGGTTCTTCAACAGGCACATAAACCTAAGTACACGAGCCTCACGCATTTTCACCTCCATTGCAAATGCGGCAGCCGCGGCCGTGATTCGATCCCGAGAACTTCGGGTCAGCAGTCGAGCACCTTAACCACTAGACCAGCGTGGCGGTCAGCAAATGAGGGAGCTGAAGACAGAAATCCCCAGGAAGGCGCTCGACTGCCATCCGCTCGTCAACGTGGTCCGCCATAATGACGCAGTGTTCTCTTCATTTCATATGATGCTGGGCGATGACCTCATGCTGACCGAGGCTGACGTTGGATTGATTGAGAGCCGCTGTGTGACCCGCGAAGAAGCCGCCGCTAAGTGCACTGACGGCACACGGCTATACTACAGCAACACGGATGTCGACCGCTATAACGCACCTTGCCTCGACACTGCAGACAGCGTGTTATCATCCGCGCACGCAATAACATAACTGGCTGTAAGAACGAGCAGGGATGCCCTGACTAAGGTGGCCGACATGAACGCAAGCGACATGGTCAACCTGCCGGCCTCAATTTACCTGAGCATCAGCAAGCCGAACATGATCACGGCCAACATCGACATAAGCGACGGCCTCGTTAATGAAAAGATGGGCAACTTGCGGTAGCTCGAGCGTGGTGAACACGGCAAACTATTGCGACAGTGGCTTGAATTTCTAACTTCCGCGCTAGGCATTGTCGTCCCAGCCAGGATGAAGCGCATCACTACTTCACACCCTCAATAGCATTGAAATGAGTGCGCATGGGACTCCGCAGAACAAAAACCAGAACATACGCTAGAAAAATATCTCGTGTTAGAGGGCACAGTTTACCCTTGCGCAAGCATATGCCATAAATATATACAAGTCACAAACCATCACATACGCCAAGGTAGCGTTCGCATACGGTAAGCGCCGTCCCCTAAAGTTGGTCTACGCACCACTTTGCAAGGGCTACCAGCCTCGACAGCCTGTACCTCAGCAACGCAAAAGGTTACTCCACGTACCGACACGTCGCCGGCTGTATCGACAGACAGTCTGTCGACATGATACGGCTAGCGTGGCATGTCGTCATTCATGTCATGACCATTGAGTCATATTCGTGGGACCATACGCTAACGTGACAAAGAGATAGAGAGATGGCATTAAGTTTATTGAGACCCCGAGGAAATGGATCATGGGAGCCTTACGGGCTTCTTTGGCAACCAATAGAAGTGCACTTGCGAGGAACCCACTACGCTATAAATCACAATTTTTGTGAAGTAAGGAAGCAGCCACTATGCAATTTTTCGTCATTATG
Source organism: Rhipicephalus sanguineus (assembly GCF_013339695.2). Classification (NCBI taxonomy): domain Eukaryota; kingdom Metazoa; phylum Arthropoda; class Arachnida; order Ixodida; family Ixodidae; genus Rhipicephalus; species Rhipicephalus sanguineus. The sequence continues at coordinate 83,458,500 of NC_051183.1, read as the reverse complement.
CGCAGAACCGTGGTACCTGCTAAACACATGTAAGGCACTATGTGCACTTTGTTGATGTTGTGGCTAATGACGATAAATAATTATGGCAGAGCCCTCTGTAATGGGTTGGAACATTTAACAACCCACTCGTTGCGCAATTCGCATTGCGTGACACCTCGTTCTTATTTTACTCTTCTACCACACTAGGTTACGTATGTTAATGTGGTTCCTTCCCGACAAGAAGCCTGTATAGGGTCTTTTTGCAAACCAGTTCCAAGCATCGGCATGGCTCTGAGGTAGAATACTGGGCTCCCACGCAGAGGACCCAGGTTCGAGCCTCGTTCCACCCTGGAAAGATTTTCTTATGTCGTTTTTTTCTTATTTCGTGCGATAGTGGTTACGGTCACCGGTGGCGGCGGCGACGGCGGTGGACAACTACGGCGCCAAAAACGGTCCTTGTTGTGATCTCATAACAGTTTTCGCTGTAAAACACTATATGAATTTAATATAGTGGAATGAGTCTCCTCAACGCATGTAATATTGCGTGGCAGAAGCGTAGAATCGCGCCAAGTGTAAAAACATGCGAATTGCGCAACGAGGGGTGTTTTAAAGTCCCATGCATTACAAAGTGCTCAGCCATAATTAATCATCATGAGCTGCAAAAGCATCCACAAAGATTACCGCTTTGTGGATGCTTCGCGTGTTGCCTCCTGGACGCTTACAATGGTCGAGGCTTGGGCTAGTTGGTTGATGGTAAAACTTGGGAAAAAACAGCACAAAACTGAGGCAGGATACAAGACGAAGGCACGACAACAGCGCAGACTTACAACTGATTTTAATTTGACATGTGGGCACATATATATACCTTAACATTGTGTGACGCCTGGATACAGAATTCGCATTGTGTGACACTTCGTTCTTATTTTACTCTTCTACCACGCTACATTACGTATGTGAATGTGGTCCCTTCCCGACAAGAAAGCTGTATAGGGTCTTTCGGCAAAGCAGTTTCAAGCATCGGCATGGCTTTGAGGTAGAATACTGGGCTCCCACGCAGAGTACCCAGGTTCGAACCTCTTTCCACCCTGGAAAGTTTTTCTTATGTCGTTTTTTTTCTTATTTCTTTTTTCTTTTTCTTATTTCCTGGACCCGTAGGACCCTTTCGCTGATTTTCAAACGGAAGAAATATTGCGCAGTGGGCACTTAACTGTACTTGCTGTAGGCCTACTAGGATCGTTTGAAACGGCCATATTACGCGCACACACGTTCATTTGCTTACCGCATGGTTCAGACATGTACCGAGAACAGAAGCTAGGCTATCCATTGAGAAGGCGATGCGAACGGGGCCCGATCACGCTATACTATATATATATATATATATATATATATTGAAATAAAGCGGTTAAGCCGACGCTTTATTACGCCAAAGGCAAGATGGCGCCGACCAAGAAGAGCCCCGAGCCGATGACTGATGATGGTTATGTACAGATGAGGAAGATGAGGTCCAATTAATGCCTACAATATATATATATATATATATATATATGTATGGCCCCCCACTCGCGAACGAGTTGGTAGGCCACTAGTGCAAACCTTCTTTTTTCTCCCCATGTCTGACGCCGCGCTCTGCCGCCACGCACCGGCTTTACATAGACTGAAGTTAAGCATGTACAGTCGACCGTTGACGTCACGTCTGGCACGACCAAGAGCTTGCACACAGAGTCCAGGCAGGCGAGCTGCTGGCGGCAGCAGTGTATGGGCTAGCGAAGCAGGCACACAAGCTGTGCACCCTGCTGCTGGGAGAACCGCGGTGACGTCAACGCGGCACGCAGCTTTTGTTGTTGCTGTTGTTGTTGGGCGTTGCACGCGTTACGGCCGGCTTAAACAGATCCGCTGTTAAGATATAGAACCTATTTGTGAGGGCTTGTGCGTTAGTTCAGGTTGCTTTGGTGCACAATTTCGGAACAGTAATTTCCGATCTAAATTTGTATTCTAGGGTTATCTGCAGAAGATCGCTCCTCCATTGAATTAGTCTTCGTGGCGACAAATTGGGAAGCATTGGTGGTAGACGACAAGGCGACGCTGGATATTTGTTTGATATCTAATTGCTAGGTGATGTAGTCAATGAAGGCGGGAGGTGCAATAACATTCGCCGCAGCAGTTACAAACAAGCCAGACCCTCAGTGCTCAACGTAAGCAGCAATGTCTTCATTGCTATGGTGGCTTCTCAGGTATGTCTTCTTTAAAATATAAGTACAGAACATTGTCCTCACAGCCCTAAAGTGCAGACAATGCAATATCATCTTAGCTGTCGCACGGTTGCAACAACTGTATTGACTGGGACAGCTACACATCAATTCTGAGCAATGCGCCAACTTTTATATGTACTTTTGTTCGTCTAACATTTTCTTTTTCACTCATTCATCACTAGGCACCCAGTCACTGTTGAGAGATAGCGAGATGTCTGCTTAGAATCGTTGGAAATGATCGCGAAAGAATCAGTTCCGAGTTGACTGATTCAAAACGCTTTTAGTATCTAGGACCCACATCAAGCATTGATAGGCGAAGCCTCATTTGTTAAGGATCGTGCTATAAAGTTCACCCAATGTGTATACTGCTATGAAATGTCTGATTGGTCCTTCAAGGCGCAGTCCACTTTCTGCTACGCTCATTTTCTGCAGTGAATCGCTAGTCTCTTGGTGTTCCGCACTTTTTTTACATATACAGCTTCATAACGAGCCGTACAAACTTCTTTTCTGAGCGAATTCAGCGCACACGACGCTCAGTGAAAGTCCGTCATGCGCAACCGTTCGTTTCTGTGAAGTACTGGCTCGAGCTGGCTAAGTAAAGGTAAATTGTTATTGACGACTGATTTCCCTAGCATTTAGCGAGTGTTGCGTAATGGCAGCTAAAGGAGGTCGAATATTGAGCACTGTCGCCAACTTCTGCTTGATGTGGATTACGTGACGACTATTGTATGCTAATACTTAGGTAGGGTGCTTGCTGCAGCGCCAGCCGCTATTCTGGACTAACGTAGAGTGATGTTTTATGCTTTGCAAGTGACTCAGATACAAGTAGTCATTAAATGCCATCTGGGTAATGCCACAAGAAGGTGCTTCTCTCTGATACTTATTGGGAATGCAATGGGACATTAGTATAACGCCACGCACTTATATTACCATTAAAGTTCCTAGCATAATAAAGTGGTAGGAACATCATCGGTGCTTGCTAAAGATGACTAGAATGTAAAGTATTCAAACGACAATGAAAGAGGGAGCTCTAGAGAGTTTTGGATCTTTTTTATTTTAGAATCACACTAAATTGGCAGCGTTGCAGACAGAAAGAGTAGCCTAAAAACAGCATAATTCACGCTATGACACGCGACATCAATAATGCAGCAAAGACAGTGCACGGCTAAAAATGAATTGATCACTGTATGGTCTTAGTCATTTGCACTTTAACACCACATCAATTTACCGCTTAACACACTGTGCTGGAGCATAATAACAAAAGAAATTCACTGGTTAAAAGAATCTCGTATTATTCATAGCTGTGCATCGCATGGCCCACTCATGTGGCTCTGATACCCCGCCCACAAAATTTAGTATATATGACCGCTCTGCCAGCAGTATCTCCGCGTTCTTTTAGGGCACCTACAGCCATCGCGGTACTTGCATTGCTGCCGGCTGCTCTGCAGCCAGGAGTAAGTATATTAGGCTTACCTTTTGAAAACGGATGTAAATAGTTGGTGCTTTTTTATGTAACCTACACTCTTAAAAAAACTTAGGAAAAAGCTTGTACCACGAGCATATACTAACAGCAGCTGTTAGTAGCTTTCTTGTATCATCGCCAACTTGCTGCGTTTTTAATATCTGCTTTATCAGACACTTAAAGTTGCAACGGTTGCTACCACTTGCGTGCCGTTACTAACTTTTTGTCATGCACCTGTTACACGAAGTTGTTAAACGAATCTTACACGTTATTATTACGAGCTTTTTACAACCTATTTACAAGCACGCGGATTCATTCAAGTTCATATAGACGATATTACTAAGCTTAGCACCTCGTCTTGGGTATTGTATATTAGGCCATGTTGAGGCGATTTCGCGCAAAGTAAACATAACATATTGTTTTTTTAATATGCTTGATGATTAAAAGTCCTACGCAACGTTACCTCACTCACCTAATGAAATTTTACGCTATATAATTATAGGTGCACAATTTAACTATTCATCCTAATGCGTAGGTGCTCACCGGCACCAGCTGCGTACCCCAGAGATAGGGCTATAATTACTCCTGGAACCACTTATGAATATACACGTGTTGCGAAGCCTTGTTTTTCTGGGATATATTGCAGATGACTCCAAAAAAGTTACCGTTAAATTCACATGGAATCCTGTTTCTCTCAGTTAAAAAATGTGCTCCTGGGCCCAACGTTTCTAGAAGCAGGTCAGTTTCGCAGCTCCCCATAGACGCTTGCTCTCCGAAATGGACGCGGCGGCCGACGCAAGAACTAGCGGCGCTGCAGTTCCATCTTGCATCATGCCTCACACGTCGTCTGCTACAACCCCCATGTGACCTATCATCGCTGCGGCTTTCGACGGCCGCGACAGCCGCGATTCCGACAGTTTAAACTTTTGCAATAACCTTGACTGTTTCAAAAAGCGATCAGTTCACAAGCTATGCTTCATAAACCTCGAAAAGATAATCAAACGTGACCTCTAATAATGTTACAATCTCACACGTCTAGCTCTCCTCTCGACTCGAATATTCCAGTTGCCGTCAACCTGTGTTTAGCCGCCACGGTGGAACAGTGGTTACCATGCTCGGCTGCTCATCTGAAGGTTGCCGGATCGATCACGACTATGGCAGTCGCATTATTTCTACGGAGGCGAAAATGACACTGGCTCATGTACTTAGATTTGTCATCCTAAGCCAGTCGTAAAACAGAGGACCGTTGCTAATTTTCGGCCGAATTAATTTTGATATCTTGAGCAAGGCGTACAGCGTGAACTATGGTTGATCAAGGTACCTGATTTTATTCCCTGGGCTCGGTTAGGCGTCTTGTAGCGAAGTTAGCCTACACGATTCTGGTGGGGTTGGCGTTCAGAAAAGGAAAACATTTCTTGCAAGTGATGACCGCTATAGCTGCTCGTACAACACGTGCATCAAGATGGCATTCTTCAGCTTTGTCCCATAGAGTTTCATACAATAACCTAGAGAGGAAACTGGCGCTGCGATCTTTAGACCACCATGGTAATGATGGGAAGTACAAGCTTCGGATTGGATTCCGTTAGCTAGCGAGCTGTGTACGGATCTTTTTCTAAAGTTTCAGTTTCGTTCTTCGCGAAGCGTGGGCAGTGGGGTGCGTTGCAAAGCGCTGAAGCAATGCCTTTGTTGTTCAAAGAGGCTAAAGACCGCAAGGTTTCTTGGTTTTCTGCCACGTTGCATCTTTACAGGCTGTATTTGACAGTTTTAGCAAAGCGTCGTGCACTCACTGCTGCACATAGATGTAGCGTCCCATGCCAGTGCAGGAAATTGCATAGAGTTCACGTTTTGTGATAAGCGCTACTTGTCAAAGCTCTTTCAAATCGACTGCAAAACGACGGCGAAGCTAAGTAGACGCACCGCCACGCTGCTCTGACTCGACTTCACAACAAAACGAGAGATGGGTTGGGGGCAGGCCACTTGGACAGACGCATCTGGCATCGCAGCAGATGACACGTTAAGTGTTTCTCACTCAATACGGTACTGTTATTTCCATAAATAGATAATGCGTACTTTCGAGGAAAAGACAACCGTGTTTGTTTTAAGTGTTGTAAAGAAAATAATTCATTATATTGTGATGCCAAATCTGGAACACAATTTCAGAGCATTGCATACCCTGGTGGTTGAATTTGTTCAGGTTTCAGTTCCATGTCACGTTAACAGAAACTTTTTGCAATAAGTTTTACGTGCAAATGAATGAAGCAAGTTTTAACAGGCAATAACTTTCTATCACTCTGTTTTACACTCGACAAACAAGCGTCGCGAATCTCAAGAACCCAATCCATCCGAAGCAAATCTGAAGCCTGTACTTCCCATCATTCCCATGGTGGTTGAAGCGCCGCTCAAGGAGCCCGCGTAGACACTAGCGCCAGATTCCCCTCTAGATATTATTGTAAGAAACTCAATGGTTTTGTCCCTTCCGCGCACGCTAAATCGAAAGAACTGCTTCCGAAGTGATCACCGTTCGCAAACATTCACGCGCGGAGAACGGAGAAAGCGAGCACAGAAGAAACGCGTAACGCGTCGCAAGCGGCTACTCCTCGCGCGTATGGGATCGCTGCGGCAGGTGCGTGGGTGCGCCGCCTCCGCAATTAGCTTCGGTAAAGCGCTATTGAGAGCAACGGTGCGTTGCCGTATCCGATCCCAGGGGCCAAGGCAAGTGAAGCAAAATGGAACAGCAGCGCCGTAAGTTCACGCGCCGGCCGCACGTGCCGGCACGCGAGCGGAGCTGCGAAACTGTATTGGTTCTAAAAACGTTGCCTGGGCCTGCATAGTATATGGCAAACCCGAACGGGCTTTCAAAATACCGATGTGGAAGTCAGACCTGCTCGCGATTACTCTAGCGAATGTGTGTCTCGTTTTGTCGAAACGCAGATAGTGCAGATGGATGTGCCGGAGTGTGTTTCCAGAGTGGAATCATTGTTACACATGTCGAAGTTTTAACATGCAGTCAGCTAACAGCTGATGGTGTATCATTGCACTGTTCTCCTGTATACAATTAGTATATAAGAAAATACTTATGTGAAGCCATAAAGAAAAAAATTTCGGCAGATCCCTCGTGCCATGAACTCGTGTAATGCGAAGCATGCGGAGGGAAGGTGACTGTGGCGTAATTTTTTACATTGAGCGAGACGTTACGGAATGACGCTAAAGATAGGCGCAAATGGTATACGCACACACATAGGTTGAAGAGTCGCACATGTGTTACATAACCAGTTGTTTACAGTTGCATAACGATGACAACAGCAACATAGGTCTTACCTACACCAGATGCGGTAAGCCGATATCTAGTACTTATACTTGTCCGTTATGATAGAAAACGCACGCGCGTTTCACGAACCTGCGTGCATGTGTGGAAGGGCCTCTTGAAAGTTCACAAGTATACGTGGCGGCAAGCGGAATGTATTTGTTATTGTAGTTCATGTGCGCAAGCCAGACCTCACCGATTCCGTTGCTTGCGTGTGTGTTCCGTGTCTGGCGGCCGGCGAGGTGGGACGCGGCCTACTTTGAAGTTGCACATCGCCGTGTTCTTCTGTGTCCACGCCGCCACACATGGAATGAAGCCACTTGCTGTGGAGGACACATTGGAACACTGTGATTGCAGTGGGCTCATCGCTGCAGCTTTCAGAAAGTGCCAACACGCCAATTTCTGTGAGCAGGGCGTCTTTTCCGAGGTCGCGTACGTGCGCGTGCACAGACTGTACGTTGAGAGCGGCGAGCGTGAGGTGATTGCTGTGGTTGTGGCACCGAATGGAGGTGGTAGCCCGGCCGAACGTAATGTCTGGAGACCTATCTGCTAGCCGTGTCATATCGTCGACACGTGAGGTGATTGATGTGGTTGTGACACCGAATGAAGATGGTGGTCCGGTTGGAGAGAATGTCTAGAGGCCTGTTTGCTAGCCGTATCATGTCGTCGACATGTCTGTCGATGTAGCCGGCACATGTCCGGCCCTTCAAAGATCTTTTGCGTTGGTGAATGTCTGGCCGTCGAGGCTGGTAGCCCTGCAAAGTGCTACGTAGACCAACTTTAGTGGGCGGCGCTTATCGTATGTAAAGACAACCGGGGCGTATGTCACCGTTTGTCACTTGTATACATTTATGGCATATGTTTCCGCAAGGGTAAACTGTGCCCTCTAACACCAGGTAATTTTCAGGCGTATGTCGTGGTTGTGGTAGTTCGCAGTCCCACGGGCACTCATTTCAATACTATTGATGATGCGAGGTAGTGATGTGCCTCATCCTGGCTGGTACGACAGTACCTAGCGCGGAAGTCAGTAATTCAAGTCACAGTCGCAATAGGTTACCGTGTTCATCACCCTCGATCTACCGTAAGTTGCCCATCTTTTCATTAACGAGGCCGTCGCTTACGTCAATTTTGGCCATGATCATGTACGGCTTGCTGATGCTAAAATAAATTGAGGCCGGCAGGCTGACCATGTCACTTGCGTTCATGTGGTCAGGGCATCCCTGCTCTTTCCTATAGCCAGTTATGTTATCGCATGCGGGATGACATAACACGTTGTCCGCAGCGTCAAGGCAAGGTGCGTTTAGCGGTCGGCGTCCGTATTACTGAGTATAGCCGTATGTCGTCAGGGCAATTAGAAGCGACTTCTTCGCGTGTCACAAAGCGGCTCTCAATCAATCCAATGTCAGCCTTGGTCAGCATGATGTCATCGCCCAGCGTCATATGAAACAAGAGAACACTGCGTGATTCTGGCGGACCACGTGGACGAGTGGATGGCAGTCGAGCGTCTTCCAGGGGATTTCTGTCTTCAGCTCCCTCACTTGCCAACCTGCCGCGGTGGTCTAGTGGTTAAGGTGTTAGACTGCTGACCTGTCGGTCTCGGCATCGAATAAAGGCCATGGCGGCCGCATTATTCATGGAGGTGAAAATGCGTGAGGCTCATGTACTTAGGTTTATGTGCACGTTGAAGAAACCCAGGTGGTCGAAACTTCCGGAGCCCTCCGCTACGGCCCTCCTCATAATCATATCGTGGTTCTGGGACAATTGTTATTATGCTCACTTGCCCTGCGTTCCAATATGTATGTATGCCGTTAATGTTGATTGAGAATGTGAATCACCTGTGGCACATACCCGCATAACATGAACTGTGGTACGCGAATATGTGCCACACGTAACAGCGTAAAACGATTTCGTAATGTACGCAACAGGCCTTTTGCGTTCTTCATTTCATGACCATTCATTAGTACCAGTGTGTCCATTCATCATGACTTTCAATCACTGATCCCCTGCTATGCAAATTTTTCTGTAATAAAAAATATGGAGACGACCAGGCGAGCGCCCAGACGTATGCGGCTAGGTAGATAGACAGATAGGAACAGCACTTCGCCTTTAAAATTATCGCATCTCCACTACTGAGAATCATGACTAGTGGCGAAGTACTGGGTATCGTACCGGCATGTCACCGGACGTTACACGAGCGTTGCCATTGCGAATGCAAATTGAGTGACATAACGTGTATAATTGTATACATACAAATTTATTTATTTGGTTCCTCTTTATTTGCTGCTATTTTAATTATCTTGTTATAATTCGTATATCGTTTTGAGTTCTGGATTCCTGTTTCTCTTCATTTTAATTGTTTTGTGCTCTGTGAAATGGAGAGTCAATGGTCAAACTCTCAGGCACACCTTCCAAATCCCACGGTGCACATCCTTCAGAATTGTGATAGCCAGATTTGTTGATTTCGGGAACGTAGTGCCTCTATTTATCATTCGGTTTCATTTTAGGGGCGAAGCTCCTTTGGGTGCCGTTTTGTCTCTCCTCTGTAGTATGTAGTTGTAGTTGTAGTAGGTAGCCACCTCTAGTTCTTGGAGTGTTCACTAGATGGCGCTGTCGTAGCCACCTCTAGTTCACAGAAAGATCCCTAGATGGCGCGGAGGCGCTCGGTGCGTTGCAGATGCATGCTGTAGTCCCCCTCCCCCCTCTCTCGCCTCGCGAGGCCGGCGCAGGCAGCGTCTGCTAGCGAGTTTCTTGATTGAAAAAGGTCGCAGTTTCGCCACAAGGGCGAAGCAATGAATGCGATAGCAAGAAACTAATGCTATACGGTGTGAGGCTCGCCAATGGATACTCTCAGTTTGAACAGCGCTCCTGTTGCAAAGGCGGCCGAAGCAGCGAAGGAAACTAGCGTGCTTCAAGTGTCGAGCTGTGAGACTTGATAGTTTGCGCTCATCTTCTGTTCGTTCGTTTAGCGGCGTCCCTTGAGCTCGAGTGACTTTCGTACGCTCCGTAACATGAGCGCGGACACCACGGTGAAAGCGTGACACGTCCCTCGTCTCCTCACCACGAGATAACCGCGTGAGCAGACAGCGGAAGGGCAAGGTTCTCCCTGCGCAAATATAAGAAGAAGCGAGCGAGCTCGCCGACGACTTTTAAATTCGCCCGTCGCGCTCCTAGCGCCATCTCGCTGGTAATGAAGAAACGCTTATAAGCGCCTGCCGTCTCTGAGTCCGTCCAGCGGTAAATGGTGTGTATATAACGCTCCCCGTTAACTACGTGGAGGATCTGCGTTTCGTGGCGTAGTGGTTAGCGCCACTCGCTGCGCAGCAAGAAGTCCCTGTTTCGATTCCGCGCTTCGGAAGCAATTTTCTGACTTATTTTTCTTTGGGGCTTTTATATAAATATACATACCTATACATATACAATGCATGACGGCGGCGGCGGCGACGGTAAAATTCAGCCGAGACTGTCCATATAATTGCTATCGCAATAAAAAAAAATCACAGCATATCCACGGAGTGAATGATGATGAGTGGGCGAAGCTGCGGAGGTTCATCGGTAAACCGTGAATCTTCCGTGAATTGTGCCCAGTACATCATCACCGACGTGAGATCGGGCGCGTTTATACTAAAGGTTCGATGAGAGTTATGACGACTTGCAGCTCACTTTAATTTTACATCTACGCTGTGAATTTTCATTGTTTAGAAAACCATTGTTTTAGAAAACATCTGGCGTCTTTCGTTAAGCAGCTGGCGTCTTTTCGTTTTGCTTTAGAAACATCTGGCGTCTTTTCGTTTTGCTTTCAGAAAACATCTGGCGTCTCTCGTTGGTTTATTTCATCAATCAATGGCGTTTTGAACAAAATTTTTATTGTTTAATCACGCACAGGAGAAATCTCACCAGGCACTACCTTGGAGGTAAACAATGGCTGCTAATGGGGATGAGAGACAGCAGAAGTCGGCTTTTAGCTAACACTTACACTTCTACTTCTACTAACGTTTCCTACTGGAACATGCCAATGGCTGCTAATGGGGAATGAGAGACAGAAGAATTCGGCTTTTAGTTAACGCGCACGCTGCGAATTTTTTATTGTTCAACAACGCACAGGAGAAATCTCCCACCGGCACCACCTTGGAGGTCAAGATCTGGTACTAGCGTTAAGACTGGTTACGCACTACGACGGGGACGAACGGATGCCGCTTTAAGGAGCTTCGCCCCTAAAACCGACTGCTCGCGCTGCACAACTGTTCATTGACCACCCCGTATATATATACACTGGATTTTGACCTCCAAGGTAGTGCCTGTGTGAGATTTCTCCTGTGCGTGAATAAACAATACAAATTCACAGCGTACATGTAAAATTAAAGTGAGCTGCAAGTCGCCATGACTCTCACCGACCCTTTAGTATAAACGCGCCCGATCTCATGTCGTTGATGATGTACTGGGCAGAATTCACGCAAGATTCACATATGGCGCGTGTCATTGCTAGAGGCAATCGTTCGATTTAGAGCGGTGACGTACGCTAGGGGGACCATTGTAATAAAATCCGCTCTCTGTTGGAGCGCTTTCACTTTCGCTCGGAGTATTCACGGTTTACCGATGATTCCCTCCGGAGCTTCGCCCCACTCATCATTTACTCCGTGGATATGCTGTGGATTTTTATTAGGCTATTTCAGGAGTGTCTTGAGTGCCGCATGTGACATTTTTCGGAGGCTTTATAATTGTAACCGTAATCGCAGCATGCACACGTATGCACTGATATTTCATCGGGTGTAAACATCGGGTATGTGCCGTGAGCACGGACACCACATAACGGTCAAGCCTAGTCCTTAGTGCGCTTCGCCCCTAAAAAAGTGTCACGTAGCATTGCCGTTGTGTATGTGTGCTGTTCTCATTCATGGCATTCTCTGCATAATTACCTATTGATATATCGCACTGCTGATGCTCCCGAATTAGACCGTTATAAAAACAAGTGATTCGTAAGGCGAAAGCATCACGATTACTGCTATTTGTGTAGTAATCATTCCTACCTATATTTTACTTGTTTGTAACGAGAAGGTGTCACGGATCTCTCGACAACAGTCGCCCAGGAAGAATAGAAAAGGTGAGAGCGTTATACATAACGATTTTAATTACACACTAAAGGAATACACTAAAAAGGAACGCACTAAATAATTCTTGGAAACATTTCGGCGCGCACACAAAAGACGAAAACGAAAGGCGAGAAGACAAACGGGCGCGAACTCACAACTAAGTTTATTGAAGGAAGTACATGAAATATATAACCCTGTGTGCGCGCCGAAGTGTTTCTAAGAATGTCCTCAAACCAACTCGCCCAGCTCTCCATACTGTTGCACTAAATAAAACTGGCACTGTGGACATTCACAAAGAAAATCTTCGGCGCACCACGCGAGCTCTCATACCTCCGCGTGGTCATGACCTCCCGAGTGGACTTACTCGTCAAGAGAAGGTATCGCTCCGAAGAGTTCGCGTGAGTGCGGCTGTGACACCTTCAATCCGCGCTAAGTGGGCTACACCGACAAAACTTCAAGCAGCCCATTTTGTCCTGCGCCGGTGCGGGACGCAGACCTGAACCACCTCTTATGGACATGCCCTGGGCTACAAGCGGCTCGTCCACGCCACCTGCGGCGTGCAGGACTTCAGCACACCAGGCCACCGGATCTGCAGCTATGGATATACGGTCCGAACCATAGGTCCCTCCCGGACTTCATGGAGGAAACACAGCTGCACCATTTTGTGTAACGTGTATTGATGCCGCAGGGCAAACTCACGCGAATAAAAAAAATTAAAAATAAAACTGGCTCTCAACAAAGTTATCACACAGAGAATGAGAAAAGGAACAATTCACCCGAGAGTACAAAGCGTTCGTCGCTTTCAAACGGCGGTGTGTGCAGACGCACGATGAGGCGAGACGTTGAGGGGACGCTGACATGGTCACCGGCGTCCTAATCGATCGGGAGGGCTTGGTCCGTTGAAGGACACGTGTTGGCGTGGTGGTTGAGGTTGGAATGCTCGGTTCATGGACGTGGGCGTCGCACGTCCTTGAAATGGCCAGCGTCTCCCGGGAAGAGAAACTGGCTCGGTCGAAGCCTACGGAGCGGTGCCGTAGGTCGGTGCGCTCAGGCTAACAGCCGATGGCACGTCCTGGGCGTTGCTGGTAATCCCAGGTCCAGGTCCGGAGAACGAGGAAGAGCGGGAGCGCCCGGAACAGGCCGGCGACGCTCGTCCCAAGCGCACGCGCGGACGTTCGAACACGCCAAGGGGCCCGTATGCCCACGTCACCTTTTTTTATATCGCCCACTTGATTCTCCTCTTCTTCTATCCTCTTCGCGCAACGTCACGCTACGCCTGATGTCTTCCTCTTCTTCTATCGCATTTTCCTGTCACCTCTTACATGTGACAGAAGGGTAGTAAGCATTACTCATTCCGTTTTTAACGGCGAAGGTACTAACGGGTACTTACCTCCCCGTTACTAACCGCACTTAGTAACACGGTATTACTATATGTGACAAGTTGTTAGTAAACCGAAGTTAGTAAGTACTACAACATTTTTTTTAAGGGTGTACCTTCGAATGGTTGCCTGCGTGGAAGTCCACCTACTGTCCACACATGTGATCGAACCATTTGCTGGGCACCATCATAATTTGGTTCGAAAATCACTAAGCAACTCTGGCTAATCTAATTAAAATTGAAAAAAAAAAGATGTGAGCCAGTTCCAACCCCAAACGAAAGCTGCATAAACTGCGGAGCATTTATTCGCCTGTGTTTACCACGTCTTTATCTTGTGCTTATCTGTTCTTTTCTGTATTTTTGCCCTTTCCATGGCTTATGTGCTGCTTTTTATGCGCGTTTCTGTTCTGTTCGTGTGACTATGTGATATCTCATTTTTCTGTTCTTTTTTGTAATTATTGTATTTGTTTCGCGGTTGTTTATGTTCTGTTCTGTGGTTATCTTTCTACTGTTTTGCTACTTTTCTTGTTCCGAGCGCGGTGCGTCTAACTCCCGCCGCTGGTATTGCGCTGCCATTTCGCTGGCTCGGACAGGCGAATTAGCCATTCGGCAACGCTATTGTTCATGGGGCAAGCAGGCGCTGACCTTCTAAACGTGCAGCCTGCTCTGCATATCTGTATTAAACGTGGCACCTGCGTGAGACTGATGCGAGACATGAGACGCTGCGTGGCAACAACGCGATACATGATACGACGACAGGATAATCCCTTCAACTGATCCGTAGTGAAAAGCTGCTTAGGAGGCTAGCGCGTAACGGACATATAACTTAAAACAACAATTTTGATTCACTGACTGAATGATATATCACGTAGCCTAAAACGGCAATGCATATATCCACGCGAGCAGGCCGTTGTAGTATTAACTGGGTGAAGAATGGTGTTCTATGCCTAACTTTGCCACTCGTCCTCAATCACTTATCATCTAACGACCACACTGTGTGGTACAGAGCACTGAGGCTCATTATTTGCCTCTGCAGAAACATACCTTCATTACGTTCACCTAGTGGACAATCTCGCACTCCCACCATAGTATCATGTACGTAACTGCCACCAGTTTTAGTTTCTATGCTTTTGTCTTCTTTTGCGAGTGCAAGAGCCGAAAACAGGAGCTTAGAAAGAGGTTTGACAACAGTGCTTTAGGCTAGGACGGCCGTATAACTTCAACTAACGCGCCCGATAATACTATATATTTGCTTGAACAGTTCGTAGGTCTACTAAAACACTCAGCAAACTTCCAGCAACGCTCCGCAAAGAACTGCAGAAGCGTCGCACAGACACCATGCTTTTCTCGGTGGACTTTAGAATATACCAATTTACTTTTCTCGAGGAAGCACTATTTTTCACCTCAACATAACATGTGAACACACTGATCAATGAGCGCTTACTAGGCTGTTGCGCATTGGCAAGAAAGATAGGCCAATAGAACGCGAAGAAGAGGAATGTGTAATAGAGACGTAATAATAATATCTGGAATTTAACGTCCCAAAACCAGGATATGTTTATGAGAGACGCCGTAGTGGAGGGCTCCGGAAATTTCGACCACCTGGGGTTCTTTAACGTGCACCTAAATCTAAGTACACGGGCCTCAAAAATTTTCGCCTCCATCGAAAATGCAGCCGCCGCGGCCGGGATTCGATCCCGCGACCTTCGGGTCAGCAGTCGAGCGTCATAACCACTAGACCACCGTGACGGGGCAATAGAGACGTCAGTTTTATGCGTTTATCAGATATTTACACAATGTTATAGGAGCTGGCGGATATAATCACACAGTGACTTCCTTTTCAGGTACTGAACTAGGATGCGAGTCCTTGACGTGAACATTCTATTCTTATTGGGCTTAGTTTGTATCATAGCCTTGTTACAAGGGCCGACACACGTGGAGGCTGTGATTGGTAAAAACGGTACGTACCGCGTTGATGTTATGTTTACACCCTAAACTTAAGCTCTAACAGTAAGTGCATGCCAGATCAAAAACCGCGTAGGTTGCGGTGTGAAAGTGTGACTTGCGCACGACTGCTTCGTACGTCGCCGCCGTACGCTCGTTGTACGTGTTCGTAGCGTGCGACTTACACACACCGAACATAGTTGATTTCCCATCATGGGGTGTAGGTAAGGTATAGTATGCATTGTTCAAGCTTCGAACAGCAGGATTTAACAGGGATGGGGAGAGGGTGGAGAAAAACCTGCATATTGTTTCCAGTTTACCCGCCAATACTGTTTTTTTCGTTATTGTGACATATTCAGGCAAACATAATAAATTTTCCACTTTGTAAAATACTAGTTCTGCAGTCGTATTGTCCAGTTTTACGAGAACATATCTCATTACCATTTTCAATATATATTGCTAGAATGCCACGTTGCCCGTGATATAGCCACAAGCACGTGTTATACAGCATTTTGTCCGTTGAAGTCCATAGTAACACTCCATATCAGGGGCGTCTGATTCTTGCATTGAAACCAATTTCGCATTCTTGATCACTCATCACGTGGCACGATGCGTCTGCCTATCACCGCCTTTATAGCACTCGTTAGGAATAGCAGAGTAAATGCTAATGA
The DNA here is from genome assembly GCF_013339695.2 of Rhipicephalus sanguineus. NCBI lineage: Eukaryota > Metazoa > Arthropoda > Arachnida > Ixodida > Ixodidae > Rhipicephalus > Rhipicephalus sanguineus. The sequence goes on along the minus strand of NC_051183.1, from coordinate 83,442,426 downwards.
AAACTTTAAGCATGAGATGCATTTAGCTCCCGTTGTCGGTGAAGTCCAACCGATCTTGAGTAAAAAGTGATGCCCGTTATCCGGGTTCTGAAACAAAGTGACACAGGCATTCAAACGAGATCGTATGGGCAGCGATGTGAGAACAAAACATGACATGCTGGCGACAAGCGAATGTTTAAAAAAATGCAGCGTTTAGCTGCGAACCCTTAGTACAGGACCGCATCACAAACGCTAGCTACGGCACATACATATGACAAAAATTATTGCTTCCGACATATGTTGAAGATGCACTTCCAGTACGCTGATATTCTGTTTGTCATTTCCAACAGCGATGTTGTAAAGGAAGATACAGGGCGCCATAGACTTCCCATTTTAAACGCCCGCGCATTGACCCTTTCTTTTAGTACACAGAGAGGTTTTTTTCGCGAAATATACATCATGGACATAAATTGGCAGCAAACATTTCTAAATATGTTCTGTGCTGCATGCTGAATGAAATGCCAGAAGTTGCCGAGTAAACGGTGCACAGCAGGAGCCAATCGCAAGGCAACAGCTCGGCGGCGCCTCGGTGATGGTGCCACACTGCGTGAGGCACACCAGTGTGGTGTGGCGGGGTGGCCGCATCCGTTAGGCAAAGCGCAATATTTTCCTCGCTGAGCGACAGGGAATAATGGCATCCATATGGACCCGTGCACAGTGTTGATTTGTGGTATGTGTCCTAGTGAACATGCACCATGCCAATCTTAAGACAGTGGCTAGTGTCACATAGAACAAATCAGCTTAGCCGGGAACTTAGCCGGGAATATACATCATGTACATAAATTGGCAGCAAACATTTCTAGATATGTTCTGTGCTGCATTCAGACTAACGCGGAACTTTCTTCTTGCGTGATGAACGAAGGCCGACAGAGAAATGCTTCGTATTACATGCATTTTCTGTCTACCAGGCTTCGTCAATAAACACTATGGAAATTGCTCAATAGGAAAATTGCCTCACACTTTACATATCACAGTTTCGAGCTCTTGATGCCTTTTTAATAAAGGCAGCGCGTAACATTCAGAGAAAGTAGCATAACTGGAACACACCAGGTTTGGCAATATGTTACTACAAGATCAGTGTGGCGAGAAATAGGTAGCTGTGATATCAATAGGTATGCACTGAAGCGCTACAGAGAGAAACGTTTCTAAATTTCTTAGCCCCTTGCACAGCGGTACATTTCATTACTAATAAAATCGCCTAATGTAATTTCATACCTGTATACGCCAAGAACTCATCTCAATTATTTATGTCTAGTGTAATGTGGCTGTGTCGCCGCTGGCCTGTTGATCAAGGGCAGAAGAAGTCAGGAAACGCATCGCGTTAGTTTATACACAAAGAGAGAAAGGCATGTAAATATAATTATTTGATAACAAAGTTTTCAGAAAATAAATTATCGTGCGTGTGTTTTACTCATGTTGGCATTCTTCTATCTTTCGCCCACCGGATAGGTGAACCAGTTTATGCATCTCTGAATCTCAAACCCGGACCACCACACAAGCCAGGTACGTATTTGAACGTCTTCATTACTGTGTACTAAGTATATCAGCGTGTTATTGCAAAAGCATCGGTACGAGACGCCACCGGCTGAAGAAGAATGTAATGAAAGATTGCTACATATCGAACTTTGTTGTCTTTGCATTTGTGAGTATGACCTAGGTGCAGAAACTCTTTCTGGAATAAGAGAACATATACTTAACTGCAAATTACGCAAGACGTTTCTGATAGACAAGGATACCATGCGAGCACACAAAACGCTTAATAAAACAGCTTTAGCAGAGCTACTTTTTAAAAAGAGACGATCGAATAGTTCTGTTTTCACGCTGTTTTTTCCGACGCCAAAATTTCATGAAGTCCGTTTCACCAGGAATGTTAGCTATCTATATGTGTATTCATGGCACTTAATGAATATGTTGCTAAGGAAGCCTTATTGCTCCGAGCTGCGTCTCATTATGAGATGTCCGCTTCAGTGTGGGGGCATGGCACAATGAGGTTGATTATTAGCAACAGCGATAACATTATACAATATATTCCATCATCCTATTTGTCGGGACACTGCATACGAGCGCGACGCGTATGCGTGTCGCAATAACCAGTCGACGAGCTGCGCTCTCGGTGACGAAAGGAAAAACCCCCTTCTTTATTGTGCCGGTCGATAATATACACTCCGGGGAACATCACTTGGTCAAGGTAGCTTGGCGCACACAGTCGTCGCCCCGCTATCTGTTCTGACGTCACACGCCGAACACGGGCAAGCGGTACCAGCACATCCCCGCTTTTTTATTCCAAGCACCGGAACATGCGCACATACATGATAGAGAATATCTGTTGTACCAAACAAAACAGAATATATGTTATACAAAACAAAACACCAAACCACTACTCATCAATGCCCAGTCGTATGAGCTTCTTTACCACTCTACCAAACCGCGTTACAATGGGAGTGGGTTCACTATTGGCCACAACGCGAGTCGGAGGCACCGCTGAATCTGTTGCTGTCGAGCCATCTGGGGTACAAGCCATTTGTGCCCCGCTTGGCTCCTCCGAGTTTTCTGGAAATTCGTAAGTTTCCGTGTGCGCCCTTTCTTTTGGTAGACGGTTAAGCATTCTCCTGTTTCGGCGGAGGACCACACCGTCGTCTGCTCGAACTACATATGACCGCGGTTTTGGTGCTGGTTCGAGGACTGTGGCCTTGGATTGCATGTCTGTCACCCAGACCAGGTCCCCTGCTTCTAGCTTGGAAAGCCGTCTGGCACGATGGCGTTGGTTGTAGTAGCGGCACTGCCGCTGCCTGACCTCCTGGTCGCGGGCCACGACTTCTTTCGGGCCGCTTTTTTCCGGATTTCGGTGACGCGGTAGCATTGGGACTCTTGTCCTCAATCGCCTACCCATAAGTACTTCAGCAGGACTGACTCCAAGAATGCCGGGCGTCGCCCTGTAAGCCAGCAATGCCAGGTAAGGGTCTTTAGACTTTAGAATGAGGTGCTTAACCGTCTGAACCATTCGCTCTACTTCCCCGTTCCCCTGTGGGTGCCTCGGACTCACGGTGACGGGGCGAAACCCGTATGACACCGCGAACTGTTCAAACTCGGTGGCCACGAACTGAGGACCGTTGTCTGTCACCACACACTCAGGGATTCCATGCCTAGCAAAAATATATTTCAGTCTATCAATGACCGTTCCAGACTTTGTGGAGGAAGATTGACTACCTCAGGGTACCGTGAAAGATAATCCACTGCGACAAGGTATGCCTGGCCGTTGATTACGCACAGATCTACTCCCACTCTCTCCCAAGGAAACGATGGCGTTGCGGTTGCTATCATGGGCTCGGCCAGTTGCTGAGCATGCTGTGCGCAAACAGTGCACTGATTCACGAACTGTGCCAGTTCGGTGCTCAACCCTGGCCACCAGACAGAACATTTAGCCACACTGCGACAACGCCCAATCCCCTGATGCCCATCATGCAATCTGCGCAGCACACCTGTTCTTAGAGATAGTGGGATTACCAGCCTTGTTCCTTTCAGCGAGAGACCATCAATCATACTAAGGCATGCTCTATCTTGCCAGTAAGGCATGAGGAAAGAAGGAACATTCGGTTTCCTTGGCCAATTGGCCTTACACAGCCTGCGCAGGTGTTTACAAATGGGATCATTCATTTGACATTCTCTCACTCTAGACAAAAAATTGTCGCACGTTTCCAAGCCAAGCAAACACGCCTTAGAGTATGCTGTGACATCTGACACACACAAGGCCTTTTCAAAATTGCTGCATGCAACTGGAGACCGCGAAAGGGTGTCGGCTGTGACTAGCGATTTGCCGGGAACGTACTGAACACTGAAAAGATAGCGCATTAGTCGGAGCCCAAAGCGTTGAATTCTCGGGGGCATATCATCAATGGCCATCTGGCCTAGTAAGGACACTAAGGGCTTGTGATCCGTTTCGAAGGTAACGTTTAGGCCACGGATGTACTCGTCAAATCTTTCGGCTGCCCACGTCAGTGCTAGCGCTTCCTTTTCTATCTGGGAGTATCGCCGCTCTGTGTTAGTGAGGGATCGAGATGCGAAAGCTATTGGTCTACGGTGGCCGTCTTTCTGCGTTTGAAAAAGTACAGCTCCCAGTCCGAAAGAGGATGCATCCGCTGAAAGGACGGTAGGAAGTGTTGCATCGTACGTGGCCATACACTGCGCAGAACAAATTAGCCCTTTCAGCTCGTTGAGCGCCTTTTCTTGGTCACACCCCCAGACCCATTCGCTATCTTTGTGCAAAAGAGCACGCATCGGAGCAGTAGTCTGCGCCAGGTGAGGCAAAAAGCGACCTAGGTGATTAGCCATGCCGAGCAAGCTTCTCAGTTCGGTGACATTTTTCGGGGCGTTTAGATTTTCAACAGCGCTAACCTTTGCTGGATTTTTAACAGCGTTAACCTTTGCCACACAGTTGTCGCCCCGCTATCTGTTCTGACGTCACACGCCGAACACGGGCAAGCGGTACCAGCACACTATTCAACTGTGTATTATAGCAAGAAATACAAAACATGTTATTTCATTTTAGAACGTTTTACCACTCGGCATACTTACCAATGAATTGATTTCTTTTAAGCCAATACGTGAAGTATATTGTAATACAAGGAAGATCCTAGTAGTGGTTACCATACGCATGTTCAAAGTGTTATAGTGCACGTTGGGTAAAGTGGCAAGTTTTTTGAAGGGTCACTGTATAACCTTAGCCTGGTAATATCAAACGTAATGACACACATAGAAACAGTACTGTGGGATATAGTACAATAATGTGGATATGTATTTAAAGGCGAAAGCCCAAGATTTCTCATCAAACGCGAAAATGGACCGTCAGCGGCGGTGTCCGCGACGTTAACACAAGGGATTCAAAAAATTAAGGCAGGTTCGCACTTGTGGTCCAAGCCTGAAGCAAGTGCGGAGCTGGTCAGCCTTCTTCGTTTCTCATCGGTTTCCTCCTTTTCCCCCTCTCTTTCTTTCCTTTTCTTTCTTTTCCATTTTTTGTGCCTTTTTCTGGTTTTTCGATTTATTTCAATTTTTCTTCCTACTATTTTTTTTCTTTCCCTCTTTTCCTTTTTCTCGTTTGCTTCCTATTTTGATACGTGGATTTCCATACGTTACGCCAACGGACGACGGAATACGACAGCCTGGGCCCCTTAAGTTCCCCGCACTTGATGTCATCATCAAGGAGCTCAAAGAACAAGGGGAAGATGACTTCTCCTTAGCGCGAGCACGCTCTCAATATGCTAGAGATGGCTATGCTATACATGGTTTCGCCAGCGTTACGCCAAGCTACATGAGAGGATGACACCATACGACAGCATACGAGAGCCCGGGCCAGAAAACTGCTGCGCACTTAGAAATTATAACGTGATGCCGTCATCATTACGTCACACATCGCCAATTTTTCTGACGACACATCATGATGTCAATACATGATACCATCGTTACGTCACAGGTGGGTCGATCCCAGTGGCATTGCAGAACCAGTTGTAGTAGAGAACGCTTCGAACGCCTACGATCCTGGAGGCTCTGCCTAATACGTGCCAAGCTAGGTGTGGAAAGCTTTCGGAGGATTATTACATAGACTTACACTTTATTTGCAGCTCCCCACCCCTGTGCAGGGTAGCTAACCGGTCGCTCGCACAAGGCTAACCTCCCTGCCTTTCCTTTCATCTATTTCTCCCTCTCTCTCTCCTATTTGAAGCAAGCTAATACGATTGTGCTATCACATAATGTTGTGGATTACAACAGACACTGAAGATTATATTTCACGCAAATTGACCTCGTAGAAACAGAGGCTGAGCATGTCGCTAAAAGATTTGTCGAAGACTAAAATTTGGCCAGGTTCAGCATGAAATATGAATGTTGAACATCCTTATCATATACTGGCAAAACATAAAATGTTCAAGTTTAACGGATATATCTCGTTAGGTATTTTTAGCGTAGTCACCATGACCTCACAAACCTCTGTGGTGAATAGATTTGACTTAAAAGCTGTAGATTACACTGCAAGCGAATGTGCATGCATCAAGGCACCGTTGTATATCGAAGGGAAAAACCATGCTGATGACAGCATCGGTGTAGCCTGGGGTGCATGGGTGTTCTTGGAAAATATTTCTGTGAGGTATTTCCTTCGCGTAAACAGGAACACACAGGTAGAGAGCGCGCATTTTAACATGAAAGTGTTTTATGCCGAGGTACACCAAGGCTTTGGTGTCATATTCAGGGACGTCAAAAAATGCACACGATCAGATGGCAAAGAATACAGTTCGAACAACGGGGGTCATAACCACGACCTCTCGGCCCGCGACTACAGATGCCAGGTACGCTATCCTCTGCGCCACGGTCACACATTTTGGAGGCTTTAAAAACGCGCCTTTTTTATTCCACTTTCTTCTCATAGTGCTCGGTCGGCAGGCTGGTGTGGCCATCTGGGAGCAACAAAGTGAAATAATGCATTATCACCTTGGTTTCTGCGATTAGCACCTGCAATGCGTCATTGCTACGTGTCCGTCTCATTCGGCGCGTTTCACATAGAACTGCCATTTGTCAACGCCTTTACATACCGGGAGTTGGTGGCCTTAGCCCAAGCCTCGGCAGCGCTCATAGCATCCACCCATATTAAAAATAGCTCTGCGAGGCGCGCCTGCCTCGCCTGCCTGTAACACAGCGTTCCCCGTTTATGCTTGCCCCGAGAAAAAACGCGACCGGGCTAGAGGGTAGACGCGATGCGCGTTGCGTTTTCCTCTAGTCCCGCCGTGGTGTTCAATAACTCTTTTAAATGGCGACCTTACCTAATAAGGGACGCACTTCTGGCTGTCACACCATTTTCTCTGATTACGCTCTCACCGTTAACTACTACAGCTACCATAAATATTTGTTTAATAATTGATCATGGATGTCAGTCGTCGCGATGGAGACGTGTCACCATGCGTCAACGTGGGTGCATACGCGTTAAACGATGCTATAGCTGCCGAGCACCAATATGCAAGCTCTGTTCTATCAATGTAAAGTAAACATTTAACTACTTCTGCAAAGACACGTTTTACTTTCGTGTTGTACCGATTCTTATGAGGGAGGGATCAACCATGTTTCTTTTCTTAATTTCTAGCGAACATGAAAATTTGTCACTAGTACTGTTTGTGCTCATAGGGGTGGCGCAAGCTATCAAGGCGTACTGTGGGCCAAACAGAGGCACAGTCATAGAGATCTTGAGGATATTATACCAAATGAGGATGGAAAACCAACTGGCAGCGTGAAGACATCAGTTGAGAGCCCAGACACCTAGAGAGGGAAGCAACTTTTATTAAAACGGCAAGTGTCAGAGGAGTTTATCCCCCCTCCCTTAGATGGCAGCTAAGAGTCCTTGGGTCCCAGCGGCATTTTCGGCTTGCCCGATGACCTGTAGTTGGTCCTCGATGCTTGAGCTTAGCAGCGCGGTCTCCCAGTGCTCCGTATTCATATATGTGTTGTTTGGCCCCTTCACGTTGTTGGGGCAAGCCCAGATAATGTGTTCGAGGTCCGCCCGCTGATTGCAGTGTTTACATCTGTCTGAGTAGAGATCAGGGTAACAATGATTATAGGCGATTGGGTTTGGGAACGTGTTTGTTTGTAATAGGCGCCGCGCTGTCACCTGCTGCTTATTTAATGAGGATTGTGGTGGCGGGTAACGCTGCCTCCCCAATCTGTAGTGCTTGGTAATTTCGTTATATCTGAACATGCGGTCTCTCTCCGCACGCGGGCTCCGCGTCATTCCTGCCCCTGCTCGGCTCGCTAACTCTCGAGCTAGGGTGTGTGCGGTTTCATTGCCCGGAAGGGAGGAGTGGGTGGGCGTCCATATAACATAAACGTCGCGCTCTCCGCGAAAGTTATTTAAGATCCTTAACGTCTCTTTCGAGACCCTTCCGTTATCGAAGTTATGAATCGCCGCTTTAGAGTCACTGATTACGACGCTGGTCGTTGTGGACGCAAGCACCAGCGCTATGGCCGTTTCCTCCGCGATTTCCGAATTTCCTGTTTTAATGGTGCCGCTAGCCAGTAGGTGGCCCACTTGATTTGAAGCGACTATTGCCATGTGTCGACCGTCGGCATATTCGGCCGCATCTACATAGACCACGTCCGCGTAGTGTTGGAACTTCTTGTGTAGTGTTCTCGCTCTTGCATTCCTCTGCTCCCGATGACGTTCGGGGTGCATGTTTCTGGGTAACGGATGTATTATGATGCGCTCTCTGGTTTCTTTTGGTATATTGTATTTATTGCCGCTTTGGCCTACGTACGTTATTGCAAGTTTGTGCAGGATGTGTGTTCCCGTGTTGTTTTGCGCAAGTCGTTCATATTGCGCTATCGTATGAGCCTCAATAAGTTCGTCGAGCGTGTTATGCATTCCTAACGCTTCGAACTTTTCGTTAGACGGGGTGATCGGTAATCCGAGGGTTTGCTTATATGCCTTTTTAATCAAGCATTCTATCTTTTGTTTTTCGGCCACTTGCAACTTGAGGTGTGGGGTCACATACACCATGCGGCTGACGACGAAGGCTTGGATGAGCTGCACTAAGTTGTGTTCTTTCATGCCGTAGTTCTTGCTGGCATTCCTTTGAATCAATTTCATAGTTTGATGGGTGTTGTTATTTAGTAACTTTAATGCTTCTCCGTTATGTCCGTTCTCGGATATTCGAAGTCCCAGAACTCCTATGTGTTGTACCTGAGCTATTGAGTAACCCCCTGCTAAGATTGTGATGTTGCGTCGTTCTTGAATGCGCTTGCGTCCTCTGCTTGTAGGTCGGTAGAGTAATAACTCTGATTTTTGAGGAGAGCATTTTAGGCCAGTGTTCTCGACGTATTGCTCTACAGTTTTTACAGCTTGTTGTAAAATCTCTTCTATGTGACCGTCGCTCCCGCCCGTCACGCATAGGGTGATGTCATCCGCATATAGAGTGTGCTGAAGCCCTTCGATGCGTTCTAGCTCTGAGGGTAGACCGAGCATCGCCACATTGAAAAGGAAAGAGGAAAGCACCGAACCTTGTGGTGTTCCCTTGTTGCCTAGTTCGAATTCTTCGGATTCCGCTTCCCCGGCCATGATTATGGCTTTACGGTTAGTGAGAAAATCTTTTATGTAATCGTAAACTCTCCGACCTACGTGTAGATTTTGCAAGTTGCGCAATATGGCCTCGTGGTTGACGTTATCAAACACCTTCTGCAGGTCAAGGCCCAGAATGGCTTTTGTATCCAGGGTGTCGGCGTCTATGATTTCATTATTTAGCTGGAACATGACGTTTTGCGTCGAAAGTCTTGGTCCAAAGCCGATCATGGTGTGTGGGTATAGGTCGTTGTCGTCCATGTTTCGGAAGAGACGCGTTAAAATTACTTTTTCCATTACCTTACGATGCAGGACGTCAATGCGATGGGCCTAAGATTTTATATGAGAGGCTTTTCGCCCGGTTTGGGTATTAATATGATTTTGGCAGTTTTCCATTGCTGGGGTATGGCCCCCTTCTCCCAGCATTCGTTTATGTACTTTGTGAGAGCAATGACGGATTCGTCATCTATGTTGCGAAGTGTTTTAGTTGTTATACCGTCGGGACCCGGGCGGACTTAGGATTGAGTCGTCCGAGTTCGTATGGAATCTCTGCCTCCGTTATGGAGGCGTCGAGGTCAACATTATCCTTTCCTTGGTACTCTGGAAGTCCTGTCTTTGTTGCATCTCCGACGTATGTCTGGCGTATCTCGCGTAAGAGCTCTGCCTCTGTGCCTGCGTAGCTGTGTAGTATCCGTTGCAGGTTTTGTCTTTGTGCTCTTTTTGTGCCTTCTGGATCAAGGAGGCCTCGGAGAATATTCCAAGTTTTGGACATTCCGAACTCCCTGTTCATTAAAGTGCACATGCCTGCCCACAGCTGCTGGGACAGCCTATTTGCGTGGTCTTCTATGTCTCTTTCGAGCGCGACGATTCTCTTTCTTAGACGCCGGTTGTGCTTTTGACCTTTCCAGCGCTCTTGCAGGCTGGGTTGGGCCTCCCACATGTGTAAGAGCTTGCTGTCCATTTCTTCCCTGCCTGCCTCATCGGGAACGTGTTTGGTGGCTTTCTCCACGCTACGCTGGAGTGTGTCTGTCCACTTCAGTATATCTTCAATTGTCTCTGTGGCATCGTCCTCTCTTATCTTACGAAAGGTGTCCCACTCGGTTAACATTATTTTTCTTCCTTTCTTTTTACGCGGGCCTGCTTGTAGCATTGTGCGTACAATGTAGTGATCGCTGCCTAGATTTACGTTAGTGTTGGTCCAATGCGCGTTGGATATATTATTTATGAATGTCAGGTCCGGCGTGGTGTCTCTACTGACGCTGTTGCCCATTCTGATAGCGTCTTGTGGGTTAGTTATTAGCGTGAGCTCCTCGTGCTGTGCATCGTTCCACAGGTTGCGGCCTTTAACGTTTTAGATGGTGCAACCGCAGGCGGCGTGTGGTGCGTTGAAGTCGCCCACGACGATCAGCGCCTGTCTGCCCGCTACGTTTAGCACTTTGCGGAAAAGCGAGCCAAACTTTACCTTTTGTCGTGGCGGACTGTATACGTTCAGCACAAACAAGCTTCCTTCCTTTTTTTGAGACGGGAGAATTTCTAGTAAGACGTGCTTTATGTTTCGTACGTCAGTGTCGTGTTCTACAGTCGTTATATTACGATGTATCACATAGAGCCACTTCTCATGCTCACTGGATAAGCGGACACTGCTGCACAGTGAACAAAACAAGATAGCCATGACTTTCAACGTTTTTTCTTGTAATCAATGCGTGCAGATGCTAGAAAATGTTCAGTGACTCAAAAAATAGCAAAATAGTTCGACATTACTGAAAATGTTGAACAAGAAATGTGGGGTGATCGCCTTAAAAGATAAGCATTAATAGCGACGTCGATGCATGCGAGAAAACAAAGAAAGCTTTTTACGTACATTGGCGTCATATACTGCGCCGGAAAAGTGTAGATTGGACTAATGTATATTGCGTCTGGAAAGAGCTACAACGGTAGCAGAGTACGATGATAAATACACAGTCGTTCGTGCTAACCACTAACTGCGCTTCGTTCTGTTCTGGTTGGCTTCTTGTTTAAGGCGGAATCCTTACATGCCTCATTGGTTGGTAACAACTTTATTGATAGTACTGCAGAGCTTTCGCTGACCAGGCCTTAGGTCTCCCACGTGGGGATGTCATGAAATGCGGAAATTTACCATCGACGCCCCCCGCTGGGGAGCTCAATAAGGGTGGTGCAAAAAATCAATATCACGTGATGACGTCACCATACAAGTCATAACGACGTCGCAGATCGGTAGAATTTACGACATCATAACGTCATCGTTGAGTCACTGTGATGCCCTCATAGCGTGATGTCACATTATTGCGTCACTGCCTGATATCGTCGCTTTATCAAAGTATCGTCGCTTGGTCACGGAGGCAGGGCAAGACAAGGTGAGTTGCCGAAAGCTTGCAATGCCTCCAATGCTCGAGGCAGTGCAAAACCACGTTAGGTGCCGAAAGATTTCAGAGAGGGGTGTGAGAGGATCAATATATGAACTGAGAAGAAAAAAAATATGATTTTCGCCTTCGAGTCGTCTTAGGTCAATTCGCAGGGGGCACCGTGATTTTTTTAACTACACGATTTTGTCGCATCCGGCTACTTATATCTGTTTTTCGCATAATAAAGGTAAGTTAGATGCTAGTTAGCAGTGGTCCGTTACTTCTTTTCGACAGCTTGTTCATTGCGTTGTGTTAGCTACATGAAAGCGAATGCTGAAAAAATGCAGGCAGCTTGCACTAGTGGTACAAAGCATGAAATATTGGCAGGTCATAAGCCTAAAAAAATATTGTTTTAAAAGCAAATTTTGTATTGTTTCTCTTCAGGACCTGGAACACTGTACACACCAATTAAAGACATGAAAAGTACGTATTTTTCTGTTAACGTCGCTCACAGTGTAAACCTTAAAAAACCTTTAAATTGTTGATGTCAATTTAAAAATTATTTGCCTTATATATTTGGCAGGGCACTGCATGCAGAACTGGACTGTGACTTTTTGGGATATATAGAGCTTTGTTTCGATTAGTGCGAGATGGACACAATGTACATTGCAAAGTTGAGTAAACATTGTGTATGGTAAGAAACGAGGTTATCAACAGACTTTATTCGACTATGCGAATAAAGTCTGTTGGCGACTATGCCATACGAGCCATATAGCTCAAAAGTATGATCATGGTAAATGTCTCGTAGCGACAAGAAAAATGTTATCTCCTCGTTATGTCCGAGGTTGGTGGAAACAATTTCACCCGAGGCGCTTCCCATACCAAATGGAAATCTCTGAAAGGGTCTAGCACACAGGAAGGCAAGGTGCTTCCATGTGAATCGTTTGGTCGTCGACAGTCAGTTAGGAGCATGCTATGGAAGATTTCGTGCTCGTAGCATGTTCTGCTGCTCATTTCCTCAAGGTGCAACCATGCTGATACTACTGGATTGCGTTTTCAGGTATACAAAACAAAACAAAAGAAACGATGGAACTACCTACTGAGCATAACTACCCTCATTTATCGCTCATTATTTATTAAGGGGGTGCTTGTTTTTCAAAAGAAACCTGTGACGCTCTTTATGTTTAGCCAGAAAATGCTGCCAATCACTTGCGAAGGTGCCCGTGTACACCGAGAATTAATGGTGCTCTTAACTCAGAAGCAGTAGAAATTACAATTTTGTATCCAAGGCATCGAAAATATTCGTTAGGTGTTACACTCTTGGAACAAAAGAAGGCGAAAGCTAGGCTATCGTTATTAGGCGGCCGCAGCGGCGCTTGATTCCTCTATTGCAGTGCGCTTGCGCAGGTTTCCTCCCTTTGCGACGAGGGTGCTCGGGACCTTCTATCGCAGGTCGTCACAGCTGCATCTCCATCTAAGTGTCGCACGCAACCACAACGCGTGCTTGAGATTTTATCCTCAACGGGACCCTGGGGAAAGAGGACTGAACACGGTCACGGTTTGCACTCATCTGCTGCTCTTTGGATGCCTAGTCATTGGGTTTTGTGGGCGGGTCTCACGAATTCTTGCACAGGCGTGCGCGCATATCTCGTGCGGGGAAGTTTACTCTGCCCTTGCAAACTGCGCAGTAGGTTAGTCTGCCACCGACATTGGCAAATTCAATGATCTCGAAAACATGGGCAGTGACACTCCTGTTGTTTTAAATGCGTGAGCATTTGTATCATGTCTCCGCCAGAAAAATGTCCATCCGTCTGTCAGATAAGACGATCGCCGCTACAAAGAAGTAAGAGAAAATTAGTTTTCGCCCCAATGCTTTTCTATGTCTGTTTATACTGCGCAAATTGCGCAAATCGCCACCTGAGAACTGCACGTGCTGCGCAGTAGCGGTGCGCGCCTCCCACAGACGCCCTACAAAAGCGCCAGCCTACACGTTGGGCGTGGAGATGGTGTAATACAGAAAGCGAGCTAGTTGGTACATATACACCGTAATACCGTAATAACTTTTTCTAGCGCATATAGTTGATAGGTTGATAGTAACGCTGGTGTTGTTCCCTCTCTTTGTCCGTATGTCAGTCTGCGCTAGAAAAAGTTATTACGATGAGTTGGTGAGAGACTGGCGGGGTGCGTGCACGCGTGCGTTGGACGACCGGCGTGGCGAAGGATAATCTATGAACGGCAAGTGTGGGGGCCGGACGACTATGTTAGTCTTATGAGCGTAACCGTTCAACGCTTCTTGTTACTAATAAATAGTGTTTGAGTTGTGAGGCAGCGCAGCATCCCACCGTTTGGCCAGACGGCGACAACCCCCACAATACCTACGCTAAAGATTTTAAACATCCAAGCTGTTCTAGCTCGGGGTCAAATGTGTGGTCGTGCCCGAAAACTATCACCATCATGAATGGGTATCTGCCACATAATTTGTGCAAGTTCCCCTACTTACCGCTATGGCTCGAACTATAATGGGGCAAACTATAACCCTGATAGAAGAGAGAACGAGAGGAAATAGAGAAAAAGACAGAAAGAAAGAGAGAGACAGAAATATATCAAGAAAACGAAGAGAAAAAATATTTCACAAAATTTCTTCATGAGGTGGGATTGGAACCAGCATACCCTCGATCCGAAGGCGAGCGTCCTAACCACTCGTATATCCAGGCACGCTAGCAGAGCATAGCATAGCCTTGTATAGCATAGTGTAGCAAGGTTGTGTGAAAGGTAAGTAAGTGTTAGGAGGAGAGATGTGATGGTGAGAAGAAGGGAAATGGGGAGAGGAGAGAGTAAGGCGTAGCACAGAAAGAATGAGCAACAGAGAAATAGACAGAAAGAAAAAGAGAAAAAAAAAAGAGATGAACAACGAAAGAGAAATGAAGAAGTAGAGAGAGAGAGAGAAAAAAAAAAAGATGGCAAGAAATCGGAAGCAAGCATCGCGTCGTCCAGCGACCAGATACCGCACCACCTGGCCAAGCCGTGCATGCGCAGTAGCCAAGCCACGCCATATCCATATCAACACTCTATTCGCCGCGAGATCGACCTATAGGAGACAGCACCGTCGCCGCGTTAGTGTGGAGAGGCGGTCGGCGGCGCGTATACAAATGCGCACAGCGGCGCTTCGTTGTGAGCTGTTTGAGCCGATTGTCGGCGAATAAAATGCGTTGATTGCAGCTTACTGGTAATATATACGCTCTTCATTGTTGAATCGATGCACGAAGATCATCCAACGTTGCTATTACTAGTGAGAGAAGCGCAATCTGCCGATGAAAGGTATGCTCGCCCTGAGTGACAGTCTGCGCTTACGCACTATACGACGTTTTTTGTTGTTTTCTTATTACGTGTTTACCTTGTGTTCTGTGTAATACACACTGCTGTAGCACGCCTGAACTACTTAAGTGTTTACTTCTTCTTCATTTGTATACCAGCCCATATTCCTGTGCAATGAGTTCAATAGCACCGTTCGCGCGAATACGCATTCGCATGTCAGAGTGTTTAGCACAGAGTTTTCATCGATTGACTACGTGCGCGACAGTGGTGCTACAAAGGTCCGGTTATTTTATGGAATAAGAGCTTTATTTCTCGAACTAATCATGTCCGCTGCCTTCCATCAATAACAACTCCACACAAACGCTCAAGATAATGTAAAAAAAAGGATGAGGTTTTGCGTGACATTATACGACAGAAATGTAAGGCACGCCGTTGGGATTGATTTTGAACATTTGGGTTCTTCAAAGCGTATCTAAATCTAAGCACACGGGGGTTTCTGCATAAATTTCGCCCAAAGTTAAAATTGCGCGCGGGAACTCAGTTATATCACTGCCGTGTCATTCCATTGTCTTTTTTTTAGGGGACAGTTTGAGTACCGAAGTGTCAGACTTTACTTGATAGAAATATTTCACTGCAGTGGGACCACGACCGTACAATAAAAGGACATCTTAAGCACAACTAAAGCTCATCATGAACTACAGTGCCGCAGTTATACACCTCACAACAACGCGAAAGTGCATGAGCCTCGCTTTTGTTTACCACCGAGTAGCTAAAACGCGGCATTCACACACTATTTAATGCTCCTTATATTTGGTACTATGCCAAGCGCACTTTACGACGTGCTTGAACCAGAAAGCGGCGCCAACAGTGAAATGATTCTGGCGAACGAAGGGTACAACGCCAATACACAGCCCTCTCGAAAGTCGCACTCACTGATCTTATTACAATGCGCATGCAGCCGAGCAAGCCCATTTGCTTCTGTACACCATGTTAGGTATACGTACGAGCAGTTAAACTCGCGCTAACATAACAGAACAAACCGCCCTTTGAGAACGTGCAGGACGTACGCGCACATGCAAACACGACGTGGCTAGCAGACGACGCAGGGAGCAATCCACACTAGGCGCGCTTCAGTCAGTAGCCGCCAGGCGGCGACTCCGCTCGATCTCGCGGCCAATAGTGTTCAGCCTGGCTGCGCCCGAGCGCGTCTAGAGATTCATCGGGCGTCCTATGAAAGTGCTTACTACCGACGAGGAAGCCGCGCATCCCTAAGATAGACGTGTCGTGCGAGTGGGAGTACGAGCGGCGACGGGTCCGCGCTTCGCTGTCCCACGCTTTGCGCGACTTAGTGCAAACTGCACGCATTTGTTGTCAGCTCAATATTGGCAACTTACCTTAAAACAGTATCAAAAAGCCGCTCTTGATTAAGAAGCCTCAGTAATCCAGGGAGTCCACCGGAAGAAGAGAGATGCGCCAGAAAGAAAATAAGTGATACGGTGTTATCATACGCGCCAAATTGTTTTTCTGTGAAATAAAAGCGAGAATATAGAACTTTCTGCTCTGGTAATGAACCCATGGCGGCACAAGAACCTACACCAAAGTAGTCCAATATTATGTAATAATCACTTTATAGTGATATATGATTTTCTTTATTATTCATTTATGCTAAAATGGGTCCGGATGCTAATACCGAAATCTTCTTCATTTTTTTCCCGGCTTACTCGTTTGCCGGAAAAGAACCAGCAGTCCCAAGTCGTCTTTTAAAGCCTGGTACGTATTCTCTTGCTGTCCTGGTGCTACTTTGCAGCAGACAGCGGCTTAAGAATATTTTATTTTCTACTCGCTATATAACCCTAGTAAAAATGGCAGTTTGTGGCTCTACATTGAAGAATGATAGCATTTTGTGTAATTTTGAGCTCATTCATTGCGTAGACTCATTCAAAAAGGAATCTTTGCTGTAACAATACCAAATAATTGCGAAAATGCACTAAAAAAAACACAAATTCTCAAATCAATTACTCTGAGAGGCACCCAATATCTTTCTCATCCGTTGCGATATGCGGCATTTGGGACTTCAACATTTATTTATACTGTAGTGTTTAGACGTGTTAGTGGAACGGGAAAACATGCAATCATAGCGCATTGTTGCTCCTGCATAGCAAAATTTTACTATTGCAGAAGAAAGCACTACGATATATGCGCTGAAAATATAATTCATGTACGAACACACGTTGAAGAAAATACATGGTTCGTTAGTTTTCATGATGCAATATAAAGGTCTACAGGATTAATTAAAAGGGAGATAGTAAATTCTTATGATTTATTGTTAGTGAATTAGCGTACAGCATCAAAACCATTATACTTGAGACAGAAGCCTTGGTAATCTCGAGAATGCGCAAAAAAGGAAAGGTATGTTGCGTTTCGCTTTGATGCTACTGCATCGTGTCGATAGATGCCATGTATGCCGATGGTATGCATTAGCGCCTATATATTTTTTGCTTCGATTGATAAATAATTGCAGAGCATTCTGAAGGGCCAGAATACTTAACGTGTCAAACTTCGCCAACTGTCGTAGAAACAGGGCGGTCATAATAGTACAAAATAATACTTCTAAACCTGTGATATCAACCTTACTTACAAAACTAAACGTATTGGCGTGAAATAAAAAGAAGAAACAAGTTTCTGTTGTAGCAATGCATCTTTGGTAGCAAAGGAATACAGAGTGTAAATTACTGCAAGATGAAATTATTAGCATGCACTTATTCATGGCATAATTAATTGTGTATTCAAACTGAAAAGGCTCATGATTCTCTGAATGTACACATAGATCATTTGAACAGTACCTTTTCTTTTCTGGCCGAAGTAAAAAATTATGCCGGTTTGACCTTCACGGTTTTCACGTTTCCCTCAAACAGGTCCACCAAACCCAAATCGCCATTTGAAGCCTCGTAAGTATTTCTTTGATCTCTTACTGCCTCAATACAGCAGAAGGCGCCATGGTAAATATTCATTCTTGAAATTCAAATATAAAGCTGGAATAAAGAATAAATTTTGATTGCCCTCTTAAAAGTGATAGATATTTATGTATCCTAAAGCTCATCCATTCCGGTTGAGTGCTATAAAAATGCACCGTTTCTGCCATAATGCCAATTATTTGTGAATATGAAACTAATAACTGCACCGAAAAGCTGACATGCTGATATCACATGACCCGCCGTCACGAAATGCCATATACCTTATGAAGCATCCGTATGAACAAGATAGGCAATATACAGGAACCTCCAGAGAGCAATGAGAACGTTACATTTCGGAATTCGCTGGACGCAGTAGTGACTCGCGGTGGCGTAGAATAATGTAAATGGCAAACGCAAAGCCAATGTGACATATCTGCTTCTTGCAATATTTCACGATTAATAAAATATAACAATTACGTTGCCTTTGAAATGTTGCGGAGAAAAACGGCCTGTTAGTGTCACACCAACTATGCCTGACAGTATACAAGTGTTTCATTTAGTTGACGTAAGCAACTTAGGGGCACTAAGAAATTGGGTTTTCACACAGTGATACTTGTGGCACCTATGAAATATATATTTTATGTTGGCGAAAGCCCCAGCCACTAACCGTGCAATTCGTCAAGTCCCTCTGAGAAGATGAGGGGACCAGATGCGCCTCCCTTGTGCCAAACGATCCCGCATGTCTTGCCGCATGCCTTTTCCAACCACGTGTAGTGAGACAAGCTTTTCGAACCACGTTCTTGCGTAGCGCATGGTCTTGTGGAAAGCAGAAGGTAAAAAAAACGAAAAATAGAAGACTAAGAAGGGTTCGTTCTTCTGAGTAAGACGTCTCGTGCTCGCAGACCGTGGACCCTATCACTAGCGGCCCAGCCCGCGCATGGCAGTCTACATCCTTTATATATTGTTCTTGTTCAGCGCTTAGACAACAACGAACATACCATGGCGTACGCAAGTCGGTCGATAAGAAAACCCGAGCGTAACTACACGGTTACTAAACAGGAGTGGCTCGCTGCATTTTTGCTGTATAGCGGTTTCAGTCCTACATTTACTGGCGAGAGTTTACGATCATCACCGACCATCACTATTTATGCTGGCTCGCCAATCTTCGGGATCCATCGGGACGCTTTGCACGATGGCCCCTGCGTTTGCAAAGGTACAACTTCACTGTCTCCTAAAGCAGAGGGCGACGGCATGCAGATGCCCATTGTCTTTCCAGGATGCCTGTTCGAGCAGCGGAATGTGATGCTGAGAGTTTTGGCCATTTAATTGCAACCGTACATCGGGATTTGCCATATGTTGCAACCTTCAGAAAACAACATCATGAAGATCCACGTTTACAGTCACGTCACTTTTTTCTGCCGTTAAAGAGTCAACAGCGTGCTATTTTTGTGTTTGAAATGGGTTGATGTATAAGACTTTCTCCGCGACAGGTGCACAGTTTCGTCTCGTGGTGCCAGAAGCGCTCCGCTCTTCTGTTTTGCGCGTCGGGCATGATGAGCCAACTTCAGGTCACCTAGGATCCAGGCGGACACTCCATCATGCCAAAGAAAAGTTTTACTGGCTTCAAATGCGCAATACAAGGGAGACATACCTAGCCAGCTGTACCGAGTGCCAAAGCCACAAGATACCTACTACTGTCCCAGCCGGTTACCTAAAGGCCGTGGTGCCACCCAGCTCATCTACTGAACAAGTAAGCATCGACCTGATAGGACCGTTCCCAGATTCATCCAAAGGCGACCGTTGGATCATAGTATGCTCCGACTACCGAACTCGATTCAGCCAGACGGCGGCGCTGCCCTCTGCAATTGCAATCGCAGTGCCACATTTTGTACTGCGTTCGATAATACTTCGGCATGGCCCTCCGCTGTTGACCATTAGTGGTCGTGGCCTTCAGTTCACAGGTGATATTGTTGAAGAACTTCTACGGCTGTGTTCCTCAAACCTGCGGCATTCAACGCTCTACCACTATCAGACCAATGGCTTGACAGAGAGCACGAATAGAACTCTTGTGAACATGATGTCCATGTACCACAAGAACTGGGATGGACTGCTGCCGTTCGTCACGTACGCATATAGTACCCCGCGGCATGAGACGACTAGATACAGCCTGTTTTTCCTCCTTTACGCTCGTCCACCGAGGTACACTTTAGACGCTATTTTTGCTTTCTTTAGTCAAAACGACGCTTGTATCGCGAAAACCCTCTGTCGGGCTGAGGAGGCTCGGCTCCTCACCCGATTGCGTATTCTAGCTTCAGAAGAGCGCTATAAATCCCGGTGTGATAGCCGACACCGCCAGGTCACCTACAATCCTGGTGACCTAGTGTGGTTAGGGACTCCGGTGCGGAAACGTGGACTGTGTCAAAAACTCCTCGCTGACAATGTTGGACCGTTTGTTGTGGCAGAGCGCCGTAGTGAGTTGATTTATAGGATTGCACGCCTAACTGCCTGTGTGAGACGGTCATCCAAGACCGAAGTCACACATATAGCACGCCTGAAGCCCTTTACTCAGCGACTCTCCAACTCACCTCTCGCCCGGAGGGCATCGTCAGATAGAGGAGCAATGTTAGTGGGTCTAATCTATAATGAAGGAGTAGCAGTGACAACAAAAAATTCACCGCCATATCCACGAAGTGAATGATGTTAGAGGAGCTTGCTCGAAGATGATCGCGTAACCCGCGAATGCTCCGTGCACATTCCTCTACCATCACATATAGACGTGACAACGTTGTTATACATACATTACATCCACAATGCTTATTAATGTATGGTTGGATGCACTATATACATTTTGATGAAGTATATATACATTTGGATGAACTATAAACATTATATATACACAAAAAAATGTTGTTTTACCAAGTTCAAACACATTCCTCTACCATTGTATATAAACGTGACAACGTTATATATGCATTACATAATGTTTATTAATGTAAGGCTGGAGGCTCTATATACATTTTGATGAAGTATATATACATTTCGATGAACTATAAACATTATATATACACAAGAGATGTTTTACCAAGTTCAAGAAGGGCGTTCCTCGATGAGTTCGGGGACTGGTTTCCCTTTAAAGATGATTGCTTTATGATGGATGAACTATATGCATTACAAAGTACAAGAAGGGCGTCCCTCGACGAGCTTGGGGACTCGTTTCCCTTTAAAGATGATTGCTTTATGATCAGTAAAGTATGTTGCCAAGGGATCATCGATGATGGGACGCAACGGAAAGTTCGAGAAGGCAACATCGATACAGGTGCCCCTGATGGTGGTGGGATGTTTGCAGTCGTACGATACGCATCAAATAGCGTAACGTGACATCATGTGTTGGCTGGTTATTGGCAAGGCGAGATCTCCCACGCTGCTGCTGCATTGCGAGCCCGTCGCGCTGCTGCCATTCATGCTGCGGAGCAGCAACGAAGAGTATTAGCTCCCGGCGAAGAGAAAGGAAGCCAGCGAAACGAGAGGTGCGGCCCTCGAGCAGTCGCGCTTGCGCCGAGCGTGGTGTGTGCCGCCTTGAGCGGCGGCGACATCTAGTGAGCATTCTTGAAATCACCAGAGAGCCACGGGACTCTCTCCTCCGCTCGGAGGAGAGAGGGTCGAGTCCGGCCGTGAGAGCGCAGCTGCGCTGAGCGTGGTGTGTGCCGCCGCGCCGACGGTCACATAGGTGAGGACAAGACGCGAGCATAAGAAGCTTGGCGAGCAAGCTCCTAAAACGGGTAGGAAGGAAAAGAGCGACGTGCCGAGTTCCTTACGAAGAAAGCTGTCTTACAAACCTCGTAACAAATCGTGCTCGACCAGCATGAGGAAGAGAAAGCCGAAGGGCCGAAGAACAGTAGGCCCAACGTACGGGCGTTGTTTCTCGTTTCTCTCTTTACAATAGCAGCTTCAGAAGAAATTGCCAACAAGAAGAGAGGGCAAAGACAACGTCCATAGATTGGTTAGATTAGAGGAGAGTAGATCCTTGAAACTCTTGGCGCACACCCACGCTGGGCGATTGGCCAAGAAACCTGTAGTTTTCAGGCTGTTCTATTTGCTGAATTCGTTCTCCTCTGCTTCGCTCTAGCCAATCGAGCGTGCGTGAGCGCCAGAGTCCCGTTTCGGCTTTTCGTCATTACAATACATTAATTCTTAGAAATATGTTCATGAGTTCCATAGACGTGCCTGGTCAGACAGACAAATAGGCAATGAACTTAATTTGATCCTGAGGAGCTTTCGCGGGAACCCCTATCAGGGACTCTCGGAAGCCGCTGGCCGCGTCCAGGTCGGGGCTGGGACACCGTGATGTTCCACCCTTTCTTGGGCCCTCTGGATTGCTTCGATTTCTGCCGGGAGCGATGGGCTCCGGAGTGCCTCTTCCCAGTCAGCTTCGCTGGATAGAGGGCCATTAGGTAACGCGGGGCATCGCCATAGCATGTACGCTAAGGAACAATTAATCTCATTACAGTCCGGACAGCTTGAATCAACGTCTCTGAGGATACGACTGAGAAAGCGCCGGGAGGGGGAGCAGCCCGTCTGGAGCATTCTAAGTGTAACTGACTCAGACCTATCTAACTTCGGGTGAGCAAGAAGATAGGCCCTTCTATAGAGCGGATAGGGAGAGGTGATTTCATGAAAAGTAAGCAGCGGATCGTTATGCTGGATTTCATCCGGTCCCCATGAAGCGTCCGTGGCGCCGCGGCGCCTTAGTTCTCGCGCACGGTCATGGGAAAGCTCTTGAGGTTAGGTCTGTGCTGATGAACGTCCGCACCAGGCCCGTAGCCAGGAATTTTTTTCGGGGGGGGGGGGGGGCAACTTCCTGAAATCCTTGACTACTTGAGAAAAACACGTATTTGCATTATTTATTTTCGGTAAAACACCATGCATCAAAAATTTTGACGTGCCACCCCCCCTTTGGCTACGGGCCTGGTCTGCACATATATGGGCGGAAAACCCAGAGATGATGTGAGTGCCAAGGTCTGTTCTTTCTTCTAGAAAGGAGGCAGCCTCTCGCGCTGTTACCCGATTCAAAAGCTTTGATGGCCTGGCTGCTCGTGAGTCTGTGAACATGTTGGTGCGCGAGCGGTCGGTCATGGCCAAGGCTATGTCGACCTATTCTGCAACTGCGCTCGTAGCTAACCTGACCGAGACCGAGGAGCGTAATTCCCCGTTGCCGTCAATGACTGCCAGCGCGAATGTGCTAGATTTGCCTGAAGCATTTTTTTTTGGTGCAGCACCCCATGCGGTTTCTATGTCTTAAAGATAACGTTGGAACAAAAAATGCCAGGCCTGCGCTGAAACCGCAGCACAGTCACAGCGAAAGGTGGAAGAGCGGTTTTTCTAGAGCCCGTTGTAAGCTCTCTTGGGGCTACTAATACAAGTACACTAGCAAGGTACCCACTACGCCAAAAATCACAATTTTTCTGAAGTTGGGAAGCACCTACTAAGCCATTATTCGTCATTCTGCGGAGAAGCGAGGTGCCAGCTACACGTCCGTAAGGCATTATGTGCACTTTGTTGACGCGACGAGTGATGACGATGAAGAATTATGGCTGGGCCCTTTGTAATGGGTTCGAAGCTTTAAACGGCCCACCAGTTATGTAATTTGCATTGGGTGACGCCCGGTCGCTATTTCCCTCTCCCGCCATGCTGTATAATATACGTTGACGTGGGAGAGAGAGAGGGGGGGTGCGAAGAACTTTACTGAGACCCCGAGGAAATGGATCATGCGCCAACGGGCTTCCTTGGCAACCAATAGAAGTGCACTTGCGAGGAACCCACTACGTTATAAATCACTGTAATTTTTGAAAAGTAGGGAAGCAAGCACTATGTCATTTTTCATCATTCTACGGAGAGCCGTTGTACCTGCTAAACGCATGTAAGGCATTATGCGCACTTTGTTGACGCTGTGCCTCATGACGATGAGGAATTATGGCAGAGGCCTTTGTAATGGGTTGGAAGCATTCAACAACCTACTCATTGCGCAATTCGCATTGTGTGGCGCCTGGTTACAGAATTCGCGTTGTGCGAAGCTTGGTGCTTATTTTACTCTTCTACAACGCTATATTGCATATGTTAATGTGGTTCCTTGCCCACATGAAGCCTGTATAGGGTCTCTTTGCAAAGCAGTGTCAAGCACCGGCATGGCTCAGAGGTTGAATACTGGGCTCCCGCCAGGTTCGAATCTCGTTCCATCTAGGAATTCTTTTCTTATTTCGTTTTTTTTTTTATTTCGAGCGATAGTGGTTAACGGCGGCGGCGGAGAACTACGGCCCCAAAAACGGCCGATGAAATGATCTCATAACAGCTTTCGCTGTAAAACATCTTAGGTATCGGAGTCCAGATTTCGGTCATTTGAAGATCAGTATCGAGAAGTTTCTCGAATGCTGATTAAAATCCGCTGCAGAAGTGACCCATATATATGAGACACGAAAAAGGCATCCATGCAAATGGCAGCGTTAGCAGTCATTGTGTTCAAAGTGCGCCCTCCATGCTATGATCTCCTTCACTATTCTGGCACTCGCGGCCCGCTAGCTGAAGTGTTCGATAGCCTTGTATGAAGTGATTGGAGATAGGGTGAATTTCAGTGTCTCCACACAACTGTGTGCTGAAGAAGTGATCGCATAGGACAGCTTCAGGTTTGATCTCTCCGAGTTTTCTCGAATTTCTCTGTGATTGCTGCAATCAGGGACAAGAACACTGCAGGACGTGGTCCCTTAAAATGGGGGACCAAAATCCCGCCCGGCTTTCGGGCGGCCCTGGACGGTCTCATCATGGAGCGCCTGACGTGAGTGCCCGCTTCGGCCCCAGCGTGGTTGCGATTGACGCTTCTGATGGCTCTTCCACCGAAGACATGGCCTCCGATAGTGATTTCACCGTTGTGTCAAGCCGCCGTCTGAAGAGAAAGATCAGAAGTACGTCGCCCACTGGTCGACAGGCACCGAAAAAGGCGATTAGCATGCGGTCCTTCACGATATCGTACGTGCCGACAACGACGACAGACATCCTGAACTCTCTCAATTAGGCAAACCTTGTCGGAGTATTTCGAACGCATCGCCCCTGGCCAAGTTGAGGAAATACGCATAAATACCCGCAAGAACATCCTGTCAGTCGAGGTTAATTCTAAAACTATACTGGACACGTTAAAGTCTATTGTTCAGTTAGGAAACATTCCAGTTCGCGCATTTTCAGCCTACGACAAGGAAACAACAACAGGCGTCATCTATGATTTGGACGAAGAGATTACAGACTGAAGTCTTGAGAAACTGCTTTCTTCTTCGTCTCCTGTACTTGGTTTTCACCGCTTTGGAATGTCGCGATCTGTGAAAGTAGTGTTCCAATCGGAATCGTTGCCTACACACGTCAAGGTTGGATATGTAAAGCATCCGATATGCCCTTACGTGCCGAGGCCTCTACAGTGTCATAAATGCATGAAATTCGGGCATGTCAGTGTTGTTTGTAAGGGCGTGGCAACAGTGCTCATCAAGTCGAAGAAAGAACACCGCAGGTCCAGTCTTCATGTCATCCTCGCATGCTTTTACCGGCAAGAAATGAAGACGCATGTGCTTCAGTGAATTTACAGTCGACGAACGGACAAGGCAACCACTCATTGGCCCCTAATACTTCGAAGATACAATGGCCTTCTTTATCATCAAGACCCACGTGTACGCCTTCAGCGTAAAATGCTGATGAACGCAGTGAGGAGAGAGACAGGATGGATAACACTGACGTCAAGAGTATGCTTAAACGTTTGATGGGTTCAGTGCGCAAGATCCTTGGCGGTCTAAACACTCCGGCTGTTAAGGCAGCTGTACAGCTACTTGAGGTGCTGGAGCCACTTCTGGTGGTTGTACAGTAGGCGTATATGGCATCGGTGTTCGAAGAGCGCATGCGTCAAACGTTTGTTATGCGATGGAATGCTCGTGGTTTACGTGGCCGTTTGTGTGATTTCAGACAGCGGGTGTTGAAGTACCAGTTTCCAGTGATTGTAATTTGCCAGCCAAACATGGATTCTACATTTCGTTTCTCTGGGTATGTCCAGCTTTGGTCTCGCAGTGATCAACCTGCAAGCAAAGTATTAGTTTGTATACGCCGCGATCTGACGTACGTAAGACACGACATCACGCCGCATACTACGAACGATTACGTATGCTTGACTTTAAAATATAAAAGGCGCAGGTTCTCAGTAGTTGGAGGATACATTCAAACAAGTGCGCAGATCGACTGCTCCCACCTTCGTCCATGCTTCAGATTGCAGAAGGCCCACACATTGTGATTCGTGACTTTAACGCTCATCATCCCCTCTGGGGTAGCACGGTGTAGTCATCAAATAGACTGGAGTTTATTCAGGACACATGTGAAAACTGGCTGTAAGCGCACAACTATACCATCCGAAGTTGAAGAGATTATTGCTTCTTCCCTGCGTGACACAAGAAGACAAGTTAACATACCGATGCAGCGATCAGCTATCGATTCACAATACGAGGCCCTTCGTGCTACCCGGCGCCACGCAGAACGGTGATACAGAAGAACAAGGTCGCCGTCATACCTCTCAGCCTGTCGTCAAGCTCAACGACACGTTCTACGGCACCTCGACAAGCTTGACAGGCATCGATGTAGGACATTCTGCGGATCTCTGGACCCAAGACAGCCTCTCTCTAAGATCTGGCGGATAGTACGAAGTCTGCAGTCATTTGCAGAACAAACAGCTATTCCGTGCCGTTGCTCTGCATCAGGGTCGGTGCGAAATGGAGGTAGCCAAGGCCTACTGTTGCCTTGTCGTGGACACTTCTGATACCAAGATTCATACTCTTATTACCACGCCCCCCCCCCCTGTGTGTTGATGAGCGCCTTGATGTACATTTTACAATGCAAGAACTGGAAGCTGCAATTTCAATCTCCCGACGCTCATCGGCTCCAGGGCCGGACGGAATCACGTACGCTGCGCTCTGCCATCTTGATACAGAAGCACGACAGATCCTGTTGTCCTACTACAACACCTCGTGGAAGTCGGGAAATGTTCCGGAGAACTGGAAGTGCAGTCGCATAGTCGCGCTGCTTAAACCGGGGAAGTGCCCTAATGAACTTTCATTCTACCGGCCTATCGCCTTAGCCAGTTGCGTTGGCAAAGTGATGGAAAGGATGGTCTTGTCGAGGTTAGAGTGGCTCTTCGAGAGCAATAATTGCTTTCCTGAATTCATGGATTGCTTTATGAGAGGCCGATCAGCCAATGGCAGTGTCATCAACTTGATCTCCGATGTTGAACAGGAAAGATGTCGACGCAGATTAGTGGCCGCAGTTTTTCTTGATATAAAGGGCGCCTACGACAATTTCTTGCATTATGCCAACCTTGATGCGCTCGAGGATTTAGACATCGGCGGCCGACTGTATGCATGGCTCGTGAGTTACCTAACTGGCTGTACCGTGTATATGTCGACAAGCGATGGAGATACCGATCGTTATAATATTCACCGCGGAGCTCCGCAAGGGGCTGTTCTCAGTCCGACCCACTTGAACATCACGTTGATTGGACTTGGCGCTGAACTTCCTGGCACGGTGAAGGTTAGTACAGTGAAACCTCGGTGATACGATCACAGCTCATACGAATTTCGGGGTGATACGAATATTTCGTTGGTCCCGGCCAAGGCCCATTGGCTTGCAATGTAATGGAGTACGGTTGTTGCGAACCGATTTTCACCCAGTGACTTTTGATACGAACGTACGCTACCGCCCAGATGCGAAGAGGTGCGGTCCGCGCTGTCGCGCAAGACGCGCCAAGCACGTGCGAGCGCGGGTTCGCAAGGGTGGGCATGAGAGCCGCACCGCCA
The DNA here is from genome assembly GCF_013339695.2 of Rhipicephalus sanguineus. Taxonomy (NCBI): domain Eukaryota; kingdom Metazoa; phylum Arthropoda; class Arachnida; order Ixodida; family Ixodidae; genus Rhipicephalus; species Rhipicephalus sanguineus. The sequence goes on along the minus strand of NC_051183.1, from coordinate 83,414,801 downwards.
AATCCTAAGAATCATGGTGTAAGAAAAACACTTTTCTTGCGGTCAGAATAAACCTTCAAAAACATGTCACGACCTCCAAGATTGTGTGCGCGAATCTTTGAGGTTCTTATGTGCTTCCGCGTACATTCGCGTTTAGGTAACAGAGGACATTGTACGGCCATGCTTGTTTTTTCTAACGCGTCGATGCGGGCTGCTGTCGTTGTACTGTGTTTACACGTGCCTGCCTCGTGAATCCGACCTCCAATGAAAGGTGGACGAGGACCGAAAGAAGGCGAGGACGGTCTTGGCGAAGGAGTCAGGCCTCACATCGTCAACGTGAGCGACCGTTGAGGTCGCCATTGTGCGGGCACGGCCGTAAATCTCCCAAAAAACACCCCCAACACCTCCGTGATAACAAAATCATAACACAGGACCGTGGTTCTGTAATTTTGTGGCCTTGATCCATCGCGTCAAAGCGCTTCTTTCGTTAGTTTCGCTGCAGTAATCCGGTGTCATGCAAAAAAGCATACTAAAATTTAGAAGTGGCTACTGCTGTCGCGGGTCACAGCGCACCTGGTTCATTAAATACGCGCGTACTGGCCGTATATTTACGAATGCTGATATGAATGCCGACATCTAAAAACTTAACTGACAATTGCTGCGGCCCTGAAAAACAAATGAAAATGTGCGTAGCATTCTTTTGTCGCATGCTAATTTTCCATGCTTCCTGGTGATACGAATTAGGGATGATGCCAATATTTTTGGTAGTCCCGTGAGATTCGTATCACCGAGGTTTCACTATGCTGACGACATCTGCATATGGGCGTCTGGAGCTACACGTCCCCAATTGCGTGCTCGACTGCAACGCGCAGTGACCATCACAGCAAGGTACCTACGACGTCAAGGTCTCGCACTCTCAACTGAAAAATGCGCATTGCTAGCATTTACGCGCAAATAAATGACGAGGTACCCTATAATCGTGAATGGAACCGAGATTCCTGCGGTCGCGCAACACAAATTCCTTGGTGTCATCATTGACCGGTGTCTATCGTGGTCAAAACACGTCGCTGCTATGAAGTCAAAGCTGAAAAGTTTTCTCCACATTCTTCGGTTCTTGGCTGGAGCAAGATGGGGTCGGTCAGAGGCTGCTCTCCTACAACTGTACCAATCTTTATTCGTAGGATACTTACGATACAGCATGCCCGTGCTCTTAAACATGAAACCTAGTTGTGTGCGCACGCTAGAAAGCATCCAAACTCAAGGTTTGCGCACATGCTTGGGCCTGCCACGCTGCACATCAACCAATGGAACTATCGCCGAAGCTAGGGCTTGTCCCATGAATGTATATAGGCTCTGCGAGCCCCTTCGAGTCCATGTTCGCTTGCTGACCCGACACAGGCAACATCCCCTATCAGCACTCCGTGATACCCACCCAGACTGCTGTTATTCAAGTGCTCCATCGCGGCACGAGAACACTATGCCATCAAGATTCTCTCCAACATCTATTCCTGTGACACCTCCGTGGGTTCTGCCTAGACCGCTTGTTAGGCTTAGATACCTGGGATTACGAAGTCCCTGGTACCATCTATTGGCCTAAAACAACTTACCCTCCTGCACATTTATACAATGTATGGCGGTGCGGCACACGTATACACTGATGGATCTACCACCTCATGTGCTTCCGCCGCAGCCTTTGTCATTCCGCAAATGACCGTCGCTAGAAGTCTCAAGTTGCACCACAAGACCACTTCAACTGCTGCGGATCTTGTTGCTATTCGGGAAGCAATACGATTCACTTCCGCAGAGCCCGCTCGAAGATGGACGGTATTCTGTGATGCCAAAGCTGCTCTCCAAACCATCGATTGCATCATGAGACAAGGCCCGTATCATACTTTATTGATAGAAATTGCAGAGATTCTTGGCAATGCTATGAAAAATTGACATCATGTAGCATTCCAGTGGATACCTGCTCACTGTGGAGTGATGGGAAATGAAAAGGGAGACGCCGGAGCTAAAACAGCTTTACATAATGCCCCGGAAGTGTGCATTGCGTTTTTGCGAACAGACACTAACGCCATCCTTCGGCAAGTAATGCGCAACTCCACGTTGGAGCACTGGAACAAACCAGAACGCCGGCACAAGCGGCTTCATAAATGGGACCCAGAAATGAAGTTTCGTATGCCTCACAAGCTCATGCGAAAGATGACATGCATGATTCACCGCATTCGTCTTGGTGTGGCATTCACTAGACGCTGTGCCCACTTGATCGGCTGCAGTGACACAGGTCCCGATTGTGGTCATTGTCGGATACCAGAGACACTTGAACATATATTTTGCGCCTTCCCAGAGTACGCACGAGAACGACAGAAAATGACCTCATCGATTGGGAAATATCATAGTAGGCCATTAACCGATGAAGTTGTGTTAGGTCCTGCACCTGACGTCAGCAGCACAAGTGTGGTTATAGAAGCAGTCGTAACCTTCTTACAAGCCACTGGACTGGATGCACGTCTTTAGATTTGCCCCAGTATCACGAACTATATTCTCATCTCCCTGCCTTACCATCGTCATTCACCACTCTTTCGCTCCCCTGTCCCGTCTCCCCAGTGTAGAGTAGCAGGCCAGAGCAAACTATAGCTCAGGCTTACCTCTCTGCCTTTCTGTAAATAAAGTTTCTCTCTCTCTCTCGGCATAGCTAATCGGTACCCGCTTCATTATGCTGATGTCTTCCGATTCGAAAACATAGTTATAAACGCCGCTGACATCTCATTTCTTCACCCGGAAGCTACACCACGAGAGTCGTCGAGAAGGATCGCGTATGTTCGTTGGTCAACAGAATGAAGAATGGTATCTCACCTTTAAGATGCTATACTGTGGGCAAATCCTAGAGCTCACTCAGGCAATTATGAGACATTCTCCTTTGCAGGCGAGTAATTAGCCTCGCCCCACCTAGATCTGCCAGTAACCTTCAACGCCACTACCTGTATCCAGAATGATGTTCCTACCTTAAGTACCGTCCCTGAGTTGTTCATTGCCGGGTGCTAAATGGAAGCGTTGTGCATGAAAGGATACCTGATGCATATTCTTTTAAACTAATGACATCTAATTCTTTAAAAAGGGAGTCCGTAGTAGAATATTTTGAAAAGCCAACAAAAATCTACCATTATAGGAGCACAGCCAAAGAAAACAACGGGTGGGATTAACAGCAAGCGCTCAAATTATGGTAGCGAGCATGTGTTCGCACGGTGGGGGTCCTCTAGCAATTGAGCCATACCCGGCAAACTGTCCCTCTTTATAAGCAAGGTAACATTTTTGTCATGCCATTCTGTGCTGAGCTTTTGGAGTGGTTCTAAAACAATCCGTATGCGATGAATATTCTGCACAAATTTCAGAAGAGATAACTACGTCATTATTATATATGTGAACATAGTTTACGCATCAGGCCAGCGAAAGCAGTGCCCAACGTTCGCTGAAATGTTATTGCAACTGAAGCCAAGCCAAAAGAAAATGCTCTATTTTGTAGACACCACTTTTACTGGGGTCTCACTTGTCTTTTTCAATGTCGGGGAGCGCGATTTTTGAACTAATCAGAAGAAACGCTGCCGTAGACTTTCTATCTAGTTGCTTTGTGTGGCAGCGGGTACAATTTCTTCTAGAGCCCTGTTGTTCAGCTTCCTGCGGCGAACGTCAAAAGATATTGTGAGATCGGTTAGAGACTACCCTCAGCTTTCGGATAGTTTTAGAAAGCCATCACTAAACACCTTTCGGGCTTGCGTACGAACCCCTCCGCGTTCTTTGTCCCCAAGTGATTGGACTATGTGCATGAGGTGTGCGTCATTGCATGTAATGAACCTTGTTTTTTATAGAAATGTAGCGTACCTTACGTCATTTTGCAAAGCTCACGCTGAAGCTAAGTAAGAGGTCGCACAGTTTTGTGTAAACTGTTATTAAGGCGCAAACTAGATGTGCATGTAATTCCTGTTGTTTTCAACGTTATTGTATTTTTACAACTACTTTCCTTGCACTGACCTTTTGCGAAACTTCTTGCGCGCCTTCTCATTCCACCGTAATATCTTCAGCTCCAGCTCGACCTCCCCATGGTCGGCCCGCACCACCTCCAAGTACGTATCACATTCCACAAGTTTAATGGTCGAAAACAGCACACTAGACAATAAATCACATTAGGTTTCGCGTTATCTTCTCAAGAAGATTTGATAACCCATAAAGCATGGCATAAATAAAATAAAGCAAGTTTCTGTATTTTCAAACGTGAAGCTGTACGTAAGTGTCACGCTTCTTTACAAATATTAACGCATTTTGCCACAGTTAAGCATTAGAACACATTAATTATAAGAACTCTCAATACAGCAAACACAGTGTGCTCGAAACATTCACTTGATCCAATTTACTCGAATTGTAGACTGATTAGCTTAGTTTCAATCAAATTTTTGGTAGTCGGTGAGCCAGGAGGTGCCAATAGATGTAACTAGTCACTTAGTTGCACTATCGGTTTGCTGCTCATACTGAGGTATTGAAGCCCCAACTGCTGACTGCGTTTAACGGTAAATCTAAACTTAATATGTCGTACGCGCGATGTGTATAGCGGCGCCGGATCCCAGTTCACGGCGTCGTCAAAAACAGACGTTCATATAAGGTACAATTCACGAACTGAAAACAAATCAAATTCCACTAGTCGCAGTATTTACTAAAACCTCCACTCAAACTAATTATCTTCTTTGATACGTGTAATCAATAACAAACACGAAACGCGGATCACCTTGCAGTGAATATTACGTCCTGTTCCTTAAATTGCTTAGGAACATATAATATCTCCCCCACAACACACAGCACGCAAAACACGTATAATACACATTTCCTCTCGGAAAGCCCATGCATATAGCAACAGGCGTAAAATGCCGAAACGATAAATTTACAGCGTACAGTTTGGAAACAGGGAAAGTGGTGTTACATCGGTGATTAGTCTAAGCTGCAGAGCACTTCAACGTGATAGACATTTATTTTGTTTCCAAAATGAAAGAGGTAGAGCAGAACACATTGGAAGCCTTCACACAAAGGGCTTCTACAGCATGATTACATTTCAATTTGGAACTGACCACAGAAGGCGCAACGCTCAAGGATAATTTGCTTGTATCTAATTTTTGCTGTTCACCTATCTCAGGGCTATCAAATGACTATAGAGTTCTGAGATATCTTGTCGCCCACTCCCCATCCCTCGCGGACATTCATGTGTTCTTTGGTATACGGATATTACTTGACAGCGCCCTAGCAAGCACACAATAACTGCGCTGGTCCCAGAGTTAACCAATAGCTGGGCATTCTCCTAAACCTTGCCCAATATTGAAGCCTCCTACTCCCAAGCATGCTATTCTTCACGAATTGAAGTTGATTCCCCTCTTTGCTATGTATATTATCATGCGTACAGATATTAAGGCTTTCTCATATTTGCTTGCTCATTTATGCTAACAAGTCTGATACATGTTTAAACGATCCTGCAGTATGATAGATTTGATAGGTGTACGTTATGGTGTATGATATTTTAGTTTCCTTCTTGCTCATTTTATGATTTCATGCCTTACTGCTTACATTACAGGAGTGCAGTCGCTAGGAATAAAGCCCTCTGGGAGTACGTACCTTTCATATATACTAACCTGTAGAAAAGCATCATCATTGCATGTTATGCACCTATTTTGGACAATTGCATGTGAATACCGCGGAGGAGTGATCATGGGTAAATGTTTCTAATTCGCGGCATATTTGTGGCTTTCATGATGCATGTTGTGGAACCTGTAAGCCGTGTGTTATATTCCGCTTATTTCGAAACGCTGATAATATTATTTGGGTACACGAGATAGTGTAAAGAAAAAAATTTGAAATTGCCATACTGCAAAGATTTAGAATGCATAACACAAGAAACTTAGAGCCACTGCAATCTATATGATGTCAACTTATTACCACGCGGTTGTGACGGTGAAGAACAGAAATCCTAAGCCGGTAAAGACAAAATCAAACATTAGAGCAAGGTGCGCTCAAATAAAAGGGTGTAATAATCAAGCAGGAAAAATAACAGCGAGTACTACGTGAAAGACACCGTCTCTACGCCATCTCTTACCTCTTCGTCAGCGCAGTGCTTTGTCTTTTGTACTTGAGTAGGCGTATGCGACAAACTACACCGAATGGCCAGGTCCGTTTCTTTTTGACAAATATTTAAAGATGTCTGAAATAACAGGAGCACGTTTTTATAAAAAGCATAATGCTGCAGATACGCCCTTTTGGTTTTTGAGCATTATGAACGATCTTATGCAGATTTTGTTGTAATTGCTCGAGAGCTGGTCACCTAAGATGGCGCATATTTAAACTTTGGGTGCTGGTTTTAGTTCAGCACAGTGCGAAATTGGGCGAGTTGGCGAGCATTTTTCATACCGTAAGGGGGAACACGCGCAGTCTCCGAAATTTAGTGCAATGGCATGAGAATACAACCCCGCGCTTAACTTCCGACGATGTATTGCAGAACCTTTTAACATTTATCCGCGCCAAGATCAGGGTTGTATAAAGGAAGATACACCCTCGAACACAAAAGATATAAGGAAAATCAATATTACAATAACTTCTACAAGGTGTACTTGCACAACCCGGGCGTCAAAGACAGGCCATATCTCGCATCAAGTCTTGCCCTAAGCTAATCGTTACACTCATTACATAGGTTATTCAATAATGACAAGTAGTAATATTGCACTTTTTCAAAACACTACCTCGCGCTTATTCCATCGAACACATAGTTAACTGATCCATCTCTCCATTTTTTTGTTAGTATAAAATACGTCTACTGTTTCTCTACTCAGCTGATCCTTATAGTCAGAAACGACTGTAGTGTCATCACAGAACTTTTGCGTTCAAAACAAGGCCTGTGACTGCGTAATTACGTTGAGGTAGGCTTTCTTTAGCACGTCGACCCTTCTGGGCAATATGCCTTCCAACACAGTAAGTGTAACCAGTATATAATGGATGACCTACGCCCGGCAAAAACAGGCACATGTTTACCGTGAATTTCTTCCTAGTTTTGTTTACCGGAGTTCCTGTTTGATAAACAGAGGTTTTGTTGTAAGCGGCTGATGCAGGGTTTCCTGAAAATAAGTGGCCTGGCATGACTGGAAAACAGCATTCCTTGTCTGATAACAGACGTTAACGCATTCTCTCCACACAATTACTCAGTAGAGGTTGCGTCAGACATGAATTCATCATTTGTGCATTCGAATTCCTATTGATTATTGCGTTGTCGAAAGCACGAAAGGACACCCTTGCCCAGTAAACGTTCTAGCGGTACAGAACAGGATGCCTAAGGTCTAATGGAAGTTTCAGTTTAGGCATGAATAGGTATACCAGCCATGCAATCACGGTATGTATATTTTTAATTTACCGTTGATATGCTCTTTTATTCTTCTATCAACAGAGTAGTAGCGTTGGCCTCACCGCCAGAGTGCTCTACCGGGGAACTGACAAGTGGGAACGTTTCTGTGTGCAAGGACCGGAAGCCAAAAGAGTTCGCAAGACGCGAATCGTGGCATTATATGACTTTCACGTCCACGGCCATGGTAGCGTCAGATGAATACAGCCAATAGACATTGCAGCTGTGTGCTTACCTTCAATGTAGACCAGGAGTACAGGTTCTGGGACACGACCGGTGAACCTGATGGCGTTAGACACCCAAGCAGGTGTTCATGGAACGATAATTGGTTATACGACAAAAAGGAACAACAGCAAAATAAGTGAACCACGGCATTAAGCATACCTCCATGAAATTGTCTACTGTGGCTGTCCCATTCGAAACTTTCTACCACTTTCGGGACTGCTTTGAGTCTGTATGAGATCCTGTGTACGTACAGTGCATGTCTTTGCTTCAGGACATTATGGAAACTACTCGTCTGTTCTTCGCTATGAATGTTTCAATAAAACATTTTGAGCAATCTTTAAGTGTCCAATTGTAATCGTGAAAGTGTACACTTTTCCTATATGCATGCACGCATCATTCACTTCTAGGCTTTCTAATTTTCATTACGTTGCCTAGTTATAATTGCCTGCCACGTAAGAAGTGCGGGATTGTTTAAATTCACGTAGCCTTACCAAGACACCAGTGCTTCGAGCTCGAAGCTACATGTCCAATAGAAACTCTACAAGAGCACAAAAGGGTCAGCCGTGATCTGAAACCTTGCGATGGTAAGAGCGGCAGCGTGGCTCGGGCGTTGGCGAGTGCTCAATCGCCTAGTGCAAAGACTACAAGGACGCAGGTTCAGAAGAAGAACCGCCGGCTGAGTAAACGAATGTTGTCTCTAGTCTCTCTTTGCACTGGGTACAAAAAAAGTCAACCAGATCCGCTTCGAAGACACCTATGAAACATCGAAGGTGGTGGCGTTCCCTTCGTCAGGATAACACATTTCTATATTTTGGAAGTCTTTCAGATATTTTTATAACGTATCTTTATCAAACGCTCTTAGTTAAGCTTTGAGGCGGTAGTATAGCCACCACATTTTATAGACAAAGTACCACGTGACAGTGTGTTACTGTGGTAATGCGTACGTCATTTGTTGGGCTAGCTCTTCCCTTCTTCCTTTTTAGTAGATGTGTGTTATGGGATTTCCCCAATTTTTGTGGCACATACGCGTCTATGGTTATGACAGTTTTCTGATAGGCCGCACATATTTCGCTGGCACATAATCGTTTGTTGGGCTAACCCTTGCCTTCATTTTTAGTGAAGCAGTGGTGATTAGGGCGATTCACGCCATGTCTGTTGTGCATATGCGTTTATGATGTCCACAAGCGTTACCACATATCGCGGACATGAAATAATTGACCAAGAGCAGCTTCACTGATAAAAGGAAAATGCTAGCACATATGCACTTGTATCAATAAACGAGGACGACAAAAGAAGTGTAATGAGCACTTAACTGGGTAATAAAAATAGTGAATATATCGACCAAATTTCACTATAACGCTTTTAACAGAGGCCAGTTATAAATTGCAAGGAAAATAAATTATGACATATGCATGTCCGGGCCACAGGTGCAAACCCATGCACCGTATGGCAAAGGCAAATTCGTCTCGAAGGAAGCTGGCGGGTCGTCTTGAGGTGGATGCCAGTATACCCCGGAATCATGACCTGAACACTTAGTTCGAGAAGGCAGAACCACTGCCAGTTCTTGGTTTCTGAATCTGATTTTTCGTCTCTTGCGAGAAGTGATCATTCGCATTTGCAGACCACATCAAGTTAGGCAGCTGAGGCTGTACTGAAAGACTAATTTTTCGACTTCATCTAGACTTGACTTCAGTTACACCTTCTAGAATGCCTAGCCGTACTCAAGCCTATATCAGCGGTAGCAAGCGCAGCAATCCCCGCTGGTTTGCGAATATGTAGCTGTGTACTGCACAAGATTGTGTGGTACCAATGGACTTGAGGATGGACTCGAGTTCGTAAAGAACTTTCTCTGGTACGAGCTAAACATGTCATCGGGAAAATTTTTACTGTAAAATTTAGGTGGATCCCTCCCCATGTGCCGTTTGAAGGCAATGATAAGGCTGATCCTATTGCGCATGAAGCGTGGATGCATGTCCCAAAAGAGCTCCCAAGGTTTATCAGAACTACAAAGACCTAATCGGCAGTAACATCAGGGTGATCCGCAAAATTACACACACGCATGCCCGATGGATACATTTTCTCGCGAACAAACGATGCTACGGTACCGCATCACAACTGACTCCGTATACCATTTGCCTTGCTAATTCTAGACTTGGTGATGCGCTTCCCCGCTATGTGCCTTCTGCGATGATACTGACGTCATCGTATTTGCCTTTGCCCGCAGTAGTAAGAAGCGTTGTCCGCAGCCTCCAAAATGGTGGTCCTAAACAAGGGAGGTTTGAGGATGTCGTTTTTCGTGAAAGGCCCTAGGCAACAAGAAGGCGTGTGCAATAAATTATGGTTGTCTTCTTGTGAGGCACGGAACTGGTTATCACGTGGTGACACACCCACAAAATTTATGAGTTGTTCAGACGGAATAATTGCCGACGATACGGGCCAGGCCCTGCCTGCTGCAACACCAGAAGCACCACAACGACTTACATTTAAATATCTTCTTCTCCTTAATGTCTTCCATTCAGCAAATGAAGGCCCTCGTGAAGATCCAGTCACGTTCGCTGAAGTTTGTCGACGCTTCTCTTATAATTTGGCGGCGCCCCTTAAGTCGTTACCAGTGCCTGGTACAATGGAAGCGTGTGCCTAAATATGCACCATACACACACGCACCCACTCTTCCTAATGGTGGTGGTGGTTGTGAAAACGTTTTAGGTTTTAGGACGGAGAGGAGATGAGCTGCGACACGCCTGTATTGGACAGGCAGCATCTACTACTTTTTGACAAGCGCGCATAGAACCACTACGACATGGCCTTTCAATGACACATTTATTGACGTTTCAAATGTTTATCTCAAAGTGTGAGAAAAGGCATCCCATGTATGATCATATAATCAACTGATCTTCGTACAATTGTATTAGAGCCTGAGAACGCTTTCGATTTATTGTGCCGGCCTCTACATATCTGGTAAACCGAACTTGATCTATTAAGAATCTTGCTGGAACAACAATGACTCACTCACAAAACCACATTTCCATATACCAGCTTTACATTTCATATTGCAGATATGACTCATTCGGAGCTTCGAAGCAAAATGTAATTTCTGGTTCAGAATACATCAAGGTGTTACTATTCAGAAGGACGTTTTGCTGGGCGAGTTGGTAATATTCCATTATAATGTGTTACTATTCGCACCACACATCGTTCTCTTTCTAATTGGACTGCTCCGCCTACAAGTTTAGTGTAAACTTCTATGCTCTCCACAGCATTTAACACATCCTTTGAAGGTGGTCACACTACTGCTTCTAGTGACTGCAGGGTGTTTGCTTGATTATCGGCTGCTTTGAAGCAAGAGGTAAGTATACAATAACATGAATACGTACCAACTAAAACCAACTATGTTATTCTAATGGGTAAGTATAGTAGGTTTAGCAATGCATTTTGATGGCTATCACTGGTGCTCTTTTTACAGCGTACATGTCATAAGCTCACTAAAACAGCCTATTTTTGGGGCTTTATCGCCCGCCACCGCCACCGAAGCTGCCGCCAGTATCAATTGCAGTTATTGGGCATCTTACGAAGAAAAAATCGAGACTACCACAAAGACACTCAAGAGGGTGCAGCTGCTTTTGAAAAAAAGCTAATAGAAGTGTCTTGTTTTGCATATAGTTTCGTAAGCAGCGTAGAATAAGCATGCAACATGAATGGCATAACGAGTGGGTGGTTAAAAGCTGCCCACCTGTTCCAAAGAGCTCAGCCTTATGTCATCATCATCATCAGTCACAGCATCAACAGCATGCAGCTGCACAGGTTCACATGTCATGATGTCGTTGCTAAGACACCAGGGCTCCTATATCGGTCCTTCTCGGTACTAAGAAATTGCGGAAGCGACGGAAAGTGCGTGGCCTGTTTGCAATATTGCAAGGTACAGATATGTCCCGCAGTAAACTCCGAATTAGTCGTCGAGCCAAATATATGAGAAAAGTGCGCCGCGGAACCATACGAACGCACGGCTCAACCGCAGCTGATATGATGGGCCCCGCTAAAATATTTGACGCATGAAAGGGTGAGGTGTCAAATGCCACAATAGGGATTGTAGCATGATTTATTGAGACGGCGAATAGTCATTCATCGACACTATTATTTACGAGATAGTCAGTGGTATATATCATATCATCCCCTGGTACGTTTCGTTAAAAGGAAGTGACGCAAACTAATGAATGATCTCTTTTTGCTCTAGAACGTATCCTGCACTGTCAACTGTTGACACGATAGCAAATACTGGTACGAGCAACACTTGTTCAAAGATGGAAAGTGAACGTTCAAGTAGGAGGAGCTTTAGATGAAGACCAGCGTAAAAACTCCAGTTCCAGTATTTGCTGAATGCACATCAATTCCTTGTCTGCAAAAAAAAAATCACAGCATATCCACGGGGTGAATGATGATGAGTGGGGCGAAGCTACGGAGGGAATCATCTGTAAACCGTGAAACTCTTCCGTGAAATGCGCCCAGTACATAATATAAAGAGTGTGAAACATCGTGTATATATTAAACATCAAACATTTATTGTACTGTTGGTTTACGTGGTCCCTTCATTATCACTTGTGATCGGTGAAATGCAAGGAAGAAGTCCGCTCCCGAGCGAAAGAGCGCCAAGAGCGACCGCATTCGCCGCTCGCCCTGTGCGAATTAAAGGCAAGGCTAGAGGGAAGACAGGACGCGCGTTCCACGACGCGAGGTCGGTAGCATGCCCAACGAAAGCCAACGGAACGCGATCGTGCAAGTGCTCCGGCTTCGCATCGCCTCATGGTTCCATTTAGCGTCCCAAAACCAAACATATTGCTCAAGGTGTGCCTTGCGTTTTTCGTAGAAATAATTTCTTTATCATGTACATTAAGACGAAAAGTTGAAAGCTCACTAGAGTGTATCGCCCGCAAAGTATGTCTTTTAGTGTGATTTAACTCTCGTACGGCAGGGTCCTCGCGCCGTTGCCGGTCCACCTCGCCCGTTGACGATCGGGCGAGGTGGCTAAATACAACTACTACACTTTAAGAAAAACATCTGGCGTTCTTTCGTTCTGCTTTTACAAAACATCTGGCGTCTTTCGTTGGTTTATTTCATCAATCAACGGCGTTTTGAACAAAATTTTTATTGTTTAATCACGCACAGGAGAAATCTCACCAGGCACTACCTTGGAGGTAAACAATGGCTGCTAATGGCAATGAGAGACAGAAGAAGTCGGCTTTTAGCTAACACTTACACTTCTACTTCTACTAACGTTTCCTACTGGAACATGCCAATGGCTGCTAATGGGGAATGAGAGACAGAAGAATTCGGCTTTTAGTTAACGCGCACGCTGCGAACTTTTTATTGTTCAACAACGCACAGGAGAAATCTCCCACCGGCACCACCTTGGAGGTCAAAGCGTAAGACTTGTTACTCACTACTACGACCACGACGAGGGACGAACGGGTGCCGCCTTAAGGAGCTTCGCCCCTAAAATGAACACCCAGATGCTGTAGCCGTGGAGCAATCCATGAAACTCATGTCAAAGCCTGGGCTTCCTTGTTTCCGCCAGCAATGAAGCAGAGATACTTTATTGAAATGCTTGAGACAAGAAAAATTCAAATAGCACTGCCACAAGTGTGGCACCTAGTGTGGCAAATAAATGGGACATTTCTCTCCTCAGTATTAGAACGTTCAGTCAATAAAATCTTGATTCATACAAAAATACGCCGTGGCGGATAGTCATTTTTCATCTTTATGTACCTGTGGGATGCGGAGTCGGTGAAGGACGGATCCCAACATAAAACAAAACGATGTTTATTAACGTAATAGCAGCAGCAGAGCAAGCATGCCGATGCTGCGCTTCGGAAGGTTAGAGAAACAAAACATGCAACCAAGCTTGGTAGCTTGGGTTATATAGCCAGTAGTGGTGACGTAAGCCTCCGACGAAACTGCGTGGCGCTGTCTTTTATCGGAAGCGTGTTGAAGCAAGTAGCTGTGTCACGCCGGGCTAATCAGTGACGAGACGGAGGCTGCGTAGGTCTGTGCGCAGTGGTCGCCACATACCTATTCCAAATAGGTACATAATAGGTCACTTACGAAATGGGTTGAACACAATGATCTTGAAAACATTTTTACACGTGGAGAAAACGCATCCATGTTCTGTCTTATTTAGCATGTCTACGTACGGATAGTTGAGTTTGCAAAGCGCAGGTAGCGATGATGCTTGCAAGTTTCGGGAACAACCCTGGTAAGATGAGTGTAGTAAACACCGTCTCATTGATGCCGATCCCTGGTCGTATCCCGAATAATGCGTTGGTCGTGCGTCATGTCGTCGAGAAAGGAACATCGGTGCTATCTCAGCTGGTTGACTCGACAATCTCATACGCCTGACATGGCCGACAGTGAGGATACAACTGATGCTTGTTCGTGAGGTTGGCTGAAGGCGTTAAATGCGCCAGCATTTGGTTCGGCGTGCACCGATTTGTTGTGTCCTTAGAGTTGTTCGCGAACAATTTGCCTTGCAATTGCCTCTAGAACGAATCGGAAACTGTAGCTGTGCTCAACGCTTACACGCTTTGCAACATTCGCTAACTTGCCGAACTTAGGCGTGAAGTTCTCAAATATGCTACAATGTTTGATGATCTCACCGACACAGGCGAAACTCTCCTTGACGAATAGTAGCTGTACACAACCTCAGCAGCACCTTTCAGGTGGCTCCTAACATTGTCCTCTTCGGACACTCGAGGATTCACCGTCTCATACAACTCGAGGATCGTCTCTATGTACGTAGTACATGCCTCCCCTGGCTCTTGAGCACGCTGAAGCAATATCTGTTCTGCCTACTTATTTTTTTGGCTGTGGAATCTGCCAAGCACTCTGGGATTTCAGTAGCGAAGCGGACCCAGGTTGTTAAAAATTACTCGTAGTTCTCGAACCACACCAGTACAGTGTCTGTCAAGAAGAGAACGACGTGCTTTCGCTGAGGCGTGGAGTTCTAGCCGTTGCATTGCTCACACGCTTGTGGTGGGTGAGCTGCTTCTCCCCGTCATCGCCAGGTTTTCCTGAGAAATCGCCTAGCTCCATATAATGTATCCAGATGTCGGTTGTCCACATTGGAACAGTCGGAAAGGACTGTAGGTCGCCGGTGTTCGACATCGGGATACCGTGTAGTGTCGGAGGCAGTCGAGCGAGGCGTCCGCTTAGGCGTAGATCTAGCGGCAGCGGCTGCGTCGTCTCGGTCAAAATATTCCATACCTCAGCCACAAAAATGTTACATTTAATTGAATTATCTTTATTTACAGGTTGAGGTTGATGGTAAAATAATCATGGCGTCTGTACACTGCACCAGATCACTTCTTCTTCCCTTTGCTCGATTCATACCCCTTGTAACATATGAAGTAACGATACAACGATATTTCATGTGCTGTGGGTTTATAAAATGACTCGCTAAAGCTGACTGGCCTGAGGAATGTGTCTCGTCTAAATGCCATCACATTGCGCGAGATAAGTTTGATTTATCGTTCGGCGCGAATATCAAATAACAACGTTTATTTCTGACCTAAACAAGAAATAACGAAACATTTCAGCTTGGGAGTACACAGATTCCAAGAAGGAACTTTCGCTTACATAACTTCCTTAAATAGCCTCAGAGAAATATATGCGATTGTCATTTGCATGATGGCGCTGTTGTAACCGAAGTAGAATGTAGGGAATGCTCGCATTAAAAGAACATCCTGTTAGCCCAGGTGTGAAGCGAACGTTAAAACTTTACTTAAAGCAAAACCATCCGATCTGCAGATCACTCTTCACATTCTAGGAACGCTTTACACGCACGCAATACATTCTTCAGTTCACGTTACATTATACGCCAGAACTTTTTATTTAAAAAGAAAGCATCATTTCTCAGTCCGACGTAACAAGTCAGAATCCTGTGCTGATGAAGGCTTAGCTGTTCTTGCATATTCACAAGAACGATAGGCGAATGATGTGAGATAGAGAGGCGTGCAGTGTAAAACGACGCTAATATTCGCTTTCATCAAATGTTTTCTGTGTGAGGACATAAGTAGGAACCTGCGAGCGTAATTATATATTGAATTACTTTCCAGGTAACGAATAAGGATGCGGGTGCTTTGTCAAAACATCATCTTCTTGCTGGGATTAGTTTGTCTCATGTCCCTTTTACAACAAGGCCCGATGCACGTTGATGCTATATTTGGTACGTACTTTGTTTTTCTGTTTTTGCACCTTAAACGCAAATTGAAGAAGTATTTGCATTTGAAATTAAGGCACCGTGAGGTACATATACGGTGCACAGAATAACGAGGACGTAAACTCACGGACGTATTTTGGACCCGAAGATACTGACTTTTGCACACTTTGTTATTAGTACGGAGCAGCCAACATATATACAGACCTAGGCGTGCGCATGATTCTTCATTACGGGAGCCAATATTGACTGCAACCCCTCCCACACCCACACCTTGGTCGAGTCCGAGAGCAGACATGCTTCGCCTGTCTTCTTCCGTCTGATAGCCGCAAACTCCATAATGCGATCAGCACATCTAACTCGCTGCCGTCCTCGAAAGCGTTTCCCATCTATTGGTGTTGATTCCTTTGCTCCAACTAACTACTTGTTGTCATTGCTACCTTTAAGTGGGTTCACCCAAGTGTATATATTTCGCCTAATGTAAGCTAGAAAATCAACTAACCCTATTTGTTTTCTGATCCATTATACATTTTCTCATTCATTAAAGTTACAACTTTAATTTTCCGCGCAATTCCGTAATGTATTGTCTTTAAAGGCAAAGTCCAGCGTGTTTCAATAGGGTATGGCGGGGCAAACAGAACAAACAAACGATTTTTGGATTTCATTAGTAAAAAAGATATTAGTTTCACCGCAAGGAAGAAGCAATAGATGCCATAGCATAAAATGTTAACGTTATACGAACTTAGGCTTTCAACGAACTCATTTAACGCGATAGCGTTAAAGAGCTCGTTTCGCAGAAATTCCGGCGCGAAAAATTAGGTATCGCAAGAATAATACACACTCTGTGGAGCAAAACTGCACAGACGAGCGCAGAAACACAAAAAGTCATTCAAAAACAGTGCCAAAAGCCGCGCCTTCTGCGAGTGCCAGGGTTTGTTGACATGATCCTTTCCGTCATTGTTTCTGCGTGAATATATTTTTAATAATAATGATGGCTACATCGGTTAAATATATTGATGTCCTTCCCGACATTTTTATAAGTTTTTATGGCAAATTCTCTCAATAGGAATGCTTCTGTAGTGTCGTCATTGCTGTATCTAGTGCGCACTTTTCGTGCGTGGTAAGTATGAAATAGTCTAACGTCCCTTTAACGGCGGCCTCAACCGACCGTGATCCAAATGCCAGCGCCGTTATCCTGACATTCAGACGGTATCATACGGGATTCATGGATGAGACATCCGGGCAATTAGCCCAAAAGTTTAAATAAGTGCGGTCATTTGCAGTCACCACTTCTTGCATGACCGCATTACATACCCTGCCAGTGGTCCAAGCAAATTAGAAAAGTCACAGTTTCGCCGCAAGGCCGAAGCAATGAATGCGAAAGCAAGAAAAGCGGCCCGTGATGGACGCGCTGCTACGCTGCATAAACATCTGCGCCCTGGCAGCAACTATACTCGCGGACAAGTTTTCTTGGCAATGAAGCGAAGGTTACAGAGCCAGAATGCACGTATCCTACCGCTAATGAATGTAGTTCCACGACTGCGTCCGTATTTTCTGCGTGAGATATATAAAATGCTCCTTCATTTCCTACATGTAGATTTTTGAGACGTAACGCCGCGCTCACAAGCGAGATATATGTATTTCTTTTACTTTATACGTTGTCACTTTGCGTTTTTGCGTGCGTGAAAAAGTCGCGCCCTTTTACCCGTACCTTAGACGCTAAGCAGCGTTTGCGTCGAAATGCAACGCTAGCCATCACTTTTCCACGGCGTTACTAGACGCGCGCCAACGCGGACTACTTCGCGTAGCAGTACATGTGCAGACGCTCCGGCCCGTATAATAATAATATCTGGGGTTTAACGTCGCAAAACCACCATATGATTATGAGAGACGCCGTAGTGGAGGGCTCCGGAAATTTCGACCACCTGGGAATCTTTAACGTGCACCTAAATCTAAGTACACGGGCCTCAAACATTTTCGCCTCCATCGAAAATGCAGCCGCCGCGGCCGGGATTCGATCCCGCGACCTTCGGGTCAGCAGTCGAGCGCCATAACCACTAGACCACCGTGGCGGGGCGCTCCGGCCCGTAGTTTTCCCTTCATTGCCAAGAAAAGTTGTCTGCGAGTATACCGCGTGAGCAGACAGCGGAATAGCAAGGCTCTCCCTTCGCAAATATTAGAAGAAGCGGGCGTGCTGGCCGACTTTTAAATGCGCCCGTTTCCGTCGGAGGCACGGAGGCGTGTACGTGAAGGCTAACTACGCCCGTGGCGCTCCTCGCGCCATCTCGCTGGTAATGAAGTGTGCGTATATAACGCTCGCCGTTAGCTACCTGAAGGATCTGCTCTTTGTG
The DNA here is from genome assembly GCF_013339695.2 of Rhipicephalus sanguineus. NCBI lineage: Eukaryota > Metazoa > Arthropoda > Arachnida > Ixodida > Ixodidae > Rhipicephalus > Rhipicephalus sanguineus. The sequence continues at coordinate 83,396,617 of NC_051183.1, read as the reverse complement.
GCGCAATGACTAGCGCCATGCGCTGCGGAGCGAGAGGTTGCTGGCTCGATTATGCGCTTCGGAAGCATTTTTCTGTACGATTTTTCTTTGGGAATATTATATATATATATATATATATATGTATATATATATATACATGCATACTTATACATATACGGTACATGACGGCAGCGACGGGGACGGCGTAAACCAGCCGAGACTGTCCATATAATTGGTATCGCAATAAAATATATTGCTTCAAAGTTCTTGGTGTTTGTTCACACTACTACTGAAGCTGAAACTGCTTGTATGCTGAGCCCTCATTTACCTGTTACGACATCAACGTTCCAAAGAGAGAAAACTCACACCATCTTCCACTAAAGGGGACCATGAGGCGATGCGAAGCAGCGTTTCGGCATGTGTAGCCCGCGTTTCAGAGGGGGAGGGGAGAGAGAGAGCAAGAAGAAAGGAGGATGGGAAAGGAGGTGCGGAGAGTGGAGAGGGGAAAGGTAGAGTGGAGAGGGTTCGCGCATGCGCAGAAAGCGTGGTCACGCCGCACACCACCACCGGTTTGAACTCCGCCATAAGATGCTTCGCATCTAATGTAGCAGCAAACAGCTGCTCCTTTGCGTGCCAGCTCACTGCGTGTGCTTTTGTGAATGCCAGCGGTGGCAAAATAAACGGGTTTCGTTTACGGAGCATGTCAGCATCATTTTTCCAGTCCGCCAAGCTCTGTAATTAACAAAGGCTGCCTAATTACATTTCTATATGGTAACTCTAGCGGAACATCTTCAATACAGAACTTCTAGCGCTTGTTCAGAAACATCAGAATTTTTAATCTATGCTAGGATAATTCCTCCGCTTATGTTTTTTCCAGCCTTCCTTCAAAATGCGCGAATTAAAAAAAAAGTACCACGTGACTGCGGTTTAGCGCGCGGCGCATTTCGTGCTCTCAAAGGTAAGTTAAACAAATCAAAGGCAAATCGGCATGAAGGTCGATTGAAATTTAACATGCTATCGGCAACTGCAATTGGCGTTAAGCGATGGTAGGGGTGTACCGTCTTCAAGAAAGAAATTCTTCGACAAAAAAGCGGCCCCGACCTGCGAATGAATCTAAAACTCCGTTCTTCATCACAATGCCACCCTTGCCCCTCCACATCGTGTTTCTTCATTGGTGCGAACGGAAAAGAAAAAAAAATGCCTACGCTGCACCATACGCTGCCTACGGTATCGCATTAGGCCAAGGTGAAAGAAATATTTTAGGTAGAGTGTACTAGAACAGGAGAGTGCTCGGAACGGCCGAGGCACCAATGTACAGAAAGTGAAGCCCAAACAGGGCCAATCCACCTCCGGTGCTGCGATCGGTAGCCTGCAATGTGTCGTCGTTTAAGAGTTGCGCGCGGCTCCGCCAAAATGGTGCAGGGGTAGCCCGCTTCCCACTCAAAAGGCCAGGGTTCAAATCGAAGCTGTAGATGGTGGGTTAATATTCTTAGTGTCACGTTTTATAGCTGTGTTGGTTTTTTTTTACTTTCTTTCTTAAAACTAGCTTCTGTTGCTACGTATTGCCATAGAAAGTGACTTAAAACGTCAGATCTTGTTTCGAGTCTCAAAATTCGCGAAAATCTCGGAGGCCATACTTCACGTTTTCGTTCAATCCTGGGCGGTGGCGCTGCAAATAATTGCGCTCGCTGTCAAATTTCTTCTAGTTTATTTCACATTTTGCGTTACTTTTTGAACCAACATGTAGCAACTGAAGCTAGTTTTAAGAAACGAAGGAAAACCAATACAGCTATAAAAGGTGACACTAATAATAAAAACCCACCATCTGCAGCCGCAATTCGAACCCGGGCCTTTTGAGTGGGAAGGGGGCATACTACAACCGGGCCATTTCGGTGGAGCCGCACACACGTCTTAAACGACGACACATTGCAGCCTACCAAATCGCAGCGCTGCAAGCGGATTGATCCTGTTTGGGCTTCACTATTCCAAGCTCGTTACGAGCACTCCCCTGTTCTAGTACACTCAACTTTAGGTGAGCTGGAACGCGGAGGGAGCGCTTGTTGTGGCGAGGTGCATTAAATTCTCGTTTTCCGCGTGCCGATAGATGGCGCGCCGGATTGAGGACCGTGATTGGCCGCTGCCAAACTCCGCAAAGCACCTGTGGCACGTGGGCTACGGTTTCCAAATCACAAAAAACCGTGTTATCGCGCGACATCAACCATGCGAAACGTTGCGCGAATGGCCCGTTTCGTCGCTCATAACGTCGATCGTCGCTGAGCAGTGCATTTCCGCGCAGATGGGGTTTGGCCTTCACAGTCCACGTGCTACGTTAGCCGTGCAGTGCACGCATTTTTTCTTGTTGCTGCCATTGCTTTTGGAGCTCGTTTTTGAAAATACCGTAGAGGCTAAAAGTTTTTGCGCTGCGGAAAACTGGGCAGGTGCTTTTTGCCCTTTTGCAACAGTGACTAGAAATCTTGCAAAGAGGAGTACGCGCTTTTCACGTCGCCAGCCAAAGAAGAAAGGCTTCAGTCATGGAGGCCTGCGATACCACGAAAACACCGCGCTCTGCAAACGACAGGTCGTGTGCTCGTAGTTCGTGTTTGTGAGGTTGGATGCTAGGTCGCGTAGCTTCTTCACAGTGATAGAAAAATTTCCCCTGTGATTTACATAAGCTCTTCAAAAACAAGGACACCTAGGACCGGGACATTCCTTTATTAAAGTGAACCCAAATTGTCATGCGTTTGTTCAATTCTAGTTGCGAACTTTAATGTCACAGGCCTTCAGAGTTGGAGATCCGGTGCGACATTTTGAGTTTCTCAATTATTATGATTACTTGGGATTCTTAGGTGTGCGAGAAATCGAAACAAACGGGACATTCCTGCATTCCGCTCGTTTCGAAGTGCAATCGCCGCGATAGTGAACGTTTGACAAATGAATGGGCTTCGCCTCAGCGACCATATCACTTGACTGAACGGGATAAGAGGGCCCTATTTCTTGTACTAAATACTTCAGGCCTCGGTGCATTCATCATATCCGCTATATGCACACAGATTAACTGCGAGAGCTGCAACAGTAGACGCAGGCTCCGGCCGCTGTGCACACGGTGACGTTGTGTCCGCTTGAACGGGTCGTACAGTGCGTCGATGCGCGCGGTCGTCAAGGCAGCCAACAGGGTCGAAGTTGGTAGCGTCATCTCTCGGGCTGCTTGCGCAGCAGAACGTAGTCACGCAGGGAGTAATCTTGGCGTTCGCTCACCAAAAGAATTTCTTGCGCCGTGCATAAGGCATTTGCAAATGGCAGCAGCTTTTTTTATTTAGGATTTTGATTTATCGTAAAACAGTACGCCTCTTTTTTTCGCTTAACGTCCATGCCACAGTCACCGAAAGCCCGTTCAATCGACATCTGGGTGCGGAGCAGCCTTTAATAATGCATTCATCTTACATTTCAGGACGTTAAGAGAGGCACACATTAAGCGGCAGTCAGGTGGTATTTTTTTAAATTCACGGGCTTTAGAAAAAGGCAGAAAAAATTAAGTGGGGAGTTTAGCATAGATAAAAAATCTGATGCTTCTGAGGAAGCGCTATAACTTTTGTATTGAAGATTTTTCGCTAGAGTTGCTATTTAAAAACATCACAAAGCAATCTTTGTTAATTACCTAGCTTGGCAGATTGGAAAAAAAAATATCCTGGCGTGCTCTACATGACTAAGAACAATACTGCACTAATTCGAAATGCATATCACCTACATTTATTATTTTATTACACGGTGCTTTTTAACTGAAGTACCCTGTGTGAAAGGTAGACATGTCTAGCAACTCATGCAGTTCATGCTGAGACTGACATAGCTAGACCGCGGGAATTAAACACACCAGAAGAACTTGCGTGAATACAAAGCTGTACAAAAGGGACAAATTCGTCTTGCTGAAAATGGTCACGGAACCAATCATGGTCTACCACAGCGACCACAAGGCCATTAACTCCACCATTACTCTAATGTAACAATAAAACTGGAACACCCCTCCCCCCTTTCAGCTTGTGTTGTCTTCAGTTGCACTGGACAGTCACGTTCGCAGGGAGGGACGGCGGACAATTCCATTTTAAAGTAAAAGCGCGTGTCTCTCACGATCACTTCTTGAAAACTATGGAAACTTGGTCTACCTTTTCTGGCAAACAATGCGACTGATTTCGTTGAAATTTTCTCATGTTTTACTTAAGTGTCTTTAAGATGGCTCGAATCTGAAACATTAAAAAAATGTGCCGAATAAATTCAGCAAAAAAAGATTAAATGTAAACATTTTCTTGTGGTACGTGACAGGTGAGGGCAATATTTTTGTAGTGAGACAAATGTAGGAATTTGTTCATTTAGCTAGGAATCAATGGAACTGCCACGCGGAATTGCCATGCAAAATCTCACGGTCGGAGAAAAGGTGCACGTAATTTTACACCCCAGTACACCCTCGTAAGGAAATCTACAGAGAAAAAATTACACGAAGTGAATGGCAGGAACTTTGTTGTGGATCCCGCAAATTTTACATTGAAAATGTGGAGTAGTTCGGAAGGTATTAGGCTGAAGCCAAGACAATCCATTTACTCTACCATAACCCCTTAACCTATGTGAGAATATCGCACATGTGAACTGGTGTTTGGGGTCCAGTATAATAAGTAGTGGCTGAATATACCTAAATATACCTCACTAATGTTCAATGGAAGAAATCTACAGCGGATCCACAGCCACTATAGTCCTCCATAAAGAAAGCGACATACTCCCAATAAAGAAGGGCGTACGGCAGGGAGACACGATCTCTCCAATGTTATTCACCGCGTGTTTATAGGAGGTTTTCAGGGCCCTAGTTTGGGAAGAATTAGGGATAACAGTTATTGGAGAGTATCTCAGTAACCTGCGATTCGCTGATGACATTGCATTGATGAGCAACACGGGAGACGAATTACATTTCATGATTACTGAACTGGATACGGAAAGTAGAAGAGTAGGTCTGAAAATTAATATGCATAAAACTAAAGTAATGTGGAACAATCTTGGCTAAGAACAGCGCTTTGCAATAGGTGGCGAGGCACTGGAAGTTGCAAAGGAGTACGTCTACTTAGGACAGGTAGTAACCGCGGAGCCGAACTATGAAAGTGAAATAACTAGAAGAATAAGGATGGGATGGGGCTCATTGGGCAAGCATTATCAAATCATGAATGGTAATCTACCACTATCCCTCAAGAGGAAGGTATATAACAGCTGCATCTTACCGGTACTTACCTAAGGAGCAGAAACCTGGAGACTTACAAAGACGGTTGAACTTAAATTGAGGACGACGCAGCGAGCGATGGAAAGGAAAATGATAGGTGTAACCTTAAGAGACAGGAAGAGAGCAGAGTGGCCCAGGGAACAAACGGGGGTTAAGGACATCATAGTTGAAATCAAGAAGAAATGGATATGGGCCGGGCACGTAGCACGTCGGCAGGATAACCGGTGGTCATTAAGGGTAACTGACTGGATTCCAAGAGATGGCAAACGCGTAAGGGGGCGACAGAAAATTAGGTGGGTAGATGAGATGAAGAAGTTTGAAGGTATAACGTGGCAGCAGAAAGCACAGGACCGTGTTGATTGGCGGAACATGGGAGAGGCCTTTGCCCTGTAGTGGGCGTAGATAGGCTGATGATGATGATTAATGTTCAATAAAACAGCATCGACGTAGCAAAAGTGAAACCGAAATGGGTAGTTGGATCGTGATGCGTTTGCGATGACGCACATGCTGCTCCAATGTAGACATATTACACATGGCGCTATAGCGAAAGAAGATGAACTGGCGAGGTCATCCGATGATTAAACGATCTCTTCCTGCTTTTCGTTACTTGACAGTGATGTTGTCTGCGACAATTTGTGCACCAGAGGAATTCTACCGCCATTTTTTTACTTAGGATACAGTAGCCAAAGTCAAACTTAGGCTACACTGTGTTTGCAACGTCATGACATAAAAGTGAGCGAACACAGCGTTCCCTAATTCGAAAGCATCATTAAGAACCAACTGAAGGCTTAAAATTTTCAGAAAACTAACTGAATATTAGTAGCATAGCTTAAGTCAGACTATTACGCCGTCAAAAAGATCATATAATAAAATGTCGGTTGAGATCTGTGGACATCGAAAATTTTTCAGTGTTGATCTTTCAAATTGTGCGGATATTTCGTCAAACAAGGAAGCCAAGACATCAGTATCTGGCACACGTAGTGATTGCATGTACACGTTTCTCGACAGGTACAACAGTAAAGTACCGGTAGAATCTGCGAATGTCTTCCATTCGCCCTCCTGCCCATTCTTGTTCGTTGTATTTCCTTTGTTTGAACGGGTTTTTAATGTAGTAAATCAAGTAAGGATAGAAAACCTTGTAAAAATTTATCATATGCTTCCTAATCGTGAACACTTACTCTGAGCGCTACCCTATTGACTCTAAGAAAATTGTCGCAACTTTAAGACGCCTAGTATAATTATATATTTCCACATTACGAAGAGTATCGTCTGAAACAGAGAGCGTTTATATCAGTGGCTTTGCATTAACTCTCTACAGAAAGGAACGTTTTTACTTTACATGGCACGACACACAGGATTAAGCACTTTCTCACTCATGTAGACACCAATCATAAAATGAGTTCTGTACAAACATACAGGCATCTTAATAATGCGTGTGTCAGACCCTATGACACCATCGTGATGATTTGTCGAGTGATTAAACAAGACTGAGGAAATGCATCGCGCTATTACACGAAGACAAAGAAGCCAGAGCATGCAAGCAAATGTTAACGCGCTCCTTTCATAATAAATCAGCACGCAAGTGTCCCCCTAAAAATTTCCTTCATGTTTGGATTATTATATATTCTCTCGACGTGACAGGTAAAGGTAAATCACTATTCGGGAGACCGAAGTCCCCTCCTGGAGGACCAAAAGCATCCATTCCTCGTACGTATTTCGCTGTTTTCCTTGCTATCAATAACACAGAGTAGCGCGCAGGTTGAAAATTCGCAGGTCGACACAGCGTAGTCCGAATGACAGAGAAAGAGTGCTACGTAACGAACTTCGTTGTGTCTGCATTGTGTTGACACACATTATTAAGAGCCTAAGTACATACAATCTTTCTGAACTATGACTGCATATTGGAAATCGCAAATCATCCGCAGTTTCATACAAAACGACACCGTACGAACACTTTAACATGGCGGTATCTGTGGCAAATTTTCAAAAGTGATGATTAAATTGTTAGGTATGGCCAGTTTTCTTTCAGAAGCAACAATTTTCAGCGCAAGTTTCTTTCACTGGTGAAGGTTAGCTGCCTTAGGAAGCAAGACATAACGACTTGTACGAGAATGCCTTTGCGAGAATGCTAACGGCTTCATTTTGTTGTCCTGTGGCTGCACCAATGCAGCCACACATGGACAGTAAATTTGTTTATCAACAATAGCGATGACGCTCTAAAACAATGTTTGCTCGTCGTATTCAATTGTGTGTCAACCAGGAAATGCTGCTGAAAATCTTGATAACTTGGCGATACATCAAGAACAAAACGCAACTACAGAGACAAAGAAAAACATGACGCTGGCATTCAACAAATTTGTTTCCTTCAAAAACGCATATACATCAGTGGTGTCGAGTAAGAAAATCACGCCATCTCCCGCTAAAGGGGACCATGAGGCGATGCGAAGCAGTGTTTCGCCATGTAGAGCCCGCGTTTCAGAGGTGTAGTAGTGAGGGGGAAAGGGGAGAGGGGAAGTGGAGAGAGGGAGGGAGGGGAAAGGGGAGGGGAGAGGGGAAGTGGTGAGGGGGAGTGAAGAGGGGATGTGGTTAGGGGGGAAACGAGAGGGGATGGGAAAGGGAAATGGGAGGGGAAAGGGAAGAAGGAAAGGGAAGGGCAGATGTGATGTGGAGAGGGGGAGGGGAGAGGGGAAGTGGAGAAGTTTTGCGCATGCGCAGTAAGGGTGGTCACGCCGCACACCACCACCACCACCACCACCGGATTGAACTCCGCTATAAGATGCTTCACATCTAAAACACAACAGGAACAAAAATGACAGGCCTGCGCGGAAAGCGAAGCACAGTGACAGCGAAAGCTGGAAGAGCGGCATTTCTGGAGCCCGCTTTTTAAACTCTCTTTTGGCTGCTAAAGCAAATACACTAGCAACGTACCCACTACGCCACAAATACTAATTTTTATGAAGTTGGGAAGTACCCACGACGACATTATTCGTCATTCTGCAAAGAAGCCAGGTACCACCTGCAAGGCATTATGTGCACTTTGTTGATGCGACTATTGATAACGATGAATAATTATGGCTGAGCCAATAGTAATGGGTTGGAAGCTTTAAACGACCCACTTGTTACGTAATTTGCAATCTGTGATGCCCTGTCGTTATTTAATTCTCCTACCACGCTTTATAACATACGTTAACGTGAGAAAGAGAGAGAGGGAAGTAACATTATTGAGACCCTTATAAAATGGACCATGGGAGCCTTATGGGCTTCCTTGTCAACCAATAGAAGTGCACTTGCCAGGAACCCACTACGCTATAAATCATCATAATTTTTGTGAAGTAGGGAAGCAGCCACTATACAAGTTTTAGTCATTCTGCGGAGAACCGTGGTACCCGCTAAACACCTGTAAGGCATTATGTGCACTTTGTTGATGCGGTGGCTGATGACGATGAAGAATTATGGCAGAGCGCTTTGTAATGGGTTGGAAGCATTCAACAACCTCCTCGTTGCTCAGTTCGCACTGTGTGACGCCAGGTTACAGAATTCGCGTTGTGTTACGCCTGATTGGTATTTTCTTCTTGTACCAGATTACATTACATATGTTAATGTGGTTGCTTCCCGTCACGAAGCCTGTATAGGGTCTTTTTGTAATGCAATTTCAAGTACCGGCATGGCTCTGAGGTAGAATACTGGGCTGCCACGCAGAGGGCCCAAGTTCGAACCTCGTTCCCTCCCGGATATTTTATTTCCTATAGTTTTTTTTTCTATTTCGCGCGATAGTGCTTACGGACACCGGCGGCGGCGGCGGACAACTACGGCGCCAAAAACGGCGCTTGTTGTGATCTCATAACAGCTTTCGCTGTAATAACTGACTTACGTTCCTGTCCGTTGTACTTCCATTTTGTTCTCCAATGTCGGCTATATAGAGGATGCCCCAGTTATTTCAAGCCAGAATTTAGGAATATTTTTATGCTCCAGGATTTATTTTCTTGCGCAATGGCTACATCAGCGCAGACACATATGGATAGTAAAATTTTATATCGATGATGGTTTAATATTATTGATAATATTTTATTAATTATCAATAATTGTTTAAGAATAATGTTCGCTCGTCGTATTCAATTGTGCGTAAACGAAGAAATGCTACTCTACAACGCTATAATATGGGTGATTAGGTGATCCATGATGAATACAGTGTAACAATGGAGAAAATCAGGCGCTGATATTCAAATCATTTATTTCCTTCGAAAATGCATACATACAAGCGGCACCGAATGGATAGCCAGGATTTGGTTTCCTGTCCTGAGGATTCACGTATTTGCATTTTTTTATTCAATGCCGCATATGCACTCGGTGCCACAGCTACTTCTAGCAAGAGTTTAAAATATTTCGACACATTCTATGAAGACGCGACCATATGCGTGTAACCAATTGCATGGCCAAGTGCATCGTGCATCGTCATCTGCTGTCGGGAAGGTCTATTTGCTTGAGCGCAAGACAGGGCGCCACCGCCGCAGCGCTCGCAGTGTTTCGAGACCGGCGCGCATTGATTATAATAATGACATTATCTGGGGTTTAACGTCCCAAAACCTGGAAACTATGGAGACTCTGTTTCTGCGATCAACGCTGAACTACAAGCTCGCAAGGAACCAGAACGCGCCCTCACCCGCGAGAGACAAAGCCGACGCAGGCAGCGTCGGTTAGCGAGTTTCTGATAGACGAAACCGACTGCTCGCGCTTCACAACCGTTCTCCGGCAACCACCTATATATAGGCACTGGATCTTGACCTCGAATGTAGTGCCCCTGGGAGATTTCTCTTGTGCATAGTTGTACACTAAAGTTCCGCAGACTGCACCTTAAGTAAAAGTGGACTGCGGGTCTATGTCACTAATTTCTACTGTCTCCCATTGCCCATTAGCAGTGACTTTCCTGTGGGAAACACCGGCGCGCACTGCATGCTTGAGCCGCGCCACAGGTTTGGCGTTTGTGGAGCTGAAACACCCTACCCTACATGCTTCGCCAATCCCCGAATTTCTTTGTTGTTGTGGTTTCTGATCAGCTGCAGTAAGCAAAAAACACTAATTCATAATTTGTATGGGGTAGAAACTGTATAGTGTCACGTTTGCAAACCAATATAGAGCTTTCTTTTTCGACCTTTTCGCCCAGCTTCGTTGCTTCCGAGGGTCGTTAAATAAACATGTTTAATTAAGCAATTAAACCGAGCACAATTAATAGCCTGACTTATTTCATGCAATTGTGAGCGACATGCATTTCGTAGCGTCCTCATAGAGTCCGTCGGCACATAATTTAACTCTCGCTAGAGCTGACTGGGGCACCCTGTGCATTTGCTGTTATATAGGAAATAGATCAGCAAGTCAGCCTCTTGTTCGTTCATCTTCCCATCGGTCTTTTGCCAGGAGTGGTGCTGTGAACCACTATTAGGAGATCAAAGACACTACTTGATTGCTGCACAAGTGATCATTTAGCACACATGCAAATCAAGTTCATTTTATTGGAATAGCAATCATATGGACACTCTCGGCTGATTTTGCTGTCGCCGTCATGCCCCAGATATATATATATATATATATTCTGACGAAGGCTGGCCCACTACATGCCGAAACGTTAATAAACTACATTGCGTACGTGACTCCTTCTTTTCACCCATCTATCGTACCGGACCCATCCATCGTCATACCCAATATATATATATATATATATATATATATATATATATATATATATATATATATATATATATATATATATATATATATATATATATATATATATATATACAGGGCACGGCGGCATCGATAACATGCGGATCACTCAAAACCCGCTTGTCTTCATTGCGCAGATCCTTAGCCTTCTGCAAGATCCATTGTCATGGTGCTCGGAACCGCTCGTGGCTGCAACCAGTACGCTTCACCCCGATGGACCGCCTTGGTGCGTGCTTCACGATCTCAACTGGCCGCCGTGGGAACGACTGAATCATCGCTCTACGTCACCGCGCGTGGAGCGCTGCGCAGAACCACCACAGGCGGCGACACCGTGCTGGCCGGCTATAAAAGGGCTGCCAGCTTATTTTACGGCCACAGGGCACGGCGGCATCGAAAACATGCGGATCACTCAAAACCCGCTTGTCTTCATTGCGCAGGTAAGAGGGCATTACGGTAAATGCTTTCGTTCCGATAACCGTTTTCTTTTGATGCTGCCGTGCCCTCGGCTGTGTGATATGTTAAATGTACTCACCTACTCGGCCAGGAAATTGCTGTTGCTTGGAGGTGACATAGAAGAAAATCCGGGCCCAGACACAGCGCAAATTGCTAAACACCTTAAGGAAATTGCATCGGACATTAAAGAAATCAAGGAATCTCGGCTTCCAAACATTGAAAGGAAATTAGAATCGATTTCCGCTCTCGAACAAAGGGTAGCATTGTTTCAAGAGCAAATTAACTGCATGCAAAACACTATTGAAATACTTGAATCTAAAATAGACGACATGGAAAACTATAGCAGACACTCTAACTTGATCATTTATGGACTTCCAGAAAAAGAAGATGAAACTAACACCGCCCTTGAAACTGCGGTAAATAAAGGCATTTTTCAGGATGTCCTCGAAATTGAGAGCGTACAAATCGAGCGTATACACAGACTAGGCAAGGAACGACATAACTCGACGAGACCTGTCATTCTTAAGCTGTTAGATTCAAGAAGTAAATGTACAATACTAAAAAGAGGCTTTAAACTCAAGGGCACGGACTATTCTATTGGTGAAGATTTTTCCAAAAGAATTCGCGACATCCGAAGGAAATTGTGGGCTAGTGCGAAGCCGAACCGTGACAAAAGAGAAAAGGTTTCACTTGCGTTCGATAAGCTGTACATAAACAGCGTGTCTTACGTCTGGGATCATGATTTGAATGATAAAGTTCCGTTACGAAAAAACGGCAATACGGGCATGAACTGCCCGAATACCAGAGGCTACACGCAGAAGCAAAGCAAGAATTGAGATTGAGGGGTGATAACGAGGGCCCTTCCACTTCCGTTAAACGCGTTCATTTATCTCGTCATGTAGCCCAGAATACCCGCAATCCTACGAAACCGAAGGATAAGAAGTTGCGAATCCTAAATATAAACGCACGCAGCATTGTAAACAAAAGGTTTCTATTGAGGCCACACTACTCGAATACGATCCGCACATTACTGTAATCACCGAAACATGGTTACGAAATGACATAAATGATGATTTAGTTTTTCCCCCGAGTTACAGTGTATTTCGTAAGGACCGGACAAATAAGGGCGGAGGTGTTGCTATCCTTGTCAAGCCTTCAATACAAGCAATTGTTTTAGCGGATGTCACTGACCTCGAGTGTTTGTGTATCAAAGTAACTTGTTGGGGTCAATGCTTTGTGCTATACGCGTGTTACAGACCACCAGACGCCGCTACTGAATATTTGCTGAAATTGCAAGAACATATGACACAATTCCAGAGTAAGAAAATTTTTGTTATCGGGGATTTCAACTTACCAAATGTTGATTGGGAACTCCTTCGGGCAAGCCGCAAATCGAACAAGAATGCTAACATAGTCTTTGATATCATGCTTACTCACGACCTAGTTCAAGTGGTTAGGCAGCCTTCTCGAGAAGAACGTTCGTCTAGTGCAATATTGGACTTAGCGTTCCTAAACCGCGATTTTTGTGAGTATACAGTTTTAATTGAAAGTGGCCTGTCTGACCATCATCTCGTAAGTGTTACCATTCCGTTATTCAACTCAGTCGGTCACAAACGCACAACCACTCGAAGCTTCAAGGATTATGCAAGATCTGATGATGCGTCTATTGTGCAGTACATGAGTTGTTATGATGACTTTATTGAAAATGAGGATGATGTTGACGCGCTATGGAATCAATTTACTGAAATGTGCAATCACTGCATAAGGTCATTCGTACCAACCAAATCTAAAAAGATTGGTAAAAACACCCCATGGATTACTCGTAAAATCATCCATCTAAAGCGCAAATTAAAACGGCTGAAAAAGAGTAATCCCCAATCAGCTATTATTCATGAACTTAAAATAAATTTGGCACGTGCTCTGCGAGAATCAAAAGATTTTTACTTTAAAACAACACTGCCAAACTTGTTAAAAAACGATCCTACGAAGATTTGGAACTTCCTGAGCGATAGTAAGAAGCAGGTATCACATATATTAGTCGATGGAAATACAGTTACAGATCTGAAGCTCATTGCGGAACATTTTAACAAATTTTTCCATAGCGTGTTTGCTAAGGCGAGTCTTAATACGCCTCAGCAAAAAATGTTTCAGCCTAATGAGGTGGACTTTATCTCATACTCTGGTGTTCTTGCAATGATCTTGAAGTTGAAAACTAAATCATCCTGTGGTCCAGATAATATCCCTAATGTTTTTCTTCGCCGTTATGCAGAAAGTATTGCTCACTTTGTGATTGTGCTCTTTCGATGTTCGCTGTTGAGTGCTAAACTACCCAGTGATTGGAAGAGGGCTCGTGTTGTGCCCGTGTTTAAGAAAGGCAACCATTTACTCGTAGAAAACTACCGTCCCATCTCATTAACGTCACCAATATGTAAAATGCTTGAACATGTAATATCTAAGCGCGTTGTGGAATTCCTCGACCAAAACTCTATACTAACTAATTTTCAGCATGGCTTTAGAAAAGGATATTCAACTGTAACTCAGTTAGTCTCAGTGGTTCATTCATTTGCAGAAACTCTGGATAAAAATGGTCAAATTGACGTCATATTCCTTGATTTTAGTAAGGCATTTGATAAAGTTATTCATCACAAACTAATTACAAAACTCAGGGACATCAATCTACCCGACATATTCATTGCCTGGATTCAACACTATTTAACAGAACGTTCACAGTTTGTTTCAGTAGATGGGAACAATTCGAGCTCTCTTCCTATAACATCAGGCGTGCCACAGGGTAGTGTTCTGGGGCCGCTATTATTTTTAATTTATGTAAACGACATTGTTAACACAGTACTACCAGGAACTCAAATCAGACTGTTCGCGGATGATTGCGTGCTCTTTCGTCAAATTACCTGTTCTAATGATCAACAGAACCTGAACTTAAGTCTTAATAACATACTAAACTGGTGTAATGACAATGGTATGGCACTTAACGCACAAAAAACTGTTTATCTTTGTGTAACACGTTCGAAAACACCTCTTCATTTTACTTATAACCTCGGCTCATCATCACTACAACAGGTTAATAACTACAAATATCTAGGCGTAACAATAACCAATGACCAATCTTGGAACTAACACATAACGTATGTTCTGCTGCCTTCCGTAAGCTGTGTTTCCTAAATCATGAACTTAGAAATTCTCCTTCTAACATAAAACTACTTAGTTACTTTACATACATAAGACCAAAACTAGAATACTCTTGTGTTGTATGGGACCCCTTTACTAAACGTAACATTAGAAAACTGGAAGCAGTACAAAGAAAAGCTGTTAGGTTTGCTTATTCTAAGTTTAAAATTGCGGACTCACCGACTGAACTCATGACTGCTAACAACATCGAAACACTGAATTACGGCGAAAAAGAAACCGGCTTAACTTTCTTTATCTTCTTGTTAATCATAAGTTAGCCCTTGACCCGCATGCATATGTATCTCCTCTGTCCACTAGGCATACACGCCATCATCACGCCCATTCTTTAACCCCGTATTTTGCTAAAACTAACGCGTTTCAGTTTTCCTTTTTTCCGCGAACTGTATTAGAATGGAACTGCCTAACTGATCTTAGCCAATTTTCTGTTGCTTAGAGCTAAAACATGCACTGTTAATTTGTGTTATGTATCCACTTAATGTAATACTTTTGCCATGTTATCTTTTATGCTTTCTGTTAGTAGGTGTTTCGATTCCATTTCTCGTGATATATTCATATGTTATCACATGTGTTTTTGATTATATCCTGCCTCTTGTACCTGTCCTGCTTGGACCAGTTCTTGGTCTGCAGTATTCAATAAATGAAATGAAATGAATATATATATATATATATATATATATATATATATATATATATATATATATATATATATACATATATATATATATATATATATATATATATATATATATATATATGTAGAATAAAGAGAGCTTCTACTGGCTAACGTAATAAAAATTGTGAACAACAGCGTACTAGAATATAGGAAACAAAACAAATATTTATTTTACCCTAACAGTTTCGGCTGGCGGCACAGCCTTCTTCGGAGGATGTAGTTGAAATGAAACGGTCATGGCCGAACTTGCTGCACAAGGGCCGCCCACCCAGTTTGGGGGCCAAACGATACTTTAAAGCGAAACGTGTTTTCAGATCACAACAGCAGCCGCTTTTGGGAGCGCAGCTCTCTGCGGCTGCCGCCGGTGCCCGTAACAGCTATTGCGCAGAATGAGAAGAATTATTGATGATCAAGTGAGAATTGAATGACATTCAAGCATTCTACCACCCAACTACGCCGGCGCTTGAAAATCCTTCACAAGAACACCCTATGGAGGCCTTATCTCGCACAATGAATCACGTTAACAGAGGTAATATAGCGTGGTAGAAGAGGGCAAAAGACAACTAGGCGTCACACATTGATAAATGTGTAACGAGTGGGTGGTTTAAAGCATCCCACCTATTGTTAAGGGCTCCGCCATAATTCTTCATCGTCATCAACCACACCACCAACAAAGTGGACGTAATGTTTTACAGACGTTAACGGGTACCGCGCTTCTCCGCAGATTTAGGAATAATGGCATAGTGAGTGCATCCCTAATTCGTGAAAATATGATGATATATGATAAAGCGGGTACCTTGCAACTGTGTTTGTGGTATGCGCCCCAAGCGAGCTCTCAAGGGGCTCTAGAAAGCCCTCTACTGTAGCTTTTGCAGTGTCTCTCCTGTGTTTTTGTTTTGTTTTAGCAGCGGGGCTGTTTATACGAGCCGTCCGTCGTAAATCGCTGAACAGAAAACTGGCATCATCATGAAGCCAGCATGCGCTATCTTCGTACTCTTCCTCATCTTCTGCTTCACTCCCGCAAATAGTGCGCCCATTTGTCCACCCTGGGATGCAATAACTCTTATGGGTGAGAGAACGACTACAGAGCGAAAGAAAGATAGTGGTAGATAGAGAAATATAAAGAAAGAGAGAAATTGGTGACGAAAGAAATTCTTGACGAGACGGCATTCGCACCCACGATTTGAAGGCGAGGATCGTAACCAGTCGGATAGCAAACAACGCTAGCATAGCATAACACAGTCTTGTATGATATTCTATACCAAGGGGGTGGGAAAAGGAAGATAAAGAAAGGAGGAGGAAAATAACGTGGATAGAGGGTGACTTGTAGCATAGAAAGAAAGGAAAAGAGGGAAATAGACATAGAGAATGGAAACAAACACTTAAAGAGAAAGACAGAAAGAAAGAATCAGAGAGAGATAAATATGTAGAAATAAAGAGAAAGACATGAAAATAAAGAGGAAGCCATAAATAAAGTGAGATATATAGAGAAATAAAGGGAAGAAACATAAATAAGCCACAGTTTTGCGCAATGGCGAAGCAATGAAAGCGATAGCCACAAATTGGAATGTAACGCGAAGAACGAAAAGCAGCTCCAAATTGCCAGTGCGTCGCTCGAGACCAAAGTACGCACGAAAATAACGCACACAGGACAAGCGAAGTATCATGCGTCACAGCTAGATACTTGAAGCGCACTACGGAAGCATAAAGTCGAACGCACGAAACGAACAGGTACACACAGGACGGGCGCGAACTAAATGTCCCAGTTAGTTGTTTCTGTTTGAACAGCGCGCTCCTTTCGCAAACGCGGCCGCTGCAGCGAGCGAGGTGACCTTCGTGCGCTCTGTGACTTCAGCGCGGATATCGCGGGGAAAGCACAAGACACACAACCCCACGCTCCACGCCCTGTAGGGCGAAGAGCATCGGCGTTCGCGGGAGCGGGGCAACAACCTTTAAAGCGCGCCCGGCGCGCACTTTGCACCATCTTATTGGCGAGTTAAAAAGCGCGCTGAAGTAATTTGCGTATATAAATAGCTCGCCGTTAGCATGCGAAATACGGTACTCTTCGTGACCTAGCCGTCTAACGCCGCACGTTTCGGAGCGAGGGGTCGGCCGTTCGATTCCGCGCGTCGGAAAGTGTTTCTCATGTATTTTTATTCGTGGCTTTCATATATATATATATATATATGTATATATATATATATATATATATATATATATATATATATATATATATATATATATATATATATATATATACGGTGCATGGCGTTGGCGACGGTGACCGCGACGGCAAAAACCAGCCGAGACTATCCATATAATTGCTATATCGCAATAAAAAGGTGGAAGAAGCGAAAAACAAATGTATATCCACAGAAAAAGAGATAGAAATAAACAGAGAAAACGAAATCATAGGAAAAAAAGAGAGAAAAATAGTGAATGAGATAAAGTAAACCGAGAAAAATAAGCAGAAAGAAAAAAGGCCGCCTAGCTCCGTACTCCCTTCAGGCTTGGCACCACTAATGCAATGTCGCAGTAATTGTTTATTCGGGATTCCCGCCACCGCACCACAAATAAAACATGGACGATGCCATAACCTTCCGTAATCGTCCCAAGTCCGGCCATCTCACGCCACTGCTACTTAAACCTTTACCCCAATGATGACTATAAAGCGTGCGGGCTGAGAGCAAGGCTGCGCCACATGCTTTGAGAATGTGCCGCAACAACGGTACTCAAATCCCCTGCAATGGCGGACGAATCCAATTTTCTGGATGCCGCGAGATCACTCCTTCGTGCGCCGGCGCGGCTGCGGGGGCTGCTTGAGACCTTCTCCTTCGGCGCCGCCTCCACTGGGAGGCGGCCCTCATAAGCTGGGAGCTGAAAGACTACCTCAAGATCAGAGTCCCATGTCCAGAGACTCTGACCCGCCTCCTGAGGCCACCAAGACCAAAGATCTAGCCCATTTGTTTAGTGAAGTTTGTTTCTTCTCCTTCGAGACACTACGCTGGGAGGAACAGCACATTGTGGATGTCCTATCAGAAGTGACGAATTTTGATGTATGTTGCGCCAACTTTAAAACGCTTGACTGATTAAAGGAATGTATTGTTGCAATTATAAGTGTAAATGATGCGCATAACTAATGAGAGCACGACACACTTAATATCACCCAAAAACTGAGGACCTAATTACCTCAAATTTTAAACTTAAAAATTACAAAATTATAGAACGACAAACTTATAAATTGATGACTTCCCAACTGCATAAAGCAAACACAATTCCGCACGAAAACGCTGTATACGTTTGAAGCAGTAGTTTTAAATGGTGGGAAGACTTCCAGCACAAATAAACTGCAAAAGACACTCGACGAAGGATTACGCACACCACCCGCGTTCACTCAGAACTGTATTCCAATAATATGCTGTACCAACTGGCATTACCTATCCATCCTGTTGTCATAACTTAAAATTTGATAACACGTATGAGCGATCACACGTTCAGTGCTCTCTAAAGTTGCTATTTGGTGGACAGTTGACTTCTATACAGGCTGTTATCAAAACAAACATTACATATCAAGTAACTAAGCTTCGAGAATTAATAACAAATTTTCTGAGATAGTGCCACTGAAACGTTCCGTTCCCTGCAATATTGATACCTAAGATGCTGGATTATCTCGGGCGCTGTGTTCCCATGGTTCTGAGTCTACAGGAAAGAATAAATCACTTAGTTATGATGATTTCATTTATATTAGTAATTTTTCTTCATTTGAAAACTTGCATTACATATAGTGACTGCATTATACGCAATCAATCTATACAAATGAAGTTTGAAAATAATGTATTAGTTGAAGTTGCTCCGAGAATATCGTCATAATAAGTTATTACTGCAAATTCCTGCAACATGACGCTCCAGAAGCTATAAATAAGAGCTAAATAATTCTGCTTTTCATAGGCATAGATTGATGGAAGGTACTGAATCCAATTAGTGTTTGTGTATTTACACCATACTCAATGAAATGCACTAAACAGATTTATGTTAAACACAACCCACGTGAAGCCCGAAATTGTTAGCTCTGGAGAACCCTTATGTGGTGTGATAAATAATTTATCTTTTGATGTGCCAATTAGAGTATTCTGCCTTCAAAAGTGTTCGTTTGAAGTAATACACCCTAGCAGCCGTGTACCTGTAGCCCCGTCTAAGCAGTGTTCTCGACCTTTCTCCCATTGAGGATGCGCAATCATACAAGTAAATAGCAACAACCTCCCAAAAAACACAACCTAATGCGGCCTTGAGTATCAGAAAATGCTGCGGTCACATGGACGCCGTTCAGAGTGTCATACTACTCTAATGGTTGCAGTTTTCTTTTCAATCGGTAGTTCTTATCCATACGTAAAAATGTGGCACTCACTCACTTACTCACTAATTCACTCACTAATTCACTCACTCACTCACTCACTCACTCACTCACTCACTCACTCGCTCACTCGCTCAATCACTCACTTAAATACAAAATATTACCTCGCAACGTTAGTGATTCTACCGCTGAAGCTTCAACGGACGCATAGATGGCGGCAATAGGCTGTATTTTTTAAGTTATGATGAAATTGTAACATTTCATCTTCCAAGGAAAGCACCAGTATTCCCTGGACGAGTGGTTGTAGATAAAAAAACGTACGTATCGTCTTGAAATCTGACCGCAAATGTTTAGATATTTGTAAAAAGAAAACAGATATTTTTGTACTAAATAATTATCTGGGAAAAAGAATAGAGCTAATGGAGGCTCCATTTGAGGGATACCCCAATATTTTATGAGCAGCTGTATTTATTTGAGCACACAGCGTAAGTAAATAACCTGTTCTTCGACACATTAAGGCTCAACACTCTTTGGCAATGATAAAAGAGGAAGTCGAAAGACCAATTGTTGTAGCCAATGGTTTTAAATACAAATATTGACATACTGCAACCAAACAAGTAGTAACAACACTTATTGAATTGTGGTGCTCATTTTTATGACCGCGAATTATGCGACATATTTACATTACCGCTTGAAAATATGTCTTGCGAGGTAGTTCTTCGGCTGCTTCCTTTGGAGAGTTACTTCCCTGTGCTGTGACATCACCGACTAGTGTGTTGAAACCAAACGTTTTGGCCATAAAAGTTTGAGGATCGCTATACTTCGTTATTTTGTTATTTTTGTTCGCCAAGGCAATAACGAGTGCTATATGATATATGGCGCGGCAACTCCAGAGTCCGTAATAGACCTGTAAACTCCTAAATTAAGCAGGTGGAATATCATGTTATACCGTTTAGAAGCGCTTGATTTTGCATCATTATGAAACATAAGCGTGATTACTAAACAGAAACTAACAAACCGAGTGGGGTTCAGTAAAAATTTGACAAAATGGACACGACGAGTTAATCGCCGGGAGGAATCGCGCATGTGTGCTCAGCGAGTGACGGCAAGGGATAAAGCGTCATTTAGAACCCAAGTAATTACGGCATAGTGATCACCCACATGGCTGCAAGGCAATCGTTTTGTGCGGTGGAGTCAGTGGTCTCCTCATGGGAGAGTGAGCGGCAGCCGTAAAACTGCCACTCACTTGACACTCACAGTAAGTTACAATACATACAGTGAGTACTGTGACAAATGCACTGGGCTGGCGTCAGTAGTAGTGTCCGCGAGGTGTGCAGGACTGGGTGTTTATCCCGAGTGGTATCTTAATTCAGCACTCTCTATCTAGTATCCATTTCTGTAGATGGACGTCCGCCGTACCCTGTAAAGCGAGTCTGAAGTTATTATTGTTTAGGAAACTCTTTAATAACGCGGCTATAATGTCTGCTCAACCACAGGAAATGTTGAGTTTACCATGGCAATATGTAGGCGGGAAACGCCGTGCCGCACTAAAGACACGCCAAGAAGCGGGCGTAAGCCGGGGCTGCTCGTGAGCACGCAATAAAAGAGAAAAATGAAGTGTTCAACCAGGGCATCGCGGGTGTCGGTCTCTACTCTGTCTCAACGTTATTGATACCGAAAACCCGGGAGAAGGCCGACATCCTCCGTGCCGTACCGAAGATGGACAAATTACGAAGGCATCGAGGCGCCCTTCGCGATGCCACTACCCGGCTCCTGTCCGAGGCCAGCGAGACCCTCCTGCAAGGCACTGTACCGTCTTCCGCTGACTTGCAGGGACTCATCGACGGTCGACAACAACACAGCTCTTGCGGAACTGGACAAACAGATCGCCGACGCCCTTGACGGTGAGGAGTTCGACGAGGAAATTATGGGCGCTCTGGATTACCATGAGAAGATCGTGAAATCCGCGAGCAGGCTTCGGTCCGCGATGAACGCGCGTGCACCGTGGTTATACCGTCATTGAAGCCAAAAAGCCGAGACATGCGGATGCAGTTGAAGGATACAGCAGCTCCATGAGGGCTGCCCACTCGGACTCCATCGGCCAAAGCCTCACCAGGCACAGTAGGCCACGAGCACCGGGTTTGCGAGTCGCCTTGCCGAAACTTCAAGTGCTCGTGTTCAGCGGCGAGAACCGTGAGTGGCAGGGGTTCTGGCATCGCTACGAGGCGACCAACCACACGCACCCCGATCTCACCGGCATCGAGAAGTTCAAGTACTTGAAGACGTATACTTGGCCGGCGCTGCGAAGCGGGCCCTTGAAGGAATAAGCCTTACTGAAGCGAACTACAACGTCCCCGTCAAGGTGCTTACCGAAAAGTTTGGCCGCAAGGATTTTCTAATCGAGGACCAGACAGGCAGCTTGCTTGCCATTGAAACGGTTCCAGGCACCGTCACGATTATCTAAGCTGCGCAACCTCTACGAGAAAACACAGTTCAGGAATAGCTGTTTGGACAGCCTTTGCATACCGCCTGCAGAGTACGCGGTTGTTTCACACCGACTGCCGATGCACTTTGTGCCGGAGGACCAGGCAGTCTTGTACCGTAAGCGTACGAACACCGACACACACGTCGCGGACTCTGCGAGGCAGTCAAACGAAGAGCAAGTAAAGGCAATGCTAAAGTTGATTGAAGCTGAAGTGGAAAGTCAACAGCACAGACGAATGTCAGCTGAGGAAACCACATCAGGGAAAGCGTCAGCAAACTGCAAGGCAACGGACACCCAAAATCGCCTCATTTACCGTCCACCATAACAGTGACAGCGCAGTCATCATCGCCAAGAGCTACTTCAAGGCCTAGACAGACCGTATGTCCTCTCTGCGGCATGTGACCGTATGTCCTCTCTGCGGCATGTGACGTGTGACTGCCTAGCCACACCATCAGAGGAAGAAAAGCACAGACGGCAGCTAAGGCAGGCGATCTACTGGGACGAGCCTCTTCCACCTTACGCCGACTACTTGTGGAAGGAGACAGCATCGGAGCCTCCTACTCCGGCTGCCCTACGCATTCCACGTTGCCTCTCTTTGACATCTGAAGATCATGGAGGCGTGACAGTACATGACCACCCTGTAACGCAAATGTAAGGGAACACCGAAGACACACGGGCACTGACACGATCGCACCTCCTAACCCGCAAGCGTGTCGAGCGGCTACCAGCAAGAACTTGCGGCTGTATGCGTGGTCCCACCATGCAGGACTCGCGAAGGCGTGTGAAGCGCAAGAAGGAGCTTTTCCTACTGTTGAAACAAAGAAAGAAGGCTTGCGTCTCGAGCTCGAGCGCTCCGGTCGCTGCTAGCCATCGTCTTCCTCGCGACTGCGCGCTTGTGTCTCCGTCACTGTCAATGACGACAACGTGCCAGCGCTGCAATGGAAGATCGGCAGAGTGGGCGAAACGTTTCCAGGCCGGGACGGCACGGAGAGGTATTTCAAGATTCCATTTCCAAACGTTGAGCAAGTACGTCGCGCCGCTCAACGATTGTACCCTTTGGAGGCTAGCGACCACACCGCGGCCCCGGGAGGATAATGAGTTCATCGCGGCAAAATGTTGGCGGAAAACGCCATGCCGCGCACAAGACGCGCGAAGAAGCGGGCGTAAGGCGGGGCTGCTCGTGAGCACGCAGTCAAACAACAAAAGGAAGCGTACAACCAGGGCAACGCGGGTGTCGGTAGCAAGCACCTCCCGGTAAGTTAATGGCAGCAAGCCCTCCCGGTAAGTTAAAGAGAAGCTGAAGCCCTTTTTTAAAAAAAAATAACTTGGGAATGTGTAATCATAGTTTGATCCTTGCTGAATACGAAATCCAATGTAAGCGTTCACAGAAGTGAACGCAAATGCCATTTCTTGGGAAAAAAACAGCGGCTGCAGCCGCAGGGCTTCTTGAACTAGAGTGACCTAGAATAGGGGGAGTGTCCAAAGCGCCGCGCGAATACATGGGAGGAGCGAGGACCTTTTGCGGTGAACTTCCGCGCCGCGGCGCTGCCGTGCCGGACCCGTGGGCTTTCTCCGCGGCGGAAGCCGCGTCAAAGCGGCGAGCGTCTGCTACGCGCGTGATATTTTGGCCGCTATTAGCTAAAATTGCGGAGAGTTGGGCAATATTTAATACTGCGTCACTGCAACATAATACTGCAGCGACTCATCACACAGAGAACGCGTTTGTTAATTTGCGTGTTGTGAAACGGGGATTTTGTATATATCCTTTCAGCTGGTTTGTCACCGCATTGGTCCACACTTCCGCGGCTGTTTGAGGAACGCATCCTGCGCGCACTTCATCGTGAGAGAAGGCGCTTAAATTACTTTCGTGTGGAATGACGAACGTAAACTTCCTGCAGGAGAGAATAACTGGAGATAACCAGGAGAACGTAGCACATATATACACGTAGCAACTAGCTCATGCATGCTAACGCGTCTGCGCCCTTCATATCCTATCTTTTATTTCGTGCATTCGATTGGTTTTACAAGGCTGCCTCCGGCGCTCTGCTGTTTCAAGCCATTTCATGCGAAGCCGAATGTGTCAGTCGGCGTGGCCGCGGTACCAAAAGTAAAAAATTACTCGCGTCTCGTTCGCGTGGTATACACGAAAATTGGCACGGAGGGGCACGAATGTACGTATGCCCAACACGACCGATAGGTCATGGCATCACTAACCTGACATGCTTGCCGTTTGCGTAACGACTAACAATAATAATATGGTGTGCGGCGCGCAAACCCGCTTTCTGTAGCCAGAAATAATTCTGACGATGTGTGGTCTGACGATTTGTTTCCGTCAGGCTATAAAAAACGTGGTGGTCACCTGTATCGATGTAAACATGTTAGACTTACCCATACATTGTAAAGAACTGACCGCATAGGTAAAATGTATGCGAAAAAATTACATGAAAAAAAAAACATGGTCCCTTATGCATTCGCCTGAGATGACTCGAAAACGAAAGCCATCTTTTTCGTCAGCCGATGCATTGAACCTCCCTCGCCCATTTCCTCCATGATCGCCCCCCGATCACGGAGGCAATGCAAAGCGACCATGTCACGTGGTGGCGTCATGATAGAACGTCACGTTGAATGACGTCATACTGGCGTCACAAGTTCTGTCGACGTCATCGCGTGATGATTTTGTGCATCACTCGTGTTGGCTACGCGGGATGCCGACGGTCAATTTTCGTGTTTGATGAGGCTTTAGCCTTAAAAAAACACAAACCAAAGAAAATGAAACGATAACAGTGCAACATCGTGTATGCCTCACCTCATGTTACGAGCGATCGCCCGAAAACAAACGTGATTCTCAGTTCAGAGCAGCTGATTGCACGCGTCTGGGAGACAAAAGAGGCTTGCTTTACCCGTCTGGTCATCTCTTTATATTTATTAAAGAGATGACAAGACTCGCTATTTAAGTACACCGAGGTCATCAGGAAAAAGCGGGAAATTGGGTCGGGTGCCCTGTTGGCGCGCACTCAACTGCCGCGGAAACAATTGTATTCTACGTAACTAAGCGTCCACATCTTTTTGTAAAGTCTCTGAACCGGGCGAACGCTGACCTCCGAGAACCGTGAAAACATCTGATGTTGAGAATGAGATGTTTGAAACTGTTTGCATTTCGTATGGTGAAGGCTTGAAGCAATGCATGCATCTCGCGCGAACGTTCCATACTAACGTTCAGCGATCCAGTGCATATATATATATATATATATATATATATATATATATATATATATATATATATATATATATATATATATATATATATATATATATATATATATTATCGCATGTTGCATTTTTTCCGGCGAAGTACATAAGGGATCTCTGCATTTGAACAATTTTCTGAAGTGATTGAGTATTTTATTTATTACACGTCTATTTAGCAATTTTTTACCGTATTTTCGGTTCAGGCAGCTTGTACAGCAAGAATGGGGGCATTTGTAACTTTGTTTCATGATATCTGGATATTTATAAAGCATTTTCTATATTACGCCTTTTATGCAAAAACTTGTGGAATAAGGTTAGTTTACCTGGCATTGCTTTTCTTTCAAATGTTTGCGCATGGTGAGCCTTGTTGTACGCTACCTCAGAAGAAAAAACAGGCCAACAGCATTGCGGTCGTATGGCCGTCTCTACTCTTTTTTTTCTTTTTTTTTGTTTCCCTTGCGTATTCCCGGTGTGCTCCGTCCATAATAAAGAGCTAGTGGAGGCTAATGAATTGTCGAATAAAGCGGTGTCCATATGGCTAGCAAACCAGTGGCGACCACGAGTAAAAAGCTCGTAGTGTGAAGCGGCCACTGCGCGCAAATGTTTCAGCTGACTGCGCGTGCAATTTAATTTTTTTATTACTCCTAATTCGTGCATGCGTGATGCTATTGCCCGATTACTCGTGCGAATAAGGTTTTTTTTCGTTCTTTGCTTGTGCGTGTCCGTTTTGCACGTTTTTACACACGCACCAACGTTCTCGAACTTTGTGACCGGAACTAGACCACGCTGATGCCGCTTGACACATGATCTTTTGCACTCTGTTGTTGCCCCAGCACCAACACAACGTTTAAAGATGGATAAGCTCCATTCCGCACCGCATTATAAAAGTTAAGTAGACTTCAAGTGCCCTGTGTGGAACCGCGGCGCAAAAATCTACAGCGTGTAGCAGACGCCCCTCGCTTTCCGCGCGCTTCCCGAGCGCGAAAAGCCCACGGGTCCGGCGCAGCAGCGGCGCGGCGCGGGAGTTCACGGCAAAAGGCCCACGCGGGAGCCGGCGCTTTGGACACTCCCCCTAATCTAGGTCACTCTACTTGAACTGCTGAGCGAAGGCGATGACGTCAACTTCGGTGTGCCGCGTCATCGGCGCCATCAGCTCTGTAAAAGCATGGCCTTCGCGATTCGTTCCACCAACGCGCGCAGCCAGAAGTTGTCACGGAGGCCACGACTCCAGCGAAGCCACGGTGGTAGAATAAAACTGGTGGCCCATCGAGCGCCGCGAGCGTGTCGCCATACTGCTCGAGTTGCTCGCGGCCGCCGCTAGGTGCATGACGAGTTTTGGGGCCGAAAGACGCGCACCGCAAGCTCTCGCTGTGCTCTAAAAACCGGTTTCTCTAGCTAATTTTGTGGCTTTAAACGGTTGTTTGTGCTTTTACTAGCTTGTAGTGGCTGTCTGCCAGCTTCGACCGCAAAAGTAAGAGCGCCAGGCTTTATGAAGCTTAAAATTTTTTAATCGACGCGGGTAGTCCCGGTATGACTGTCACAGGGTGCCGATTGCAAGAGACGTGCGCGTATTTTTCTTTTTTTTCGAAAGCGTGAAAATTTCTACCGGCGAGTGTACAGAGTAAAAAAAAAGCATTTGGTTTTCACATTATCGTATGTATGTCGGAGGACTCTAGCTGGCGGTCTTTCCATGGAATTGCATTTCTCCACAACTGCAGTAGCTTTTCGTCTTTCGGCGCGGAGAAACGACAGCTTTTCTTTGCACGTTTTGTAGCCAGATTTGCAATTTGGAGTGAAGCATTTTCGTCCCATGGTGGCCGCCGCATCAGCGGCACAGATCGAGCCACCGTGGTTTCATCCGTGGTTCCAGCTTACAAAGTGAGCGGAAACACCGATGCGGTCGCGCACGTTGCTTTGACAGAGCGCAACAAACGCGACGCATCATAGCGGATCTCAAGCCATGGGATCACCTAATCACGACCACAGTGATCTGGCCGTGATCATGACTCGAAGGCTGATTGCGACTTTGCGACGCTGGTTGCGTCACATAGGGGCGCTCTTGCTCTTCGGACGCTTGCACCCACGGACGCCTCCGCATTTACCGAAGATGACCAAGCAGAAAGGAAGAGACGCGGCTGTAACGCTGGTTGCGTTGCATGCTTTCATTAGTGGCGCGTCCGTTCTAAGCGACGGAAACTCTTCAGTGTTGCTCTAGGCCTCTCTGGTGTGATAAATACACCACGGATCTCTTTCTCAAAAGTTAAAGATGTAAATTGCAGTTTAAATGCTCGCAACGCACACTGGCCACATGCTTTCAAATGCGCCGGAGCGGAGATATCGGCCCAGAGTATACCTGCTGCCACCTTGCGGAAAAGCGGCGGCAACTCGAGCACCTCCGTGACACGCGCGGCGCATTGGCGGAGCCATAGAGTTTCTTACAATACTTACTAGAGGGAACTCTGGCGCTGGTGTCTATGGGAGCTGCAACGCATGGCGTTTCAGCCAGCATGGGAATGATGGGTAGTACACAGATTTGTCTAAACTTCGTTCTTTCGGCTCCGTTCGGCTTCGCGTCGCCTGCGTTCGCTTTGTCGCAAAATGAAGTTCAGCAAAAGTCAGCAGTTCCACTTCACCACTTTAACTTTTTTAGGTTCACCAATTCAAATCTGGTCACAAAGTTCACAGCGATGTATTCTTTTGTCCGAAAGAAAACGAAAACACAGCAATAAACAAAGCCACAAGTGCGTTCGAAGCCGTAAGCACGAAGATTAGGCAAATTTGTGTACTACCCATCGTTCCCATGGTGGCTGAACGATAGCAGCGCCAGTGTCCCCTCTAGTTAATTTTAGGAAACTCTATGGGCGGAGCGGCGCGTCGGGCCACCTGTTATTCTACCACCGTGGCCAAAACTACCGACGATGACGTAGTTCCGCTCACGCCCACACTTTCGGCGCGTTCGCGTGGGCGGAGCAAGACGAACTTTTCTTTCGCGTATTTTAAAGCTCCTGCTGCCACAACAGCGAAAAAAATTACGCCATCGTCAACAATAATGTTGGTCCTTGTTAACGACAAAGTTTTACCGAATTGTAAAACCACTTCAGTATCCCTTTAAGAACCATCAATTGCTTAGGATATGCCCGATGAAATTTACACATCCTAAAAATATTCCAGCCAGATTCCCATCGCCAACACTGTAGAAACAGCGAAGCCCCTCCTCCCTACCTCGTGTGGCATTCGTGTTTGTGTATTTTGCAAGTATCACCCGCTGGCGCTCAGCTTCGCCCTTTCTTGCGCGAAAATCAGGGTTGGCTCCGCGAGGATGTGCCCGTTCCCCCGTGAGTTCTCACTGCCGCTCACGTCGGGTGGCTTCTTCCTCAGGAGTGCAGGCAGCCTGGGCAACTGTGGAAGTGCAAGCTCCCGAAGAACCGACGCCCTCCTATTACACTACACCGAGGCACACACTGACCTACTTCTCGCAGTATGCCTCGATTCGTACGCTGAGCCTCAATCTCGCCGAATTTGGTTTGCCCAATCCGCCGAGCCTCACACTCCCCCTTCCTGGCGCGACTAAAATTGTTACTCCGTTTCCAATGAGCCTCAACACCTCCGCTCTTGGCGCGCCTCTGATTGGTTAACAATTACCGTCAAGCTACAGCCTCGCCACTCTCGTCACGGCACAGCTCTCCCCTTCATGTCGAACCAGCGCTACACCATCAGCGAACGGGGAAGACTCGATTAAAACAGCTTCGCTTTTAAAAGTAGCGCAGTACTTGTTTAAAAATTTTTAGGACGGTTGAGCCTCACCCTCAAGAGGACAACGTGATAGCTTAATCGGGCCGCGTGCGCATGCCCTTATCAGCTGCTGGCCTCGTTTCGGTTCCCGGTACATGATGACGATGATGATGATGATGAAGATGCGAACTTTATTTGGGTCCAGAAAAGACGCAGGGGAGACCCCGCGCCACCCGGGACTGCCTTAATCATGCCGCAAGGAAACTAACGTCTGTGCGCATAACACCAGCCCTTTTAAACTATCCTAGAATGCCTATGCAAGTACGGTTGCGCAACGCCCACTACCCTTTAATTCTGCCTTTTACCAATCAGCAAAAGGCCCACCATGCGTTCTTAGGGCCACACGAAACTACGCACCGGCTCATTTTGTTGAAGCTTTTGCTGATGACCAGTATTAATATGTCTGAGCGCTGTGTAATGGGTGGGCCTTTAAAACATCCACTGGTAGCGCTAATCAGATGTTTTCAGACATGGTTTGATTGTACCCTTCTGCCACCCATTATTGCATGCGTTAAGGAGACTCCTCCCACTACATGGCATTCATATGTTTTAGGGGCGAAGCTCCTTAAGGCGGCACCCGTTCGTCCCTCGTCGTGCTCGTAGTAGTGAGTAACAAGTCTTACCCTTTGACCTCCAAGGTGGTGCCGGTGGGAGATTTCTCCTGTGCGTTGTTGAACAATAAAAAATTCGCAGCGTGCGCGTTAACTAAAAGCCGAATTCTTCTGTCTCTGTAGAAGTGTAAGTGTTAGCTAAAAGCCGACTTCTTCTGTCTCTCATTCCCATTAGCAGCCATTGTTTACCTCCAAGGTAGTGCCTAGTGAGATTTCTCCTGTGCGTGATTAAACAATAAAAATTTTGTTCAAAACGCCGTTGATTGATGAAATAAACCAACGAAAGACGCCAGATGTTTTGTAAAAACAAAACGAAAGAACGCCAGATGTTTCTAAAGCAAAACGAAAAAGACGCCAGCTGCTTAACGAAAGACGCAAGGTGTTTTCTAAAGCAATGGTTTTCTAAACAATGAAAATTCACAGCGTACATGTAAAATTAAAGTGAGCTGCAAGTCGTCATAACTCATCGAACCTTTAGTATAAACGCGCCCGATCTCACGTCGGTGATGATGTACTGGGCAGAATTCACGGAAGATTCACGGTTTACCGATGAACCTCCGCAGCTTCGCCCACTCATCATAATTCACTCCGTGGATATGCTGCGATTTTTCCTTCCGTTGTACTTTGAGGCAATGGCAGTAGAACACCTGCTTACCACGCAGAAGGCCTGAGTTCGGTTCTCACTTTTATCCTCAGATTTGATTATTTTGTCTTATTTGTATCTTTCTCGATTTTTTGGTCACGGTTAACGCAGATTTTTCGCTCACCACCAATGACGTCCACACAGATGTCAGAATTTCTGCGAAACGAGCTCTTTAACGCCATCGCGTTATTATCTCGTGGGAAGATCGGGCTGTTCCAAGGACCTTGTGCTGACGAAGAAGACGTTACTGAAACGGCTCATACGAGGCGATTAGGTGATAAAGATGCACGGGAAAATTATTACGCTTCAGTCCATTACGAACAGTGCCCGTCATTTCCTGGAGGTGTGTCGTGGCTTACCTAACACGAAATGAGGATACACAGAACAGTAAAATACACCGGGAGACCGGTCTTTTCTATTCAAAAATAAAACAAATATGAAGAACGCCGTCGAATATCTAAAGAACTCATGATACACGGCAGCGGGTACACGTCTTCTTACATTGATGTTGTTCTGCTTGCGGTATTTAACGACAACATCGTTCAGACATTTTATTTGATACAACGCCTGGGGATATCCGCGAGCTTTTTAAATGTTTTATAAAGCCGTCGACAAGGATATCCCCGACATGCGTACAAATTAGTTCGCCCTTTTTGTCGCTGCTTGGTTGGATAATTTCCATAACGGCTTCACGCCTACGGTCGTTAAGATCCTCCGTTTCGTGGTGTGTGATGTGCCTTATGCAAACCTAGAAAACACCCTAAAATCAAGGAAAAGGTTCCACAGTGCTGTGTATCATTTCGATAGAATATATGTGGACAATCCAGGCGTAAATTTACCTTCTCCATGAGATTCCGCATTGAGACAAAGGAGATGGCGTCATCCCGCGCGTCATATGTCCTAAGTGCGAGTGAAAGCGCCCGAGGCCGGCCGAGGATAGCGGCTCAAGCAAAGAACCGTGCCGATCGTCCACCGTCAGGATCCAGCTTCCACAGCTATAAAAAAAGTGCGCCAAACCACAATACCTTCGTGCAGGAGGACATGTGCACAAGCTCCGCCCACGTATCTGTCCCTTCATTTTCAGAAAACATTGTCCACGTGTATAGGGTATGTTATGTAAGCATATGGGCGGCGCCATCATGGGCTGTGAAACGAAGGTTTTCCTATTTTTCTATATCTATCACCAACCCAATAGTTTTCATGTGTATACGCCCACCGTAACACTGTTCGCTTAGTTGTTCAAGATAAAACACGGCAATGTTAACAGGCCAGCATGGCGACGCCGAAACGCGTCCGTAAAATAGTCTATAAAAAGCGGGAAATTTTAACGAATATTTATATATTATGTTAACATTGTATACGTACTGTCTCCATAAGCCGGTTTCGTGTGTCTCCTGAAGTAGCAGAAATTACTTCACATGAAGCATTTTAAAGTTCACTGCTGGGTCTCCAGTAGTGTACTCGCGCGGTTGTGTAAGGCCAAAACTGTACTTTGAACCCGAGTTACATTGTGTATATCACATGTATCACTACGTAAGTTGACAGTGAATTGTGTTTATTGTATTGTTGAAGTGTCGGAATCTGTATTCTGTATCTAAATATATTCTTCCCCCCCCCCCCCCCCACTGTAATTCCCTTGGGCGCTGTGGGTACTATGATAAATAAATAAATAAAAATTCACAGGAAACTGTCGTATTTGATATCCGGCCAAACCATCTTATGTGAACGTTGCTGACTTTCAGGGACCACACTTAATTGTTTCTCGACTTTCTCGATCGCTTTTGAAATTGGTTACTCCCGTTCTATATATATGCTAGCCTAGTTTACGATCCTGTTGTGCACGCTACGAGTAACTGAAAAAAAAGAAGCCGTACTGTAAGCCACCAGGACTGAAGGTGCCTCAACGAAGTGGGTAATGTCAACTAAGCGTAAAGCTCTGGGCTAGCTGCTTTTTGTTATAGCTATGTAACATAACATTGGAGAACAGGACAAGACAAGCACGAGAGGAGAGACACCAGCTTGGTATTGTTGGTGTCTCACTTTTCGCGCATGTCGTGTTCGCTAGGATAATGTTACATAGACAATGTTCAAAACATCGCAATCACGGAATGTTTGAAGCTATAACAGTTGTTTTTGCCTCCTGCCGCCTCAGCCGGCTGCATCAGCAAAATTTCTTCCAGTACATCACCATGCGTATGTGTTCCTCAGAGAAAATAATAGCTGGGACGTCAATTCGGACACGACCTATATGTGTACGAAATTGCTGTGTTTGTGAAAGTTCTTTATCTTCTTATAACTACTTTGATCGCATTAAAAGTATGTTCCTTTGTCTGTGAAACTTGACGCCTTCCTGATTATTGCACAGTAACGGGAGGACATCCACCTACACCGCCGAAGGACGCCGCTCGCCTTCGAAGTACGTATATTGCGCTTACTCTACCATTAAAAGTGGCTCAACAGCATAAACACAATCTCTTTCACACCATCTTCGCAAGAAGCTTAAAGAATACATGAAGCACTGCGTTATTAAACAGTGGCAAAGCAGAAACTGGAATGTCGTGTGCCACGACAGCTCATGTTTCAGGTAGAGCTGTTCGCTACTGAATGTTTCCTTTGTTATGGTAATGGCAAGCAAGCACAAATGTCACCGCGGCACAATTGTAACCGTTTCGCATGCGCTCTGGTGAGTAAGCTTTTTTTTAATGGAAACAAATTATAACACAATAAAATGACACATGCGCATAATCTAAAGCACAGGTCGTTGCGAATAAGACACGGGAACGGCGCCGTGTTTGTGTGTACCAAACGCAGCAGCCAAAAGTTATATGAATTTCCGTAAAACTTCTTTTGGGCCTAGTTTGTTCATAATCCTAGAAATACATTTACAACACTCATCTGAGTTTCATTTCATTTCATCGCGTAGGTAATTCACTATTTCACATTTTTTCACTCTGTTTCACTTTTGTTTTTATGTCGATTTCGTGGCGCATGCGCGGTAAGGCTGCCTTGGAGGTATATATGCATTGACAATTGCCGAAATAGAGTCAGTTGATAGACAGCGCTTTTGTGTGTCGTTTCTTTCTTTGTGGTGCGTCTTTGGTTTTGCGCTGTATATGTACTTCTAGGATTATGAACCAACTAGGCCCAAAAGAAGTTTTACTGAAATTCCTTTCTAGTGCAGTGGGTCCCTCTTTCTGCGTGTCTTCTCCGTCTGTTTCACCATCTGCTGTCGTCAATGCCCTCCTCAGCCCCATCGTACTTGCTACGTGCCGTGCTAGGCTGTATGGATTCTGCCTGCGCAAGGGGCTTGTGCCGTCAGATGTGAAAGCGCTTTTCCGGTTCTGTGACCCTGTCCTGGACCCATGTCAAGAGACTGTGCAAATTATTACGTTCGGAACTGTGGCGGCAAGTGCGACTCTTCCAGGACTGGCATTGGGCGCTTTGCCATTCAGCTGATCCTGAGTGGCTGGCTCTCAACAAGTACCACTCCTGTGTTCGAATAGCGGCTCAACTAACGGAAGTAAATTGGAACAGTATGGTGAGAGTTTTGTGCCGATGTGGTGAAAAATCTGCTCCTAATGTAAAGAAAAGTGTGAAGGTGCTTAGAAATGTTAACCTGCCTGATGACGTAGAACACTTGCTGGCGAAAGGCCCTAAATTTTGTATGCCTTCGTATCTTCCTGCGCATGATCTGATCGCAATAAACAGAATTATCACTTATAAGGCGAAGCAAGAGTCCCGCGATCAATGCCTTCTTCAAGGCGTAGCAATTTTAGACAAGTCGTTGCGAAAAGGCCCACCCCAGCATTCAGATGTTAGTGTTCGGCGCACGTAGTCCTTTCTGAGAGCTAACGACCTCTCCCTCATGCAGGCTGATAAAGAGGGGGCTTTGTTGTAGCGTAAAAAGGCATTTTTAACGAGAAAGCGCTGCAGGCTATGTCAAAAACCTTTGTTCCTGTTGGGAAGCGGGAGGTTAGAGTGAAAACAAAGTTTGTAGAGTTTTGTAAAAAAACTGGAATTAACGTCGCTTGCGAAAAGCATAGAGAATAGCATAGGCATGTCATTGACAGTGTTTTTCACGGCTAAGACCCACAAGACAGAATTACCTTTTAGAACCATCGTCAGTGAATCTGGGTGCTGCCAACACAATGTTAGCCTGTTTTTACAGAACAAATTGAAGTCTCTAGTGTACTACAATGATCCCTTTCGTACAAAAAATTCAGATGATGTGGTGCAGTTCTTGTGCGGGAAAACAAATGTGGGGTATGGTTTCTCAGTTGACATCGAAGATTTGTTTTATTCTGTACCCAGCACGAGCTTATGTCCTCAGTGCAAGCATGTATCGAGGGCTATGGAGATGTGCCTCTCGAGACTTTTGTCGGTGTTTCTGTGAGCAATTTTTGAGCCTTTTAGAGTATTATCTTCAGGTCACTTTTATCGTTTTAATGACCAGCCATATTTTCAGCGTAACGGCATATGTATCGGGTCCTGTCTTGCTCCTATCCTTGTAGATATTTTTTCGGCAAATGTGGGATGCTCCTTAAGCAAAGCTTTTTGCATGAGGAAGATTTTAAAGGTTTTTAGGTACGTCGACGATTTTTTGGTTTTAATATCGCTAGACTCCTCCTACCAGGACTCGGTGACTAATATTTTAGATGATTTTAACCGACACGAACGAGGTCTTGTTTTTACATTTGTTTGATCTCCCGCAGAAAGGCGTTTTACAGTTTTTAGAACTAATGCTCGAATTTTGTGAACGACATGTCTGTTGGTCCTATCAACCACGGCCAAATAAGGAACTGTTACCATTTAAGTCTACTCATTCAGAAATTGTAAAAAGAGGAATTGTGATGTCGGCCATGGAATCGGTTCTTAGAAAATCGTGCACTCACATGATGCAAGAGAGCTTCACCAATCAGATCAGCCGAATTTTGGCTGCAAGGTTCCCCAAGTCGCTCTTTACTGCAGTGGCTGAAACGCTAAATGGCAGGCAGACATGGTTTCACTATGGCGCTGTCTGCCCCGAACAAGCTTTCCAAGCTATGCTCCCGCAACTGCGGTATGAGCAAAGGAGCGTGCCAAATCCGACACGTGGCCGTGCCGTCGCGTGTCCCGTGTGCCGTCGGCGTGGTTTATGCCATCCCGCTCTTCTGTGGTAACACCTATGTCTGTCAAACTGGAAGATGCGTCAACGAGCGGCTCAGGGAACGCGCAGGAAAGATAAACAAGAATGCAGATAAAGAAGCCCATCTTGTGGCTCATGTTAACGCTTCCTGCAATTGTGAGGCACGATTTGAAGAGACGTCGATCCTTGGCAGGAGCCACAATGATCATGCGCGGCTGCCTTTAGAAGCCTATCATATCAGAAAAAGGGCTCATTTTTGCATAAACGACACGTCTCAGTCCCTGCACTCATCTGAGTTTGATTTCATTTCATCGCGTATGTAATACACTGTTTCGCTTTTTTTTCACTCTGTTTAACTTTTGTTTTTCTGTCATTTGCGTGGCGCATGTGCAGTAAGAGTAAGGCTGCGTTGGAGGTATATATGCATTGACAATTGCCGAAATAAAGTCAGTTGATAGCCAGCACTTGTGCGTGTCATTTCTTTGTGGTGCGTCTTTGGTCTTGAGCTGTGAATGTACTTCAAAGAAGTTATATGGTCATGCTGGAGTTTGAAAAATCCCCCCCCCCCCGCTGCCCAATCTATAGTCATTGCATATTGCCACTGTATGCAGGAAAAGAAAAAAAATATACCCAAGCGGCCACATTCGCTCTATGTCTTAACACGACCAAATGTGTAAATATGTATAAGAGTTAAACATGGCTGAATCGCCCCTAGTCCGTGGAGAAAGAAACGTGGCAGTTCGCAGGCACTTATGCTGAATGCCTGCACACACTGTAACGTAGCAGTAGTGGTAGTCGGTGCCCTTGTTGTGAAATGGTAGCAGTTATATTAGCAACAGTAATAGCTCTGTGAGTAGCAGTTCCCTGATTCTTATTACTCTGACAGCCATTAAACCGCCTTCAGTAAACTGCGCGATGCAATATTAGATCATGCTTTCTTCGTCAGTACTTAAATATGATACTTGTGTACTCCCTCTGACCATCCGCGCGCCACCCTATTGAGTGTCACAATAGCTGTTGACCAGATCAGCAAAGAATTAAACAGAACCAGCAGGACGGGTTTTCTATTGGCGCCGGTGTCCACCACAGCTATCACGCACAATCTGAAAAATATACAGCATTCCAGGTGTAGTCAAACATAAGCATTCTCCGCAGAATACAAATAATCAACCACAAAGTCCCGCAATTGTAAGAAACAGTTTCGGAAAAACAAACTATACAGCCCTCATTTCGGGCGAGAAGTAACGTTAACCACTATTGCTGTATTTCATGACAGGAGCCTGCAATCGCACTAGCCGTTCGAAAATGGAAGTTGCTTGAGGAGTTGGGGGTGTAAGCCTGCCCACCTAATACAAAGGCCTCAACCATTTTTCATCATCATCCTCATCCTTTGAATCAAGAAATATACAGCTACGTGGTTGCATATATTGCAATATATACGCGCGCTGGGTTGATTGCCCGTTCCCAAAATGATGATGAATTATGGCGTAGCAAGCATTTCCCAACTGTACTTGCACTAGGGGCCCTGAGAATGTTTAAACGGGCTGTAAGAAAGCCATCCTCCAGCTGACGCTGTAACTGTCCTGAGTGTTCGGTTCCCGCCTGTGAATTTTATGTGTTATTATTAAATGCGAAGCATTTCTTAGCGAACCTCTGGCACTTTGAGCGTTTCTATCTACGTATATATCTATCTATCTATCTATCTGTCTATCTATCTATCTATCTATCTAACTATCTAGCCGCCTACGTCTGGGTGCTCTCATGATCACCTCCTTAACTTGGTGTAGACCAAAATTTGCATGGGAGGGTAAGAGGATTTGACGAATACGACTGCCGGGTCATGACATGAATAACGTTAAAATCTTGTCGCCTACGTCGTCAAACCCTTTCCACTAGACACGTGTGGCGCATACGCCTTTACCACGGGCCGCGGTGTACGGGTATGCGCCACAGGTGATTGACAGTTTATATCTACCCAGGAACGGCGAGAACAGACATTGTTAACTTAAATGCTATAGCGTTACGGAAAACCAACATCGGCCGCGTTGACTCAACGAATGGAAAGAATGAAAATTAGGATCCCAGCAGGAGTCGAACCCAAGCATTCTGCGTGGCAATCAGGTATTCTACCACTGAGCCACGCCAGGTCCATAAATTGGTTTGTAAAAACAGCCTACGCGGGCGTAATATCGGTGCAACGTCAATTGTGGTTGTGGTGCTGGCTACGTAATTTTACAAGAAAGCAATAAACACTACATGATACT
Source organism: Rhipicephalus sanguineus (assembly GCF_013339695.2). Classification (NCBI taxonomy): domain Eukaryota; kingdom Metazoa; phylum Arthropoda; class Arachnida; order Ixodida; family Ixodidae; genus Rhipicephalus; species Rhipicephalus sanguineus. The sequence continues at coordinate 83,358,813 of NC_051183.1, read as the reverse complement.
CCTACGATGTCTACTCCTACGATACAGGCGTCATATCAGATTAACATCTGTAGTTCCAGTGTTGGCTCCGCTTTTATAGTAGTGTAATAAACATTACGTTTGTATTCCTATGATTGATTCAGCAAGCTGTACTGAAGCATTGCTCGACCCCGGAGGAATACATTAACGAAAGTTACATATGATATCCACAGCACCGCACCGTTAAGTGCACTTAGTCCGCCAGAACGACGCAGTGTCCTCTTCATTTCTTACGAGGCTGGGCGATGGCCTCATGCTGACCGAGGATGATGCCAGATTGATTGACAGCCGCTTTGTAGACTAGGCTACGTAGGCCACATACGCCCAGGTAGTCTACAAATACGACAAACACCACCCACTGATGTTGGTCTACGTAGCACTACCCAGGCCTACCAGCATCGACGGCCTATACCTCACCAACGCGAAGGGTGGCTTCAGGTTCCGACATGTCACCGGCTCTGTCGACACACAATTTGTCGACGAAATGACCGAGGCATCCACGAATTCCAACAGCTCTACTATACCACATACTTCACTACACATAGACCCCTCGTGGCCACGATCACGACCGGATCCTATAACAAGTCATGACCAGCTGCTGGTGCTCACTGATCACGGTGATGATGCCCTTGTTCAAGAACTGTCAAGAACCTCTTCCACACATGCACACGGGTTCGTGAAACGTTCGTGCGTTCTCCATCATAAGGGACAAGTATAAGCACAACGTATCAGCTTACCGCTTCTTGTGTTGGTATAATACCCACGTTGCCATTGGCAGCGTTACCCAACCGTAAACAACTGGTTATATAACACATATGTGGCTCTTCAACATATATAAGTGTGCGTATAAAATTTATACAAATCTTTAGCGCCATTTTGTAACGTGTCGCTCAGCAAAAACGGTACGCCACAGTCACCTACCCGCCGCATGCTTCGCATAACATTGACTCCCACGGTACGTGGGATCTGCCGAATTTTTTGGGATACCTTCATCCCTAGCTCACGTGTAGCAGCTTCTGTGCTTTTGATATGTAACATATTTCATAGATCTATCCGATTGTATCTAATTCTTTGTTTTCCATCTTAATATTTATTGTCAGATTTTTTAACCTTACGGGGAGCACTTCCCCCTTATCAGGAAAAAGGCCATGAATCAGTCGCCGTACGTACCTCGCTCACTTGGTAGCCGGCATAAGTCCTATATTCGTAGGCTATTTAACTGTTCCACACGGTGATTTCTGAACAATATATTGCGACACACATGTGCTGAGCTTTCTCAGTTCCGTCAGCCTCAGGTTGCTTTTATTCCGATAGCAATCATATGGTCACTCTCGACGGATTTCTGCCGTCGGCGTCGCCGTCGTATTTCGTATCAAGTGCAAATCGATTACAACCCCCGCACTTCGTATATTTCAACCACAGGTAAAACAGCTCGTATGGGGGCGACGAACGCGGCTGAAGCAGAGACGAAACGAACCAACCGCCTCCGTTGCGCGGATGGCGCATGTATAACATCATCCCTTGCGCAAAGCCTGCCGTCGATTGTTACTTAATCAGAGAGGAAACGCTGAGGCCTTCTTGACAGCATAAATGAATGCGAGGGGAGAGGGGAAGTGGCACCCGAGCAGCAATGGTGAACTTTGATTTCAAGGGCGCCGTTGCGATCGCCGGCGCTATTTCGGCAGGCATCAGTTGACGGCTCGTATACCCCTATACCTGATGTGCTCTCAACACGAATAGAGTGCCCGAAAAGTGATCATTCCCTGGAGCGGCCGTGTTCTCTTACAACAGCGTTTTGTAGAGTTACGCGAGATCGGATCCAAAAAGGTTAGCTGACAGCCTTACTTCCCGTAATATTGAATGAGGAAAAGGAATTTTCGAAGGCTCGTTCTTTTGTTCGGCACAACCCTAACGAATCTGTTTTCTTATGTTCGTATATTATTGCAATTTTTTGCTATCGCATTAACTCCTTCGTCATTGAGGTGAAACTGTCATTTTTAACAAGAAGTCGTCAGTGAGCTGTAGGTTACACTCCTAGGCTGACAGTGAAGTGTTTGAGAGCACAATTGCGTAAATTGAGAAAATATTTTAACCCTCTCATGCATAGTGACTAATTAAGTGGATCCGCATGGTGATTTCCTGTTTCATGCCTGAATGATACTCAAGTGAGGACAGAATGAGTTTTGAAAACTACATCATAGATGACACTAAGCGCCAATAATATTATAAGGTTTGAATTACCCGCCCACAACGCCAGGAGATATCCCAGAAGCATTTTTCCCAATAAAAAAAACCGCCACGCATTCTCTCTTGCCTAATATATTTATTTGTGTTCATGAAGCTTAGTCCTACTGCAAGAGCACACACATGTGTTTAATGTAATTTGATAGCGCAAAAACGCACAAGTCTAACTCTCATCATTTGAGGGCACCATGCGACAGGTGTTCTGCTGTATAGTGGTAGCGCACCAAGCTTGAAGAAGTATATTTTACAGCGAAAGCTGTTATGAGATCATTTCACCGGCCGTTTTTGGCGCCGTAGTTGTCCGCCGCCGCCGCCGCCGCCGCCGCCGGTGTCCGTAACCAGTATCGCTCGAAATAAGAAAAAAAGGAAATAAGAAAAAAATTTCCAGGATGGAACGAGGTTCGAACCTGGGTCCTCTGCGTGGGAGCCCAGTATTCAACCTCTGAGCCATGCCGGTGCTTGAAACTGCTTTGCAAAAAGGTCCTATACAGGCTTCATGTCGGGAAGGAACCACACTAGCACATGCAATATAGCGTGCTTGAATAGTAAAATAAGCACCAAGCGTCGCACAACGCGAATTCTGTAACCAGGCGTCACACAATGCGAATTGCGCAACGAGTAGGTTGTTGAATGCTTCCAACCCATTACAAAGGGCTCTGCCATAATTCTTTCATCAGGCACAGCATCAACAAAGTGCGCATAATGCCTTACATGCGTTTAGCAGGTACCAATGCTCTCCGTAGAATGACGAAATATGGCACAGTGCCTGCTGCCCTACTTCTAAAAAATTACATTGATTTATAGCGTATAGTGGGTTCCTCGCAAGTGCACTTGTATTGGTTGTCAAGGAAGCCCATAAGCGCATGATCCACTTCCTCGGGGTCTCAGTAAAATTACAATGATTTATAGCGTAGTGGGTTCCTCGCAAGTGAACTTCTATTGGTTGTCAAGGAAGCCCATAAGCGCATGATCCATTTCCTCGGGGTCTCAGTGAAGTTCTTCGCCCCCCCCCCCGTCTCTCTCCCACGTCAACGTATGGTATACAGCATGACGGGAGAAGGAAATAGCGACCGGGCGTCACCCAATACAAATTACATAACTGGTGGGCCGTTTAAACCTTCCAACCCATTACAAAGGGCTGAGCCATAATTCTTCATCGTCATCAGTCGTCGCGTCAACAAAGTGAACATAATGCCTTACCGACGTGTAGCTGGTGCCTCGCTTCTCCGCAGAATGAAGAATAATGGCTTAGTAGGTGCTTCCCAACTTCAGAAAAATTTTGATTTATGGCGTAGTGGGTACCTTTCTAGAGTACTTGTATTGTCGCCCCAAGAGAGCTTAAAAGGGGCTCTAGAAACGCCGCTCTTCCAGCTTTCGCTGTGACTGCGCTGCGGTTTCAGCGCAGGCCTGGCATTTTTTGTAGCCGGAAGGTTATACAGGAATTTTGGACGTAAACCGGATCTCCTGAAATACCTGAATTGTGAATGATAAGGATGTACATACTTGTGTAATTCGAGTGACAGCGCATCCGTAATGAGATGACTGGATAACTCTCCTCTTCATTTGCGTGCAGCTATGCCGACCGAAAACCTCCCGCCGAAAGTAGGAACAGAGTCCTACGAAACTGCGCAGTTCCTTGACGGACGTAGGTGTGGGGAACTCGGTCACGGCCCGAAGCTTGGCTGGATCGGGGAGAATACCGTCCTTGGACACAACGTAACCGAGTATTGTCAGCTGCCGTGCTGCAAATCGGCACTTCTTTAGGTTCAGTTGCAGACCGGCCTCGCTCAAACGCGTCAAAACATGCCGCAGGCGTTGAAGATCAGCGGATAATTCTGGAGCGAAAACAACGACGTCGTCGAGGTAGCACAAGCATGTGTGCCATTTCAGGTTGCGCAGAACGGTATCCATCATGCGCTCAGAGGTGGCGGGCGCATTACACAGCCCAAACGGCATGACGTTGAATTCGTACGAGCCGTTGGGCGTGACAAAGGCGGTCTTCGGTCGAGCGTCATCAGCCATAGGTACTTGCCAGTACCCTGAGCGCAAATCGAGAGATAAAAAGAATTCTGCTCCTTGCAGGCTGTGAATCCCGTCGTCTACTCGCGGTAGTGGATACACGTCCTTGCGAGTGATCTTGTTAAGTCGTCGGTAGTCCACACTGAACCGCACTGAACCGTCCTTCTTCGCAACAAGAACGACAGGAGACGCCCAGGGGCTGTTACAAGGTCGAATAACATCGCGGCGAAGCATCTCATCGACTTGCTCGTTGATTACACGGCGTTCTGTGGGACATACGCGATATGGACGTTGCCGCAGTGGCGGCTGGGTGCCAGTGTCGATGCGATGCGTAACGGCGGACGTGCGGCCGAGAGAAGTTTGAGCGACATCGAAAGAAGAGCGAAATTCTTCCAACAGGCCCAGAAGCTGGGAACGCTGGACTTGCGTAAGGTTGTCAGCAATGGAGGAACCAAATACATCAGCGGGTGATGAACCAGACGTGGAAACAGCACCGAGCGTACTGGAACTGTGGCAGTGCATTTCATCTGGTTCGTCTATAACTTGTGCGTCTTCGAGGAGCTCCACGCTACCGAGACATTCCCCTTGCACCAACGTGACACTGTACGGGGATGGATTGATAAAAAAATAGAGGTGCTGCCCTTAGTGACTTGCACGGTCGCGAAAGGCACCAGCAAGCCTTTCCTCGTGCAAACACAGTCAGATGGCGAGAGGAGTGCAACAGAGTCGGAGAGACTTGCGCAGTAGACTGACACTGTCATTGACAAGTTTTCAGGCACCTTGGTGTCGTCTTTGACATGTACCTTGCCCGCAACCGATGGATTGTCTGCCGGCGTCCAATCAGAAAACGGTGAGAGCTCTATTTCGGCTGGTGCGCAATGAATGACGGCGTCGTGGAGGGAGAGAAAATCCCGTCCGAGGATGTCATCGTGAGAGCAGGCAGGAATTATGATCAATTCGACGGCCTACAGAGCATCTTGAATAATGATGCGCGCGGTGCACACCGCTGTAGGGTGAATACTTTGGGCGCTGGCTGTACGCAGGGAGAGACCGGAAAGTGGCGTCGTCACTTTTCGCAATAATCGCCTAAGTTTGGCGTCCATGACGAATACGGCGGCTCCAGTGTCGATAAGGGCAGATGCGGGAACACCGTCCACAAACACGTCTATCACGTTCGATGGGCTTCGCTGAGGGCTTTCGCAATTTGATAGCGTCGAAGCCCTTTCCTCGTGGACTGCGACGACTAGTTTTCCTGGTCACGTGAGACCGGACGTGGCCGCATCGGCGACAGTAAGCGACGTCGTGGAGACGGTGACCGGCTGGTAGATGTTGCGGGGCGGGACGTCGGTGACATAGGCGGCGCTTGGTCATAATAAGGTCAGCTTGATTGGCTGGGCAGGGCTGATGCGACCCGAGGCGACTCCATGCGATTGCAGTAGCGTGCGACGTGACCAGCGCAACCGCACGCGAAGCAGATGGGGCGGTTGTCGGAAGTGCGCCAGCGGTTCACGGGTCCCATCCATGTCGCAGAAGGGGATGGACGAGATGGCTGCTGCTGTGAGGGCATTGTGGGCAGGAGTCGGGGCCTGGGGACGACGTCGACGTACGTAGGCGGCACAGCCGCGTCGAAGGCCTGGGGTCCGACGACGGCTTCGGCGTAACTTCGCGGTGCAGCCACAGGAATCGCTGCATAGGCTATGTTATGTAAGGCATACGGGTGGCGCCATCATGGGCTGTTAAACGATTGTTTTCTTATTTTTGTATATCTATCACCAACCTAACAGTTTTCATGTGTATACGCCCACCGTAACACTGTTCGCTTAGTTGTTCAAGATAAAACACGGCAATGTTAACAGCCCAGCATGGCGACACCGAAACCCGTCCGTAAAATAGTCTATAAAAAGCGGGGAATTTTAACGAATATTTATACATTATGTTACCATTGTACACACAATATCTGCATAAGCCGGTTTCGTGTGAGACATAAATTCACAGGAAACTGTCGTATTTGATATGCGGCCAAACCATCTTAGTTGAACGTTGCTGACTTTAATTGTTTCTCGACTGTTTCTCGATCGCTTTTGAAATTGGCTACTCCTGTTCTATAAATATGCTGGCCTAGTTTGCGATCTTGTTTTGTGTACGCTACGAGTAACTGAAAAAAAAAGAAGTCGTTTTACTGTAAACCGCCAGGACTGAAGGTGCCTCAACGAAGTGGGTAATGTCAACTAAGCGTAAAGCTCTGGGCTAGCTGCTTCTTGTTATAGCTATGTAACATGACATTGGCGAACAGGACAATACAAACACGAGAGGAGAGACACCAGCTTGGCATTGTTGGCGTCCCACTTTTCGTGCATGTCGTGTTTGCTAGGATAATGTTACACAGACAATGTTCAAAACATCGCAATCACGGAACGGTTGAAGCTACAACAGTTGTTTGTGGCTTCTGCCGCCTCAGCCGGCTGCAGCAGCAAAATTTCTTCCAGTACATCGCCATGCGTATGTGTTCCCCAGAGAAAATAACAGCTGGGACGTGAATTCGGACACGACCTATTGTGTACGAAATAGCCGTGGTTGTGAAAGTTCTTTATATTCTTATAACTACTTTGATCGCATTGACCGTATGTTCCTTTGTCTGTGAAACTTGACGCCTTACTGATTATTGCACAGTAACAGGAGGACAGCCCCCTACACCGCCGAAGGATCCCGCTCGCCTTCGAAGTACGTATATTGCACGTATACTAGTAATAAAAGTAGCTCAACAGCATAAACACAACCTCTTTCACACCATCTTCGCAAGTAGCTTAAAGAATGCATGAAGCACTGCGTTATTAAACAGTGGCAAAGCATAAACTGGAATGTCGTGTGCTACGACAGCTCATCTTTCAGGTAGAGCTGTTCGCTACTGAATGTTTCCTTTGTTATGGTAATGGCAAGCAAGCACAAATGTCACCGCGGCACAATTGCAACCGTTTCGCATGCGGTCGTGTGAGTCAGCTTTTTCTGTATGGAAAGAAATTAGAATAACAGAGAGCTGAGCAAGTTGGTACGTATTCATTCTAAAAAGAGACAGGGCGTGCAAACACGGACACAAGAAAGAGATCAGGACACCACAAACGCTGGCGTTTGTGGTGTCCTGATCTCTTTCTTGTGTCCGTGTTTGCACGCCCTGTCTCTTTTTAGAATGGAAAGAAATTATAGCACAATAAAATGATACATGCGCATAATCTAAAGCACAAGTCGTTGAGAATAAGACACGGGAACGGCGCCGTGTTTGTGTGTACCAAACGCAGCAGCCAGAAGTTATATGAATTTCAGTAAAGCTTCTTTTGAGCCTAGTTTGTTCATAATCCGAGAAGTACATTTACAGCACTCATCTGAGTTTGATTTCATTTCATCGCGTATTTTATACACTGTTTCACTTTTTTCACCCTGTTTCACTTTTGTTTTTATGTCGATTGCGTGGCGCATGTGCGGTAAGTCTGCCTTGGAAGTATATATGCATTGACAATTGCCGAAATAAAGTCAGTTGATAGGCAACGCTTGTGTGTGTCGCTTCTTTCTTTGTGGCGCGTCTTTAGTTTTGTGCTGTAAATGTACTTCTAGGATTACGAACCAACTAGGCCCAAAAGAAGTTTTACTGAAATTCTTTTCTAGTGCAGTGGGTCCCTCTTTCTGCGTGTCTTCTCCGTCTGTTTCATCATCTGCTGTCGTCAATGCTCTCCTCAGCCACATCGTAGTTGCTACGTGCCGTGCTAGGCTGTATGGATTCTGCCTGCGTAAGGGGCTTGTGCCATCAGATATGAAAACGTTTTTCGGCTCTGTGACCCTGTCCTGGGCCCATGTGAAGAGACTGTGCAAATTATTACATTCGGAACTATGGCGGAAAGTGCGACTCTTCCAGGACTGGCATTAGGCGCTTTGCCATTCAGCTGATCCTGAGTGGCTGGCTCTGAACAGGTACCGCTCCTGTGTTCGAATAGCGGCTCAACTAACGGAAGTAAATTGGAACAGTATGGTGAGAGTTTTGTGCCGATGAGGTGAAAAATCTGCTCTTAATGTAAAGAAAAGTGTGAAGGTGCTTAGAAATGTTAACCTGCCTGATGACGTAGAACACTTGCTGGCGAAAGGCCCTAAATTTTGTATGCCTTCGTATCTTCCTGCGCATGATCTGATCGCAATAAACAGAATTATCACTTCTAAGGCCAAGCAAGAGTCCCGCGATCAATGCCTTCTTCAAGGCGTAGCAAGTTTAGACAAGTCGTTGCGAAAAGGCCCACCCCAGCATTCAGATGTTAGTGTTCGGCGCACGTAGTCCTTTGTGAGAGCTAACGACCTCTCCCTCATGCAGGCTGATAAAGAGGGGGCTTTGTTGTAGTGTAAAAAGGCATTTTTAACGAGAAAGCGCTGCAGGGTATGTCAAAAACCTTTGTTCCTGTTGGGAAGCGGGAGGTTAGAGTGAAGACAAAGTTTGTAGAGTTTTGTAAAAAAACTGGAATTCACGTCGCTTGCGAAAAGCATAGAGAATAGCATAGGAATGTCATTGACAGTGTTTTTCACGGCTAAGACCCACAAGACAGAATTACCTGTTAGAACCATCGTCAGTGAATATGGGTGCTGGCAACACAATGTCAGCTTGTTTTTACAGAACAAATTGAAGTCTCTAGTGTACTACAATGATCCCTTTCGTACAAAAAATTCAGATGATGTGGTGCAGTTCTTGTGCGGGAAAACAAATGTGGGGTATGGTTTCTCAGTTTACATAGAAGATTTGTCTTATTCTGTAACCCAGCGTGAGCTTATGTCCTCAGTGCAAGCATGTATCGAGGGCTATGGAGATGTGCCTCTCGAGAATTTTGTCGGTGTTTCTGTGAGCAATTTTTTAAGCCTTTTAGAGTATTATCTTAAGGTCACTTTTATCGTCTTTAATGACCAGCCATATTTGCAGCGTAACGGCATATGTATCGGGTCCTGTCTTGCTCCTATCCTTGTAGATATTTTTCGGCAAATGTGGGATGCTCCTTAAGCAAAGTTTTTAGCACGAGGAAGATTTTAAAGGTTTTTAGGTACGTCGACGATTTTTTGGTTTTATCTCTAGACTTCTCCTACCGGGACTGGGTGACTAATATTTTAGATGATTTTAACCGACGCGAACGAGGTCTTGTTTTTACATTTGATCTCCCGCAGAAAGGCGTTTTACAGTTTTTCGAACTAATGCTCGAATTTTGTGAACGACATGTGTGTTGGTCCTATCAACCACGGGCAAATAAGGAACTGTTACCATTCAGGTCTACTCATTCAAAAATTGTAAAAAGAGGAATTGTGATGTCGGCCATGGAATCGGCTCTTAGAAAATCGTGCACTCACATGATGCAAGAGAGCTTCACCAATCAGATCAGCCGAATTTTGGCTGCAAGGTTCCCCAAGTCGCTCTTTACTGCAGTGGCTGAAACGCTAAATGGCAGGCAGACATGGTTTCACTATGGCGCTGTCTGCCCCGAACAAGCTTTCCAAGCTATGCTCCCGCAACTGCGGTATGAGCAAAGGAGGGTGCCACATCCGACACGGGGTGACCTACGTCCCGTGTGCCGTGGGCTTGGTTTATGCCACCCCTCTCTCGTGTGGTAAGACCTATGTCGGTCAAACTGGAAGATGCGTCAACGAGCGGTTCAGGGAACACGCGCGAAAAATTAACAAGGATGCAGATAAAGGAGCCCATCTTGTGGCTCATATTAAGGCTTGCTGCAATTGTGAGGCACGATTTGAAGGGACGTCGATCCTTGGCAGGAGCCGCATTGAGCATGCGCGGCTGGCTTTAGAAGCCTATCATATCAGAAAAAGGGCTCATCCTTGCATAAGCGACACGTCTCTGTCTCTGCACTCATCTTAATTTGATTTCATTTCATCGCGTATGTATTACACTGTTTCGCTTTTTTCCACTCTGTTTAACTATTGTTTTTCTGTCGATTGCGTGGCGCATGTACAGTAAGGCTGCCTTGGAGGTTTATATGCATTGACAACTGCCGAAATAAAGTCATTGGTAGCCAGTGCTTGTGTTTGTCGTTTCTTTCTTTGTGGCGCGTCTTTGGTTTTGCGCTGTAAATGTACTTCTAAGAAGTTATATAATCGTGCTGGTGTTTGAAAAAGCCCCTTCCACCCCTCCCCGCCCCACCCCTGCCCAATCTATATGCATTGCCTATTGCCACTATATGCAGGAAAGGAAAAGAAAAATAATCCCAAGCGGCCACATTGGCTTACGTCAACACGATTAAATGCGGAACTATGTATAAGAGTTAAACAGGCTGAATCACCGCCACTTTGTGAAGAAAGAAACGTGGCAGTTCGCAGGCACATATGCTCAATGCCTGCACACAATGCAGCGTAGCAGTAGTGGTAAGTTGCAGCCCTTGCTTTGAAATGGTAGCAGTTATATAAGCAACAGTAATAGCTCTGTGAGTAGCAGTCCCCTCATTCTCATTACTCTGACAGCCATTAAACCGCCTTCAATAAACTGCGTGATGCAATATTAGATCATGCTTTATTCGTCAGTACTTAAATATGATACTTGTATACTACCTCTGACCATCCGCACGCCACCCTATTGAGTGTCACAATAGCTGTTGACCACATCAGCAAAGCATTAAAAAGAAGCAGCAGGACGGGTTTTCTATTGGCGCCGGTGTCCACCACAGCAATCACGCACAATCGGAAAAATATACAGCATTCCAGGCGGAATCGAACATAAGCATTCTCCGCAGTGTACAAATATTTTATTACAAAGTCCCGCATTTGTAAGAAACAGTTTCGGAAAAAAACAAACTATAGAGCCGTCATTTCGGGCGAGAACTAACGTTAACCACTATTGATGTATTTCATGACAGGAGCAAGCAATCGCACTAGCCGTTCGAAACTGGGAATTGCTTAAGCAGTTGGGGGTGTAAGCCTGCCAACCTAATACAAAGGCCTCAGCCATTTTTCATCATCTTCCTCATCCTTTGAATGTGTGGGATACCTTCATCCCTAGCTCACGTGTAGTGGCTTCTATGCTTCTGAAATGTAACATATTTCATAGCTCTATCCGATTGTATCTGCGACATCTAATTCTTTGTTATCCATCTTAATATTTATTGTCTGATTCTTTACCTTACAGGAAGCGCTTCCCCCTTATCAGGAAAAAGGCCATGAATCAGTCGCCGTACGTACCTCACTCACTTGGTAGCCGGCATAAGCCCTACATTTGTAGGCTATTTAACTGTTCGACTTGGTGATGTCTGAACAATATAGTGCAGCAAACATGTGCTCAGCTTTCTCAGTTCCGTTAGCCTCAGGTTGCTGTTATTGCGATAGCAATTATATGGTCCCTCTCGACGGATTCCTGCCGTCGGCATCGCCGTCATATTTCGTATAAAGTCCAAATCGATTACATCCCCCGCACTTCGTATATTTCAACCGCAAGTAAAAGAGCTCGTACGGGGGCGACGAACGCGGCTGAAGCAGAGAAGAAACGAGCCAACCGCCTTCGTTGCGTGGATGGCGCATGTATAACATCAGCCCGCGTACAAGGCCTGCCGTCGATTGTTACTTAATCAGAAAGGCAACGCTCAGGCCGTCTTGCGAGCATAAAGTAATGCGAGGGGAGAGGGGAAGTGGCGCCCGGGCAGCAATGGTGAACTTGGATTTCAAGGGCGCCGTTGCGATCGCCGGCGCTATTTCGGCAGGCATCACTTGACGGCTCGTATACCCTTATACCTGATGTGCTCGCAACATGAATAGAGTGCCCGAAAAGTGATCATTCCCTAGAGCGGCCGTGTTCTCTTACAACAGCGTTTTGTAGAGTTACGCGAAATCGGGTCCAAAAAGGTTAGCTGACAGCCTTACTTCCCATAATATTGAATGACGAAATGGAATTTTCGAAGGCTCGTTCTTTTGTTCGGCACAACCCTAACGAATCTGTTTTCTTATGTTCGTATATTATTGCAATTTTTCGCTATCGCATTAACTCCTTCGTCATTGAGGTGAAACTGTCATTTTTAACAAGAAATCGTCAGTGAGCTGTAGGTTACACTCCTAGGCTGACAGTGAAGTGTTTGAGAGCACAATTGCGTAAATTGAGAAAATATTTTAACCCTCTCATGCATAGTGACTAATTAAGTGGATCCGCATGGTGATTTCCTGTTTCATGCCTGAATGATACTCAAGTGAGGACAGAATGAGTTTTGCAAACTACATCATAGTTGACACTAAGCGCCAATGATATTATAAGGTTTGAATTACCCGCTCACAGCTCCAGGAGATATCCCAGAAGCATTTGTCCCAATAAAAGAAACCGCCACGCATTCTCTCTTGCCTGATATATTTATTTGTGTTCATGATGCTTAGTCCTACTTCAAGAGCACACACGTGTTTAATGTAATTTGATAGCGCAAAAACGCACAAGTGTAACTGTCATCATTTCAGGACACTATGCGACAGGTGTTCTGCTGTGTAATGGTAGTGCACCAAGCATGAAGAAGTATATCTTGTAGCCGGAAGGTTTTACAAGAATTTTGGATGTAAACCGAATCTCCTGAAATACCTGAATTGTTAATGTCGAGGAAGTACATCCTTGTGTAATTCGAGTGACAACGTAACCGTAATGAGATGACTGGATAACTCTCTTCATTTGCGTGTAGTTATGCGGACCAAAAACCTCAAAGGACGACCAAGCAGTGGAGCCGCAAAGAGAGATGCATAAGTGAAAAGCAGAGGCCTTTATTAATCGAAGTTTATAATAGCATATAGGAGAAGTGCACCATATGGAAGCGATGACGTCCTTACATAGGAATGTCGTTCGAAACAAAAGGGGCTGCCTCATAATGTTTAATCACTTTCTCAGCGCAAATGTTGCGAAGGCATCGATTTTGTTGAGTCGCACAAACGAGGTGATAAGACAATGGATAATCTATAATTCTGCAGCCGAGTAGCCAAAGCTCGTTGATATCGCGGGGAAATAGCACACGAGCGCAAGCGACGCCGATGACTAAGCTAACCTTCTCTTCCTATAAATAGATGCTTCTCAGTGACTGTGAGGGATGAGAAAATATATCATCGGTGTGGCCACTTTCCGAAGAACAAGCAGTATTTCTAGCGATACCACAGCGCGTTTTACTCTAACGAGAGCAGGTAGTCCGGTGGTCGGTGCAGTGTACCACTAATTACTGAGTGCTTTGGTTCTTTCCACAAACCCAGTTGCAGCTGTGACAACTCATACTGCACAGTGACAGGAAGGAATCTCGTTGCAACGAAAAAAGTTTCGATGGTCAGATTTTTAGTCTGGCATCTATTCTTATGTTGTGAGTTTTGTTTTTCTCTAAGGAAAGAATGGACACGTTTTCTTCAAGAAATGCTTATCGTCGTATCTCTCTCTTTGCATTTATTTTACTTATATGGATTGGTTTCTTTTATTGTGCAATTATAGCTAATTTATTATTACTTTTGCCAACGACATTTTTGAAGCGCAAGTGTGACTCCTGCGAAAGCAGCTCGTAGCCTAGCTGCATGTTCTCATGTGAGGACACATCATAGTACCTTTAAAATACTATTTCTGCTGGTCGTGAGTACGTGTATGAATTAGAGCTGTGCACGCGCCGTATTTCCGAGCCCAGTCCGGGCCCGCTGACTTTGTCGAAGGCCCGCCCAAGCCCGACGGCAAAGGGCTGCGAGCCCACCCGGCCCGGCCCGACGTACGAAAACACAATCCGGGGCGCGGCCCGGCTTTTTGAAGGTTCGCTGCGAAAACAAAACATCGTTTTCCTGTAATTTGGCACTTTATTGAGCATATCAAATATGATCAAACGACACACGACGAACATTCTCTATTACACAGGCTACAAATTGTCGTGCAAAAACAGCAAGCAAGTATACGGCCTCATGTCAGCAGCAACGGAGTTCGCTCGCCAAAGCCGTCACGTCTATGAGGTATGCCCATGCAAGCGTCAGCTTGAACGAAGGCGATCTACGTCGGGTCGCTCGTCGCTGTTGCGTGCATTTTCACTCACATGGGATTTGGCCTTAAATCTAACGCGAACAGTCTCGTGGCGCCGTCACTAGCTCAGGTGGTGTTACTTCTCTGTTTGTCGGAGTGCAACAGAGGCAGTGCTTTACCGGCTCCGCTTTTGTTTAAAGTAGTGAATGGAAAGGAAAAGCGGTAAAGGGCGGTCGCGGAAAAGGCGCTGTATGCGTGCTGGAAAACAATTCCCGCTTATTCTCTATATTTCGGTCTTGAGTCGGGCTTTGCGCCGGGCCCGAGCCCGGCCCAATAAAACTCCCAGTAGCCCGAGCCCGGTCCGGGCCCGAGGTTAAAATACGTCGGCCCGCCCGAGCCTGGCCCGTGGGCCGCGTTCGGGCTTTCGGGCTACCCGGAGCCCGTGCACACCTCTAGTATGAATATCTGAACCAAAGAATATTTTCAGTTGTAAATATTGACTCATTATCAATGTGCAGTGTGTATTGCGTAGTTTGAGTTTCCGTTTCCCGCCCACAAATTCGGCCAAATAAAGAGTTTCATTTTGGGCACGCCGACTGCTGCCTTTGTCGATGTCACGACCCAGCAACATCTGGTGGAGGTGCTGCTTCATGATCCTGACGCCACCGCTGTGCGCTGACCCAAACTCAAGCCGCCAAGACGATGACGCGAAAGATAACCGGTACCAACGAACTAGCCGCCGGCAGAAGGGACTACAGCCAGAGTACAGGCCCCTTACCGAAAACACTAGACAGCCAATGACCGTCGCATCGGCCGCGCACACGATGACAGCCCCTGTGCCACCTACTAAGATCGTGATGCAGCAGCCAAGGGTGCCACCGAATTTCCGATGATCGTCGTTTGAAGAACCGGAGAGCTGGCTGCAGACGTACGACCGAGCTTCGACCCTTGAAACATGGGACTTCTTTCGGACGACCTTCGTTAATACCTTCACGAGCATCGTTCGCAAGGAAAATGCCGCTGCTTTGCTGGAGACAAGAGCACCACTACCGAATGAGATGTCACCATCTACACGGAAGAGGTAACGCGATTTTCAGCCTGGCCGATGCTGCTATGCCTGAAGCGAAAAAAAAATGTTGCACTGTGTTAGCTCGGCTATGCCAGAACAACGTAGCGTTAGCAAAGGTTCAGCTGATTGTTCTTAGCTTTCCTTATTGTCTAGGATTAGATTGATTATCATGCTTACTGCTGCTCCAATGACACACACATGGTATACATATTATGTGGCACATGTATTTTGCCAGGCAACTACTTCGGGATCCGATGAGTTAAGCTTCTCCGCTCTTCTGCGCCGTTGAGCACCATTCGCGCTCTCCTGCTCCATGGCTAAACGACACTGGCAAACGCCAGTCAGAGGCGCTATCAAGCGGCTCCAGCGCAGTGTCAGACGGCGACTGCACAGCGAAGGCGAATAGCTGCGCGCGCGCCGGCGCCAGTACGTCTACTTCGCCTACGACATCACTCCTCTGGAAAGCGCATACCGGCGGGAACGGGTCGCGCGCGGCGGCGGCGGAGTGCGCGGGAGGTGCCGGCTCTGATGCGCCAGCTGTGTGACATCACTGATCCTCGCGCATGCGACGCACGGCTCTTGTGGAGCCACGCAAAACTGGCTCGGCTAGGCCAGTGTAGCTAACGCTACAAAAGGCCCGCTTCCTTATGCGGGGAGTGAAATAAAACCTCTTTGCTGGATTGGTGCGGAACCCACTGCAAACAGTCACCGAACCCCTAACAGAGACTACAATAATTGAAAAATCACTCGAGATGCAGACGAAGCAATTTAACCACTCAACCCTATCTATAGGCTACACCGAAGCGCACTCGCTAGATACCGACGATCTACGGGAAACTATCAGAGGTATAATAAAGGAACAAGGACAATTACAAGGGCTCAATGATCGTCATCACGAGCAGATGCACCACGTGATCTCCGTTCGACCACCGTCTCCTTCGCCCTGTGTACATTGCGGATCTACCGCCTGTTTCCTAGGCTCGCCCAATAAACCTCATTACAGTTGGCGGATCGTGCCCGGTACCCGCATCGCCTGCGCCCTGGAACTCCGATCCCGCAGATTGCAGTCGACGATGCTAGCTCACGCTGCCGAACCGACGCCACCCAACCGGTGCGATGACGCTGCGAAGCTGAGCACTGTCAACTTTTACCTCGCCAACGTGGCGAAGCTGTGGTATACGAACCACGAATCTGAGTTCGAGTACTGGGCCACTGTCAAGGGGGCAATGTCAGCCGTTTTCGGTCGCCCTCTCGTACAGTAGTTGCACGCCGAACAACGTCTGCGCACAAGGGCACAGGAACCAGGTGAAACTTTCACCGCCTGTATCGAGGACACCATCTATCTCTGTAGGCGCGTCGATGCTTCAATGAGCGAAAGTGCCACGATAGAGCGCATCATGAAGGGTGTAGACAACGATGTTTTCCAGATGCTTCTCGCGAAGTCTCCTAGGACCGTTTCTGAAGTGGTAACTCTGGGCCAGAGCTATGGCAAACTGTGGACGCAGCGACCTCTCACTCGGCGTTTATCCCAGACGATCGAACCAGTCATTGCACTGAACGGCATGTCAGACCAGTGCTACTATCTCGCACAGTTGAAATACTTCGTACGTGAGGAAGTAGCTTGTAAGCTTTTTCTCCCGCCGTTTGCTCAGCGCCAAGAGCTCTCATGGCAGCAGCCGCTGCGGCACCCAACCCCGTTACCTCTCGTTTTCTAACATGTACTTCAGGAACAAGTTTCCAAGGCCATGCCGGTGCCCTTTCCGCAGCAACCTGTCGCCGTGCCTCTTACCTACGCTGAGGCAGTAAAGCGGCAGCAGCTACGCCAGCCCTCATCGTTTCATGGTGTACCGCATGCATCAGCTCCAACTCAGCCGACCGCCACATGGGCTGCTCCCACCGCCGCCACAGCCTCGACTCAGCTGCTCCCATCGCTGCAAATGCCTGGCAAACGCACGATAACCGGCCGATCTCTTTCGCATGCGGCTGCCCTGGATGTATTACCCGATATTGCCGTCATCGCGTGCCAGGATACACCAACGCCCAATCACAGAACAACTTCATGAACCGTCCCCGATCTCGTTACGAACGTTCGGTTCCTCAATCAACCACGACCTCACGTGACTACCCGCACTACCTCTCGTCGCTCACCCTCACCCCGTCGCTTGACCGCACCTCTTCATATGATGTCCTTACGAACAGCGAATGGCGAACTTGGAAGACTGCTCATCGCGAGGGACCCCTACATTGTGCAGTTTAGCGTCATTTCATCCTGCTCGCAAGACATCATACTTGGCTGGGATTCTTATCGCGCCACCATGCTGGTATGAATTGTGCCAGGTGAGAACTTAAACTCTTCCTGCTCTACGACCAGCGCTACAACCACACTCAGCATGCCGCAAAGAATTGTTCGTCAAATATGACACTGAAATTCCTCCGAGAGCAGCTCTTCTGCTACCCGTGCTCAGCGCCTGCATTTGTGACGAAGCTGCCTTCTTTGAACCATCAAGCCTCTAGCTCAGTCGGAAACCACTTCTTCAGCCTTATTCGACCCTCTCCATTTCTCAAGGACACTGCGTTCTCTGCGCTACCATTTGCATTCCGTGTCTTATGCAATTGTTTAAGTGTGAATCTCTTGGACGCGTGCAGGCCATTGACAAAGGACAAATTTTTACCATGCAGCAAAGATGATTCTTGCATCGACCTCGACGCCATCGGTGCCCTCAAGCCTTCTGATGCGCCACCTTCCGACCTATTCGATTCCTCGATCGCAGACGGACTCTCGCCATCTGAATGCTGTGATCTTCTCCAGCTGATGTACCAGTTTTTCAAATCTTTCGACGTTGCTCAACCTGCCCTGGGACCAATGTCTACTGTTCTTCACTACATCGACACATGCTCTAAAGCGTCATTGCTACAGCGACCATACCGTGTTTCCGCCGCCGAACGTCACGTTATTGCCAAACAGGTTAATGATACTCTTAAACACGACGTTATTCGACCTTCCAAAGTCTGTGGGCATCATCTGTAGTTCTAGTTAAAAAGAAGGATGGTTAGATGCGCTCGATCGACACATGCTGTGTCGATCGAGCGCATGGATTACCGGTGCTTAAATAAGGTGGATTACAGCGTGGATTACCGGTGCTTAAATAAGGTCACGAGGAAAGACGTGTACCAATTGCCCAGGAATGACGACACCCTTGATTTTTTGCAAAGTGCCGAGTTTTTTTTTTCATCCTTACATTCGCGTTCGCGGTATCGGCAGGTGCGCTTAGCAGATGCAGATAGTTCAAAGACAGCATTCGTCACACCTGACGGTCTATATGAATTCAATGTTATGCCCTTCGGCCTATGCAGTGCGCCAGCCACCTTCGAGTGCATGATGTATTCGGTTCTGCGGCGTTTGAATTGGAACGTATCTCTCTGCTATCTCAACAATATTGTTGTCTTTGCGGCAGACTTCGCAACACATCTTGTACGCCTGAAACATGTCCTGACGTTTCTGAAGAATCCTCATCTCCAAATGAATCTCAAGAAACGCCAATGTGGTTACGGACTACCATCGTTGTTGGTTGCCTTCGCTGAAACAAAGGGTGTTCTAAAACAAAGGCTGTTCTATTCAAACCACCTAATAAAAAATATATACTAGCTTAGACATAAACCTCGGTGACAGAGAGATTGGGATTGTACAAGACGTTAAAATATTGGGGGTCACTTACAGGGAAGACCTAAACTGGGATTCGCAACTGTATGATGTTGCCAAAAAGCTTGCCAAGGCATGTGGAGTGCTTTCAAAATTCCAAGATATAGTTTCTCCAAAAGTTGAACTCCTTATTTATAATGCCTTATTTCACTCGCACATCAATTACTGTACCCTCGTTTGCGGAAACACCACGCAAAAGAACAAACTAAAATTGATCAGGCTACAGAAGAAGGCAATACGACATATCGCAGGTGTTCCATACGACGCTCATACATCAACATTATTCACAACATTTAACGTGCTCCAGGTAGAACAACTGTACAATTTCAATCTATTTGCTAAATACCAACATGGTTTGAAAAGTAAAAACAAATTTCTGACACTGCGTCAGCTAAAAGAGTCATTACCATAAGGAAAAGAGACAGGCGGCACATACCGTTTTCGCGAACGAATAATGGCCTTAAACGTCTTAAGCATATCATGTCAAACTTTTTGAATTACCTCAACAACAAAGGCATTACGCCTGATACACTGACAAACAAGCAGTGGAAAGAATATTTAATTAGCAGCCCCAGACAGCGTCTCTGAATGTTATCAAGTAATCTCGAGTTCATTTTCACTATGTATTATTTGATAGTACCATATTCAATCTGATATTTTCTTTGATTAGAAGTGCATTTTTTTCCTTTTCATATGTATATCTACAAACATGAGCTGTTCCATGTATTTGTGTTTTTGTTATGCATACCGTTTCAAGGTAGTGTTTCTTGAAAATATATAGTTTTGTTCATTTCCATTTTTTTCACATTGTTCTCCCATATTTATACCGTATTCCTCAGTGTTTGCCGATTTTTTACATTATCTCTGCAGTTGAAATTTGCTGCTAAGTCTGCTGATATTTTGCTTGCTTGTGTTATGGTTTCTTGTACTTTTCCTGTTTACCTGCTTGTATTTTATTTCTTTTTTTTTCTACATGTCCACGAGTCTGCGGCCAATCTTCTTAGGGTCAGGAATAGAGCTGTGCACGGGCCGTATTTCCGAGCCCGAGCCCGGCCCGGGCCCGCTGACTTTGTCGAAGGCCCGCCCGAGCCCGACGGCAAAGGGCTGCGAGCCCGCCAGCCCGGCCCGACGTACGAAAACACAATCCCGGGCCCGGCCCGGCCCGGCCTGGCTCTTTGAACGACATTTGAACGAGAAGGTAATGCATTTCTATATCGAGCGATTTTTTGACAGAATTAAGGGAATTTTTTTATTGTCCTTTTTACCGGGTTTGGATGGCGGAGGAAAAACGGAACACGAGACAGCCGGCGAGTCACATCCACTCTTCTTGCGTGCTGACAGAGTTCGCGTAGAGTAGTTACGAGTAAAGGCCAAACCCGATATGCGCCGAAATGCACGCGACAGCGACAAGCGACGGAACGGGCCGTTGGCGCGATGTATCGTGTGGTTGAAATCGCGCGATCGCTCGTTTTTTTTCACATTTGGAAACCGTCGCTCACAGGGGCGTAGCTAGAAATTTTTTTTTTTTTTTGGGGGGGGGGGGTTCAACCATACTTTATGTATGTTCGTGCGTGCGTTTGTATGTGTGCGTGTATATATACACATGCAAAATTGAAAAATTTGGGGGGGGGTTTGAACCCCCCAACCCCCCCCTTGGCTACGCCCCTGGTCGCTCATCACCAAGAAGTCACAAAACACCCGAACCGGATGTAGATCAGCGACGTACTAAGCACATCAGCTGTACACCAACAAATAACGTAATAATTATGCACGTGCATATAAAAAATACTGCGAGACAACGGTAAACTTTTTACGTACCAACATGCAACAAATATTTTATTTGCATTGCATACCTGCGACAGCGCGGCACTTTTGCTATACAAGTAGACGGCCTCATGCCAGCTACAATGGAGTTCGCTCGCCAAAGCCGTCACGTGTATGGGGTATGCCCTGCAAGCGTCAGCTTGCACGAAGGCGATCTACGTCGGGTCGCTCGTCGCTGTCGCGTGCATTTTCACTCATGGGATTTGGCCTTACCCCCGTATTCTAGAACGTCCCTTCACTCAACGCTCCACCTTGACTTGACAAAGTCGATGGGAGCGCCGTTTCTAGGCGAAACAAATCACTGCATATCAGCGATTATCTGCATCGATTCTTGAGAAGCGCGGCGTCATTTTCGGTCGAACAGCGGCGCTGTGCTCGACTTGTTCAAGTGAAGGACGAAATTCAAGTCGAGGAGCGTTTGTGAATACGGGGGTTAAACCTAACCCGAACAGTCGCGTGGCGCCGCCACGAGCTCAGGTGGTGTTACTTCTCTGGTTGTCGGAGTGCAACAGAGGCTGTGCTTTACCTGCTCCCCTTTTGTTTAAAGTGGCGAATGGAAAGGAAAAGCGGTAAAGGGCGGTCGCGGAAAGGGCGCTGTATGCGTGCTGGAGAACAATTCCCGCTCATTCTCTATATTTCGGGCCTGAGTCGCGCTTTGCCCGGCCCGCGGGCCGGGTCGGGCTCGGGCTTTCGGGCTACCCGGAGCCCGTGCACACCTCTAGTCAGGAATCCCGTCAAGCTGCATTTTAGCAGCTTTTAATTCCTGTCCTTGCATCGTGTTTTTCACTTTTTTTAATCTGATATGCATTTTATTTTGTGTTGACCATTACCATTGTATGAAAATATTGAATTCATTGTACCTTGACATTGTGCTTTAACACGATTTCTGAAAAAAAGATTGCTAAATAAACTGAAACTGAAACTGAAGTATCTGTCAGGTCGCCTTGCTCGTTGGGCTCTCAGGCTTTAAGACTATGACATCTGCGTCATATACCGTTCTGGCCGGAAGCACGCCGATGCTGATGCGCTCTCTCGGTCACCACCATCCACTGAGACTGCATCCATATACTCAATAGATCACACGGTGTCAGATCTTGATGTCGACACCGTCTCATCTGCCCAGCGCAAAGATCCATGGACAGCTTAGCTTCTTGACGAGTTACCTGAGGCGCCCAAACTTCCAACCACTCGAGCCCTGCGACACCAGGCTTCGCACTTCAGCATTCGACATGACCTCTTGCACCGGCGCAACTATTCACCAGATGACAGGAAGAGACTGCTCGTTATTCCCCGAGCGCTGCGCTCGACAATCTGCGTGTCCTTTTACTCCGACCCGCACTGTGCTCACGCCGGTGTCTTCAAGATTTGTGAACGTTTACTGAAACCGTATGTTCGTCAGTTCATTCGCGGCTGCCACGAGTGTCAGCGACGGAAACAACTACCGCATCCCGCAGCAGGCTCACTACAGCCGCTTCCGTGCCCAGACTGCGCATTCGACCGCGTCGGAATCGACTTTTATGGACCATTTCCATTGACCACGGCAGATAACCGATGGGTGATCGTTGCTGTGGACCACTTTACACGGTACGCCGATCCGCTGCTCTTGTCACGGCCACAGCTCAGGACGTCGGATCTTTCATCCTCAATGGTCTAGGTCCTTCTGGCAAACTGCCCCGAACGGATCAGACGATGCTTGCCTACTAATCATTGCAGCAGATACTCATACGAGCTGGCGAGAAAACTCTTCCTAAGCAATGAAGAGCTCGGCGAACTTTTCTTTGCTGAGTACGCATTTTATTACCGCCATTTTGCAAGCTGCCGCAGTCTTTTCAAGCCATCGCCTAATGAGCAAGACAAAGTAGATTATTCGGAGACCCAGGCAGAGCCCTCATCCCACATTCTTTTAAAACAATAAGAAATAAAATGGTCATCCGCATGAAGTCTCGACTATTGTGTTCTGAAAGAGCACACATTTTCACCATGTGTATCCGCCTGAAATTGCACAAGACTTATCACCATTACCGCATGGGTGAGTATTGTTCTCTTGAGTCATTCCACAAGTAAAGAGAGAATCTAGAATAGCTTCTATGTGATGAAGTGGTGTTTGAAGTGGTGTGTGTAGTGCAGGCGGAGGTTGTAATAAGGAACTGTAAGAAAAGATGTTCAAGCCATGCCGACAGCAGAACAAATAACTTCGGCCCCAGGCTCATCAATAGGCAGAGAATGACAGTAATACACCGTAATATATGCGTAGCTATTCTTGGAACAACCACTGCAGTGAGCACGCGCAAATATTTTTAAGACGATGTGACGGACAGAGAAATTGAGCATTATCTGGTTTGTATATACAAGTGGATGCAACATTTGAAAAACAAGTTGTTATAAGCAAAATGAAAATTGTGGCGGAACATTTTAGTGGAAGCTTTCTCCGTTGCATTAGTGCGTTCGTACTTTCTTATTATGGCAGCAACTGGGCTGAATCTGGAGGTGATGTGATACTGAAATGGCAATGTGAGAGTCACCATATATCCCACAAGGTGCTATATTTATGGAAAGCATGCCTAAAGGGAAGTTGAAGCACTTTAAAAATGAGTTTGGAACCTGTAGAAGAAGGTTGATTCCTGCTGAATTCGAATAGCGATGTATCGTACTTTTTGCCAAAAAAAGACTGCGGCCGCAGGGCACCTTGGGTATGCCGCGTCATCTGCAACTGCAGTACTGCTGAAGCAGAGCCTCCTCGATTAGCTCCGGAAACGGTACGTTACGAGTTAGTCGCGGGGGCCACCATTCAAACATACAAGACACTTGTTCACATTGCTCTCGGCTGTTCTTCGTTATTCTAGATATGGTAATGCATCTGCAGAACTTTCAGCTCCGCTATATTACTTGAGCGTTTGTCACATGAACAGTGCTCTCGCAGTTCGGACCAGGAAACCTTCCATCTGAGTGCAGCGCGGCTCTGCCAAAGAAACCGAAGGTAACAACGCTTTGCACACCCAAACTTTCGGCGGACTCACCTGGGCGGACCAAAACAAACCTTTTTTTTGCGTATTCTAAAGCTCCTGCTGAAACTGCCGCCAAAAAAAATTGCGACATCGTAGGCAAGAATGTCGCATCTTGCTAACCACGAAGTTCTATCGAATTCTAAAACCTCTTCAGTTTCCCGTTAACCCAACGATCACTTTAAAATAGTGTTGGCAAAAAAAGAACATAGCTCTACACAGTCAGCAATACAAGCATATGTATCATGTGACTTAATGTTCGCGAAGTCCTGTTTAGCTTGGTTTGTGCCCCGTTTACTTTGCCATGACTCTCATCGACCCTTTAGTAGAAACGCGCCCGATCTCCTGTCGTTGATGATGTACTGGGCAGAATTCACGGAAGATTCACATATGGCGCGTGTCATTGGTGGAAGGCAATCTTTCGATTTAGTGCGGCGACGTACGTTAGGGGACCGTTGTAATGAAGGGACCACGTAAACCAAGAGTACAATAAAAGTTTGATGTTTAATATAGACACGGTGTTTCTCACGTGTTTACTTGATCATATACTGGGCGAATTGCTCGGAGTATTCACGGTTTACCTATGATTCTCTCCGGAGCTTCGCCCCACTCGTCATCATCCACCCCGTGGATTTTTCTTCTGCTGTATTTTTCTTTGTGCCATTTTATATATATATATATATATATATATATATATATATATATATAGGTATGCATATCCGGGGCATGCGGGTCACGGCGACGGCAAAAATCAGCCGAGAGTGTTCATATAAGTGATATCCCAATAAAAAAACAAAGAACACTGGCCACACCAGGCACACCTTGCATCATACGCCCCCGTGTGGCAGGAAACGCAGGGGGTCACTTCACGCGACGCAGTTTAAAAGAAAAAGAAATATCTAAGATCATCTGATTCTCCATTACGAAGTTTGAGAATTGGGGACCCAAGACACTTGGTCACCAAGCTGCGTTGGGTAGGCCGCTCTTGCGTTCGGAAGGTCAGCAGAGCTGAGAACTGGGTCAAACGCAAGCTGCGTTGGCGCAACAGAAATAGCCAAGAAGTAATCGCTATAATGCACTTAAAATCGCTAAAACGTTTCGGAAACTTGCGGCTGACACCGCCTCCCCGAGCAAGCGAATCCCCTTCCCGTGCGCCACCTCCGCGCCAGCGCGGCGCGGCGCCGCTACGGGACGACATCTGATTGGGGACGGTAACTAAGATGGAACAAAAGGACGGCAAAAAGACCAATTATTCCCAGCCAACATAAAATATTCGCAAAGCCACCCTGCAACGACCGAAACAATGGAATACCGTTGACAGCCAACGTAAAATATTCGCACCACAGTTTTATAAAGACCGCAAAAACAGCTCATCGCTCTTAGTCAACCAACTATATATGCACTTCCAATCTATATTGAAGGCGACAATGGCCCACACGTGGTCTCAAAGATTTCTAAGCTGGCATTATGTGTGGCAGAAAACGCATGCTAAATAGTTGAACAAAATTTGTTTTTCAAGTATTCAGTAACGTAAAATAAAATAGGTACGAAGTCCACAACTGAGTTTTGCGAGCTGCTGGGAACACTTCTATGAGAACAGAGACGTGAAACAAACTAAAATTTCACTTTGCAGTGCTGGTTAAAAGTTACATTAACTTGTGTGATACAGCCAGCGTATACATCGCAATTGTATAAAAACCGCAAACAATAGCAAAAGCTTCCCTTTACATTCCTTGAAACTGTAAGCAACGTTGATGAGTTGATCGGGTAGAAGAGAAGTTTTGTTTGCTTGGCAATGTGCCTTTGCAGTGGCGCGGCTTCTGTGCACACGCACCTAAATTATTCTGACAGTTTAATTGACAGCGAACAATGAAAACATTTTATGCGACTTCCGCCGCACCGCGTATTTTCGTGTTTGCTACACGACAGTTGTGATTACAGGATCGTAGCTTTTTTTGGGGTACGCTACAGCGATGTGTTTTGCAAGACTCCGGCATTGCCCGCGGAATATTCTAATGAGCGATGAGCTATCTTTGCAGTCTCAAGGCGTCACGCAACGGGACAAATAAATGCTCTCGGTGTTCGGGAGCCCGGAGAACGACCGCGACGCCATGTTTTGCTCAGGAATTGTACGTTTGTCTACAGTGCTGCACTGTATCTCTTCCAGGCAGTTGGGTAGCGGGGTTGGGGCTGGTGATTAGCTGGTCCCTAGACGGCTGCTCCATCCACTACTGTTCAGCAGCGGTTCCTCGTTTCCAATGCCCATGAAAACGGGGGAAGGCGGATGGTGGTAAACGTCGGGACCTCGGAAGATGCGCTCGCGTTTCGGTCGCTTCTCGCCGGCGGCTGCTTTGTTAGTCGGCCGGTGGTTTCTTTCCTTCGTTCTGGCTCCGGGCATTGGCGGGAGCGCGCCCTTCAGCAGTCAGTCGGGAGTGATCGGTAAAAAACAGACTCGGATACCAAACAGGATGCGATTCAACAGCATTGCCACAAGAAGAAATCACCTGCATTGTTATTCCTCGCACCTGATTGTTTTGACGTTTGACGAGCCATCTGCAGACGAGCGCCGATTTTATGTTTGTATCGCGTTCAGTAAGTCGTCTATTTCCTTCATCGAGTGTTACTTTTTGTTTCATTTGTTTGTGAAATATGTGCTGCGCTTAATGTCCGCGTTACTACGTGTTTTATTTAGATTTGTTAGTTTGTTATTACCCATGTGGAGGTTTTTGTTGTGCGTCGAAGTTGCCTAGTTAAGTCCTCGCCCTCAACGAAGTTTTCAGCATTTGCGCGTCTTGTTTTGATATTTGGTCGCGCTTTCGCGTGAGAATTAAACACATCTTTTCAAGTGGCCTTCGCCGCTCGTTTCACGCAATGACATGCTGGATTTGTAACACTCAGTATTTCCATAGTTGTGAAGTTATTACATTTTTTCAAGCTCTAGCCGCAGTCACTGCCTAATAAAAATAGGGCATTTACTCTCTGGTATTTCAATATGGATATTGAATATGCCCCGCCACGGTGGTCTAGTGGTTATGGCGCTCGACTGCTGACCCGAAGGTCGCGGGATCGAATCCCGGCCGCGGCGGCTGCATTTTCGATGGAGGCGAAAATGTTTGAGGCCCGTGAACTTAGATTTAGCTGCACGTTAAAGAACCCCAGGTGGTCGAAATTTCCGGAGCCCTCCACTACGGCGTCTCTCATAATCACATCGTGGTTTTGGGACGTTAAACCCCAGATATTATTATTATTAAGATGGATATGGATTTCAGCTCTATTGAATGCATGCTGAAGTGTAGACTTCTATATATATCACTTTACATGACACGTCACTTGACACTCACTTCCTTTTGAACCTTCAGTACACGGACAACTCAAGTAGGCGCTAAGAGGGAGAAATTTTGGCTGTGTGTGCTTTTCGGACATTTCTAATATAAGATCGTACGGTACGGTACGAATAACTTTATTAAAAGATCCGGAGGAGTGCCACCCCTTAGGGTGACACCGCGGGCCGCTCCCACGTGGGGACAGTTAGACCTAGCCTAACCGCCGCATCGCAGGCTCTCTGGACAGCCCAAAGTTGATGCTGATATTCCGAGCTCTTGAGTGCCGAGCTCCATTTATGCTCTGTGAGGTCCTTATCCCCACGTAACGAGGGGCACCGCCAAAGCATGTGCTCTAAATCGCACGTTCCCCCGCAGCCAGGGCATTGCGAGCTGAAGTCACTTGGGAATAGACAAGACCGACCTCGAAGTCGACAGGATGGACAGCCGGTTGGGGATATAAGATCGTAACTCAAAATATTTAGCGTCGGTTGTATGCAGTTATCATTGGCAAGGAAGTGGTCAACAGGCCAAAGCACAAGATTAATTCCAAAACTGCAGTATTTTTACCAAATGTATACACGCGGAATAAAGCTGCATTTATTCTCAGTTTTTCTACGCGGAATACGCTTACTGCATGCTGAAAGGCAGAAACGCGGACAAAATGCATGTATTTACATGCACGAAATCTGCCTTGCCTCAAATGACAGAGTGAATGGTAAATGTCAAAAAGATATTGACATAGCCAATCAAAAGGGTGCCAAGAACCGTCGTTAAAAGCTGAAAAAAAGAACATGCGCTATGATTTTAATTTCTCACCATCATATTATACAATCTATCTTGGTTTAAATTCACTTTATAAAAGACACGACGTCGAGCCTATGTCACTTTTAAATGCGAAGCATTTCTTTGGGAACCCAAGGCACTTTGAGCGTTCCTACTTACATATCTATCTATGTAGCCGCCTAGGTCTGGGTGCTCTCGTGATCGTCTCCATAACTTGATGTCGACCGAATTTGGCATGGGAGGGTAAGAGGATTTGTCGAATATGACTGTCTGGTCATGACATGAGAAAAGAGTCACCTCAAGGGCGAAGCAGTGAATGCGATAGCAATAAATTGGAATGTCACAGGAAGAACAACAAGCAGTTAGAAACTTGCTGCGCGCTGCTCAAGCACAAAGGGCGTAGGAAGAGAAAAACACAAGGTGACTGCAAACTTGGAACAGTCGCAGCTTGGCACTTGCAGCGTGCTGCTGAATCACAAAGAAGGACGCACGAAAAGAACACACAAGTATACAGAGGACGAACGCGAACTGTCACAGTTGTTATTTCAACCAGCGCCTACTTTGGCTGTTCCACCTAGCAGGTGACTCTTTTCGCAAACCCGGCGGCTGCAGCATGCACAGTGACCTTCGTGCGGTCTATAGCTTCAGCAAACTTTGCGGCGAAAGCAGAAGACGTGGGATAACTGAGGGTGGGTTGGGCTAGTGTTCAATGATAATGGCTATATGTTGACTATCCAGGTACTGAATAATATTTCATCATTTTGGCTAAATTACAGCTAATTTCGACTAGTATTGCTTAATATGGACTGGTGTTTCCTTATGTTGGTTAGGTGATCCGATTACAAGTACTTCTGCAACACTATTTGGTAATGCCCTAAGAGGACGTTCTCGTGTGTTTCTTCAGAGCGCAATGTGCCGTCCGAAATCCCCGCACACTCATTGGTCAGAGCAGGCATTATATAATGAAATTTGAACACATTATGCAGTCTTGGTTATGTTACACACTAAGGATTACACAGAACAAACAAACGAATGTATAATAGTGTTTAGCGGATATCCTAACATTTTGTTAGCATATGTTAGCATATTCTTAGCATATGTTCTCACCACGCGGACGAAAGCTGTATTTAGTATTCCAATCATTCTCGCTGCCTGTTAAACATCGCATGATGAATCGAGCCATCATGCTGCGCGGGAAACAGTGACTCAGCAGCGAAACCATAATAGCCTATACCAACTCTGCGTTTCATATATGCAGACATTTCTCATTCGGAGCATCAAAACAGAAACAAGAAACAAGAAACGAAATACATTACATAAGCTACATAAGCTGCTATTATAAGCTGCTATTAATTATATAAGCTTCTATTATTCGCACATCACATTTTCGGCTTCCTCATTGGACTGCTCCACCAACAACACTAGTATAAAATAGTCTGCTGCTCACATCCTTTTACACTTGCCTTTATGGTAATAGGCTGCTTTCAAGCGAGGAGTAAGCATACATTCTCGTGCTTATGTGTACATTTTGCATGCCTGATCCTATTTTTTCGTGCTTATCTGTATCTATTTTTACCACTGTCTACTTTAGCGTTGTATCACTTATGTATGATTTTATAGGAGGTCTCACTCTTAATCTCCCGACTTTGGGACCTTCTGAATCTGCATTTATCATTTACAGTGTATCACTTGTATTCTAATTCGAATGAATACATGAAGTAATAAAAAGCATACATTACCATGAGTACGTACTAACTAGTTCAGCTCTGCGTTATTCTAGTGAATGCATATAGTAGCTTTTGTTAATGCGATAATCTGACGGCCAATGGTGCTCTTTTTTACAGCATAATGTGTCATAAAGTCACTAAAACAACGGATTTTGTTGCTTATACCTTCCGCCGCCGCCAGCGATATTCATTAAAGCTGTTGTGCATAACGTGGGAAAAATTTGACTATCACAAACACACCTGAGAAGCTGCAACTGCTTTTGAAAAAAAGGAAAAAAAAAGTGCAAGTGTCATATTGGGCAAGGAGATTCTTAAGCACCCTGCCATCAGCAGATAATTGCTCCACTTGTACCACCTTATTAATAGCGTAACGAGTGGATGGTTAAATTCAACCCAACAATATCAAATAACTCAGCCATATGACATCATTATCATCAGTCACAGAATGAACAGCATTCAGCTACGTATGTGCACATATTACCATACAGACGTGCGTTGAGTACCACGTAACGTATGTTTGACATTAGTCTCAGGCGAAGGATGCCTGAATGTATTTCGATAAAGGTGTGCACATTGAAACACTAAACGTCATACACTTGTTTTTCTTTATATATATATATATATATATATATATATATATATATATATATATATATATATATATATATATATATATATATCATGGAGACCATTTTACGCCATGTACAACGGATGACTCTTTCGCAGCACTTTTATTGTCTATGTACACAATCCTAATGCTGAGTTAGACAACGTGATCGGCTCTTTAAAAGATCGTTAACAAAATAAACCAACCTAGAAGTAAACTCATTATTGCTACTCAGCCAGCAGGATTGCCTAAAGGGACATAAAAATGCAGTTAACCATTTAAATGCACCAATATGTATTTCCTTAGAACAGCTAAGTAGCAATATAACAACATCAATAATTAGTAAATGTAGGCCACTGATATCGGTGCCAGCGGGCCGTTCTAGAATTAGCTGGATGTTGTACCACGACATTTGTATACGTTTGACACTAGTGCTGAAGCACTCATAATATCGAATTTTTCAGAATGCTTTAGGACCGCCTAAAAGTTCAGGGTTATACGATTCTAAGAGAGCTCCGGCCACGGTAGGTTGGACTTAGATAGAGCCCACGTCTTCATGATGCCACTAGTGTGAGCGCGAGTGTTACCAGATCCCAAATCAGATGTTTATATATTTTCTTGATGGCATCTGGTAACATGCTTGCTGATATAATTAGGGTTGTTGTATCAGCTGACAAATCTTAGAACTTGTGCCACACATATCACACACAACTGCCACGACAAAACATGCACGCTAGCCAAGTGATTCGCAATTCACACCTCTTCAGCGTTATCGGCGCAGTACAGAGCACTTGATTTGGCACACATGTTTCATTTCGCGAGCATGATTGATATACCGCTATCGACAAATATGCAGCAGAACTATTTCTCGCAGATTAAAAACGACGTGTCAAGTTTGTATCGATAGAACTAATACAAGAAGAGACAAAATGGCGCCATCTAGCAGGTGACACATTCAGTAACGTATTTTGCGGCTCAACTATAAAGTGTTTGGCGTTCGTGGTATGGTTAGGCAATATAAATAATAATATTTCAACGTGTTTTTGTTAGTTGTGTTTCTTAAGGAATTTACGCATTGAAGTTGTCTGGAGTGAAAGACGTTTCACGTTAACTGCCTTTGTCTTGGCCTACAGTGCTACAGTTTATTCCACTATACATATATGAGACAGACACCATTACTTTCAATATTAACTGTGTAGAACGAAAGCTTGCAGCTAGGGAATACAGCTACTCGTACTAAATGTACTATAACCCGTTACAGGGAGGAGCGCGGCGTAATGTAGAGGTAAATTGTACCCTATTATCACTCACAACATTCCGATTATAGCTATGTATACACTCCATGCGCATTTCTTCCGCTGTCGTCCGCTATTCCGATTATAGTTGTGTACACACCCTATGCGCATTTTCCCCGCTGCCGTCCGCGTCGCCGTGACAATCCGTATAGAGCCGAAATCAATAACATCCCTATTGAAAATCCTGCGTTGGTGGATGTTGCAATCGTCGGTGGATATGGTGGAAACAATAGTGGAAAAGGTGGAAAGAATAGTGGATGTGGTGGAAGCTGTGGTGGAAGAATAGTGGATGTGGTGGAAGCTGTGGTGGTCATAATGGCTGATGATGGCGACAGTGGAAAAAATGGTGGCAGATGGTGGTGGCAAGCGTCTTTTGGTGTTAACTGGAAAATGCTGGCTGATGGTGGCGATGCAAAATATGTTTTGGTGGATGGGCTTGGTGAACAGGCTGGATGACGGTGGCATGATGGATGATGGCATGGTGGCCCCGTGGATGATGGTGGCATGATGGAAGTGCACGTGGCATTACGTGAAATTACTGTCATTTCTAATGTTTCCCTGTTCAATGTGCAGAAAAATATGTTTACAGTTCAAACAAGCCATCACAAATCATTAGGCTTTCTAGCACGCTTTTTTGTTTTATTGATGCGGCGTCAAAAACCGCCTCAACTTTTGTGGAGCACAGTAGCCGTGAATGTTTGCATTTTGCATGCGTACTTATCAGGTTTACATCCGCGATGTGTTGCGGTATTGTGATGTTTACAAGTCATGAGGTGTCGGTATGAACAGCGACAGTAACTGCGTTACATTGCCGCGTAGCTGTCGAGAAGTAAATCAGCTCTTGCTGCGCAAATGCCCCTTCCAGCGGGTAGACCAGAAAACAGCTGCCGCTTGATACCGCCACGTTAGAAATGCAACTGTGGTCATTCTTGCAGACTCACTTACCTCAGCGGCACTTTAAGGTAACAGTGAAAATGCATGCGAAGCTCTAGTCCACAAATATTAACCTTCGGCATGTCCAGAGATAAGCCCCACCGAGCATGACTTCCACCATCATATTCTACCACCATGATTTCCACCAAAGGTTAGGCCTAGCGTACCAACCGAGTCCGTCTACGTGTCATCGGCGCTTCTGGGTTTCAGGATACACGATTTCCACGAGTACGAATGACTTTACAACATAGCTGTGGCATCGGCTAACCTAAATAAAGCATTTTTAGATGTGAAGCATCTTATAGCGGAGTTCAGTCCGGTGGTGGTGGTGGTGGTGGTGTGCGGCGTGACCAACATTACTGCGCATGCGGAAACCTTCTCCACTTCCCCTTCCCTCTCCCCCTCCTCCTTTCCCATATCCCATTTCCCCTCCCCTCTCCCCTCTCCACATCCCCTCTCTCATTTCTCCCCTCACCACTCCCCCTCTGAAACGCGGGCTCTACATGCCGAAACACTCCTTCGCATCGCCTCATGGTCCCCTTTAGCGAGAGATGGTGTGATTTCTTTTCTTGTCTACAGTGCCCGCACAAGAAGCGATGAGCATCGATGCGACGCGCTTCCTGCAAACGCCTCCGGTCATCAACCGCCACCGGTCGCACTCGCCGGCACTTCTCCGACTCGTATGCGAGAACATAAACTTGTCAATTCGCTCGCCTTACTCAACCAATATGATCGCGTATTTTTACCGCGCACTGCACTCGTTTTTGGACCAGCTGTTATGTAGTTGTAGCTAATGATAGAGCGTCAGATCAGTGCGCTGGCACGGCCGCGCTGTACGTTGCGCGGAAAAAAAACATCACTATACCCAATCAGTTGTACGCGCATACTTATCGAATGAAATTAGAGTCAACGTAAAAGCCTCAGCACATGTCGCCCTTTGAAAAGAGCGAGAAACGGCTATTAAACTTGGTTGTAACAGCCGGTATACTATACCCGCTCCTCGGACCACTTGCTATTCTTTTGGAGTTACGTTGTGAACTGTAAAAAAAAGTTAGCCCTGTTGCCATTATCGACGGGCCATTCGTTACCGGCAGCCGTTTGATTGCGTTTAATAACAATGGAAATTTTAGGTGAAGCTCACGTCTGTCTCGAGGATGAGACATACAAAGCTGAAGCCAAACGGTGCTTTACTGCGTTGACTGGTAGTTTTACAAATAGCAGTACACATGTCGGCGTGGCGCAGTGGTAAAGTACTCGGCTCAGGATCCGAAGGTCCCACGTTCGATTCTGCCGGAAGATTTTTTTTTCATAGCGTCTTTTTCTTTCGTACTAATGCTTTCTACATCACTATTATTTATGTGTGGTAGCTAGGCACGATGGTCCTGACGCTGTAGAGCCGTTTCACGCTCTGTTATTCTCCAGCATCCATCATACGTCAGCATCCAGCATACACCATATGCCACCATCTTCCAGCACCATAATCCACCGTTATGATGGATGGTCGGATCCACCATTCCACGTGGTGGATAAATTTTCAATAGGGAACGAACCGCGGGTCGTGTGTTTCATATGCAAGTTAAAGCTGCTAGGGCTGCTGACGATCACGGCTTAGTGGAGAGGTTGTCCCCTATGCGGGCAAGGCACATAAGGGTCCTTAAGCGGCAGCTGCGATGTTTTGGCAATACCTGCGTACAGTAACCGTCTCGCGCTGTCGCACGTGGTTGAGGGCGCTGTACCTTGACAAAGACCAGCATACGTTTCATACATTTGTACGCGTTGCGCTCGCACCACAAACTTTTCGTTGAAGCCATAGACTGAACGAAGGTCGCTTTGTTAATGGCGGTGGCCTCGTATTATTACGCCTGCGTTTCATTGAGTTAAGCTAGAGAGCATAATAAAAAAGGGAGCTGCTAGCCTTAAGTCATACAGCATTTCTCTGTCTTACTATCCCTTCCCCTCGCCCTCGTGGTAAAACTCCCTTTCCTTATTAGGTAATATAGGAGACAGCGAATGTGTTTATATGGTTGCTTTCTTTTCAGCTAACCAATTAAGATGCGGGCCTTTCGTCAGAACTTGCTGCTTTTACTAGGCTTAGTTTACCTGATGTCCGTGTTACAACAAGGACCTATGCAAGTGGATGCCCAAAATCGTGGTACGTTTTTCTTTCTTCGTTTTGACGCGTGGTGCAATTGTACAGTTATGCCACGCAAGACTCCTGCCTTATAAATAGACAACATGCCATTCTTATAGGGATCGTTTACAAAGCTGTTTCAAGCGCTGGCGTGCCTTCCTGGCAGAACTGCTTGCCAGGCAGAGGACCTGGGTTTGATTCTCACTCGTATCGCAGATATTAAGAGCCATGCCGTTTACGCCGCCCGTAAAATGCCGACTCTACCGCAAAACTATCATCATCACGAACAGGTTTATGCCACGGAATTTGTGCAAATCCCGCTACACACCGCTACGGCGGAGCCTGTAGTAAAGCTGATGTGTGAGAGAAATATCTGATTAAGGAGAGAGATAGAGAGCGACAGAAAGAAAGACAGTAACAAAGAGATGGAAGGAAAGAAAGATGTAAAGACAGAGGGAAAAAGTTTCACGAGGCGGGACTTCAACCCCATGCCCCCTTGATGCTGAGTGTCCTAACCGCTCCGCTATCCTGGCACGCTTTCCATGTACAGCATAGCCTTGTAGAGTGTAGCGTAGCAAGGGGGCAGGAAAGGGAAGTGGGAATGAGGAGGAGAGATGTGATGGTGAGGAGGAGGGGAGGAAGTAAAGCGTAGCACAGAAGGAATAAAAAAGAGAGAAATATACAGAAAGGAATGCATAAAGAAAAAAACGAGAGAAATACAGAACATCAATGAAAGAGGGAGAAAAAAGTAAAAATACAAGAAAAAGGATAAAGATACAAAGAACAATTCCTGTCTAAAGAAAATTCTTCACGATGCGATAGTGTGGGATGGCGAAGCAAGCAAGCCACGCCCACTGACGGAGACATCGCACACAACCTCCGCTGTATAGTGCATAGCCTAGCTGAGCCTGATCGCGTCCAGATTCATGGAGCGTCCTAAGGAAGTGCGTGCTTCTATGGAGGACGGCGGGCACCTCAAAGATAGACGCGTCGGTCGACGGGGAGTTCGAGCGGCAACGGGCCCGCACTTCTCTGTGACATGCTTCGCGCGACTTAGCGCGAACATTAAATTCATTTATTATTTATTTGTTTCCACCTAGGTCGAATTTTGGCTCACAGACAACGCCCATTTTCCGCTGGCAGCCAAAGACCACGACATTAGCACAGTAATTTTCGAGAAACGAGCCTGTCCAAATCACAACGCTTGAATTAAAGCCATAAAAAGATCTAGGTATAAACCACTGATCGCCTACAGCATCGCATGACATCGACTTCCAGAACGAGTAGGATCTGTCGAACTTTTATTGGTTTGTTTCCATGTATCTCGAATTTTGGCTCACGGACAACGCCGGTTTTTGTTCACAACCAACTACGCCGACACCGACACCATAATTTCTGACATACGGGCCCTTTTTACGCGATCGACTTATTATATCCACTACTAATCAGTACAACCGTTCTGTCCGTAATCATGTATGGCACTGTCCCAGTGCCATACATGATTGCTGGACCAGTGTGGCACTGGGCACTAGGACGGTGGCACTCTGCGCGAGGCACGCTAGAAGCTGGCGCGCTGCACTCTGGGACACCCGTTACGGAACGAAATCGGGCTTTTAAATTGTTTTTATAAACTGTGGTCATCCCCCCATCGTGATTAGAGCTGAAACACGAGCACTGGGACAAAAAAAGAAAACCTAGAAAAAACGCGCTAACCGTGCGGGAGTCGAACCCACCACCTCGACGCACCGTTGATCCTGAGGCAGGCACGTTACCGCTACACCACACCTGGAAGACGAGAGCTGGTCTCTATTTTCTTTATGTTAATACTGCTTCCCGTAATCAGTATTTTCATTTTTCTCCTTTAGACACGCAGATTTCGGTCTCTTTGTGCTCGCGGCAACCAAACAGAAGATCGTTAAATTGTTTATCTGCTGCCTAGGATCAGCACGTCTATTTGGCACGTTTTGCCTCAAAACATATTAGCGTAACCGCAAATCTGTTCGGCAATCGCAATGACTCGCTAAGAAGTTGGTCATACGTATGTGAAAAAGTCACAGTTTCGCCATAAGGACGAATCAGTGAATGCTATAGCAGCAAATTGTAGTGTTATACGAAGTGAGGCTGGCAGCTAACCGTCATATTTTCGATCTCTCGTAACTACAAAACGCTGCTGTAAGAGAATGCGGCCGCTCCAGGGAGAGATGCCCTCCGCATAGTCACCTCGCGTTGTGAGCGCAGCACGTAGAAGGTTATACGAGCCGCCAATGATCGCGACCACGCCCTTAGCTTCAAACTTCAATGTGGCTGGTCCCGCGACACCCCACCCCCCACTCGCGTCTTTTCATGGTAGTTCAAGACAGGCGGGGCGGTTAATGTCTGCTGGCGGCAGGCCTCCCGAGCGGGGTGAAGTTATCGCATGCACCCTCCGAGCAACGGAAATGAGCCGCTCGTTTTATCTCTGCTTCAGCCACGTTCGTCGCCCCCGTTCGCGCGCTTTTACCCGCGGTAGAACATAAGATGCGCGGGGCGATCTTGTCAATTTGGACTTCACACGAGAGAGACATGACGATGACGGTAATGGCGAATGGCAACGGCGACGGCAAAAACCCGTCGAGACTGTCGATATAATTGCTATCGCAATAAAAACAATGCGCATCTGAACTGCACACCGAACACCTTAGTTTTCGTCACCCGTCTGGACATATTTTCTGTGCTTTTTGTTTACGTTCCGCGTACTATACAGCCGCAGTAGTTCACTCTAGCCGAACCGGCCATTAGGCTTAGAGTTGTACTCCGTGCGCCACAATCGCTGTGAAGAACGTGGATTTTCAATTACGAATAATCTAATAAGCGTTCAAATGTAGTTTTCATCATACCTGACTCAAGCGTGACCATATGTGCACCTTCGACAACACAAATCAGAAGCAAATAAAGGCCGGAGATTGAGCGTTACACTGCCTCACTATTGCCGGTGACGTGCGGCTCTCAGCGAGATGAGCCCATATGGAACGACTGACTGCTAGAGTAGGTTGATGTTGATTATCAGACTAGTACTAATGTCACATTGTGCTGGGAATGATAAGTTCTTTCGATGAAGTTATATGATCTGCATTCACGACACTCGATCACACAGTACAGAGAAAGCGCACCCGTGCGCTCGATGGAGGATTGGTTCAGCGTATGCGTGCGTCCGTCGCTTAACTAAAAGTAAAGCTATATATGTGTAGGACGCACAGTAGAATAATATTTTAAAATACTCCATAAGATTTTCTTTCGACTTCTCGCGATCCATTTGCAAATCTTATACGAATTTCAGCCAGAGCGCCCAGGTTTTTTCAATGTGCCGTGAGTATTGCCAGTGCGCGGGCAGACACTGTACAGCGTGACCAGTGCCTCTCAGTGCGCTTTAAGACACTGGGCCCCACAGTACAGTATTCCCAGCGTCTTTCAGCGCACTGTGCGGCACTAGCCACGCTCTACAGTCTGTCCCAGTACCTGCCAGCGCGCTGTAGTACACTGGGACACTGTACAGCGTTTCCAGTGCCAACCAGTGCGCCGAAAAGCACTGGGAGTCACTGAAAACGCTGTTTTTTTCGATAGGGGGGGGGGGATATTGTCTTACGAATATTTCTCGCGCAAGAAAGTTTTGTGAATAAGGCTCCTGATCTCTTAATGTTACGCCGATTGTTTCCCGCCCAATCGTATACAATAAGCAACACCGTCAAAGTGGCTTACCGTCATGTTGCTAATATTAAAATATCTGGCCGATCCCACGCAATGTGGGGATTTATTTCATGCGTAACAGTCAGGCCGCAACAGCCTATGGCAGATTTTGTTTTTGCTTTTAGCCAGGCGTTACGAGGTGCTTTGACGTATTTGTGTAAATTGAGTAGTTGTGCGCATGTCGAGCGTTTACCAGGAACGCCGAGTACAGTGGCATAATGAAGTGTAGCTCATGGTTAGACGTAACGTTGGCACTCACATTGGAGCAGAGACGTCAGTTTCACCGCCACAATGTACAGGGGGTTGGAAAGAAACGCGTACAGCAAGCAACGTAGTTTCCATCACGTTCTGACCTTGGTGGCTATTAAAGATGGGGGAATGGTTCTTGATTGTATGGAGCATTAAAAAAAACTAGGAGGGAGCGTCACGTGACATTTTTGAAGCCCAGCCAAAAAATGAAACAGGTGCATGCTGGGAAATGAGCACACCCACGTGGTTGAGTTTTGGAGTTTGAGGGGGGAGCGGCGTCCGAGGAGGTTGGCTTGTGAACGCTAGGCGCGCGCGCTAGTAAAATTTTGTTTTTCTTCATGAGCCCGCAAAAAAGAAAATTAAAGAGGAGCATCATGGGAAATGAGCCTCGAACGCGAGGAGCAAGCGGCTTCAGAGGAGGCCGGCTTGTGGACGCTAGGCGTGCTCCCTCCTATTTATTAGATGCGAAGTATCTTAAGGCGGAGCTCAATCCGGTGGTGGTGGTGGTGGTGTGCGGCGTGACCACCCTTACTGCACATGTGCATACCCTCTCCACACACCTCCTCTCCACTCACCCTCTCCCCTTCCCCTCTCCACTTTCCAACTCCCCTCCCCCTCTCCCCTCCCCCTTCCACTCTTCCTCTGAAACGCGGGCTAGACATGCCGAAATTCTCTCCTGCGCAACGCCGCGATCAGCTCGAGCGCATGCGCGTCCCCTCCGCTTCTCTCTCCTCTCCCACGCTGCCCCCTCTCGCCCGCCTGTCGACCGCGTTCTCCGCTCGCCCTGTGAGAATTAACGGTCAGGCTAGATGGAAGATACGACGCGCGTAGCGTCCCTCTTCGCGTTCCACGACGCGAGGTCCGTAGCATGCCCAACGAACGCCAACGGAACGCGATCGTGCAAGTGCTCCCGCTTCGCATCGCCTCATGGTCCCCTTTAGCGGGAGATGGTGTAATTTTTTTATTGCGATAGCAATTATATGGACAGTCTCGGTTGAGTTTTGCCGTCGCCGTCGCCATGCACCGTATATGTATAAGTATGTATATCTCCACATCCACTCTCCCCTTCCCCTCTCCACTTTCCCTCTCCCTTTCCCCTATCCACTTCACCTCTCACCTTTCCCCCTCTCCCCTCCCCCTAGCCACTCTTCCTCTGAAACGCGGGCTCGACATATCGAAATTCTCTCCTGCGCAACGCCGCGATTAGCACCAGCGCATGCCCGTCCCCTCCCCCTCTCTTCCCTCTCCTACGCTGCCTTCCTCTCGCATGCCTGCCGACTGCGTTCCCCGCTCGCCCTGTGAGAATTAACGGCCAGGCTAGAGGTAAGACAAGACGCGCGTAGCGTTCCTCTTCGGTTTCCACGACGCCAGGTCGGTAGCATGCCCAAAGAACGCCAACGGAACGCGATCGTGCAAGTGCTCCGGCTTGGCATCACCTCATGCTCCCCTTTAGCGGGAAATAGTGTAATTTTCTTGCTATCGCATTCATTGCTTCGCCCTTGCGGCGAAACTGTGACTTTTTTTATTTCCCCCAAGCTTGCTTGTATGATGACTCTAATGGTTTTTAGATGTGAAGCATCTTATAGCGGAGTTCAATCCGGTGGTGGTGGTGGTGTGCGGCGTGACCACCCTTACTGCGCATGCGCATACCCTCTCCACTTCATCTCCTCCCCTCCCCCTTTCCCTATCACCACTTCCCCTCTCCCCTTCCCTCTCCCCCTTCCCATCTCCCTCTCGTTTCCCCTCTCCACTCCCTCTCTCCCCCTCCCCAATTTCCCCCTCTCCCCCATGCCCATTCCCTTGCCCCTCTCCCATTTCCCCTTACCCATTCCCCTCCCCCTCTCCTTTCCCCTCTCCACTTCCCCTCTACCCTTTCCCCCTCACCACTCCACCTCGGAAACGCGGCCTCTACATGCCGAAACACTGCTTCGCATCGCCTCATGGTCTCCTTTAGCGGGAGATGGTGTGATTTTTTATTTGTATCCTGGCTACAACCGCTTGAAGATAAATGCGAAACAGCAGATAATGTATATGCCACTCTATTCGCGTTTCTTTCCATCCCCATTGTACACATAAGGGTCGATGCTATACAGATCCTACGTAGCGGTCGTAGAAATGTGTTATGTGTGTTGCACTGATATGAAAACCAATAGCCGACGCTGCCACTACAACTGGCGTTTTCCTAACGTGCCGCTTTTAATATTCCTTTTCCCGAAACAATGTGAAGCACTGGCCTGGCTCTGTGGTAGAATACTTGACTCCCATGCAGAATTTCAGGGCTTGATTCCTGCACGAGCGGTGAAACTTATTCCTTGCTTGTATTGGGATATTTATTCCATCAACAACACCGCCGACTCCGGCACCGCATTCTTTTGTAACGCGGGCTCCTTCACACTCTGGGTTTACTATTTCTAAAGTCTGGGTTGATACAGACGGCGAATCGCCTGTGGCACACCCCCGCAGACCATGGACTGTGTCAGGCGGGTGTGTATCGAACGTGACTGGTGGAAAGAATATTATGGCATACGCGAAGTGGAAGTCAGGTTATTCATGCCATGACCTGTGAATCGTGTTCTTCATACATGCACGTCCTCTTATGCGAACTTTGGTATGTACCAAGTTAAGGAAATGACCACGTGAGTGCCAAGGAGTATCCGCATAGATAGATAGATAGATAGATAGATAGATAGATAGATAGATAGATAGATAGATAGATAGATAGATAGATAGATAGATAGATAGATAGATAGATAGATAGATAGATAGATAGATAGATAGATAGATAGAAACGATCAACTTGCCTTGCCTTTCGTTCGTAAGGAATTGCTTCGTATTTAGAAGGCGAGGAGAACGGAACAAAAATTATGTTGAGGTCGACGTTAGCAGTCACGCCACCTCAAAAAAAAAAGTGCGTTTCGCTAGCCAACGCTCCTTACCTTACGAACTTTGACACGCTTACACTAATTCGAACGAAGCGATTGATAACTGGGCATTCCTGTAGAGTGCCAGGATGATGCACGCGATCGGGCACGCGCCGGTCGAGCAGCAGCTGCTAACTTGATCAAAAGGACGCAGGTTATCTCGAGAGGCAGCAGTATCTTTATGCGTGTTGTGCTCTCACCGTTTACTTCGCGTTCATACTACATCCAGCACATAAACGGGTTCGCTACTTTGAGCAAACAAACGTATTACCTTATGCCAGCGTTCTGTAGAATTATGCGAAATTGAATTTTAAATGAGTTATCAGCTTGTCCTACTACGCATAAGATTATAATTTGTTGCTATCGCTATCTTTCAATTATGCTTTTGCTATCTTTCAAATTTCTTTTCTGAAACCATCAAGTGAAATTTTGCCTGTCGTAAGATAGCGGCCGCATTTCATGCGCTCTTGGTGCATTTAGTTTAGTATCGCATGGATGAGGGCCTTGAATTTCAACCATTTTATACCGCAAATTACAAGTGGTTTAGGGGATTTCTAAAATATGGCTGTGCCATAAATTGTTATATCTTTGATCTTCCCGATGTGAAGAGCTGCTTTCAAATTAATAATTGAGCCCCGCCACGGTGGTCTAGTGGTTATGGCGCTCGACTGCTGACCCGAAGGTCGCGGGATCGAATCCCGGCCGCGGCGGCTGCGTTTTCGATGGAGGCGAAAATGTTTGAGGCCCGTGTACTTAGATTTAGGTGCACGTTAAAGAACCCCAGGTGGTCGGAATTTCCGGAGCCCTCCACTACGGCGTCTCTCATAATCATATCGTGGTTTTGGGACGTTAAACCCCAGATGTTGTTATGTTTTAATTAATTGAAAAGTATTGAAGAATTTCTTTTCAGTAATAAAACATCGCACTTTTAGGTGATCAAAGTTTTACCGCCTCAGCTTAGAGTTCGTGTGAAAAGTGAGGTGCCTTGCTCTCATAATAATTTTATGAAAAAAAAGCGCATTTAGAGGGGCCTTGACATCCAGTTTTCGATCGTAATCTGTGTTATGTGGATTAATGTTTGCGCATTCACAAATAAGCTGGCGAATATTTAACGTATTTGATCGAGCACCTAATTTGAAATCGAATATTTTGATAAACAAGTGAGTGGCTCGGGAGTCATTCAAACTGGTGTACTCGCCAGCCGTGACGTAACAAGCAGCTAGCTGTGCAAGCGTCTGCATTGCGGCGAACCGTATTGTCCTTGACATTGTTCCATGGTTAGCTGCACGTGATATCGAGCTATTTTAGCTTTCTTCAGCTTAGCACTGAAATTCAACGATTTGCAGTGGCTGAAACTTTGGTAGAAGACGACGGCTCCGTTCCGTGCAGCCCATGGCGTCACACGCGCCATCGCAAAATGGCGGTCGCC
Source organism: Rhipicephalus sanguineus (assembly GCF_013339695.2). Taxonomy (NCBI): domain Eukaryota; kingdom Metazoa; phylum Arthropoda; class Arachnida; order Ixodida; family Ixodidae; genus Rhipicephalus; species Rhipicephalus sanguineus. Next base: position 83,315,852 of record NC_051183.1, on the reverse strand, counting down.
GGCGGTGGGCGAGGTTTTCAGCCGACTACTTCTAGGGCTTGTTTTGCACTGAAATATGCTTTTACGGCCCATTTTTTGAAATCTATATATGCATAATAGACCCTCTATTTCTAGTTTTCGCTGAAAACCATAAATCTTTGGGCCCATTTAAAGGCCCATGACCCATTAAAAGAAAATAGGTTGTATATCAGATGAACATCGTAGATTCTAGTTTTTGATGCTTTGTAACAGCAATCGCGCATCGCGCATACAACATACATGATGATGTTCAGTCGGAAAGCTCACTTTCGCCGGAAAGAAGCGTGGTTGGAGCAGAAATTATTTATTTGTTAATGAAATTGCGCGAATCACGCACAAACGGACAAGAAAA